>NW_020618825.1:6013550-6676175 GCF_003573695.1 Papaver somniferum
TACTCTCTTCTACAGTGAGAAATATGACGGGAATTTCTTACACGTGTCATAGACTTCCAAACGAAAACCCTAATTGTTACCCCCAATTTGTGTGAAGCTGAGTCATCCTTTGTGATGATATGTTAAGAGAGAAATATTCTTGTTAGAGCATAGCTCGGTTTAACCCACCAAGCGTTGGTATGTCAAGTTTGGTTATCATATTTTAGTGAATTAAAACTCATGTGAAGAGTTGCTTGATTATGTACTAGAGTCAACTTCGTATAGGTTAGCTTGAAAGTATTAGGATATGAGACATTACAAGTATTGTCAAATCTTGAAGATGTGAAGAAGCAAGGATCTACAATGATAGCAATCATCCTTCCACTTGATATTTGTGATATTTGACTTGAACTATTTCATTCCATAACGTATCTTTCAAGTCGTGCATATTGAAAACATAATTACGAAGCTTATTTGAACTCTAGATAGACATAGTATTAAGCAATACAATACGAGGTTTATTGCTCAACCATTGAACTTTGTATATAAGACATCACCATAATCATTTGAATGCTATTGTGATTATGTATGGGTATGAGGTGAGGATTTCATCCTAGGGAACAATGTTTACATGTGTTCTAAGGAAGTAAGTTCATAAACTTGTTTGTGGACCGTAAAGGAAATTTCCAGGTGTTATTGTTTTTTGTATCCATTGTATATTTTATGAACAACCGATATGTGTGATTGAGTATAACCGCTCACAACTTGTTTGTGTTCTTGGTAGAACTATTCACAAAAGCCTGACTTATGTATTGGTATGACTTTTATTAGTGAAACCGATCTTAAGTAATCACCTGAGATGGTATGATCGGGTTTGTGTTTTGTCTGAACAAATATGGGAAAGGGGAACCGATCCTAGTAAGAGGTGCACTGCATCACAAAGGGGAACCGATCCTTGTATGGGATGTAGCAAAGTTTATAGCAGAAAGAGGAACCGATACTATGGACATGTGCAACACATTTTTAGGTAAAGGGGAACCGATACTATGGACATGTGCAACACATATGATTTAGATACCATATATATGTGGGGAACCGATCCTAGTACCTAGTCAACCGAACTTTGGAAATCTAGTGTGACTATGCACAGTACTCACATGGAGGTAGAACCGAAACTTGTTTTGGTAGAACCGATAAACCCATGATTGTGATTGAATGTTGGTTTGATCAATCACATAGTTCTTGAAAGTCAGATGAACCAATTCTAAACTTGTTTGGAAGTGTGGCAAATCGGTTTCAAGGTTGTAAGTGTGAAAGAGAACTTACAAAGTAAGGATGTCGACAAACTTTGAACACATGCTGTGAATATTTATTTCTTTAATTGTTCAAATATATTCCTTAACAGATAAGGGAAGAGAATCCAATGATCGAAACATAAGTAAGTTAAGAATCATTTAATTAAGGTTATTAATTTCATTTTGTAAGAAAATTCCATAATTAGTAATGTGCATTTACTAATTAGATTTTCCGAGATATTTCGATCATTATTTTTGGACATAGCATTTCCAGGAATTATGAAAACCGAATTTGTACTTTAATGAATATCTTGAGAATATTCGGAGAGGAGAGTAACTTAATTAGGCGAAATCTCTTACGGCCGCTCAGTTTAAAGTCTTCTTTGGGATTGAGAAGCTCTAGCATGTATCGTTGGTGGGAAACTAGATAATTGGGATTTATATTTTATTTTCGATTGATTTGATTGACTAACGGTGGTTGAAATCTGATTGCACCTAGTTTGTTTATTCTTGAGAATATTCTCTTCTGATATAAGATTCACTCAAACTAGTTCAGAGTTTCGATAGGGATATTTAGAATGTTGTGAGTTCTAAAGAAGATCTTGTGATAATCCATTGTTAACAGACTCCGTTCTGTGCGTGTTTGATCACAAGAAATTCAAGTGATTGTGTGCAGGTTTTTATTGAAGATTTAAGAAGATTTGAAGACAAAGAAGATATTGAAGATCTGACTTGGTTTTTATAATCTTTGATGTGCACAATACTTGTTTTGGTAAAAGAGGATCCAATTAATAATCGGTTTATCCTTGAGGTAGATTGTATTGATTAATTGAGTAGATCGGCATCAACACAATTCTTTGGATTAAGAGTGTTGTTGGCTTAATCTTAAACGATTACTTCGGTAATTGAACATAAGATAGATCTAAGGATCTGACGAGGGAGTTTATGTTAAGATAAACGGAAGAGCCTTTGTTTGACTCATATCACTTGGTTGAAGAGAGTTGATACCAAACAGATTTGTTGTTCCTTTACTGTTTCGAATATGAAACAAAGTAATTGTTCCAAGTACGTGACTTATATATAAGTTGGAGGCGTGGGAATACATACGGAACTAGGTGAACTGTAGGTTTAGTTGCTTGGTCTCAACTATACGAAGTTAGGTGTAATTTTGTGTAACGGCTTAATCCTGAGAGTATTCAATTCTGGACAAGGACCCGAGGTTTTTATGCATTTGCAGCTTCCTCGTTAACAAAATCTTGTTGTGTCATTTACTTTTATTTTCCGCATTATAATTGTTTTATTATAGTTAAAGGAAATTACACAAACGTTAATTACTATTTACTTGATAAGTGAATCATATTGTGTTTGGTTAAGTCCGAACCTTTTTATCAAGTAACATACTTCGTTGTTGTATTGTCTCGATCTCGTATCCATAGACGATCACACGAAGTGTGAACCGATTAGTTGTATTGTCTCGACTTAATCCATAGACAATCACTTTCGGAGAAAGGACTTATAGGTAGGAAAATTTTTAGCTTGAGGTATATTTGGGTACCCTCGCCTTTTTAATTCTCTTTATCCGAGTTGGACAAGATAGAGAGATGTTCTCTGATTTGTGAGAATGACTAGGATGAGTAACATGAAAAGATATGGAATTCCTCAGAGATCGTTTGCAAAGTGTGAGATGAGTAGAGGTTGATATCCCTCTCTCCATGTCTGTTCACATATGTCACGTGGAGACCGTATTATTGATTGTGGGTCCTTTTGGATAGATTTATAGAGTTCATGCCCAATTTACTAGTCGTGAGTGTGTATTTCACGCTGATAAATAGGAGTGAGTCCTAGGTCACGCTTGTGCCTTAGTCTTATGTCTTTATAAGAATACTCTTAAGATGAGATAACTCAGTTTGGATGATGCCATCTGAGGTTTGGACGACACGACTGAGGCTGTGTGATACTTGGCTGACGTAAATGAGGATGTTTGAGACTCGGGTGACGCGACTGAGGTTTTCTAAGATTTTGCAGACACGACTCATGCCGTCTAAGATTTGGCTGAAACGATTTAGAGAAAAAAAATGGGGTTTGTTCATCCACAAAGATAATGGGTTTAGTTTTATTCCTAATCTAGCAGCAGAACAGATATTCTGGAACAATGTGCATGGTAACGTATTATGAAATTCAATTTAGTTATTTTGTTTTGTTAGCTTAACTTTTAATTTTGACTGCAGAGTCATGATGGTTTGTTTAATCTATGTATTGTTGTGCTAGTCGCGTCAAGGGAAGGCTAATTTATTTAATGAAGGTTTGTATATTCTTCTCATTATGCTACGTTGTTAAGTTAAGCTCTCTATTTTTCTCATTTTTAAATTCAACTCTCTATTGGCATATAACATTTTAGTTGTTTGAGTTTTCTGATGCTTATTATTGCAGTGCGTCTTTCTAATTGGATCTGGATTTTGGTTCAGCTCTATATCACTCAGAAACTTGCCACTTTTATGTGCTGGTATATGTTTATTCTCTTAAAAGAATTCCATGGATTCGTTGTATAGAACATGGAAATGAAATCTTGAGTCTGATGTAACAATATTTGTGCAATATCCTGCCATGAAATAATTTTGATTTGTGTTTCTTTCTATCTCAGTCACATCCTATCTTTATTTGCGGTTGCAGCTTCTAGTAGAGGCTTGTGTAGGAAATGATTACCTTTTCCATGCATAACCATTGGTTGTTGAAATTAGGTTTCCTATGTTTTTTAGTTGATTTTTTAGTTGTTGTTGATGTTGTTAACCACAACAAATTAAGGTTTGATGTTTTCTTCCTTATGAGATGACCACAAAATTCTTTATTTTTACTCTAAATATTTTATTCCTTGTTTGTGTATGGCACCGACTTGCCTTGAAATACAGGGACGCTTCAACAAGGACCATATGTTTACTTTCTACTACAAACCAAGGTATGTGGTTACATAGTTTTGAAAGAAATTTAGGAGTTTAATTGCCACACGAGCGTTGGGTTGTTATCATGTATTTAATTCTCTTCATTGCCTTGTATTCCATGGGTTTTTTCCTTCCAGCATGCACATTTACACTTCTATGAATACTTTCTAATGTAAGCTATTGTTGTTTGCATGAAGTAATTAGGTGTGGAAGTGTTCGCGCGAAGTTGTATCTGCGATTAATTAGGTATACAATTTTCTAAGGTACGAAATATGTTCATGATCTTTGTACTACACAGAATTTGTATTCCTTTAGGACATATGAACAAACTTATAATGATATATGTGAGAATGAACTGAATTAGAAAGTTTCCACGTATTCCCTTAGAATTGTTTGGGACTTAAAGAATTTGTTTTCTTTTTTTATATGAGTCGAATGAGTAATATGAATTGAATGAATATTTATATGAATTGATTGAAGACACTATTGTTGAATGTGATGATGAACAGATTGAAAAGTATATGCAGGATATTTGGATTTCCGACTTATTTCCGATAAAAAATTCGTAAAGACTTTCATTTGTTACTACGTGTCATATCATAATGGCTTCTCCCCGCTACAAACGCCTTTACAACCCAAAATTCGTAACTGGTACATTGTTTTTACGAAAAATTTGTAATACGCACTTTTGAAACATGTTAAAGCCATCACAACCCCGATTCATAATGGTTTAGTTCTGTTTCTAATCCAGAAATTTGGTGTAATGCGAAATTAGATGGGACATTTTTGGGAGAGAAATGAAAGCTTGCACCCCTATTAATGTCTCTGTGAGACTTCGGCTCACTTGGCTTTGACAAGCGTATCTGGCAGAGATGTGCTAGGAGTCAATTGTGCTCGTATTGTGGGGGCCGACTTGACCAGTGTATCTGAAAAGGGTGTTCTAGGAGTATGTTGAAATGGCTCAGAGGCAGAATGACCAACATATCTCGCGATGATGTCCTAGAAGTTATTCGGAAGCCAAGCCTTAATAAGTCGAGTTAGAGCCTATATTAGACATGACCAGTGTATCTCGCAATGATATACTAGGAATCAGTCGTTAATCTCAAATAGGATGAGTTGTGCTTAAGGAGACATGTATGTCTCCGCTCTGGGTCATAAGTCCACTACGGACATTTTAAAACAAGCTTGATGAATTAAAGCTTCATCTCATTCGACGCTTATTTGAGAAGGCGTCATGCAAAAAGTGTGGGTATTACATTATTACCCCTTTAAAGCATTACGCACTTTTGAAACATGTTAAAACCTTCACAACCCCGATTTGTAATGGTTTATAGTTTTGTTTCTAATCTAGAAATTTGGTGTAGTGCAAAATTATCTGAGATATTTTCGGGAAAGAAACCAAAGTTTGCACGCATATTAATATCTCTGCGAGACTTCGTCTCACTTTTCTTTGACCAGAGTATCTGGTAGAGATGTGCTAGGAGTCAATTGTGTTCGTATTGTGGGGCCAACCTGACCAATGTATCTCAAAAGGATGTTATAGGAGTATGTTAAAAGGGCTTAGAGGCAAAATGACCAACATATCTCGCGATGATGTCCTAGAAGTTATTCGGAAGCCTTAGTAAGTCGAGTTAGAGCCTAGATTATACATGACCAGTGTATCTCGCGATGATGTACTAGGAATCAGTCCTTGATCTCAAATAGGATGATTTGTGCTTACAAGAGACATGTATGTCTCCCCTATGGATCATAAGTCCACAAAGACATTTTTACGCATCTAAAGAGCCTACATAACCAGCAGTATCTCGTCGAGGATATATACTAGGAATCATGGCATCACAACCAGCTGCTTCTCGCGAAGAGATGCTGGAGGTGTGGCTCTGGTTCATAAGTCTGTCGGGGACGCTTTACACTTTATAGAAACTATGAGACCGACAGTATCTCTTCGAGGATGTGAGACAGAAATCGTGGTATCACGATCAGTGGTGTCTCGCGGGGACCTATACTAGAAATCGTGGCTATGGGTACCTTGAGGGCCAAGGGTTTAATCTCTCCCGTCACAGTTGAGATTTTTCCTATAGTCTTGAAATAACACTTTTTCCCTTTATCCAAATTTGACCATCTACACTACAAAATTAGACAATTTAGATCAAATTAGACAATATACATTAAATTGGACACAAAAATGTGTCTATCAAACGCTAAAGCCAAGCAAAGCCTAGTACAAGTAGGCAAAATGGTATTTCGAAAAGTAATCACAAGAGTGTGCATTATTGGGTCCATTTAATTCGCAAGTATGCGTTCTCTAGCTCCGGTCATGCAAAATATCGCGTCGTTCACTTTTCCTTTGTTTTGCAACATTCTGATGCATTTTTGGTTTATCAAAGCAATAACGGTTATGCCTACACATCATGAAGATCTCTCGAGTAATCATCATAATGATGCTTTCACATAATATGATCTTTACCGGCCAAGCTTTATATATTAAGGATATCTCTTATTAATACACCTTCAACCAACAACCATTCCATATAAATATGTTTTATGCATATTTCTGCAACTAGAAAAAGGGGAGAGGATGTACATGTGTCAAGTTCACGTGCTTTTACACCACTAGTTTCGTAAATTGTACTATAGTTGTGCATAACTAGTTCTATCCCCATGCCCAACTTGATCAGTACTGCATGGTACAATATATTAATATTCCTTGGCTAGCCACCCAATGACGTGATGAACCATTATGGTGTAATATCGCAGTTGGTCTTCTTCCCACTGGCGTGATACACTGTTGCGAGGAAACTTATATTTTAGGCCAACATGGATTGAACGCGCAACACAAGATTGATGACTTAAAGCTTCACCTCGTTCAATGACGCTTATTTGAGCAGGCGTTATGCAAAAAGTGTGGGTATTACATTATTACCCCTTTAAAGGATTTTGTATTCAAAATTCAAAACAAAAACTATCGTGGATAGACTTCTTCGATTTGGATTTCCTAAGCATATGTCACATATAACAATGCTTAAAAATCGCAAATGGTTTCATCAATATGTTGTGGACAAAAAATAAGATCTTCTGAGAATTTGTACAATATCGCATATCTAGGAATTCTAAGAGAGTCAAAAACACTAACGAGAACATCGGTTTATTTCCTTAAGCATTAATCCCATACCATATACTAAGGATTAGAATAAGAATATCTCAACACAGGACCCTAAGTGAACATCCTAATATCGCATACTGAAAAATACTCAAATTTCAAAGTTTTTTAAAGAGTCAACGATCATGACAAGAAATTCCTAGCTCATTAATGTAAGAACCAAACTCTAATGCTAGAGCAATCGGTTGCTAGCATACTTCTTTAGTTTTCCACTCATAAGTGAGATCTAACCGTCCAGACAACGTACACCGTTACAGATAACAGGTGGGTATGATTAGTACACATTGTATACCTATAATTCCAAACATCCTTCAAGGTAACCAACTATCTGGTAGATCAACATTTAGGGCATGAAAAACTCACAACACTCGATTAAAGCTAACATGATTCGCGTAATACTTAGATTACTCTTCCAACCTTATTATTTTACTTTAAGGAACATTTTATAGTCTCACTATAAACTACTCATTAACGAGTCTATAATGCAAAGTCCCTAGTGTTATCTCGGAACTTGCTCTGATACAGCCTATGACAAACCGAAAAATTTCTCTCCCGTGTTAAGATGTGCAAGCCGAAACTTCTCGATCCCCCACTTGTAAAGAATAGACCGGGCCGTAAAGATTAAAGATCACCAAGAAAATTCAAGTTGATTTTCCTTTGCAAGCATGATTCCTTAAAGGTAACTTCCACACCTTTCCACTTGTCATTGTTCTACGAATAGTGTGATATCATAAAAGCTAATGTTGATGTATCTTGCATGCATCACGGACTTCCAAGTACTGTCCAGGAATAAGAAAATACCTTGGACTTGCACATAGGTCATTGCGAGCCTAATTCCAACTTTCTTACTTCTCTTTGGCACTGAGATGAAAGCATGCATTGATCTTGCACGTGCCAAGGGCGCATCGTTCAGGCTCATGCCATCATTGGATTTCATCATCCTTGTGATGAAAGTGTGTTATAAAATCTCCCCTAACTTGCACATCGGTTTAGCTTTTTTTTCTGGCCAGGCCTAACTGGTGTATGCCTATGTACAATGGCTTGATAGGCACTTAGAACATCCAAATAACGTACTGCAATTACCTTATTAAGTATGCCAACAGTTATATTTTGCATCGCATTACCAATCCAGATACTACAGGTTACCCTAGTGTTGCAATCATTTTGTAATTAGATAATTTGTATGACAAATTGGTAGACTACTAATGTTGCAACTCAGTACAACTGCCTGTGTAGCCTCCTCCGTGGCTTGAAGGAATCATACTCGTCAAGACTAGAAACTAAATCCAACCCGTGTTGTAATACCGAAACCAAGAAAAGCCTAGTCCGTATAGGCCAAAGGGTCTTTCGAAGAATTTGCACAAGACTGTGCATTATCGGGGACATTTACACCGCAAGTATGCGCTCTCTAGCTCGAGACATGCAAAATATTGCATTGTTCACATTTCCTTCATTTTGTACTATTGTGATGCATTCTTGGTTTAGAAAATCAACAATGATGATGTTATCTAAAGTAATCTTCATAATGATGCTTCCGCATCATATAAGTTTTACACGTCAAAATGATGATTTCGCGTCATTTATACAGGCTTTACTGGAAAAGATATATAGATTAAGGATGTACCTCCATTTAATTGACAATTAGTAAACTGTAATTATTTTTGCAACCTCATATACTTTTGAGTTGGAGGATCAGAGAGTATGGAAATATGGTGACAGTTTTATTGTTGCGAGGTGTTATAAGTCTCATGAGAATAAGGGTTTAATCTCATTTCCACAGAAAAATATATGGAATACTAAAATACCTCAGAAAGTGATATTTTATGTTTGGACTCCGTGTTAGTGCTTACCTTAAGGATTTTTTTTTTCTTTTGGTATAAGGGTGTCTACTTTGCAAGAAGAGTTCAGAGTCTAATGTACACATATTCCTCCATTGTGAGATTACAACCTCTATATATAATCATTCTTTGAAAGGAATAATCACAGTGGGTGTTTCAGGTCTCAGTGAGACAGTGTGAAAGTAAAATAATCCCACATCGCTAGAATCCGCATAATGGACTTAAAATATAATTCATATGGAAGGGCCACTCAATTCATCGCCAATTGGTTTTGACTTGGATGCCCAAAAAACTTTAATATGGTATCTGAGCCAGAAAACACTTAATCTATTTAAATTCAAATCAGAAAGTTTTGCTTAAGATTAGCACCATGACTGCTGTAGCTAATGTAGCGATCATAACAACTAACTCTAGTGGAGGATATATATCGTCACATGATCAACTAGGTCTTGATAATACTCTTACTGATACCCAATGGGAAACCATTGTACAAACGGTTGAAACTTCGAATAATATGATTCGAAGGAGAAGCTTTCTGATAAGTGGATACTTGATACAGGGCTTCAAGACATATGACAAGAAGTAAAGAATTTTTATTTAAGACCCATCGCATAGGTTTTTCTTCTGTAATGCTTTCTAACAACACATTCTCTCTTTCTCCATGCGAAGGCACTATGGTGTTTGGAAACAATAGGGAATTATATCGTGTTTTATTCATTCCTGATCTCCACTGCAACTTGATTTCATTAGCATGTTTAATTAAATATTTGAGATGAATTAATTTGTCACTTTGGCTGATAAATTATGTGAGATACAGGATGATAAGCGCATAATTCATATGATTTTAGTATCCATTCCATACTTGTTTAAGCTATTATTCTTGCATATTTTCGTATTATTATTCTTGTTTTCTCTTACTTTCCTATAATAGGTGAATCATCCACAAAGGAGCTATAAAATGTTGAAAAGAGATAGGAAGAAAAGTATTCCAAGTATCCAAGCGCCAAAGTCCAAGAGAAGTGGAAGAAAAGCGACGAAAAGGACAAAAAAAGCTCAAAATCAAGAGAAGGGCCAAAGACCGATCTTAACTCATTCAAATTAAGGATTTATCATCACCATATTTAATTTAATCGAAATATAAAAAGAATTCAAAAATAATGAGGTCATTCCGATTTCGGATGAAGAAGTTGTGGCCAAAACAGTTTTGATTGAATACCGAAGACAGTGAAGTCCACCGGGTTCGCAGACTTAATTCCGAAAATTTCTGCTGCATTTTGAAGTTTGCGGACTGAGTTCGCACACTTAGCAAAGGGGAAACGTGTATTCACACCTTCGAAGACCTAAGGGAACGTTTGGGAACGCTATTTCGTTATTTTGAGTCGGATTCTTGAACCAAACCCAATACGTGAAGGACAAGCAATGTAAACCTATAAAAAGGTATTAGGTTATGTGGAAGAATATCATATCATTAGGTCATGAAATTGTTAGGGTTTGGAGAGAAGAAACATCACACGGAGCGATAATCAATCGTAACGTTATCTCTTTACTTTTCTCATATGTATTTCATGGATGTTTCTACATCCATGAGTAGATAAACACCTATTGATTGAGGATGAATTCTAAGTTGTAAACAAGATTTGAGTATTATATTAATCTACTTTTAAGTTTTCATATGATTATCGTTTCTTTATACTAATTAACATTTATGGTTGATTGATAGATTGTCTAGGTGGCCAACTGGATTGATTTTTTGATTCAGTCTATTGCTAATATTGAGTTAGGAGATAAGTAATCGTCGAATAACTTATACACAAGTAGAGAACACAAAATCTTGCAGAGGGATTATGTGGAGCGACTGTGTGTATAAACAACACTAAAATGTGGACCTTGATCTAAGAGTCTAACTAATAGGATCAACCTATAGATTTATAAAAGATAAAGCATTCGATTGGATTACACCTTGAGTGATCTACTACTTGGTGGTTCGTTGAATAGAATCTGGTAGGCGAGAACTTCCGTATCCAGTGATATAAGGGATTTAGGGGATAGAACTGAGCTAGTTGATATTCCACGGTTGGTGATAATCTATGATTAACGACGAGTAAGCAATTATAATAACTCATTGACGGTTTATATATGAAGAAGGATTCTTGGATCATATCTCTCTCCATTGATTACAATACAATTTTATTTGCTTTGATTATTTATTTTGTTCACAATCTAAAACAAAACCCTCCTTGTGACATTTTGACAACTAAAACTCACTGCTCTTCGTGGGAACGATCCTTACTTCCATTATATTACCAGTTAATTGTGTGGAAATAAGATTATTAATTTGATTGCACTTACAACACGCATCACAAGACCACACTACGGGGGCGATGATTGATGTGGGTGAGAAACGATACATAGTCCATATATTCCACTGTGGATCGCTCATTATGGAAAATCGGTGGGTATTTGCTGGAGAATATTATTGTTTATGGCATAGATGTTTAGGTCATGCGTCTAATAAGATTGTTTCTTTGCTTCCAAGTATGAATAAAGTTGATTGTCAGAAATTTCTTAATGAACCATGTGATATTTGCATTAAATCTAAACAAACTCAGACTACTTTTCCTGTTAGACAGAATAAAGCTGATGACTTCTTCGATTTAGTTTATTGTGATGCATGGGGTGATTATCGTACTCCATCTTCTTGTGGTGCATATTATTTTCTTACCACTGTCGATGATTATTTTCGTTGTATTTGGGTTTATTTGATGGCACATAAAACTAAGGTGGGTTTATTTGGGTTTACAAGATTGTTTCTTTGCTTCCAAGTATGAACAAAGTTGGTTGTCAGAAATTTTCAGAATTTTTGTGCTATGACTAAGACACAATTTGATAGACAGGTTAAGAAGGTGAGAAGTGATAATGTTACAAAATTTCTTCTATTAATTCATTTCTTTAATGAACAGTATATAGAATTTCAAACTTCACGTGTGGATACACCACAACAAAATGGGAGAGTTGAACACGAACATCGTCATATATTTGTCGTGTCACGTACTTTACGATTTCAAGCCAATTTACCTATTTGGTTTTTGGGTGTATGTATCTTAACTGATACTTAACTTATTAATCACATGTCTGCTCCCTTTATCAATGGGAGAACTCCATATGAGTTATTGCTGGAAGCCTTCTATTTATACTCATATTCGGGTATTTGGTTGTTTGTGCTATACAAGTATTTTTCCTCGTGATCGTAATAAGTTTAATCGACGAAGTCGAAGATTTATCTTTATTAGTTATCCTCATGGAAAAACCGGTTGGAGGTTATGCAACTTAAGATATTTCGGGACATGGTCTCTTGGATCCTACTAATGGATATCGTCAGTCTGGATTGAACGAAATGGTGGATGATATTACAGGACAGTCAAACACAAGTATTTTGTTGTCTACCACGAAAAATGATGCTTGTATTGAGCTTCCAGATGTCTGGAGGAGTGGAAATTCATCTTTTTCAGAAAGTGTTACAGTCACAGACGGGTCAGCAGCTTCCTATGATAACGTTCCACAAATTATATCAGGTGATTCAAAGTTTCCTAACAATGCTCTATCACCTGAAAACCCATCGTCATAAGTATTACCTCTTACTACGGATGAGGTACACAGACAGGATAATTCAGTTGTGAATGATGATTCAGATGTTCGACATAGTTCTCGTTCGAGGGTTCCAAATACTTGGTTACGTGATTATGTGTGTAACATTGTTAAAGTTATAGTCCCTGGTTCATCCACTCCTCACCCGTCACGGTCTTCAGGTACGCCATATACTATTATTAATTATGTCTCTTGTGCTAATTTTTCTGCTAATCATATATACTCGGTTTTTTGCAGCCATTACCACTCTTACGGAACCTACCAGTTATGCTGAAGCTGTGCATCATCCATGTTGGCGGTTGTACGCAAGGTGTAGGAAGAATTACTGGCCAATGTAGGAAAATGTCATCTTACACCCATGACCGAATGACTGGTCACTCGTACGTAGGTCCACGTGTTAGGCCAAATGACTGTCCTTACACGTGAGGGGGCTTGTGAAATTACAACAGTCTCACATCGCTAGAGTCCGCATAATGGACTTAAAATATAATATGGAGGAGCCACTCCACTCGTCGCCAATTGATTTTGAGTTGGATGCCCATAAGCCCGTAAAACTTTTACAGACAGGCTTTACGGAATGAAACAGGAAAAAAGATAATAATCTTTCTACTATAAGGAAAATTTAGGATTTAATACCATTTGCCATATAGTGGACAATTTGGGTGGAAAACAATTGTTTGCCATATAGTGGACAATTTGGGTGGAAAACAATTGTTGGAATTTTAATGGAAAATACGATGAACCCCAGCTAATCATCAAAAAGCTGAAGATTCATATGTTTAACTTTTGTGTGGGTACATATGTTTTTGATGGTTATTCTCTCAACTAGGTGATTCACAATTGGGGTTGGGTTTAGGACATTTGTATTTTTCTTTTGTTTCTTACAGTTAAATTTTTTTTCCACAACAAGTTTTTTTATTCTTTGTGTCTCTGCTATTTTTGAGCACATTTTATGATTGCAGCTTCTAACCTTCTTGGCGCCCCGGCTACTAAGTGGTCGGGTCACATACATTTTGTTGTGTCCCCTATTTATTTTCTGATACCTATTTAACTAAAAAACCTCCCCCTTTATATCCCGTAATTGCTCAATTTTTTGAGAAAAAGTAGGAAGTTAGAAAAACAAAAAGGATGAACAACTAGGTAATAAAACATTTTTTCAAATTTTTTCGAACTTTGTCAGACTTGTCATCATTTAAAAAAGGCCACATACTTAAAGTATGTGGCCCGACCACATCATAACCGCACCGCCTCCTTGGTGGGATAACTGTAATTTTTTTAATACATTTCTACAACCGGAAAAAGGGGAGAGGGGATTGAAATGTACAAAGTTCACATGCTTTCGCAACGAGTTTTGGAAATTTTACCATAATGATGCATAACCAGTTCTAGTTAATGTCAACTTGAGTATTACACCATAATGGTGAATATTGCTCTTGGCCAGCGTCCCACTAATATGATGACCATTTTGGTGTAATTTCTATTCTGGTATAACATGCCCTAAATGCCGAAAACAAGCTTAAATAAAGATTCTGTTGGGAAAATTGGCACCCCGAGCGCAGGGGAAATCAGGATCACAAAGAGCAATTGGTGATTTGAACCAAACATGGGAGAAATAATAAGAGAGACAGAAGATAAACAAGAACACAACCACACAACACAAGATATACGTGGTTCACCTTTACAGGCTGCATCCACGGTCAACAATACCAGAAAAACTTCCATTAATCAAAGAAAATTACATGCTATTTCCGCAACCCAAGAAAAGACCAAAGAGTTAACAATACATACCCGAGAAAACCATTGAAGAAACCATAGAAATCAATTCTCTAACCATTCCTCAAACCAGCCTCATATCTTCTCTTCTACGCCGTCTTCAAAGCTGCTACTACCAGAGGAGAAACATGGAAACACTAGAAACTAGGTTTAGAGCAAAGCCCTAAACCTAAACACACTAGAACAACAAAATCCTCTCTCTACAAGTTTTTCTCTCACACCGATATCGACCTTCACGGTAGCACACAATCCTCCCTACCAAAGAGACCAAAAACCTAAGCACAAGATTTTTCAGTCTTCTAGGTTGGATTGTTTTCCACACCTCTAATTCTAATCCCTTATATATAGAAACTAACTTGGCCCTTAAGAAGCCCTAACTTTGGGAATAAGTTTTCTTAACTTGACTCTTATGATTTCCTAAACTTTAGGAACAAGTTTATGCAAGTTAGAGTTTAACCAAAACTCCAACTCTTAACCACCGACTACACCCCACAATTCTCCACCTCGTATCATGCTTTCAAGCATGAGACGATCACAGAAAATTATCTCCATCTTCAACCAGAGTTATTCGCCATCTCTATATACCAATAGAATTACTTTTGAAGTTTATACGCGAACTTCCATCTCCATAGAACCATCTCTTCGACCAAAACACCATAAAGTTGATAAAAGTCTTCAAACCATCTTCTTCATGAAGAACACTTATGAAACTAGCCACGTTTCACAAACACAATGAAAATCTTCAATCGCCATCAACGAATCCTTACACAGACTCCACTATTGATCACCAAAAGAACCATCTAGAAAGGAAATCCTTACACAGACTCCACCATATGATGGTTTGTTCTAGATACACGGTAATCATGACATGTGCTGGAGTATGCTATTGAAGCTAATTTTTCCTTTCTGGGTTAGAGTTCAATATGTTGTTAGGTTAAATCACACCAACCCATCCTTGCTCTGATACCAATTGTTGGGAAAATTGGCACCCCGAACGCAGCGGAAATCAAGATCACAAAGGGTAATTGGTGATTTGAACCAAACATGGGAGAAATAATAAGAGAGATAGAAGATAAACAAGCACACAACCACACAACAAAAGATATACGTGGTTCACCTTTACATGCTACATCCACGGTCAACAATACCAGAAAAACTTCCATTAATCAAAGAACATTACATGCTCTTTCCGCAACCCAAGAAAAGACCAAAGAGTTAACAAGACATACCCGAGAAAACCATTGAACAAACCATAGAAATCAATTCTCTAACCATTCCTCATACCAGCCTCATGTCTTCTCTTCTACGTCGTCTTCAAAGCTGCTACTACCAGAGGAGAAACATGGAAACACTAGAAACTAGGTTTAGAGCAAAGCCCTAAACCCTAAACACACTAGAACACCAAAATCCTCTCTCTACAAGTTTTTCTCTCACACCGATATCGACCTTCACGGTAGCACACAATCCTCCCTACCAAAGAGACCAAAAACCTAAGCACAAGATTTTACCACTCTTCTATATTGGATTGTTTTCCACACCTCTAATTCTAATCCTTTATATAGAGAAACTAACTTGGCCCTTAAAAAACCCTAACTTTGGAAACAAGTTTTCCTAACTTGGCTCTTAATATTTCCTAAACTTTAGGAACAAGTTTATGCAAGTTAGAGTTTAACCAAAACTCCAACTCTTAACCACCGACTACACCCCACAGATTCATCCCATTTAATGATGTATCTTTAAAAATGCATTTACCGAAGGTACTATTCAACAAGACAAAGTGCAAGCATATACTTGGAGAAGAAATATATATATGGAAGAGTCAAGAGATACTAGTTTGCATTATGTAATAATGATGACGACGACGACCAGAGCTAGGATTATTTTTTTTGTCAATTAGATTCATAGTCCTGAGTCTTTTGGCTGCAAATAAAAAAGCAGTGGGTCTTCAGCTCGGTTTACTTCATGTTGGTGGGTACTTTGTAGGTTCTTTGAGCTCTTCCTCATTTTGCTTCTTTGGTTTAATTACTTCCTTCTTGTTCCGATTCCAAAACCCGAGGCGCACCTGTTCGGGGAAGGGGCATTGAAGATCACAGTAAGTGGGAATTTGAATTTCCAACCACGCACTACTGAGGCAGACAACCGAATATATTATAGGCAGTTGGATTTGCTTCGTCTCTAATCGCCCAATACGTATTGAGATAACTTTTAGTACAACTGATCATACCTTTATTCGAATTTCACGTCTACAAATACTTTATTATCACCATCATAGATGTTGATAAGCATATTCTATTTTTTTGTTGATGCAACATACAGCATCCATATAAATAAAAATCTCCGAGGAAGCACAAAACTACAGCAAAAATAAAAGATAAAGCATCCTACGACCACAATGCCGTAGGAAGTCACTAGGAACCTGAACAAAGAATCAAAGCTGAAGCACAACAGATGCCCACATATTTGTTGGAATCCATTACATGTGATACACTTTTTCCTGATCACAAAGAATAAAAGATAACCCACTTATAGTAACAATATACTCCTGACATCTTTATCATCTTGTAACCGGCATCAACTACAACGCACGTTGATTCTTCTACATTCATGAGTCATGCAATATGCACACAAGGTCTTAATCACCGTTGGATTTTGTTTGCTTAGTTTTTTTGTTACTATCAGAAAACCATATCATACATCAAGAGAAATCTAATTTGCACAAGTTTAATTGATCATCTGCTAGGAGAGTGGACTGGATCGAAGGTGGATTTTGCAATCCACGACTGATGCATATATAAGGATAGATCTAGCTGCCTTAGCCAGAGTACGCAGATGACAATAGTATTACTAAAGTACTAATAATTAATTGTAGCCAAAATTGGAGAGAAGTGCTTAAATTACCTTTTGGGTGGGATAAAATTGGTGGGTTGAGAGTTTCACGGCATTGCTGGAACAGACCAGATGCTGTTAGAAACCTATAAGAGGACCGATCAGATATTAATGAAGCATGTCTTCCTTTATTCTTACAACTGGGATTGGCATGGCTTTCAAAGAGGTGAAAACAGGTAAGCTTTGCAGTTGCAGCTCGACTAAGTTGCCTGGATTTTATGAGAAAAAAGTGTCGCCTCCCTTTGAAGCATTCACTGAAAGCCTTCTGCGTGTTCAGAAAAGAAGTAAGCGTACGAGAGTCCTGGTTCATTAGAGAGGTAAGGTTCTCAAATAACTTAGCGTATCCAGAAGTTTTTAATTGCTATGACATGTCAAGCATTGATTTAGTATGGTGGATTTTTTTCTTAGCGACTAAATTCACAATCAAATCTATCCAAATTTCTCTTTATTAAGGTTTGTTTTCAACATATTGCCAAATTATCATAAAACTAAATCCCAGTGCTGCAAATGCGTTAAGGTTTGTTTAATTAGTCTCCTCTGAGAAACAAAATTTAATTTCATTATGTACCTAAGTAGGTAGCAAATGTGTCACTGCTGAAAATGTGGCATGCAGCATATTCATCATCAGCAATGTCATAAAACTCAAGATGTCTAATATTATGTTACAGTCAAGGAACTTTTTACAAATACATGTAGGTATAGAACTAGTGCACGGTGAACAAACGATCAATGCCAAGGTTTTTCACATCTATGACATGCATATATATTTTACTGCCTTCAATTTAGCCTAAAAATAGACCAAAATGAAAAAAATGATAGTAACTCTTTTTCAAAAATGGAGGGAGTATAATATTTGTTAGACGAATCAGTTGATCCAGTAGGCATAACTAACGTTTTTTGATGAAACTTGATAAGTGGGTTCAAAGACACCAAGGGTAAGAAAACGAAAGTTCACCACAAATCATCTCGATATATTCTCACTAAAGCTCCACTTTTTAATTCATATGGATCTCTTCGGACCTATTCAACAATCCATTGTTGCTGGTAAGAAGTATTCTTTAGTTATGGTAGATGATTATACCAGATTCACTTGGGTTGCATTTTTATCTCATAAGAATGGAACTCTTGGTGAATTCAAGATTATTGTTAAAAGAATCCAGAACGAACAAGGTCGCAAACTAAAGAAACTTAGAAGCGATCGTGGAACTGAGTTCAAAGACACCAAGGTATTTGAATTCTGTTACGATATGGGGATCATTCAACAATACTCTCCACCTATTACTCCTCAATCTAATGGAGTTGCGGAAAGAAAGAATAATAATATTCAGGAAATGGCTAGGGTAATGCTCCATAACAAAAACTTACCTTTAAGATTTTGAGGAGAAGTTGTTTTTACAGCATGCTATTTGATCAACCGTGTGTATTTACGGTCTAAAATCCTTAACACTCCTTATGAGTTGTGGTACGGAAGGAAACCCAACCTTCACTATCTCAGGGTGTTTGGAAGTAAGTGCTATATTCTGAAAGACCGAGAACAGAAAGGGAAATTCGACACCAAAAGTGATGAAAGTATCTTTCTTGGCTATGCTTCTGATAGTCATGGTTTTCGAGTGTTTAATCTCAGAACACAAGTCATGCTGGAATCTGCTAATGTTATTATTGACGACATTAATAAATTTCGTCATGATAATCCTCTTGCTGAATTACCTTCAACTAAGACAATTGATAAAGTCAAATAAATTCCAGAATCAGTTGAAGTTATTCCAACTGTTACTGATCCTGACATTTCTAGTGACGAGGAGAAGAGCACTGATCAAGGAATTCCTGACGAACAACAACGTGGCCCTCCACGACGTCTCTGGGTACAAAGGAATCATGATCCCAACAGTACTATTGAAGCAAGAGATTCTACAGCCAAAACAAGAGGACAACTTCAAAATATTTGCAATTTTGGTTGTTATCTTTCGAAAGTAGAACCAACATTGATGAAGCTCTGAACGATCCATTTTGGGTGAATGCAATGCATGAAGATTTAAATCAATTCAAAAGACAAGATGTATGGGAACTCGTACCTTGTCCCTCCAATATCAATATTGTTGGTACCAAATGGATATTCAAGAATAAGTTTGATGAATTTGGCACAATTATCAGAAACAAAGCTAGACTTGTCGCTCAAGGATATTCACAGATTGAAGGGATTGACTTTGACGAGACCTTCGCTTCTGTGGCACGCCTTGATTCCATTTGTCTTTTGTTAGCTCATGCTTGTTTTCTTAAGGTTAAGCTGTTTCAAATGGATATAAAATCCGCGTTCCTGAACGGGATTTTAAAGGAGGAAATCTATGTTGCTCAACCTAAGGGGTTTGAAAACCCTTATTTCCCAGATCATGTGCTAAAACTCAAAAAGGCATTGTATGGGTTGAAACAAGCACCTATAGCCTGGTTTGAAAAACTTAGCACTTCTCTCATTAGAAAAGGTTTTTCAAGAGGTGGAGCTGATAAAACCTTGTTCACCAAATGGAGTGGGAAAGATGTGGTTATTTCTCAAATCTATGTTGATGATATCATCTATGGATCAACTTCTGAAAAATCTGCAAAATATTTTCAAGTCTCTCTTGCTAAGGAATTTTAAATGAGCAATGTTGGTGAATTAAAATTCTTCTTAGGATTACAAATTTCAACAACATAAGGATGGAATTTACCTATCCCAAGAGAAGTATGCTAGAGATCTTGTGACAAGGTTCGGCCTGGATAAGTCTTCTCCAAAGTTGACACCTATCCCCACTACTGGAAAACTACATAAAGATGAGAAAGGAGCAAAAGTAGATCAAAAGTTGTATCGATCTATTATTGGTAGCCTCTTGTATCTTACAGCTACTAGACCTGATATTTCCTTCAGTGTTGGTTGTTGTGCCAGGTTTCAGGAAAATCCAAAGGAATCTCATCTTGCAGCTGCAAAGAGGATCATTAGATATATTAATCACGCTGCTGGGTATGGGTTATCTTACACTTTTGATACTAACACTGATTTATCTGCTTATTCAGATGCTGATTGGGCAGGATGTGCAGAAGATAGAAAAATTACATCAGGGGGTTTCTACTATGTAGGACTGAATCTTGTAGCTTGGCATAGCAAAAAGAAAAATTCTCAATCCCTGTCTACATGTGAGGCAGAATATATTGCTGCTGGATCATGCTGTACTCAACTCCTATGGATGAAACAAATGCTAGCTGATTATGGAGTTGATACTGGAATAATGAAGATTTTTTGTGATAAATCTAGTGCGATTTGAATCACTGAGAATCCCGTTGAGAACTCAAGAACAAAGCACATTGACATAAGGTACCATTTTATCCGTGATCTCTATGAAAATAGTATCATAAATATGGAATTTGTGCCTTCGGAACAACAATTGGCTGATATTCTTAACAAACCATTAGACACTGCTACATTTCAACACTTGCAGCAGTTTATTGGTGTTGTTTTGGTTCATTAAACGTTTCCATAACTCTTGCCCCTATGCTTATCTCTATCTTTTGGGAAATTGAGTTTAAAACTCCAGTAGTTTACTCCAGTTCAGTTTCTGTAGAGTTGTTTTTGTCGTGTTAGTGTCATTTTTCTTTTCAAAATCCTTCTTTTCTTTTGAAATTAAGGTCGCACGTTGTTGTTCCCTTGGGAATGGAATCAAATGGGGGAGAGTTCTTTTGAACTTGTGCTTAATGGTCATATCTTGAGGGGTGTACGGCTGTGGAATTTTAGAGGGGTTATCTTGTATCTTTAAACTCCTTGATGAATGCTATTATCTTCGGCTATATGATTGCATCTAAATAAGATGATGTGTATTCTTTCTGTTTAGTCATGAAATATCTCTTACAGAAATTTTATTATGATCCCGTTCTTGTACCTTTGCCAATTTTATTGACAAAAAGGGGGAGAATTAATATGTAATTCACACTACAAATACATATGGTTTTCGGATCATTGTGTAAGGGGGAGTGGTTTCCATGTGAGATGGAGTATTGACTAAGGGGGAGTGATACATATCACCATAGTATTATTAATGTTGTGATACAATTGAACTTTGACCCTGTATAACAATGATCGAGAATTATGTTTTCTCATTGTTATAGCTACGGATCTTCAACAACGGTGATGCTAAACTTACAACCTTTGGGATCATTGGACTACTTGGAAGTGACGAAGATTTCGAGGAATGTTGAACATTAGACATGTGGAATAGGAGCTACTAAAGTTTCATTATCTTCTTTGTATTCCATATGTATTGATAGTTTTGTCACTAAAATTGACAAATGGGGAGATTGTTAGAGAATTGCTCGGTCGAACTCGCATGCGTTGCTATATCAAGCATGTTTGTCAATGTTAGTGATCAAAACTATAAGTGTTGATTTCTAGTCTACCATAGCTAAGTCTTGGACTAGGATAGTAAGTGTAGTTGAGCTCAAGGACTTCATGGAAATTCATCATACAAGTAGAAGAACTACTCAAGGAACCGGTGGAACTTCTCGACAAAAAGGTATGTGAATACTTGAACTTATCTATCACTCAAAAGTCTATCTATTCTATCTCCTACTTCTTGAGACAAAAAGTCGTATGCTATATATAAACTTAGATTATACACATTTGGTATTTCGAGTCGAGTATACCTCTCCTATATATATCTCGAAATATGTGTTGGTAAGCTTTTCGCTTCGACCAAGTTTATCTTTACCTAGTGACGAAAGTCATGATATGTTTCAATCACTTTGAAAATTGATTTGACGAGAAATGGTGTAACAACTGTATAACATTCTCTAAGAATGTTTCAATAATTGGAATGAGGGTTTAGATTACATAACCAATGATGGACATAAGTATTGTTGTGGAAACACATATGTGCATAAGTCATATTCCTTGAACCAAACTTTTCGAACTTTCTTGATCAAGAGAAACCGGAAGAATGGCTTGTTTCCAAGTCCGCGAACTGCGGAACTTATCATCCCGAGAAATTCTCCTGGAGTTGACAAAATAGTTGCGGGAGTACCAGTCCGCGAACCCAGTCCGCGAACCGGCGGAATGTCCTTTGCCGAGATTTTCTGTTGGAGTTTGTAAACTCTGCCCGGTAATTTAAGTCCGCGAACCTAGTGTGCGAACTTAAAAAGGTTATATATCTGAAGATGATTTCTGAACTTAAACTTATAATTACTAAGGAATGCAATATGCAAAACGTGGCTATAAAGTTCATGAACCGATTCAAGTGAATCAAATCATCTTTACTTCAATTGTGTCTTGTGTAGTACATAAGATTTCCTTGCAATTGAACAACACTCTAACTAGTTCATTAGGGTCATTTGAACTAGTTATGGTGAAGAAGAAAATGGTTGATATGAAATGCTCATATGGTGAAGAAGAACATGGTTAACTATTTTTGAACCAACAATGTACACGTTTGGGTACGGTTAACAAACCTAGAAGCATACATTTCATTTGTGTATAACAAGCTAAGTTTTCGATCTAACGGTTGAGAAATATTAGCGTGAATCTAAATCAGGTTTTCATCTAACGTTGGATATTGATTGCTTTGTTACTAAGGCAAAACCCTGATTTGAAAGACTATATAAGGGGACATCTAGCAACTCTCCAATACTAATCCCCATACCTTACGTGTGATACTAGTTTGCGTGCTAGAGTCGGTTCTCCTTTAACCTTTGGTTTTCTTCTTCTAAAACCAGGTTAAACGACTTAAAGACTTCATTGGGATTGTGAAGCCATACCGGTACTACTTTTATCGTAGTTGTGTGATCTGAACTTGCATCTTCTATCGTACGAGTACAATCATATTTGGATTGAGATTTATATCTCCGATTAAGATTGTTGTGAGGTGATTGATTAATATAGGATGTTCTTCGAGAATATAAGACCGAATTATCAATTGGTTCCTGTCACCTTGATTATTATCAAAAGACGGAACAAAAACTTTAGGATTTTTCTTTGGGAGACACATTGATCCTTTGATAGACTTGTCTGTGTGAGACAGATTTGTTTATTATCAAAGCCTGCGATTTTTGGTCGTAACAACTCTTAGTTGTGGGGGAGATCAACTAAGGGAATCAAGTGCGTAGTATCCTGTTGGGATCATAGGCGTAGGGAATACAACTGTACCTTGGATCAGTGGGAGACTGATTGGGGTTCAACTATAGTC
Source organism: Papaver somniferum (assembly GCF_003573695.1). Taxonomy (NCBI): domain Eukaryota; kingdom Viridiplantae; phylum Streptophyta; class Magnoliopsida; order Ranunculales; family Papaveraceae; genus Papaver; species Papaver somniferum. The sequence continues at coordinate 6,037,263 of NW_020618825.1, forward strand.
CAGTCCGAAGTTAGCTTGGAATAGGCTAGTGTCTGTGGAGGCTTAATACAGTCTGTATTCAATCTGGACTAGGTCCCGGGGGTTTTCTGCATTTGCGGTTTCCTCGTTAACAAAATTCTGGTGTCTGTGTTATTTCTATTTCCGCATTATATTTGTTTATATAATTAAAATAATACAGGTTCTGTTTTTGATTCAATCAATTGGAAATCCGACCTTTGGTTGTTGATTGACCCTTGGATATTGGTCTTTGGTACCATCCAAGTTATTCCTTGTGTTTGATCAAAGACTCGATGATTTCTATTATCTTGAGTAAATCAAAACAAGAGAGAGATATTAACTCCTTGAGATACTTTTACCTAGATTGAGTTTGACTATCTAGTTGATTCTCTAGAAAGTGTTTCGGAGTTGGTCCATATAGATTGCTAAGCGAAATATTGGGTGGTGTTGTTAGACCCCCGCTTTTTCAAAAATAAGCAAGGATTTGATCCCCCTCGGCCTTTTCCAGCGGAGACACGTGATAAACGTGATAAGAGCAAATACTGCAACTTCCACAAAGACCATGGTCACAAGACTGAGAATTGCCGCTCTTTACAGATCGAGGTCCAGCGAATGATAGACGCTGGAAAACTACATGAGTACGTTTAAAAGGATTTTGGGAAAGGTCCTGGACAGTTTGGCACATCACATGTGATTAACGTTCATGTGGTTAATGTCAGTCACGCCAGGATTCATTCAATGACCAGTCGAGCATCGGAAGATGAGACCAGGAGAAGGCTTAGGCAGTTAAAAGAATGGTACTTGACAAATCACATCGATTTTGTCAGTGGCAATGGAGCAGAAATTCGGGAGCTTGGATGCACAAAGATCGAGTTCTCTGAAGCAGACATGATAGGTGTATATGCTCCCCACAATGATGCTATCGTTATAACTTCTTGGATTAGCATGATTCATGTACACCAGATTCTAGTAGATACAGGAAGCTCAGTGAGTGTGTTGTTTTCAGGAGCCTATTCCTCTATAAATCTCCCACACGACTTGATCAAAGAGGATGAAAATCCAATTATCGGTTTCAGTGGCGAAGTTACAAAGGCAATTGGAAAAGTGAAGATACCTATAACAGTGGCTGACAAGTCCGTTTTAGACACTTTCTTGTTGCTTGATTGTATAGCTCCCTACAATGCGATCGTAGGACGAGACTGGATGCATGAGATCGGTGCATTCACATCTTCATATCATCAGTGTCTGAAGTTTGTTACCCCTGAAGGAGTCGTGAAAGTTAAGAGAGACCAGATGACCGCCCACAAGTGTCACGAAAATGCTATGGCGAGGGAAAACAGACGGATCCCGTAAGTGGTTATATGTTATACAGTTAGGTTTCATTGAAAAATTTGGATTTGCTAAATTACACTACTAATTTGTCGTTCTTTTTAGTTTCTGTTTGCCCCCACTTCCTCAAAGTTCCACCCCTATCAGATAAAAATAACAACCATTGAATCATGTTAATGGTATGGCGCCAAATTAGATCTAAAAAATTATCGAAACTGAAAAATACACGTAGAAATTAAAGTCTTATCGAAACTGAAAAATGCACGGAGAAACTAAAGTCTTCGTATTTTCCTCCTTGGTGCTTAGAGCATATCCTATGGGTAGTCCCCAAATGAAGACTATCTCTTTCATATGAAAGAGGACTCGTTCATATGAACGAGTGAAGCCACTATGGGCAAAAATGAAAGGGAACACTAAACGGGAGACTTTCTCCCGTTAAAGAAAAAAAAACTAAAAAACTCCTAAAACGGGGGACCTTCCCCGTCAAAAAAAACAAACTAAAAGAACTTCTAAAACGGGGGGACTTTCCCCCGTAAAAAAAAAACTAAAAAAACTTCTAAAACAGGGGAAAGTCCCCCGTCAAAAAAAAAAAACTAAAAAAAGTTCTAAAATTGTCCCCCGTCTAGTTCAAAAAGTTCCAAATTTTTTTGACGGGAACTAGTGTTTCACTACCAATCACTCGTTCAAGTGGTTAGTTGAATGAGTGCATGAACGTGTTTGGGAGAAAAATGGGGTAAAAACTACCCATAAGAGTCTCAAATCCGCTAAAATTGGTAGTGCACTCTTTCATTTAAAAGGGTGATACTGCCCATAGGATTTGCTCTTATCTTATCAAAGTAAAACTTCCTCCTTAACTTTTCCCATTCAGTTCTTCTGATTTTATTTTCTTAGATTGAGCCTTTAAACTCAATCATCACCCAAAAGAAAAAAAAAAAACTGGAAAGGAATCCAAATCCAAATCTACCTAGAGAACGAGAGTGGAATCTCTTCCTCTTTCAACAGTAAGGTTTCTCTGTACATCTCCATCTTCTATTTTGAATAGACAGATTTAATTTGGAATGGCGAAAGTAATGGCGGCCGATTCATGGCAATGAATATCCAATAGAGAATTCAGTCATCAAAAGAAGAAGAGAATCGTCATCAAAAAGTGAAATAACCAAGTTTGGAGGACAGATTGAGACGCGAATGAGTAAAAATTCTTGTGATTTTGACATAATAATATCTTGATTTTTTTTTTTTTTTTATGAAATACTGATTCAGTTTTAGCATTTTTACTGTTATAGAAAAAACTCAGATTGTGTAAAACTTTGTTTCCTCTATGAATTTGTACTTCTTGTTTAGTGATCCGAATTTTGGGTTTTCAGGATTTAGCGTTTATAAGAAGAAGAAAAAACCCTAAATCCTCACAAACAACGAATTTCAGCTACACAGTAGGTTATCGAAAATTTCCTAGCATGTTTGCATCATATTTATATATGAATTGATCATGGATTGAATACTGCAACCTATTCTCTGAACTTAATGATGTTTAACTCTTATTTTTTTTATTGGGGGGATGTTTTAAATGTCATTCGAGTTGAAAATTTCTTTGTTGGTGCTGGTTGAAGGAGTTCTGAATGCTCAAGAAGAAAGTGGGAGAAACAATGCGATAATTGTGTCTAGAATTCATAAGAGTTATTGATGGTACGAAGATTGTTTCCCTCAGAGAATATGAAAAAATCAAGGTAATATCAGTTGTTAAGTTCGTACTAATACTGCGTTGTAGGCACAATAACTAGGTGTATTTGTTATTTGCATTGTAGGTATTGATATCGGACAGTTACAAGCATGAAAATTTCATTTGTATATTTTGTTTACTGTTGCCGACAACGATGATATCCATATTGCTTTTCAAATTATTAATAGTGCTAAGGTAAGAGAGATACATTTAAGATTTGTAATAATGTTCTTTTGTTTTGGAGATTTTGTTGAACTCTGTTATGATGTTTTAAATTATGACTTAAGAGGTGCCGATCTCTTTGACGGTGTTGCTGCAAAAATAATCATCGCCTTGCAAAATTGAAGGCGAGCGTTTAATGCTTCTTTCTTTATGTCCTGTTGAAGTTTCGCAATGATATCTGATGGCAGAAACACTATGTAAATTGAATATCATTTGATATTAACACTAGCATAGTTAACACAAACATAGTTTCAAGGTATACATTCTCTTCTTTCTTAGATATTTAAGTGTGTACTATCTTGTTACAATGTTTGATGTGTATGCATGAAGGAGTAAGTTCTCTAGTGAATCTTCTTGTGATTTTTTAGTGTACAAGTGTACTACTTCAATTATTTTAAAATGATGGTCCAGTATTTGTGGTAGAATTTTAGTAATAGCTACTGATGTGCATGAATTTGTACTTTCTGATTTTTCATAGGTTGACTTGCTTTATTCTACTGATCGTGCAATTGTTGGTAGATGAATAGACATTAAATGCATTAATGTTGCGATCAGCTAGGACTTGCTTTATTCTACTGATCGCCCACATCATTTTCTCCATTCATGACTTTTACAGTATGGTAGCCCGGAAACTTTTAGACCTGCAGTTTAAGAAGACTAGTGTGACACAAGTCAGTGTATAATAAACAGGTAAGATTTCCATTTCTTTCTCCAACTTGTATTAACTAGGATTCAACCATTAGTTAAGACTAAGATAAAACTAGAAGTGCTCTATGATCGAACCTTATCAGTCACAATTTGTCTTTAATATACCCTACCATTTCTTTTATGATCTTCGTGGGCCATAATATGTTTTTTTTTTTGAAGCATGGCCATAATATGGTGATCTAATCTTTCTTGTGGTTTATGCTTGAACCGTTGTTGGATGCACACTTACATGTTTTGTTTAACTGTGGACAGTACTTAGTGATTGGATCCGTCTTGAGGAATTTAAAGAACAAAGCAGATGCGCCTGCACCACAAAATGATGAAAATTATGGAATCCTCATAGACGAAATCATCAATAGCAATATAGAACAATGTGTTAGAGATGGAACACTTGAGATATTTTTCCGATGGGATGATTAAATGGCCACAACAATACGTATCTCCGCACTTGGAAATTGATCAAGTTTTTTTTCTTTTTTTCTTTTTCTTGTTTGTTGTTTTGAACATGAATTGAATATGTAGCTTTTGTTGTTGAACTTGCGGTGTCTGGGTTGTCAAGTTGTTAACTGAATTTAAGTTCATTTTAATAAAATCGGCTGATTTATGAGAAATTATTTATCTTGGCTAGTCTCGAGTATTAATATAAAAAATAGTTAAGTGAAAGAGAAAAATAAGAAAGGAATAACATTCAGATTGAATCAGCTGAATTTTATTAGACTGAAACTGACTCGGCTGAATTAAATTGGGATGAATCTTGAAACTTAAATTTTGACAAACAGAGTCAGTAGTTAATTTTCTTCATATGAAATTTGTCGTTGATTTTGAACATATACAGTCCGTCATTTAAGAAATAGTACACCAAAATATGACATACTTTTGGACAGTCCAAATGCGTCCTATATCCCAATTTTCAACAGTTTTTGTCTGTCCTAAAATCCACGTTTTGGACTATATAAGAAGTCAGAAGTTAGCGGGAACCAAATTATTCGAGTCGAGCAGAAATAGCAATTACAGAATCCTCTCTCTCTAGAATCATATATGGGAGAGGACGCAGCTGAACCCCCAACAGGTGAGAAACCGATCGAGGTCCAGATTGGAGATGAGAAGCGCAAAACAACGTTCGTAGGGGCAGATATTCTTGCGCACGAACGTGATGGTTTGATTATATTTCTAAAGGAAAACTCCGACCTTTTCGCATGGAGTTTTGCTGAGATGCCTGGTTTAGATCCAAATGTAGCCTGCCACAGGATAAATATCGATGATCAGGAGTATGGTGCAAAGAAAAAAAGATGGAGTTATTGCATATGTTGAAAAGATGTTGGAAGTAGGCTTTATTCGACCAGTGCAGTATCCTTGCTGGCTGTCTAATATCGTACCTATTCCAAAGAAGAATGGTAAAGTTCATGTCTGTATCGATTTTACTGATTTGAATAAAGCATGTCTGAGTGACCCATACCCATTATCGCGGATAAGAGATTTGGTGGATGCAACATCAGGGTACGGAAGACTGTCATTTATGGACGATTTTTCGGGGTATAACCAAATACCTTTGTTCGAGGAAGATCAAGAGAATAATGCGTTTGTGAATGACAGAGGAGTTTAATGCTATACTGTAATGCCGTTCGGGCTAAAGAACACATGGGAGACCTACCAGCATTTGGTAGACCATATATTCAAGGATCTGATCGGGAAGACGATAGAAGTATATATCAACAATATGGTAGTGAAATCTGAGCAAAAGGAATCACATTTTCTTGATCTGCAGAAGATGTTTGATATATTGAGGAAATATCGAATGAAGCTCAATCCAGAAAAATGTTCGTTCAGGCTATCCTCGGGAAAGATCCTTGGATACTTGATGACGCACAAAGGAATCGAGGCGAATCCGGAGCAAATTAGAGCCATCAGAGAAATGCCATCCCCAAGAACGAAGAAGGATGTCCAGAATCTAGCGGGATGATTAACATCTTTAAATTGTTTCATTTCATGCTCGTCGGATCGATTCAAACCATGCTTTGATGTTTTGAAGAAAGCAGTGAATTTTGGTTGGACGGATGAGTGCGAAAAGGCTTTTGATGAGACTAAACAGTATTTGTCAACTCCCCCAGTTTTGGTGAGTCCAAAAACTGGACAACATATCGGAGTTTATCTGGATGCAACGGAGAGCGTTGTAAGTGCAGTGTTGTTTGTTATGCATCCGCATGAAAAGCCTGTTTACTTCGTCAGTAAATCTTTGACGGCGGCGGAAACACGGTATAATAAAATTGAGAAGATAGCACTTGCACTGTTGCAAGCATCTCGTCGCCTCAAACATTATTTCCAAGGGAGACAGATCGTGGTCTACTCAGAATACCCGTTGAAGAGAATTCTGGAACGTGCCGATGATTCCATCCGACTATCTATATGGTCAAATTTTCTATGGGCGTATGAAATCAAGTACGAAACTAGAACTGCAGAGAAGGGACACACGCTGGCTGCACTGCTAGAAGATTCCCTTGTGGACGACATAGAAACGGTTGCCAGAGGAGAAGAAGAGTTATTCAAACCCATAGAGTTATCCACTGATCATGATGGGGGCGAGTCCGCAATGGAGGTCGATACACCTGAACCATTACGGACCGTATTTACTGATGGGTTATCAAATGTTGGTGGAGATGGAGTTGGATGTATCATCCTTACTCCCGAAGGTTCGAGGATCGAGAAAGAAACCAGATTGGGTTTTCAAGCATCAAACAATAAAGCTGAATATGAAGCAGAAATTATCGGTTTAAAGGCTTTCAAACAGTTAGATGCGAAGAACGTGAAGCTGGTAACTGATTCCATGCTAGTAGTTAACCAGTTTTTGGGGACCTACAGAGCCAAGGAAGATAGAATGACCCTATATGTGGATCATATGAGAGAGAGTTGGCAAATGAGTTCGACCAATTATCTATTGGGCAGCGACCGCGGTTGGAAAACAGGCATGCAGATGCTTTAGCATATCTTTCTTCCGCAGTCGAAACTGATACCACCCATTTCGTCGTAGTGTATTTCCAAGAGTTACCTAGCATCTCCGATAACCACTTTGTTCTGGATCTCGAACACGCTAGTGGGGGCGAGAGGGAAGCTACATCAGCACAGAGAGATACCGAGAACACCGACAACAATATGGATGTTGACAGTATAGTGATAGATGATTCAGGCAATCCTGCTCAAAGCGCTTCAGACTGGCGTCAACCTTCTATCTGGTATTTGACAACCAGTGAACTCCCAAAAGATGAGAAACTTTCTTCAAAAGTGAAAAAAAATGCATGGAGTTATTCAATGATCGAGGGACTGTTATACCGCAAACTTGTAACTTTGGAGCCATTTTTGTGATACGTATCAGCCGAAGAAGGACAACATATATTGGTAGAGGCTCATGAAGGAATATGTGGCAGTCATTCTAGAGGGGGCAGTCTCGCGTACAAGATACTTACCCATGGGTATTTCTGGACATACATGCAGAAATATGCTAAAGAATACGCGCAGAAATGTGTGCCATGCCAAGAGCAAGCTCCAATTCCAAAAAGGCCCGCCAATAAATTACATCCAGTTTTTAGTCCCTGGCCGTTCGATAAATGGGGACTAGACATCGTCGGACCACTTCCCAAAGCTCTTGGAGGAGTGAAATTTGCACTATCCGCAACAGATTATTTCACCAAATGGGTCGAAGCAGTGGCATTGGTACATGTTACCAGACATTATGTGAAAAGGTTCATATGGGAGAACATCGTCTGCAGATTTGGAATCCCAAGCGAGTTAGTATCAGAAAATCGGAAGCATTTCGATTCTGGGGTGATCAAAGAATTCTGCAAGAACCTGAATATTCGCCACAATTTCTCATCTCCTTATTATGCTTAGAGCAACGGGCAGGCGGAAGCAACCAATCGTGTTATTATGGACAACCTCAAGAAAGGCTGGAGAAAGTGAAGGGAAAATGTACAGAAGAATTTCCTAGAGTCTTATGTTCCAACCGAACGACCCAAAAAATATCCACTGGATTTTTCCCATTCACTCTGGCTTATGGGACAGAGGCAGTCATACCCACTGAGGTACATCTCAAGACTACCAAAACTCGTGCTGTCAAATCTGGGGAAAACGACAACATACTGTCTTTGGATAAAGAGTTGCTAGAACACCAAACAACAGTTGGTATGATACCATCAGGCAGTCAAGATGATCTATGATCATAAAGTTAGAGAACGGTCATTCAAACCAGGGGAATATTTCTTGAAGAAAACCCGAGCAGCCACAATGGTACCAAACTGTGGGAAGCTCGGAGGAAACTGGGAAGGTCCATACATAGTGTAAAGACCAGCGTCACGTGGCTCCTACTACCTAAGGAACCTCGATGGAACTCAAGATTCAAAACCATGGAAGCCATAGAATTCGTTCCACTTGAAGAAGTTTTATCATTAAAGAGTAATTTCAAATCCTGCTGTGTTGCACTCTTTTTCCTTTATGTTGGTTTTATCCCATTTGGTTTTCCACACAAAGGTTTTAACGAGGCAGCCATTGTCGATCAGTAGGTATTTATCTTGTTATTTCTATTCAGAAATTTAATTCAACATTATTTTGGTATTCCAGACTTTATCAAAATTATTTGTGTTTAATTATAAGCTGTTGCGGACGTTCGAATCCGCAGTCTGTCCTAAATGGCAAAACAGTACAGTTCAAATCTACTATGAGCAACATCTCTGACACCTTGCAGATAGGGTGAATGCACGGTTCGAGCATTTTTTCCGTTTTCCAATTGAATCCCCATCATATGGGACATCAACAAATGTGGCGAAAGTTTTCACCTGTCCAGGCATGTGAAGATGTACACACCTCAGCTCTGCGCGCATCTTGAATAGTAGGATTGCCCCCCTGCGCGGATTCAAGATAGCAGAAAAACTCAACTTTTTATCCCAGCAGGGAAGTACAGCCTTGCGTGTGCATTGAGCAGCATGACACCACAACATACTTGAGGAGAGTTATGTGTTACCTCAATCATTTGGGACGAGATATATGACACTCCAGCGCAATCATTACATTCCTGGGGGCGAGTTATATAACACTCCGAACAACGCGCTCGGGGGCGAGTTATGCAACACTCTAGGAAAATGCAAACTCAGTAGAATTGAGAAACCGAACTTCTTAACCCATAACAGATTATGGGTTAAGAGGGGACGATGTTTGTACCCTAATATTTTACCCCAAAAATGGGCTACATTAGGCCTAAAAAGCTCCTCATGTTATCCAAGTGCAGGCAAATTGGGCCAAAAAACACTCCATGTGCAAGCCCATGTGCAACAAGCCAAAAATGGCTAACTAGGCCACACTAAGCACAAATACAACAAAGCCCATGTACAAAGGCCCAAATCAGGTTTAGGGGTGCCACATCCTCACTAGCACGCCAGCAATGCCACACAACCAGAACATACCAACCAGAAATCGACACGTCATCGGCAAAAGCACGGTCAGTAACTGATTATGCAATGACGTCAGTAGATGCTGATACCGAAGAATATTCCGCTACAGTTACTAAAACCGTGAGCAAATATAAGGAATATTTCGTTACCGTTAACGATGTTAGAATATACCAAGAATATTCCGTTACCGTTAACAGACGCCGTTAGTGTTTTCCGTTATGACGTCATTATCGTCAGCAGCAACAGACAACCGGCGCCGGTCACCTTTCCCGACAACGGTACAACAGTGGGTTGACGGTGGTTCTTGCCGGCGACACTTCCCGGCGGCTATCCTGTTCGGCGACCTTCTTTCGTCAGGCAGCCTCCCTCCGATCGGCGGGTCTCTGTGTTTCACGGTACACCATACTTCCATAGTCCCTGGATGCTTCCACCCCATTGGATTATACTGCAGAATATTTACGCCCACCGGGTTGGGTTGAGTCGGCTCGCTGAGTCAAACCGAGCTGAACCATTGGCTCACTGATTTTTCCGCACCATACTGTTGGCCTAGAGGATATATCCGCCCCATTGTGGGCTTAAGCAAATTATTCTTTTGGGCTTGTCATTTTACACTAATTCTTGGGCTTGCAGGAGGCATGCAAGGGCCAGTTATTGCAGGAGGCATGCAAGGGCCAGTTATTGGAGGAGGCATGCACTGCCAGTTATGGCAATTGAAGCCTACCACGAAATAAGAGGAAAAAACGGAAATTTGCACCATATAAATACAGGGTTTCACAACCCCAAAAGGTATCCAATCTTCCCCACTAAAATTATCTTTGAAAAACCTAAGCTAACTTAAGAATCAGAGGGTTTTTTGCAGGTACCCCCTACACTGTTCAATTGGAGAAAAAAGCTGCAGATCGATATTCAACAAATTACATCAAATTCGTGTTCGAGGTAGAAGAATTTTTTACCATCCAAACAAGTTACTAACGAAAGAGAGGAACTAACGAATTTGGAAAACGTAATGAAAATTCTAGGGTATGAATTTGATGGAATCATGGAAGAGAGATAGGAGTTGAGTTTGAATCATCAATGATGAAAATTTTGTATTAGGTTTCTGAGTTTCTCTCAGGATAAAAAAGCTTATATATAAAACTAAAACTTTCAATATTATCCTTAATAATTTTATTAAATTCCATTACTACCCTACAATGCGGGTGAATCCGTGGATTTGCAAAACCAACCGCAATCAAACCGCTAAACCTTGCGGATTTGAGAACTCAGCCGAGTCCGACCCATAGATTCTTGCGGATTGGTTTTCACCCATAATTTTACGGACGATTGCAAGTGAAATCCGCGATTTCGGTTTTTCTGCACACCCGTAATTAAAGGGTCTTGAAAATGACCTAAACAAAAGAACTGAAACTGCCAATATTTTTTCTTTGTAGCCACTCACCCCTATTTTTTGAAATTACAGTTCAAAGAAACGGAAAATTAAAGTTCCCGTTTGTGAATCATACAATCCAATGGTTTGCAATCTCAATAGTCTATTCTCAAATAGTACTGATGATTACTTGAAGTTTAATTATTCGCCAGTGGGTCCGCTTTGCGTTGAAAAATCCATTTTGGTGGGGGATTGATTTGACAGAGATAATGAAGGCGCATTTGCTTTAATAATAACGACCAAGTAAAGCTGCACGCAAGTACCGGGAACATATATCATATAAAACTAGTCATAAAAACCCAAGGTGACCAAACTTGTGGTACAAAAACCCCGTTCAAATGTTGGGACCCATTAAAATTCCATTTTAAACAAAATTGATACAAAAACCCCAAATTTTTCAAAATTGGTACAAAAACCTCAAATTTCGAAATTGGTTTCATCAAATTCTTTGGGATTCTTGTGTTACTTTTGTTTTTTTGGGGTTTTTGTGTTACTTTTGTTTTGATGGGTTTTTTGTGGATGGATAGTGACACCTTTAGGGTTATAACTAGCGGACTGTATATCATATATGCTTTAATAAAGAATGCGTGAGAGTTTCACATTGGAATGGTCTTTGCTGCATACTTCAGTTTGCATTTATTCCGTGAGAATTTCAGAGTAAAATTTCCGATAGTTCTTTGTTATTCCTTGGGCTTTCATATTGCTGCGCCTTTTCTAGGAGTTTAAAAATATCAAGGAGCATCCCGTTTTATCATGAGATAGTTCTTTATTATTCCTATAATGCATCCGTTGAGGTTCCAGTAAATCCAGTTTTGGGACATACAAAAAACTCTTGTCCTACAAATTAATAACCAACCATATAATAGGAATAGTGAAAACGGGGTAGGTACGTTACTTAGTTATTGTTGATTCGTTTATAATTTACATAAATATCTTTTTACAAAATTAAAAAACTAAACTAAATTTTTACATAGAAGAACTTGAAGAACGATAAAAAAGAAGTTGATTGCTAAATCCTGATTGACCCAAGTGAAGACGGAGAGTGAGAACCAAATCATGATGGCTTGCAACTCCATCTCATTTTTACATATTTTTCACTATTTGTCTCTTTTTTTTTCTTGATAAAATAAATTAGGTCTGAATAGATGAAAAATAGGTTTGTATTCTCACTGCAAAGTTACCTCTGCTGGAAATCAAAAAATCATAGATTCGGTTGACAAGTTAATTATTAGCCGAACCTCTGTGTATTCTTTGTATACGAAAAACATTTAAGGTATGGCTGATAACTTGTCACCCGAATATGGGTATACTTTAAAAAAACTTAGGTTCGACTGACACGTTATTATCGAACTATTCCTCTAGTCAGTCGATTTAGCTAGGTTATAACAATTCAATTTTTCAACCAGCATTAATCGTAAGTCCAGGATTCATTCTAGATGCATTACGAGCTAAAGATTCACCTTCCTCACGTTTTTCATTTGAATCACAATAATCTAAAGGAAAAAACCCAATACCCACTGTACCATCTATATTAATCTTGGTTCGATCAGCTTCAAGAGAAATCCGTTCCTGAATTCGATCCGTGCATGAGTTGTTAAAGTGCTTCCTGCCATATGGAGAGTGACGTGGATACATAGCTGGCCCGAGCTAAAGAAGCTTCCACTAATCTATTGAAGTTCTTCTCTTTCGATAAAAAAAAAAACAACTAATCTTTGAATTGTTTTAAGGGAATTTTAATAAAATGCCACACTTCCAACTTCCGGTTTAAGAAAGTGTCACCGTTGTTTTGAAAATTAATAAAATGCCACAACTGTTATATATTCCGTCAGGGCCCACCAAACCGGTCTATATGTGTTGAACAAGTCAATAAAATATGTCATCATTACCTATTTACCCTTCAAAATCCTTAAAGACTTGTGAATCGTTAATTAGGAGAAAAGCGGAACAAAGAAATTGAGAGAGGAGAAAAGCAGCAGTTGTAGCTGTTATTGCCGAGAACTAGATCGAGAAAAAGACAGAGAAATTGAGAGATGAGAATCGAGCAGAAATTGAAGATGGATTTGAGAATTAGATCTGTTGAGATTGTGAAGGTTCAAATTTAGGATCTGTTATGAAACTGGAGGTGTTCTTGGTGATTCAGATGAACATTTGGAGTTGTTTTTGTCGATCTCTAGAAATGGAAGATGAGGAAGAATTGATGGGGTATGGTGATGAAATTGAACTGAGTTACAGGCGTGGATGATTGAGAATGAATTGAACATTGTGTTTGATTTGAGAATTTTAGGGTTTGTCAAAATCAGGTTTAATTCATAGAATTCAGGTTGTTTTAAGAATTGGGTTTAGCTTGATTTTCATTTTTTTTCAGTTCGTATGTTAAATTTTGTACTAGTTAATTAGGGTCTCTAATTAATTGAGCAATCTCTGTCGATGGAGCACAATTTCTGTTTCTCAAAGCAGCGTCGATACAGCCGATGCTGTTATATTTCAGCGATAGGTGGTGTTGGTGGTTGTCCTGATAGTGCAAGAACGGAACAATATCTGGGTGCTGTTGATTATTACATTAAGAAGACGCATGAGAATATGGAGGAGTTTTGTCTCAACATACCTGCAATTGAAGAAACTAAAATATAAAGGAGATGTTTGTATCCTTTTTGTCTCGATTATATGAAAATGGGATTGATTGAAATGGTATGGGTGTTGTTATTGGATTTAGGAAGCAGATGGAATTCGAAAACTGTATTGGTGGTGGATTAGATTCCGGTGAATGAAGTGGGGGTCCAATGTGAACTTGTGCAGTCAAGCTCGTGAGCTAATGGAGCTACAGAGGTGCTGATCGAGAGAAGTCGTCTCAGTAGTCCAAAACAGTGGAGGAAGATGCCAACCCAGTTACCCAAGGTAATTGTCAATCTTAAAGGAGATTGACAACTGCAGTTCTGCCATGAATTTGTGAATCGTGGTGGAGTTCCGAGATGGGAGTTCCAATATGGTTTCGTCTACAACAACAATTGGGGTTCTGAGATGGAGACGTGCTTATGGATTCAGGAAATGGAAATGGTATGCTGCCATATTTTGCAAGAAGACAAGAAAGCTATGCATCTCTATTGTCTGAGATTAATCTTTTCGGGAAATTGGGTTCTCAAGTTGGCTGTAGTTGACCTGAATTGTTTACCGTGGAAATATATCAGCTCCATGGAACTGGTGTTGGCAGTCGGTGATTGATTTGAGTTGAAGGTACTGTTGGGTTAGAGCAGTCGAGTAAAAGCAACACAGAATTGTTGTTGTGATTGAATCTATGGTGGTGACTGGACTTAATATGGTCTGTAATTGGGTATTGCCTAAGATGGTTCGGTAGGAGGTGATGTTGGCAAGTCAAGCAGTGGAGATGGACTCACGATTTAACTAGGTAATGACTCGTTATGATGACTTTATTTAACTCAGCTAAAGTGAGGCGATTCGAGGGCATAGATGTCTTTTACTAAGCTGGATAACTGCTAACTATACACTAACGGATTCTAGAAAAAAACTGGATGTAAAAGGTCAAATGTGTGGCACTAAATAAATTCTGAAAAAAACGGTGACACTTTCTTAAACATGAAATTGAAAGTGTGGTACTTTATTAAAATCCCCTTGTTTTAATTCATTCAGTGAGCGAGTTAGGGCCGGTTTGCCGGTTGTACCCACGTCCCAAAACGAACATAATTTCAGTAATATATGTTGTTATTATGCATAACCCTTGTATGTTTCACTGCTAAAAACAGGTTCCCATGTTTGTTTGGCTAAAACGAATCGTGGTGCACGACAAAATTACGTAGAAATACTAGGTACATATGAATAAAAATATGTACGAAAAGATTCTCATCAGTTCCCATCATGTTTCTTTTTAATAATTAGACTAACCATCGGTTAAATATCTCTACAAAAGTTTCCTATATATATCATAGTTTTCATTTTGTTAAGGCCATCAAAGTTTTTATACTCTCTTTTCTTTCGATTCATTACTATTTTCTTTCAATTTCTATCCACAACTTTCTTCTCAACTATGTCGTCCTGGCATGAAAATCCTCAGTTGTTCATATGCAATGCCAGCCATAGAGCCTCGGATGGTTTCAACGTATACAGGTGTTGTAAAGAACCTAGTGGCCCTATTCATGTATCAGATTTAAAACGTATCTCTTCTGGAGTCAAGAAAGAAAGCGTCTTTGATGCTTTACTAGCTTATCTCATTGATTTTTATGTTCGTTCTGGTTCAAAAATATGGAGGATTGTGAACAGTCAAGGTTTAGCCATCCTCTGGGACCAATCTAGCGGCCGCGAAATCATGTGTTCCTGGTCACTGAACCTCTAGACTCGCCTTATTATAATCTACCAGGTATCACTCCTCCAATTGATGCTGAAAAAGAAGCTCTTAAGAAAAGAGTTTCTGATTTAGAATCAAGAAATTCAGCTCTCGAAACTGAAGTTCAAATGCTGAACGAAGATAACAATAATGAGATACGAGAATTAGAGAAAGAAGTTTCTGAATTGACAGAAAAACTCAAAGAGTGCTGTGGATCAGCTGATGAGGAATCATGGAAGATTGACAATAGCATTGTTCCTGGTAACTTGGTTTCTTTTGAGGATCTTGATGCTTTAAATATTCCCAGGAAGGCGTTTCTGAAAATCATCAAAGCACCAGGTGCACTGAAATTTGGCGAAGATAATATGACGAATGTTCGGGGGAGCCGTTTTTATGGAGGAATATATCTAGCTGCTGTGAACATTGAAGAGTTGATCCCTGACAAAGATGAAGCAAGATTTGATCCAGATATCTGGGGTGTGTACGAGGATGATGCAGGGACATCTTATGCAGCCCGGAAATTGGTTAAGCCGGAGATGTAGAAGGCATGCTAATCTGTCTTCTGATGATGAACGAATCAAAGCCACCATCTTGGTCCAAGTTATGGCTTATTTACGTGGGCTTGTATTTTCTTTTCCGTTGGATTTGTGTTCGATTGTGTTTATGTTTTTTGGTTGGGATTGGCAAGAGATTGTATTAGCTCTTTCGTCCCATCAATAATTATGTGTGTTCTTTTGTCGTGGGTGGGAGGGCAGGCCGCGCTAGCTGACTGATTCCTCTCGTCTAGTACTGGAGTTTGTTTGATTAAGAATAAATAAATCACTATTGTATTGTATTGATTTAATTATATAGTTGTTGCTAAACATTCGTCTTGTGTCATCAGATTATTTGCGCCACCAATTAACTAAACTCGACCCTTGTCTTATTATATCTGTTGGTAGGTTTTGATTTATGATCAGATAGATGTGTCAAGCCTAAAAGTAAACTCCCCCACAATGATGAAGCCTAGGCTCATTCGTCGTATAACCCATGATACAAACTATAAGTACAGTGACTCGGCAGTGGTGTGATGTCTACGCAATGCCAAATAGTTGCGTGCTGCTGGCTATGTAGTGTGACGTACAGTTTGTCAGGAGCCCTAGGAGCCTGGGACTGGTGTACAGTACAATGAACGGTTCTTTAGAGACCAGTCCAATTTTGGGGACCATTCGAGATTTTGGGAGTAAGGCTTCTCTAGAATATAAATCATGCATTTGTAAACCATAACTCATTTCAAAATAAGTGGTTTTTCAAACAAAACATATCTTTAATTTATAAAGGGTTATTTAGTTTTTGATACTTATATTTTGTACAACATTAGTGTTTGGTCTAACATTTATCCAACTTAGGGTTTGGTATATGAAAATAACGTTGACCTATGTTGACTATGTTAAATATTGACTTCCATTAAGAAATTGAATTTGATATTTTCCTTCAATCACTCCTCTATATTTGTATTTGTTTAGTAATTTTTATTTAAGAAAATATCAAATTCAATTTCTTAACGGAAGTTAATATTTAACACAGTTAACATAGGTCAACGTTATTTTCAAGTACCAAATCCTAAGTTGGACAAATGTTAGACCAAACACTAATATTGGACAAAATGTAAGTATCAAAAGCCAAATAACCCATTTTAAAATATTGCTAACTAAACCCATTTAAATAACAAACGCGTAAATGGGGATACGAAAATTAATTCGGGGATATGAATTAATATCCCTATCCAATAGTTTCAGTTAAGTGATGTAATTTTGAAATAGTGGTAAAAGTGGTTCGATTCTCAGACTTGTGAAGGATATTAATTAGACTTAAATTCTAATATTAAAATAGAAAACTCACTAAAAATTATAGCAAACTCAATCAAAGATGATATCAATACTAAAAGAAACACTGAGGCTAAGATTCCACTATTTTCCAAGTTCAAAGTGATTAAACCAATACTTATATTTATGCAATTTTCTCGTTTAATTTGATTCTAAAATATTGCAACAAGTAGATTTTCAAAAGTAATAATTGTAAATACCAAGTATGAAGTATCAAAAGTCTTAAAACTAAGCATACTCCATCAAGATAGATCACAATCACTCAAATAAAAATCATATTCAATAATAGTTCAAGGCAAATAATCATATAATTATTGCAAATAAAAAGATAAAATAGAATATATACCACTTTTTGTTGGAAAAATAGCTTCCTCTATCGCCTCAGCAATGGGGTTTAGCTCCTCATATTAATCATGATCTCAAAATATGTGTTTGTTGCTCAAAAGATGATTAAAAGAGTGAAAAGTAATAACACAGACTGTTCGCAACAGTGTATTGATGTTGCAAAACAGCTGTTACAATGGAACTGTTACAGAAAAATTGTTGCTTTGTCGCTGATTTTAAGACCCTAGAATACGATTGCCCTGCACAACTTAATGTTCTTCAGCAGTTAAACAACGACACTGTTCTGCGACTGTTTCTCGTGCGTCAATGTTCTTCGCGTTCTTCCTCTTCAGCAGCAGCAACAGCAGCAGAAACAGAGTTTGGTAAAGCTCTGATTTCTTCTTTTCTGGCTCTCCTTAGGTTCTAAAACTCTCGACACCTCTTCTATATGACCCAAGACATCTATTTATATAAAAAATACCGTTTAAATCTCTCCCAAATATTCCAAAATCTCTTTCCTTCTCTTCACGGCCAAGTTGCGGCAATTTCTTGTTTTAGAATTTCTACGCGTTTCTGATCTTTCCTTTTTATTCTAAACTCTTCCTTAGATAGATACAAATCTTTGGGAAGGTTTACAACATTTTAATCTCTCTAAAATTCCTTAAAACAGGTCACACACGTGACTTTCCATATTTTCTATTGTGAGAAAAATCCGTCGATTGAGCCCAGTATAATCGATTTAAACACCCATATCAGATTCCTAGACCCATAAGGAGTCTATCCTATGAAAATCAGAGGTTTAATCGACCTCAAACTCCTCCAAATCACGATTGCCAAAACTGTTCTTCACTGCACCTATTTTCCCGCCAAAACTTGGTTTTTGAAATATTGAAGATGGTTGTCCCTTATCCAGAGTAGGGGTGCGATTAGCAACTGCCTGGAAATGGGATGCCCCTTAGTAATTAGGTTACCCCTTATCCAAAGTGAGAGTCCGAATAGCAAGTGTCCTCCCATGAACGCAAGAAACACTTTTCGAGCCAATTTCGCCGCAAAATCTTATTTTTCCAAAAACACCTACAAAGACATAAAAAGCCAAAATAAATACAAAATCGAGCACTAACAATATATACAATTGAGATTATATCAGACACAAAACTGTGTCTATCAAATACCCCCAAACCTATTATTTGCTAGTCCTCGAGCAAAAATAAAATAGAAATAAAATCCTAACTCACTGTCGCAGGCATCGTCGATTGCATTTAGCGTATGCAATAAGCCTTTAAACCCGTAGGTGTCCCTAGTGGCGGAGTGTTGTCTAAGGAGGGCTTACCATAGGTATACCCACAAAACCTTTATACTCCAGACCCTAGATATCTACACAGAACCTTGGAAGGCACTAAAGAATCTCCTTGGTTGGCATACTTATTGACTACAGGAGGAAGTACCCTGATGCGAAATTCCAATTGTTGTACACGAGTTTGCACTCAAGCATACTAAAATTCATATGAAGTGACACGAGTTTGTACACTGAAAAATCATCCATAAAGACCTCTAAGAACCGTTCTACCATATCAGAAAATATGCTCATCATACAACGATGAAAAGTTGCAGGGGCATTACATAGCCCGAAAGGCATGCGTCTATACGCAAAGTTACCAAAGGGACAGGTAAAAGTGGTTTTATCGTAGTCTTCTGGGGCAATAACGATCTGATTATAACCAGAGTAGCCATCTAAGAAGCAATAGTGACTATGTCCAGCTAATCGCTCTAGCATTTGGTCGATAAAAGGAAGGGGAAAGTGATCCTTCCTTGTGACCTTGTTCAATTTCCTATAGTAAATACACACACACCATCCCGTGGTCACTCGGGTTGGGATTAATTTATTATTATCATTCTGGACTACAGTGATACCTGATTTCTTGGGGACAACGTGAACAGGGCTGACCCACTTACTGTCTGAAATTGGGTAAATAATACCCGCATCTAACAACTTAAGCAACTCTTTTCGAACTACCTCTTTCATGTTAGGGTTCACTCGACGTTGCATCTCCCTAGAAGGTTTGGAGTCTTCCTCTAAATGAATCTGATGCATACACACAGTAGGACTTATACCCTTAATGTCTTCTATAGTCCACCCTAAAGCTTCCTTATTGTCTTGAAGTACATTTACTAGCCTACTTTCCTGATCACTATCCAAATTGGAAGCTACAATCACAGGAAAAGTCTCATATGGGCCTAAAAACACATACTTTCGAGTATCGGGTAGTGGTTTAAGGTCCAACTTTGGGGGCTCTTCTAAAGAAGGAATTAGGGTAGTCTCAGAAACTGGTAACGGTTCGAACCTAGCTTTCCATCTATCAGTGTCTAACACAGGGGTAGAATCTAATAGAGCATTCACCTGTTCAATAGTGCTATCGTCGTCAAAATCTAAACCAAAATGGGATAGACAACTTTCTAATGGGTCTTCAGACAAGATGTTTGGTAATGGCTCCTGAACTAAGGCTTCTATCATGTCCACCTCCTCAATACATGTGTCATCTAGCTCATCAGGTTTCTTACTGATATTAAAAATGTTTATCTCCATAGTCATATTATCAAAAGATAAACTCATCACACTATTTCGACAGTTAATGATCGCATTAGACGTAGCTAAAAATGGGCGACCTAAAATCACAGGTATCTGGTTCTCTGGGTCAGGGACAGGTTGGGTATCTAGGACCACGAAATCCACTGGATAAATAAACTTGTCGGCCTCAATAAGAACATCCTCGATAACACCTCGAGGGATTTTAACAGACCTATCAGCTAACTGCAGTGTCATCTGACTAGGTTTCGTTTCACCAAGTCCTAGATGTAAGTATACATGGAATGGCAGTAAGTTCACACTGGCTCCTAAGTTAAGTAAAGATTTTTCTACCCGGAAGTTACCTATTGTGCAAGCAATGGTAGGAGAACCTGGGTCTTTGTACTTTGGAGTTGTGGTGTTCTGAATGATTGAACCTACGTGACTAGCTAAAAAGGCTTTCTTATGGACGCTAAGTTTTCGCTTTCGCGTACACATATCCTTAAGGAACTTGGCATAAGCAGGAATTTGCCTAATTCCATCTTATAAGGGAAGGTTTATGGTAACTTGCTTAAAAACCTCCACTATGTCATTAAAGTTCGATTCCTTCTTTGTTGGTGCTAATAGCTGAGAAAATGGGGCTCTAGGCCTAAAATCAGACCTTTCAGGAACCGAATTCACATCATCAGAAACTTTATCAGTGTCTTCAGCTACTGGTTCTGAGAGGTAAGATCCTGAGGGGTCAACTACAGTATGTTCACTATCGGGCATGGTTACCTTATTGTCTACAACTCTACCACTTCTAAGGGTTCTAACAGCATTCAATTGATTCGATGGTTTTGCACCTAATTCATGAACTCTTTTAGGGTTGGGTTGTGTTTGACTAGGAAACTTACCTTTTTCTCTCAAAGAATCACTTATTAGACCAACCTGGGTTTTTAACTCGGAAATAGCCTGACTATTTTCTTGTCCTATCCTGTTACTAGTTTGTAGACTCTGTTCTACGGATAACTGGAATTTTGCAGTTTGCTGAGTTAACAAGGCGAGAGATTCCTCTAAACTTAGGATTTTCTTATCTGACTGATTCTGAAACTGAGCTAGTCCTGAAGGATTCTTAGTATAGCCAAAACCTGGGGGAGCATTAGAATTACTAAACTGACCTTGACTTTGGCCCTTAGACCATGAAAGTTTCGGATGGTTTCTCCAACCAGGATTATAGGTTTCTGAATATGGGTCAATCTTTTGACGGTTATCAAATCTAGTGTTATTATAAAGAGCATTGGCCTTCTCTTCAATATTCTGGCCTTCCCAAAAAGGCTCCACTCTACCACTAGTCTGGCCCACTTCTAAGGCTTCTAACCTTTTTTCTATAGCAGCAATTTTGGCATCTGATTCATAGCCTCTTTCTACCCTATTAACGTTTCCTCTACTTAAAAGAATTGTTTTCTGGGGTGCCCTACTATTTTCCCATTGATGGGTTTTTTCGGCGATTTCATTAAAAAATTCCATCGCCGCATCAACAGTTTGGTTTTCAAATCCACCAGTGCACAGAGACTCAACCATGGCCGTTGCAAAACAGCTGTTACAATGGAACTGTTACAGAAAAACTGTTGCTTTGTCGCTGATTTTAAGACCCTAGAATGCGACTGCCCTACACAACTTAATGTTCTTCAGCTGTTAAACAACGACACTGTTCTGCGACTGTTTCCCGTGCGTCAATGTTCTTCGCGTTCTTCATCTTCAGCAGCAGCAGCAGCAGAAACAGAGTTTGGTAAAGCTCTGATGTCTTCTTCTCTGGCTCTCCTTAGGTTCCCAAACTCTCGACACCTCTTCTATATGACCCAAGACATATATTTATATCAAAAATACCGATTAAATCTCTCCCAAATCTTCCAAAATCTCTTTCCTTCTCTTCACGGCCAAGTTGCGGCAATTTCTTGTTTTAGAATTTCTACACGTTTCTGAGCTTTCCTTTTTATTCTAAACTCTTCCTTAGATATATACAAATCTTTGGGAAGGTTTACAGCACTTTAATCTCTCTAAAATTCCCTAAAACAGGTCACACACGTGACTTTCCGTATTTTCTGTTGTGAGAAAAATCCGTCGATTGAGCCTAGTCTAATCGATTTAAACACCCATATCAGATTCCTAGACCCATAAGGAGTCTATCCTATGAAAATCAGAGGTTTAATCGACCTCAAACTCCTCCAAATCACGATTGCCAAAACTGTTCTTCGCTGCACCTATTTTCCCGCCAAAACCTGGTTTTTGAAATGTTGAAGATGGATGCCCCTTATCCATAGTAGGGGTGCGATTAGCAACTGTCTGGAAATGGGATGCCCCTTAGTAATTAGTTTACCCCTTATCCAAAGTGAGAGTCCGAATAGCAAGAGTCCTCCCATGAACGCAAAAAACACTTTTCGAGCCAATTTCGCCGCAAAATCTTATTTTTCCAAAAACACCTACAAAGACATAAAAAGACAAAATAAATACAAAATCGATCACTAACAATATATACAATTGAGAATATATCAGACACAAAAATGTGTCTATCATTAAGGGGTTGTATTTTAGGGGAAAAAATACTAAAATACCCTTTAAAATAAATAAAATCTAAATCAAACCTAAATATTCCCCACCCCTTTCAAATTTTCTTCTCCCTCGCTGCCGGCTCCTCATTTTGAAAACGATTTATTTTACATCGCCAGTTTTGTATTGGTGGTGAAGATCATGCCGGAAGTGATGAATATCATGCCGGGAGTGATGCAGACCATTCCGGAAGTGATGAAGACCATGTTGAAAAATGGTGCCGGCGTACTCGATAAATAACTTACAATGCCGGCACTGTAAGCTGGAAGTACCCATTTTCAGTACATTTTGTAACATTTGTCGGCATTGATTTTGTCTGCATTATGTTGAGAGTACTGACCAAATTCCTATTAACTCAAAAAAATTCCTTATACTCTCCGCCTAGTGAAGTGACTATGATTTATATTAATCATTATCAAACTAATCTATCAACTTAGGTAATTTTAATTGACCTCTAAACATGATTAATGAGAGGTAGATTAGGAATTAAGTAAACTACATGGAGAGCGGATAACACTGATTTACTATTTAACTCCCTATTTTGTCTTATTATTAATTATATCCCCAATTACTTTATATATCCCCATAATAAGATGTTATTTTCTAACTTTTATAATTAAGCTTATATAAGATACTTAACGTAATATTAGAAGAACAATTCTCAATCAATTTCAATATAATCATGATTGAGGAAGAAAAATATATCTTTAGAGATATTTTCTTTTATACATTATGTTTATGTATTTCTAGGACAATGGTCTAAGGAAAAGAATCAAAACCTTAGTAACTTCAGTTTCGAAATAATTAATATATGTGCCCCGATCAATTCTGATGTAATCATGAT
Organism: Papaver somniferum; assembly: GCF_003573695.1. Classification (NCBI taxonomy): domain Eukaryota; kingdom Viridiplantae; phylum Streptophyta; class Magnoliopsida; order Ranunculales; family Papaveraceae; genus Papaver; species Papaver somniferum. The sequence continues at coordinate 6,060,618 of NW_020618825.1, forward strand.
TAAAAAAAAAATCATTTTAAAAAAAAGTAAAGTTAGGTCTATTTTTGTTTTGGGGAATAATATTAGTTAAGGTTTGTAATTTACCAATTTACGAGAATACTAAGAACAATTACAATTAATTTGAAGTATAATTAAAAAAAATTAGGGTTGTTTAAGGTGATAGACAAGACAAGAGAGAAAAACATGAGAGAAGACAAAATATGAAAAGGAAAGAACAAGAATCATGTGTCTTTTCTCGTTAACATTTACTCTTTAAATACACGAGATTAAAAGAATGTAGGATTACATGTGTTGATTGACATATAGAAAGTGTTCCATGTGCCTATCATAAGATGGATGTGCTTATTCATAGTGACACATGGGTTTGTCAACCATAGCACCAATAACATTGCTACCCCGGAGGACCACCGTCATAAACCTTCTTTGTCAAAAACTTGTCATAAAAGTCCGATGAGGCAAAAACTGATCGAAGGAAAAAAGACGATATTTGAGATTATAGAATGGCATCGATTCTCAAGAGTTTTTTATTTTATAGAACTGTGTCATGAAAAATAATTGGCACAAAAACCTGAATACTTGGAAGGAGAAAAATAACTTTAACCGAAAAGTTATATTTCTGGTGCTATCGTTGTCTATTTAAAAAACTTTCCGAGCAATAAAACCGTGTGGGAAAAAGTAACCTCAGTGAAGGAAAAGAGTCCAATACACTTGTGTCAACATCGCATTGTTGGAGGCTCCTCCCCTGATGTCGACATCTCCCCATTGTTTGCATTTATGGTGTTATTGTTGTCTCATTAAAAACCTTACCGAGTAACAAAACTCTCAGGAAAAAAGTAACCCCGACGAAGGGAAAAAAAACGCTCCTTTGCAAAACAATTTTACTTATGGTTATAACAGGGGCCAATCGTTTACTAACCAACTTTCTTTATGGTTTAAAATTGTAGAAAAATGATAATAAGGCTCACAAAATAGTCAACTGTAAACAAGTCCATTAAAAAAAAAGGTAAACTACGAGCTCATTTATCATTTACATGCGCATAATTATTAAGATTTAATTTGCAATCCCTTTGTATGTTTTATTAGCAAAACATTTGTAGGGAAAATATTAAAAGAAAAATTGATAAATGATTTACAACAAAACATGGCTTTAGTGACAAAATTTTATGTGACCAACAACATTTTGCGTGCAAAGGTACCCTTTCGTGAGTAGTTATTTTTTGGTTACCACAAATATTTTTTAGACGATAAACCGTAAACTTAGTCTTTAAAGTTGTCGCTAAAATAAGAGAGAGAGAAAAATTATTCCCGCCAAGTTTTTTGTGACCCAATACAAGAATTTTGTCCCAAAATGTATTTTACACCGACAAAATCAATCTGTCACCGAAATGAGTGCTTGTCAAGTAAGGATATCGCCGTCAAAACTATCAGTATCCCTACAAATTCTAGTTACCATTTGATTGTTTTCTAACGACCAATAAAGAATTGGTCTCCATAGTTTCTATCGCCGACAACGTGTAGATTTTGTCCTTATATTTATTTAAGACGAAAAAATTGATTCTTTTTCTTAATGGATACGAAGCAAATCTGCAATTTCGCCGTCAAAATTTTGATAGCGGCAAAACAAGTTGTAGTCAGCAAATCGATATACGACAGACTACTAGTAGATTTCAATGGTTCACTGAAAGGAGGGAGAAAGAGATAATATTAAATGAAAATAAGAAAAATTGATGCAAGTTTCAATCAACTTCCAGCTCTGGTTCTAAAGCTAGACAACCGGAAGTGTTTGCACTATGATCACGGTGACGTTGGTGCTGATCATTTTCCACCAAATACCTGGAGAGAACATGATCATGGAGATATGTTAAGCAAAATTAGAAGTCTATGGGTATATTTTTGTAGGCAATACAAATAGACTGAGAAATAAATGTAGTTACTTACTCCATCCAAGATTTGGCCTGGGCCTAATCATCCTTAACTGGCCTTGTTTACAGGAATTGACGAATTACTTTTGGCTCTTGCAGATCAGCTTGAGGATTTGAATTATTTTCAGAGCCTTATTCTTGGACCTTTTGCTTCTTCATAAATGTTTATAACCTCGCAATTCCGAGTCCATGCTTCTTCTTTTTTGTATCAGAATAGTTCAAACATTAAACTATCAATCTTCACCAAAATAGAGGATGTCATTCCTAGCGCTACGACCACAATAAGTATTAAAAACTAAAGTACTCACTACCATATGCATACAAAAATTATATGAGTTTCAAAATAAAAGTTTGGTCTTTCAGCAAATATAAATAACTCATGTCTATCATTTGGTAAAAGAAGACAACATGTCATTTTCATGTTAAGAGTCAAATATGTGTTAAAGAAACAAATAAGCCATCACTTTCACAGTTGAAAATAAACTAGTAAAAATTAGATGAATTATTTTCTTTTAACTTTTGGTGTAACTAAAATAAATAGTTCATGAATGTGACAACAAAGAGTAGGGATATTATCATGCCATGTGATAGATGAGACAAATATATATCATTCTCAACAAGAGTAACTAAAAATATGATAATTGAAGAAACGGTGGAGATATACCTTCTTTTTTCAGAAAAATCCTACTTTATTTTAAAGATGTAGCTGACATTTTTTTTTTTTGTGAAGGATTAATGCTCAATTGGAAATAAAGAACAAGGTGCAGATAACATGTTTAATGTGATAGACAAAACAAGAGACAAAAACATACGAGAATATAAAATATTAAAGAATAAAGAAGGTGAATCATGTGGCTTTTCTCATTTACATTTACTCTTTAATTACATGAGATGAAGAGAATGTAGGAGTATAAGTTTTGATTGATATAGAGGAAGTGATCCATGTGTCTATCATAAGATGGAAGTTCCCGTGCTTAGCGACACATCAGGGTCGTCAACCATCTCACCAATAACATACCTCCAACAAGAGTTTATTTTGATTTTAAGTAAGAAGGAGATGAAAGTGGAAGTTAGTGAAAAATTAAGTCTGGCTTGGTTCTTCATTTTAACTTAAGCTTTTGTTATGGTTAATAAATGTGTGCGCCATATTTAAAAAAAGCTGATTGATTCCCGAATTAATGCCGATTTCATTGACCCAAGAGTAATCTAATAACGGTCGGTGTATTGAAAAATGAAGTTTAAATTAAAGTTTAAACCTCAAACTACCAAAAAGTCCATGTAGTAAAGAAATTTCCCTCCACTTCGATGATGTTTTCGTAAATGCATTTTGAAGTTACCTTTGGTAAGATTGTGAAGTTGTTTTCGTAGATACATATGATGTTCTTTGGTTTTTGGAGAAAAGGTTCTTTCTAAAGTTCCCCAGACATCTTTTGATGTGTGCAGACCTACAATTTCGCCAACCATACCTTTTGTTGGTGAAGATAGCAACCATCCTAACTGGATTTAGTCTTGCTCTGCAACTTTTAGGAATTCAAGGTATGAAGGTGAAAAGATTCAGAATTGCCTGCCTCCTCAAATGGTTATGTTAGTTTCTTGTGACGGAACTTAGAAAGGTAATCCAGGAAATGCCGGGTATGGATTCCTTTGCAGGAATTTTACAGGGACTTTTATATATGCAGAACCAGAAGGTATTGGCACTGCAACAAACTTTATAGCTGAAATTATAGCCATTGATCATAGAGTTGAATGGGTTATTCATAATAATATCCTAAATCTCCTAGTTCAATCTGATTCTTAATTTGTTATAAAGATTTGAGGTTTTCATCAGTTGCCGTGGTTTGTTCAAGCCAGATGGAGTATCATTTATAAGAAGCTTTACTTAATTCAGTTTAGTCATGGCTATCGCGAGATTAAGTAAGAGACGGTGAAACTTCGTGGTAAATAGGTTGATTCTAACGAATCATCGACGTGATTTCCAGAAACCGGAGAAGAAAAAGAAAATCGAAGACCTTGCAACAACTAAAAAATGTTGCTAAATCTGGCACAAGTAAGGGCAATAAACAGGTATTGACAAACTTTTAGTTGACAAGTAGCTTAATAACTTCCATTGTCAGATCAAAAAATTGTAATAGATGAAGTTATCTCTGATTTTTGATGTGATAATTGTTGCTTTCATTTAGTAAAAATTGTGATAGTTGTCATTATCATCCCATGGTTTTGTGATAGATGTATTTATCACTGGATTATGATGTGTTAAATGGTTTCATTTAGTAAAGTAGGGATAATTGACATTGTCACCGCATGGGTTAGTGATAATTTCCAACCAATTGATAAATGTTTTTTCTTAGCGGTACACAGGCTCCACGGAGCATAGAAAGTATGTGTTCGACATAAGCTCAATGAATTTTTTGTTTTACAGTACCTAGATTGGATACATGCTCTATGGACTTATGAAAATATCATGGTGTAAATCATTACATTATCGTAAAAACATTTTTACATTTTTACAATTTTAAATAGTAATGAATTGATTTACGGAGCATCATCATGGATATCCTAGTGATTTGGAGGATTTCGGTATTTTGGCTGCATCCTTCAACTAGTTGTGTTTTCAGATAAGTGAATGTCTGCCTTGTCTTATGCTGCTAACACACCAAGGTATTGCTCCTACGATTTTAGTTGACGGTATTTGTGATAATTTAATTTTTCCATTGGGTAATAGGTGATAGCAGATTTGATTTTTCACCTGCCACCATTTTTTGTGTTGTGGTTAAAGCCACAAAACCTTAAGAAATTTGGTGTATTCTTTAGGAAGCTTGGTTTTCATTTAAAGCTTTCTTAGCAAGTTAGATACCTTGTTATAGCACACCAATGCATACTCTTTTTTATTAATTTTTTTGTGTGTTCTCTTTAATTTTTGTTTACATGGTCGTTGCTTCTTTGAACTTATTATCCGTTTTTTTTATTATTTCATTTTTGGGTTTGCCTTGGAAGTTATCCGGTGATAATTTTGGTTTTCAAAATACACAGTTCATTCGGATGGGGAAATGACGATTATACTAATTTGTGAAAACTAAAATTTTGCATGGAGCTGGCGTAACTGTGATAACCAGAGTATTTCTATGAACAATTCAAGTGAAAAATATAATTTTCACCGCCTCTTTCTAAATTGAAAGATCCATTTTTCACAGTATTCTCATGTGGACACCTATTTCATAGTGATGAACCTATCTTTCACTATATTCTCATGTGAAAAATCTACCTATCACCTATTTTCATAGTGAGAGATCCGACTTTCATAATAAGTATAATTCATGAAGTAATAACAGTGAAATCTTTTTCTTGTTCTTTTTCCTTTTGAATACTCCTCCGTTTCTGAAAACGAGATACTTCCATTTTTTCAATTTGATTTATTTTTAGGTTAAAATGAAAAATATGAAAGTATCTCCTTTCCAAAAACAAAGATAGTATTAGTCAGTCTAATTGTTTGTATCTATCTTAATTGCTCCTACATACACTAATCATAAATAAATTGCCTTGAGCATCTTGTACTTGATTACTAGCCACAAGACGTGGACCCTACATGCTTTCCGAGGAAGAAAAAGGTAAAAGTATCAAATTATTTCCTATGGTGTCACATGGGTACAAAAGAGTTGCCAAATAATCATCCATAATAGTCGATTCAAGCTTCCAAAATATAATAGTCGATTCAAGCTTCCAAAATTAAGCTGATCCAAAATTAAGGTAACCAAATACGTATCACATGCGGGAAGATAGGTTAAAACGAGTTTACTGTTATAGGGGCTACGGCCCATGGATGTGCGGTCCACTAGATGTTTAGGGTTTTTTCTTTGTTATGTATATAAAGAACCTTATGCCTATGTAATATCTTCTGTCTCTTTTATCAATAAGAAATCCCCCTTTCTCTTTCTCTTGGTTTTACCTAATTATAACTCTAAAATGTTATCAGCACGAGCTCTTCCCTACCTTCACTACCATACGATTTTCTTTTATCGCACCAGCCATTGATTAGCCGCAGGAGATCAACAGCCGCAAAAGATTACTCGAATACCTTGGATAGCGAAAAATGGTTCCAATTCGACTTGAATTTGAGCTTTTGGACTCAGCTGGACTTGAGTACCATCGTTGGGTAGGTGATGTGGAGACTACTTTCTTGGCGAAAGACTATACCGCTACCATCAAGCCTTCAACCGCTTCAAATGTTGTTCTAGCGACTGAAAAAGAAAAGACCAATGCCCTCATGTTTCTCAAGAGGCATATTGACCCTAACTTACGATGGGGATACCACCACTTGAAAACACCAAAGGAATTATGGGATGCTCTCGCAAATCGTTTCGGGGATATTCACGACTCTTTACTTCCACAACTGCAAGTCCAGTGAAATGAAATTCGTTTCCTGGATTATGTCAAAGTGAATGATTTTCAAAAAGACATGCTGCAGATACAAGCACGTTTGGATTTTTGTGGCACCAAGCTAACTGATGCTGAAATAATCCAAAAGACATTGTCAACTTTCCCAACATCTTCACTGATACTAGCGAACCAGTATCGGTTGGAGGTGGATAACAAAAGGATAACTACTTTTAGTAAGTTGATTTACTTACTTCTAGTCGCCGAAAGGAATAACGAAATCCTTGTCAACAACAATGCCAGAGCTGTGGTCAAAAAGAAAGTTGCTGAAGCAAATTATGGCAAAGTTAACAGAGGAAAGAACCCCAAAAGTAAGATGGGTGGACATGTTGATCATTCACATTCCCATGATTCACACTCCCGTACTCCATAAGCAGGTGGAGAAAGCAACACACGTGGAAGAGGACACAAGGGACCCAACAGAGGTCATGGGCGTGGACAAGGGTGTGGTGGTAATTCAAATGTTTGGAACAGAGATGTACCTTCTGTCCCAAGTGGTGGAAACTCCAAGGTCGCGAAAGCTCCAATAAATCCCCCTATCAAAAAGGACGAAGTTGGAAACGGGCCTTGTTATAGGTGTGGATCCACTACACATTGGTACCAGCAATGCAAGGCTAGTAAAAAAGTTGCATACATCTACAAGAAGTATCGAGAGTCTGTGGAACAAGAAGCTCACTATCTGGAAGATGATGAGAATTCCTCTGACGTAAACCTCACAATATCATATTTCCAAGGCAACAAGAGTCATGCCATATTGGAAACACCTGATTTCGATTGAAACTGCCTCTTTAGTTACCTTTTTGATCTTAGACGTTTATTTTAGTGTTTCACGTTTATTTTAGTAGACTTTGGTTTAAATAATTTTTCTTGATGGCTTGGACTACTTTATATATCGTCATGATTAACTTATGAATGGATTATCTATGAGTATTTATTATATTAATCATATTTTGGTAATAGTTTAATATATTTTTACTTTGATAATCTGTTATTTAGATTGTATATTAGGATGAAAAATATATCATTCTAGTAAGACTTAAATTTTCCAAAGTACATGAGATAAATTATTCGGATTTTGTAACGATACCACATTATCTACTTCTAAGAAATGTCTCGAGGAGAGATTGAATGTCTGGCTGATAGTGGAACCACCCATACTATCTTAAGAAATAGACAATAGTTTGTTAACTTGACCCCTTATAATACATCTGTGACTACCATGATTGGATCATCACAAGTGATAATTGGGAGAGGTAATGCTCAATTCATGTTGCCAAATGACACAGTAATTAAAGTCACAGAAGCTCTATATGCACCAAGAGCTAATCGCACCTTGTTAAGTTTCAAAGATATTCGTGCAAACTGTTATCATTTGGAAACTCACAGTGAAAATGGAATTAATACATACATGTTACCTCTAATGAATGTGGAAGAAAACGCATTTTAGAGAAAATAATGAGTCAATCTAGTGCATTATACCTCACTACTATTCGGGTTATTGAATCTCTTGTTGTTACCAACGATGAGTTGTTGAATAGTGACTCATACAGGCTTTGGCACGACCGATTAGGACACCCAGGTCGTGACATGATGATCCGTATTTTAAGAACTCACATGGACATCCCTTTTTTCGAGGAAAAAAGAAAATGGGACAACAAACTTTTACAGTGCAAAGTAACCAACTACTAACTGGTCATAGCGTTACTCCAACACGACAGTTGCCTTCTCAAGAAGATGATGCGCAACATATTTCCCATTCTTCTTCATTGACTATGTCAAAAGCACATCATTTATTTTGCAAACCATGTTCTTTAGCAAAAGAAGGATTGAGATCATCATATGCTAAAGATACCAAACAAAATATCCCATTTTTACATAGGATACAAGGTGATATTTGTGGACCTATACACCCAGAATGCGGACCATTTAGGTATTTAATGGTTCTTGTAGATGCTTCGACTCGTTGGTCACACGTTGCATTATTGTCCACAAGAAATGCTGCATTTGCAAATCTCCTAGAACAAGTTATTCGTTTGAGGGCTCACCACCCTGATTACCCTATCAAGTCTATCCGACTTGATAATGCTGGAGAATTCACATCAAAAGGATTTGATGATTATTGTATGTCTAATGGAATAGACGTAGAGCATCCCGTACCCCATATTCACACTCAAAATGGTCTCGCAGAAGCTACCATCAAAAGATTACAGATGATAGCTAGGGCACTGGTTATGCGTACAAACCTGCATATTACTTCCTGGGGATACGCTATATTGCATGCAGCTCTACTTATTCGTTTTCGACCCACTGCTAGCCAAACATTTTCTGCGTACCAGTTGGTAACTAGATATGAGCCTGATATTTCACACTTACGCATATTTGGTTGTGCTGTATATGTGCCTATTACGCCCCCACAGCATACTAAAATGGGTCCACAAAGACGATTAGGTATTTATGTTGGATATGAATCCCCAACTATTATTCGCTATTTAGAACATTTGACAGACGATCTTTTTGCCGCTAGATTTGCGGATTGTCACTTTGATGAGACAACCTTCCCGTCGTTAGGGGGAGATAAGAAAAAGGATTTTCTAAGGGAACGACAGGAATTTTCGTGGTGTGTTCCCACGTTGTCTCCCCTTGATCCCCGTACTCCACAATGTGAGAGTGAAGTGAAACGAATCATCGATCTTCAAAATGTAGCAGATTCGATGCCTGATGCATTTACTGATATCGCCAAAGTGACGAGATCATATATACTAACTGCAAATGTGCCTGCAAGGTTAGAAATCCCTACTACGGGACAGAGCACTCTAGATAGAGGTGCTAAGATTACACTTGGTGGAAGTATAGCTGAGGCCGTGGCTCCCCAAAGGAAAAGGTGGAGGCCACCTGGTTCGATCGATACTCACCCAAGGAATAAAAGCGTGAGTAAGGCACAATCCGATCCATTTATCATCAATGAAAATAATCCTTCTCATGAACTTATCTCTGATTATAGTTATGTCCATGAATCAATACTGGAGGACGCTCCGATGTTTGAAATGATTCCAGAGAACAAAGAAATCTCCATGATTTATGAGAGTTCATACGTGTTGATGGAGAGATCCTCCATGCACATTGATGATATATTTTCATATACTGTTGCTCGAGAAATCATAGAGCACGATGATATCGAACCACGCTCTATAGCAGAATGCCAAAGAAGAGCATATTGTCCTAAATGGAAAGTTGTAATCCAGGAAGAACTAGATTCACTTGAAAAGAGACAGGTATTTGGTGCGGTAGTGCTAACCCCACTAGGTGTAAAACCTGTAGGACATAAATGGGTATTTGTCAGAAAGCGTAATGAGAAGAATGAAGTCGTAAGACATAAGGCTCGCCTTGTGGGTCAAGGTTTCTCACAACGACCTGAAATTGATTATGAAGAAACGTATTCTTCTGTAATGGACGTCATAACTTTCCGCTACTTAGTTAGTTTGGTAGTTTCAGAAGGACTTGAAATGCAGCTTATGGATGTGGTTACAGCATATCTCTATGGGGATCTTGATTCAGAGACATACATGAAAGTGTCTGATGACCTTCCATTGCCCGAATCAAATAACTCTAAACCATGGAGTGCGTTTTCAATTAAGGTAAAACGCTCAGTTTACGGATTAAAACAATCCGAGTGAATCTGGTATACCCGTCTAAGTGATTATTTGATTGAGAAGGGATATACAAAGAATGAGTTATGCCCCTGCGTATTTATAAAGAAAACGAGTTCCGGGTTTGCAATTATAGCTGTTTATGGTGATGATATGAACATAATATGCACTATTGATGAAATAAGAGAAACCACAAGCTATCTGAATTCTGAATTTGAGATGAAAGATCTTGGGAAACTCGATTTTGTCTAGGACTTGAACTAGAACACCGAGCCTCTGGAATATTAATCCACCAGTCTGCATATGTCCATAAGATACCCAGGCAATTTAATATGGATAAAGTGCATCCCGCTAGCACTCCCATGATTGGTCGAAGCTTAGATGTAAATAAGGACCCATTTCGTCCTAAGCAAGATAAAGAAGAAGTATTAGGAGCTGAAACTCCTTACCTAAGTGCAATAGGAGCATTATTGTACTTAGCACAATGTACTCGACCAGACATTTCATTCTCAGTGAACTTGTTAGCTAGATATAGCTCTGCGCTAACGCATCGTCATTGGAATGGTATAAAGAATGTATTTAGATACCTTAAAGGAACCATTGACATGGGTTTATTTTATCCCTATGAAGATAAAAGGAGGAATGCTAAGACAACCTCCTACACTGAAACCCCGAATAATGTTTTGGTTCGTTTTGATGATGCTGGGTACCTTTCAGACCCACATAAAGCTCGATCTCAAACTGGTTATGTATTTACTATAGGGAACACAACAATATCCTGGCGATCGACCAAGCAAACTCTTGTGGCTACCTCCACGAACCACTCTGAGATCATTTCCCTACATGAGGCAGTTCGTGAGTCCTTATTTACTAAGTCACTTCCTTAGTCCTTATTTAGAAAGCACGTAAAGAGTATTAGACTAAGGAAATTGTCCGAACTCCTTTGAACACCATCAGGGGAAGATGACGACATCAGGGGGAGTATCTGATGATATGATGTCGACATCTAGCTTGGTGTACTGAACTTTTTTTCCCTTAGCTGAGATTACTTTTTCCCACTGGGTATTGTTACTCGGCAAGGTTTTTAATGAGAGGACACCAAGATTACAATTTCTCGATTGAGGTTTTTCTTTTCCCACACGGTTTTTCTATTTTAGGAATTTCAGAAGCGACAAGAGAAGTGGTCAACTTTATGGAGAAACTTTACTAGGACTCAGCACGTTGTACTCTTTTCCCTTCGTCAAGGTTTTGTGCCATTGAGTTTTCCTTGTCAAGGTTTTAATGAGGCAACACATTTGAAGTTCCACTTTTGAACCGCACAAGGGGGAGTGTTATAGGGCCTACGGCTCATGGGTGTGTGGTCCACTAGATGTCTAGGGTTTTCCATTTGTTATGTATATAAAGAACATTATGCTTATATAATATCTTCTACCTCTTTTATCAATAAGAAATCCCCCTTTCTTTTTCTCTTGGTTTTACCTAATTATAACTCTAAAATTTACTATTTATTAAAAGTAATTGACCGGGGATAATGCAATACAAATTGGGCGATATTCGTGGAAGAAAAAATTGAGGAGATATTCACGGCAATTGACCGTAAAAATTGGATTATTTTTTAAAATAAATTAATAATTCTATTCAACCAGCCAACTCAAACCCACTATTAAACCCACCACTGACATGGCGCTGACGTGTATTGACTTTTCTGTTTTCTTCGTTTTCTCTTTCTGCTAACGTGTTTAGTTCCCTTTTTTTTTTCTAGATCAAATTTGGAAAAACAAATTTTTCCTTCATCTCGCGCTAGTTCTGGTTGTAACAAAAAGATCTTCAATCATCAAATCCATGGAGCAAAGGTGTTTAATACCTGATCAAAAAGAGTTTTCGCATTGTTAATAGCGTTTTAGGTTTCTTATCTCTCTTGGATCCAACTCAAGAAAACCCCCAAATCGCAAGCTTAACAACAAAACACGATTCCGTTGCTTACAACATTTTGTGACGCGTTTATCCAAAGGAAAAGTTAGTTTTGTTGGGAAGTCTCATCTCTAGTGGGGTCATGTTGTCTATCTATGGGTTTTTTTGTGCACTCTGTCTTGGTGGGAATGTTTATGTGTAGATGAAAGACCATGTTTCTTTGTGTGCACGTGGTTTTGGATAGTACCCACTAGACAGTATTAAATCTCTTCTTTTTGCTTAAGAAGGAATCTTGATCTTTACATCAAAGACCTCCTTCATTTGATGACTGATTATGTATGAATACTGATAACGCAGTAGTCTCTTCGTACTGTAATGCAAATTGAGATGTAATGAGTATGAAATTTTAAGCAAAATTTTATGGAGAGCAAAATGTACAACAAATGCACCTAAACGGGGAGTCATAACCCCAAGAAAATTAAATACATAGATGGGAAATAAAAAAAAAAGAAGAAAACAGGTAGTGATAAGCTATTTGTGTTGTAGAATTTCTGCGACTTCAGCATTGTCAGACCAAAGAACACCTATAAGAACAAGTAGAAGGTTATTACACCTCAGTTCTATAACTCTAATGAAAGGTAGACACAAAGTGTAAAAGGAGTAACATCTCTTTCACATGTGAAAAAATAGAAGAATAACTATCTAAACAAAGGTAGATACAATTTGATTGTAATACAAGACCAAACACACATATATATCCAACCGCTATGTATGAATCACCATCACCTTGGATGCTTGAACCATTTTTATACATAAAGAAAAGTATCAATCAATTTCTTTTTAATTTTTAGGGATGCAAAGAGTGGGTGCACAGAAGTGTCAGACCTGAGAGGTGGTAAATCACATAGAACCAAACAAGCCAACAAGTTCCAAAAGAAAATTTGCATACCGCGGCCATCACTGTCACCTCTGCGAAGATACCAAACTCAAAAGGAGTCACAATAGGAGGTAGACAGACTAGTTTAAGAAGTGGCATGACCTCTTTTGTCATGGCTTTTAAAACCGAACTCCTGAAAAACAAATTTAATTACATTTCTTTACAGCTACTTAAACCAAAGCAACATAAATCTAAAGAAACCATGTTCCACGTTGATTGGTAGCAATTTCTGTAGGGACTGAATCATATCCATCTACCCAAGCATCAGTGATGCCATCACCAATGTGCGAAGGATGGTGCCAAATGTTCTAAGAATTCAGAGTTATTGGTTCCAAATAAAATCAGAAAGAAAGTCAATACCAACAGTAAAAATCAACGGGAAAGTTTTGCGAGAGCCTTGGTAACTTTGCATTCATCCGTATATAACGATGATATGCAGTAGCAACTTGAAATCAAAAGAAAGCAAAAAAAAAACAACACAGTCCTACTCCTAATTCTAGCTCATTAAACTTAGGATGGCCAAGAAACTGCTGGATACCGAGGTCTAATTGTTAACACACCCAACTAAAGATTTCAAATTTGGACCAAAAGTATGAAGTATTTGAAGTTCATGTGAGAAATATCAGACATGCTAGAAGTTCAAGTAACATAAACTTTTCAGTAGCACTATCTGTCAACTTCATAGACAAATCCTTGGGACACAACACGCATTCTATTGTTCTAATCATATTTCTCACAATCCTACTCAAAATTCAAGGCACTTTACTATGTGTACGCATTTGATTTTTAAAAAGACTATCCATTTGATTACAACAAGATTTCCATTGTACCAAAATCTACCACACACTCAATTTCAATTTCAAATTCTAAATTAGGGTTTCAAATAATGAAAAAATCATTTACAGAAAGTAATACTTACACAGATTGCAGAGATGCTGCCTCAAGTGTGGGGATATTTGTTCACAATGTTCGGTGATATTCCAACGTTGTTGTTGTTGACCTTAATGATATCTCCGACGCCCATGATTCAAATGATTATTGTCATCAAGAGGAGAAGATTGAAAACAGAGAATAGCAAAAGAAAACTCAAGCCACGTCATTGCCACCTGAACGGTGGGTTTGACGGTGGGTTTGAATTAGTGGGCTAAACAGAATTATTGAAAATAAATTAGTTCAGTCAAATTGAATAAAAAAGCTAATATTGTCCTACATAAAATATGAAACTCTAAACACAAACTAAAACTAGTAATTTTAGCCGTAGATCTTGTATTTTGGCTACAAATATATATTATCTTAATGATGGGTTTCTAAAAGAGAGAGAAACCAAACTTGGGCTCCTCAAAACTTTCCACGTTTAAAGTTATATATATTTCACATACAAATTTACAGAGTTACAAGTTCAAATAAATTTTTTTTTAGAAAAAAGAGTAACTATTCGTCACTTAAGAGGGAGATACTTGTGGAAGAACAGACTTTGTTGTGAAGTCATTATTCCCGTCTTCCGATTCAGTCAATTGAAATATTTTAGGAATTCTGGTGTAGCTATCCTTGACTGCCGAGTTTCATATCAAAAAATTCACATTTTAGTTTGAAAATTTGTTCGTGTCCGTATCCCTGTCAGTGTCGCGTCATGTCCTAGTCACTGCTACCCAGATCTGTAGGCAGTAATTATGTAATGGTGCTCCTATCTTCGGTCAACTGATACTGGCCGGGGGCAAAGTGAGCCCGCCCTTCCATGTTCAATCTAAAACCTTTCTGTTAATATATTGCAACGCTTCATTTGCAGGCTTATTAATAGAGAATCTATATTCCCTTGTTAGTTTTTGGGAGTCATCCCATGCCAGTTATCAAGATTTAACCATTTTGTTTTTTACTTTCCTTTTTGGTCAGCTTCTTAGAAAAATATCATCATTTTTACAAATAATACTTGGTCTCAGCTGTATCACTTAATTTCTTCTTATAAGGGACCAGATGATGAAGATTTTTAAGCATAACAGAGAAAAGAAAAGAACCTTAAGAATCAAATGAAGATGATTTGGATCTGATGAAGAATTCTTGAGGTGCTCGGTATTTTTTTAGGTTGTAAGTTGCAACTCCAACACCTCTATTCCCTTTTTATAGGATTTTTATAATGTTGAAACTTGCAGGCTACTGGAAAGGTCGAGGTCCAATAATGGCGCTAAGCTGGAGATTAGACGAACAGAAATGATACAAGTACCGCGGCTATGCACCGTGATGTGCATCGCAATCAGATCCAAGGACCATTAAGGTAGTCCTGGAAAAAATTTGCGAGATGGGGTCAGTGGCGGGATCCACCACTTTTTTTTCTCATACCAGACACCACGGTGCACAGCCGGGGTGCACCAAACATTTGTGTTAGACGAAAGCTTTTTTCTCCTTTTAACACAAAAACCCGAGACGCATCTGTTCAACATTAGACGTAAGTGGGAATTACCAATCGCGCACTACTGAGGCAGACCACATAATATATTTTAGGCCACGTGGAGAAAAGAAATAATTACGGCTACATATATTTTATCGTCACCGTCATAGATAAACATATAGCATCTCTTCCTTTTTGATGCAACATAGAGCATCTATCTAAACACATAAACGCCGAGGAGGAACAAAATTACAACAAAAACAAAAGTTAAAGCTACCCACAACCACAATGCCGTAACCTTGAAAAAGAACAAAGCAAAGCAGAAGGCCACATAATTTTAAGAAACCATTGCATGTGGTACACTTTTTCCATAACTGAGAATAAATGATAAAACTGGGTATCCAGTTTGAAAACAACAAGCATATCTTAAATGGAGAAACAAATCAAACACAAATACATAATCAAAACATAATGGAAACACACGGGCAAAATAAATGACATGCAGAAGTCAAAACATAAGGAACATAAACTCAATTAACAATATCTTCTTGGGAGGGCCAGGTGGCCGATCATGTGACAACTTTCTCCTCCATCTGGATGCAGATAAGGACATGCAGAAGTCAACTCTACAGCTGGCAAACGCATACTCCATGCTCTATTTGGATCCTGAGTCGCGAACCTCGACCAAGTAGCAGTAGAATACTCGTACCTACTGTGTAGTTCGCGTGAATTTTTTCACATCCCTAATATGTCCCCCATATTTGTATTTTCCATCCTGGTATGTTACTATGTGATCATCGGGAAGATCAATAGAAAAAATATCTCCATAAGACCTCACAGAGTGATCGAATAGAGGCAACGATATGGGATCAACAGACACACCAGCAAGATCTGAAGTCACAATAATGCTACGTCCATCCGGACTGAAGCACGGATGGTTCACATGCCCTGAGATATCACTTCCACTTGTCATCACTCTTACCAAAACATCTGGATTATCCCACCTCACTAAATACACAGCAAAGTATCCTGGGTCGAGACCCTGGTCTAATTCTGGTGCACCCGCAGGCTTGTCGCGGGTTGACGAAAACACTATCCAATCTCCCTTTGGGGACCATTGGCATTGTGTATCAGTCCATTTCCCTTTTGTTAACCGTCTTGGTTCCCTTCCATTGACCACCCCTCGTTTTGAATCTTCCATTATGTATAGATTCTTGAATCCGTCTTTCCCTGTTGATCGGTATACTAATTTCTTCCCTGTTGAAATTTCCAAATCATTAGTAAATACATCCGCAAAAGCATGCACATGCTGGGAGGTTTTCGTATGAAGTAAATTATTACCATCTGGACTGCTGGATGGGAAGGCATTATTGTACTGATCAGTAAGCGCATAACACTTCCGTCTATATTTCGATGCGTTAGTGATAGCTATGATGTTCACCTGCATTTTCATGTTAAATGGTGGTCCAACACACACATACAATGTGTCCTCACGTTGGTTCCAAACTGGGGAGAAGAGTCTGTCCGGTCCGCCCTCCTATGACATATGCAAACCTATTCAGTAGTTGATAACTAACTGCATAATTCTGCAACAATTTCACACGGAACACAAACACAACACACACGTATATATATACCTCGTAAGCAATATGCAATCCATTAGTATCAGCAACCCACACAGCTCTAAGCTCATTGTCCACAAATGCAAGTCTTTTTCCATCTGTGGAAATTGTTGGAAACACTCCTGACACTCTGAATAGATCTACGTCTGGCAGTGAGGAGTCAAGCGTCTGAAACGGCCTTTCCACCGCTTGGTCAAACTATAATCGGCAGAAAAACAAACAAATGCATTAGTGTACATTTCAAAAATGATACATAATCGGTAGATTTAAATTAATTACCGAGAGTTTGTCGCTCCTGCCACGATGGTAACCAATGAGCTTCCCACCATTCATCAGGAAAGGGTTAAAGTGATCCGCTTTTGATGATATAGTATTTTGAGTTATTTTGGTACTACGTCCATTACTTGAATCAAAAATATCAATCTGTCTAAACTGATCTACGACACGTGCTGCACCTATTCCCTGTGACTCTTTACGAACAGTAACAACAGCCACTCTGTTTGCATCAACGGCTGCCGGAGTGAACGCATCAAAATTTGGCGGGGTTACACGTTTGACAACACCATTCCTAATATCGACTTGGTATACACCCCAGAATACGTCCTTGGGAAATTTATAGCCTCCTGGATGAATTATAGGATCATCCTTACGGTGGAAAAATATGACATTGTCACTTCCCCAAGTCGGCCACCCACCATTCTTTACAACCATCCTGCGAGTGTGGGGTGACTTTACATCCATGACATAAATGTTTGTTTTTAGATCTTCGATTTCACCTCCCCAGCCACCTGCCTTTCCCTGGAAAGATGCCACAGCTATCATCTTTTTGGACGGTGACACCGAGGGGCTTAAATCAGCAGTCTCTGATTTGATGCACGTATTGTCAGTGAAAGGAAAACCAACATGGCACCTTAATTAAATAATAATAGTAGTAAAAGAAAGAAGAAACCTGGTGGTGTGAGACGGTGAGTTACTCCGGTCTGGAGATTGGTTTGATAAACGGCTGTCCAAGGCTGACGACGTTCCTTAGCTGGTTCCTTGGTGCTAACATAAATGAGATGGCTATCAGTGAAGCAACTACTATCTTCCAAACAAACCTTTTTAAAATCATTGGTTACGCCAAAAATTTCAGCTAACAAGAAAACTTCAACTTTGGGCGGGCTCTGAAAGCGGAGAGCCATGTGAAGCAATTGAAGCCTGTTTCGCTCGGAAACGAAAACAATTCCTGAAACCTGACCTCTGTCTACATCGGCCTCTTTGCCTTTGGTTTTCGATTTTAAATGTGTATACTTGAGAAGCTTTTTGAGAGCATCCTTTGGAATTTCTTGGCCGTTGTAATTGTATTGGTCTTTTTCGTCGTCAATCATGGGGATTTCATTGTTCTCCGTTGGCCTTGGAAGTGGTAGTGGGCATGAGAATATTTCTTGTGGCACCTGTGTTCGATAGGTTGCGGACAAAGCAATGCTACCTCTCTTATGTCCAACCATCTGCAGTTGTAATAAGAGTTTATTTATCAATGTATAATTTGTACATGATACCTGCCTATTTTTTTAAATGGAGGTAGTACCAATTAGAAAATAAAAATTAAAGAAGAATAAAAGAGCTAAACACAACCAAGATGATGCTTCAATGATTTATATCTATCATTACTTATGCCGAGGAATTAGTCGCTTCACTCGGATTCTTATATATCTAGATGAACAATTAGCAGTTCTTGACCACAACAAAAACCTTTGCTTATGCATTGCGACAGATATAAGAAACTACTTACTTTCCGCAAATATTTCTTGCACTTTTGAACTGGAAGATAAAATGGCAACTACACACTCTCGATGGGTGCTGGCCCGTGAAAAAATGTTCCAGCGATATGGAGGAAGAAGGTGACTAGAGAACCAAAAGAGTTTGAAGGTTCGAAGGTGTCAATATTGGGTACCCAACAATGCCTTTTTATATATGCTCGTAGTTTATACATTGACGTTGAACTACCTAGCCGTGCGAATATATTCACCATCCTTTATTCGATAGAAAGTTATATCCATTTCATACGGGAAGACAGATTTTGAGCCGTTGAGTGGATTTGGGATCTATTGCGAGA
Organism: Papaver somniferum; assembly: GCF_003573695.1. Taxonomy (NCBI): domain Eukaryota; kingdom Viridiplantae; phylum Streptophyta; class Magnoliopsida; order Ranunculales; family Papaveraceae; genus Papaver; species Papaver somniferum. Next base: position 6,079,566 of record NW_020618825.1, read on the forward strand.
GAAAAGAAAAAAAATAAAAAAGATAAAAACTTTTATCAGATAGATTTTGCGGTACAATGGCTATTTTTGAGTTATAGTATATGTTGCGCCACAACTTGCAGAAATGTTAGGTTTGCACTGCTACAAAAGTACATCACTACCGCTAAGAGCACAATCACACGCATACATCACCGTATGGGGAGAATATGCAAAGCCTAAGAAGAGAGGAAGAGAACTCTTTTAGTTCTAGCGTGTTTTCTCTAGTTCTCCCTATGGCTATTTATACATATCAATGGGACATGACATATTCCTTAATAAGGATTATTTTTCCTACAAGTATAGGGTTTCCTGACTTAAATCTTAGGGACAAACCTCTTAAGTTGCTATACTTAGGACAAAAGTACTTGGTTTCCTTAACTAGCCGGATTTCCTATCCTAGACCTTGACTGACCTACCAGCAATTCTCCACCTCGGATCATGCATGGGACGATCAATAGACAAAATCATTTACACAATGTTCACAAAATGCTATTTTTTAGGCAATATCACCTTTCAACAATCTTGTTGAATCAAACTATGCAACGACTAACCTGAATGTGCAAGTCTCATGTGCCATAGCTTCGTTTTCTCAGTAGCTGCGCTTTCGATGTATTCGGAAATCGACACATCCCCCGTAGTTGTACTTCCATTTAAGAAGTACAAGTTATGATGACGTGTGCCCTTCATAATGACCATAGATCCGGATATTGCTTTGAAAACACCATTTTTCAGTGACTAACTTGTAGCGCTTAGCTTCTAAAGTTCCAAGTGAAATCAGATTCTTCTTTATGAAGGGTACAAATTTTACCTCCTTCAACTCTCTAACCATACCATCGTTCATATTGATACGAACACTACCGATCCCAATCACCCTGCAAGTATGATTGTTTCCCACACGTACTTCTTCATCAATATTTTCAAATCTTGAGAACCAGTCTCGATATGGACATATATGATACGTTGATCCAGTATATAATACCCATGTACCATCTGTAATAGAAAAAGCTAATGGTGTCACAGTCAGCGAGAAATCAAATGCATCATCTGACTCTTCATTAAATTTTACAATGTTCATCTTCGTATTACTGTTGTCCCTTTTATTGACTTACGCTTGGTACAGTCCTTAGCCCAATGACCAAAGTTATAGCACCAAGCACACTGATCTTTATGAAGTCGCGTTCTACTCTTAAAATTTCCTCTACCTTTACCACAACCACCAATCTTGTTTCTCATGTCTGTTGAACGACCTCTTGCAATAAATGAATCATTATTATCTTCAGTTGCAAGGTCTTCATGATCCATGTTCCTGAACTTCTCACGGGTTCATACCTTTCAGGAAGAGAGTTTATCAGACACAAAGCTTGTTCCTCGTCCTCGATTGTCTCATCGAAGTTAACCAACTCAGCAAGAGGTTTATTATACGAATCTAGTTTCTATGGAACCCTTCTTCATGTTATAGCGATAAAAATTCCTCTTAAGATGTATCCTATTGGCCACATTCTTCACAAGGTATTCCTTCTCTAGCTTTCCCAGAGATCCTTAGCTGAAGTCACATGCTGATAAATAACTCCTATTGCCGTTGCTAAACACCCACGAATCGAACCAAGACATAATTTATTCATATGGTTCCACTGCTTGTCAGTCATTTCCGCTGGCCTACCTTTTAGAGCATCTCTTAGGTCAAGATGAACAAGAGCATCCATTACGTCCGTTCTCCATAAACCAAAGTTATTAGTTCCTGTAAAATTTTCTACCTTGAGTTGTGATCTTTGTGAATGCAGTTTTCTTCTTTAGTTTCTTTATCTTTACTTGTGGACTCTGTATGTTCTACTATCTGATCAACTGGTTTTTGCGGTTTAACTGGATTTTCCAGATTAAACGTTGTTCACAAACAACCAAATATAGATAAAAAATAGAACCTTTGAGATTAATATTACCTCAAGCAATATTCAGAAAAGTACCTTCATTTCTACTTCAATCCGAGTAATTGTGTCCATGAGCGGCTCCTTGCTCTGATAACAATTGTTGCGCCATAGTCTGCGGAAGAGTTAGGTTTGCATTGCTACAAAGGTACCTCAGTATCGCCAAGAACACAATCACACACAAACACACAAGAAGAACAAGTATTTAACGAGGTTAAATGCTCAGGAAGGAATAAGCAATTTCATATATCACCGTATAGGGAGAGATATACAAAGCCTAAGAAGAGAAGAAAAGAACTCTTTTAGACTGGACACATTCCTTAACAAGGATTTCTTTTTCTACAAGTACATGGTTTCCTAACTTAACTCTAAGATACAAAGCTCTTAACTTGCTATACTTAGGACACAAGTACTTGGTTTCCTTAACCAACTATATTTCCTAATCTAGACCTTAACCTATATACTAATAGTATATGGATTTCAGATTAAAAGATCGATTTTTTATGCCAAGCATAATTTTAATCAAAACATATGTGACCATAAATAAATAAGCTTTACCTATCTGTTTCTCGGGATCATATTAATATGTTTAAGCAAGTTGATCCATAGAAAATGACGACGCATCTACGGCAAACAGAATCATCCAAAATCCACCTACTCTCAAATCTCCATGGAGGAGGACCCTAATTTTTATATCACACAAAAGACACAACGTTTTATGATCATACATGGGCCTTGCAAGAACAGATACCAAGATGGAAGAAAAAAGAACCTCCCAATAAAGATAAATAAGGATGTGAGAGTAAAATATCAACTCTACACGTGGCACAAGATCCAGACGGGAGCACCATATAATACTACACAATAATATAGCTTATGTAATCCTTATTCTATCTACTCATTATTTAGTCATCCCTAATGGCATAAATGTAATCCGATGTACAATACCCCCTATATAAGAGAAGGAGAGATAGGGTAAAGGGGTTCCTTCCTTCTTCTTCTCTCCTGCTTCTTATCTCCCTATACGAGCTAGACTCTAGCTCCTCCTCTTCTCCCATGGATGGAGTTTCAAGTCCCACGAGGACCTCCATTCATGGATCTTTGTGTATCACCACCCATAATAGTGAAAACAAAGTGGATGTAGGTCTTTTAATGGCCGAACCACTATAAAATCCTTGTGTTAATCTTTACTTTTAAGCACTTTTATCTTTTATGTATGATTTTCAATGATTTATGTTCATTAGATCTTGTTGGATGTAGTAGTCAGATTTTATGCTACTACATTTTGGCGCTAGAAACAGGGAGGTATGAAGATATAATCTACCTCCCTAATAACAGCTCTATATTGTTTTCATAATCTCCATGAGAGAAGTGGATTTCATACCATTGTGTAAGAGTTCTGTTAGAATTTATGAGTGGAGCTCGGGCTCATTCACGATTCATGCGATCTGTGGAGTCTTGAAGGCCCTCAAAATCAACAGATTCACACCTTTTAGTTGATTTTCTTTGATTTTATGATCTTTTAAGATCTCCTGTATCTTCCTCAAGATGCTCAAGAGAGTAGAAGATCGCGGTGAAAATGAAGTTTCAAACACTTCGGCACTTAAGCGATCTCCTCCATGAAAGGGCTGGGAAGAATTGCTAGACAAAGGGAGAAAAACGTAATTATTGTTTTTCTCTCTGATATTTCAATACATCAGTTGATGTTAAGTCTACAGATCTAAGAGTTTTCAAGCAAAACGCTTTCAAAAACAAAGCAAAAAAAAAAATATGCTAACAAATGGGCTGCCATGATCGGAGAAGTAGTTGTATGGATTTCATCACCATCTTCTATTGTCATGGTCGAACGAGAAACAAATCCCACTCACAGAGAGATCCAATGGCGTTGAGATGAGCTCCTCTCATGCTGTCAGTGGTGAAACCCCGATGGCGCAAAAGAGATCACCCGATCTCGTGGATGAATGAACCTAATGGAGGAAGAGATCACCCGATCTCGTGCAGGCATGATCCTGTAGGTTACGAAGATAACCATACCTCACAAAGGCACGAACCAAATGGGGGAAGAGATCATCCGATCTCGTGAAGGTAGGATACCAAAGGTGATAGAATAAATCATATGATGTCCTAATGACAAAACAAGTCATCTCCTGAAGTTCAAATATTAACGGCGAAGGGAGATCGCCCTATCTCGTGCAGGAAGAACTCTAATGGAGAAAGAGATCATCCGATCCCGCGGAGGCATGAACCTGATGGCCAAAGAGATCATCTGGTGCGATACCATAATTCCAAAAGGTGACAGATGGGATAGTCCGACCTCGTGAAGGTGAATTCCTCAGGCAATATATATGATCACCAGATCTCATGAAAGCATAAGCCTTGTGACCAAGAGTCATTCAATCTCGTGAATACGATAACCCCGTGGCAGAGGAGATCACCTAATCTCGTGCAGGTAAAATTCTGAGGATGCTATCTCAAGAAAGCGATGCCAGATGGAAAAAAGAAGTTATTCTATCTCGTGGAGGAAAAATCTTGGTAGAAGGATCTGTTAGAGCACTGCTCGGTCGAACTCGCATGTGTTTCTATATCAAGCATGTTTGTCAATGTTAGTGATCAAAACTATAAGTCTTGATTTCTAGTCTATTATAGATAAGTCTCGGACTAGGATAGTAAGTGTAGTTGAGCTCAAGGACTTCATGGCGATTCATCATACAAGTGGAATAACTACTCAAAGAACCGGTGGAATTTCTCGACAAAAAGGTATGTGAAGACTTGAACTTATCTGTCACTCAAAAGTCTATCTATTCTATCTCCTACTTCTTGAGACAAAAGTCGTATGCTATATATATAGACTTAGATTATACACATTTGATATTTCGAGTCGAGTATACCTCGCCTATCTATATCTCGAAATATGTGTTGGTAAGCGTTTCACTTCGACCATGTTTTTCTTTACCTAGTGATGCAAGTCATGATATGTTTCAATCGCTTTGAAAATTTCTTTGACGAGAAATAGTGTAACAACTGTATAACGTCCTCTAAGAATGTTTCAATAATTGGAATGAGAGTTTAGATTACATAACCATAATGGACATAAGTATGTTGTGGAAACACATATGTGTATAAGTCCTATACTGGAGAATGGCTAGTAGCCAAGTCCACGAACTCAGTCCGCGAACTGCCGAAGTTCTCAAACCCGAGAATTTCTCCTGAGTAAACAAACAGTTGCGTGAGCCACGTCCGCGAACCGGCGAAGCTCTTGAACACGAGAATTTATGCTGGAGTTTGAAAACTATTTCCAGTGCTTCAATTCCGCGAACATAGTCTGTGAACTTGTAAAGGTTATATATCTGAAGATGATTTCTGAACTTAAACTTATAAATACTAAGGAATGCTTTTGTAAACCGTGGCTATAAAGTTCATGAACCGATTCATATGAATCAAATCATCTTTGCTTCAATTGTATCTTGTGTAGTACATGATATTTCCTTGGAATTGAACAAATCTCTAACTAGTTCATATGAGTCATTTGAACTAGTTATGGTGAAGAAGAAAATGGTTGGTATGAAATGCTCAAATGGCTAACCTTTTGGTTGACTATTATTGAACCAACAATGTACACGCTTGGGTGCGGTTAACAAATCTAGGTGCGTGCATTTCATTTGTGTATAACAAGCTAAGATTTCGATCTAACGGTTGAGATATATTAGCTTGAATCTAAATCAGGTTTTCATCTAATGGTGGATAGTGTTTGCTTTGTGAGCAAGGCGAAACCCTGATTTGAAAGACTATATAAAGGAGACATATAGCCTTGTGCAAAACTAATTCCCACACCTTACGTATGATACTAGTTTGCATGCTAGAGTCGGTTCTCCTTTAACCTTTGGTTTTCTACTTCTAAAACCAGGTTATCGACTTAAAGAATTCATTGGGATTGTGAAGCCAGACCGATACTACTTTTATAGTAGTTGTGTGCTCTGATCTTCCATCTTCTATCGTACGAGTACAATCATATTGATTGGCTTGATATTTGATATCTCCGATAGGAAAGATATAAAAGTAATCACAAACATCTTTGTCTCAACGTTTGTGATTCCGCGACGTCTTGTTTCACTACCATACGATTAATATTGTTGTGAGGTGATTGATTAATCTTGGTTGTTCTTCGGGAATATAAGACCAGATTATCAATTGGTTTCTGTTCACCTTGATTTTATATCAAACGACGAAATAAAAACTTTAGGGTTTTTCTGTGGGAGACAGATTGATCCTTTGATAGACTTGTCTGTGTGAGACAGATTTTTTTATTGTTAAAGCCTGCGATTTTGGGTCGTAGAAACTCTTAGTTGTGGGTGAGATCATCTAAGGGAATCAAGTGCGAAGTATCCTGCTGGGATCAGAGGCGTAGGGGTGCAACTGTACCTTGGATCCGTGGGAGACTGACTGGGGTTCAACTAAGTCCAGCCCGAAGTTAGCTTGGAGTAGGCTAGTGCTTGTAGAGGCTTAATACAGTGTGTATTCAGTCTGGACTAGGTCCCTGGATTTTTCTGCATTTGCGGTTTCTTCGTTAACAAAACTTATGGTGTCTGTGTTATTTCTTTTCCGCATTATATTTGTTTATATAATAGAAATAATACATGTTGTGAGTTAGATCAATCAATTGGATAGTCCGACCTAACGGTTGTTGATTGATGATCCTTGGATATTGGTCTTTGGTACCATCCAAGTTTATCTCTCTTTAATCGAGACTCGCAGTTTGCTTGGGTAAGATTAAATCGAGAGATTGAGATATAAACTCTTTGATATACTTTTCATTGATCGAGTCTTACTGTCTAGTTGATTCTCATAAAAAGTATATTGGAGTTTGTCCATACAGACTGCTAAGCGAAATATTGGGTGGTGTTGTTAGACCCCCTCTTTTTCAATTGGTATCAGAGCAGGAAAACACGTTTAAAGACCTCAAAAGTCTGTGTTTGTAGCGATCTGACTATATGGACTATAAAGTCTCGATTAACGCTTCACCAGGTTTGAAAATCAACCGTAGAAAAAGGTCCAATAAACTGGTTTCTCTTCAAAAAGGGTTGGATGAACAAATCCGGATCAACTCTGGTCTTGCTACAGAAATTGCAATTCTTAAGGATTTGATATCTGGTAATTGTTCCTCTGTGAATCTGAGAAACTTCAGTTGTCCCTCTTTAAAGAATAGTCGTAAATCAGATAGTAATCAACAACCAGTTGTTGAAAAAACTGATGCGACTAGGAACCACTCAGACAAACATCAAGGTTCTATCCCATATTGTTGCTCGTCCAATCAACATCAACAAGTTTGTACATCATTTTTGAAGAATCTGAAGATTGCAAGTAATCCTTGTAAGAAAACTAAATGATCTTTTTCTACTCCAAAAAGACGTACAAAACTGTCAGAAAATTCTAAACAGAAAAGTACTGATGGTATGGGTAACCTTGGTTCTAGTCCTACATCTCCCGTCCAATGGTGTCGTGACAGTAGTTGTAGTCTTTTTCTACATATGATAGGCAACTCTCCTTTGTGTGTATCATCTAAAAGTAGAAGAGATCTTATATCTAAAACAAAAGGACTTCTTCAGATGGGTAGTTTCTCTCCACAAGTTGAAGCCGGAAATTCTGATAAAACTCTGAATATTCCCTATTGGGAAAAATCAATGCATGAAGAGTTAGATCAATTTCACAGACAAACCGTGTGGGATCTTGTACCATGTCAGGCCAATTTCAGAGTTATTGATTCTAATGAAGCCAGCATTAGTGATGTGATTTCAAGTTGTTGTTGTAGTAAGAAGTTCGTTGAGACTTGTGAAAGCAATAGATTTTAGATTTAATTCTTAAGACTACAAATATAGCAAACTTAAATAAAAGTGATATGAAAAATATGGAGAAGACTGGGGCTATGGAATCCACTATTTACCAATATCAAAGTGATTTATATTCTCTAATTATAATCATGCAAATCATGCATTCAAATTGATTCTTAATATTGCAATAGTTGATTTTTTAGAAATAACAATTGTAGATCGAAAGTATGAGACCACAAAACCCTAGGCTAGCATGCTCCATCAATTGAAATGACAATTTTTTAACAAAACTCTCCATAACCCCTTTATGATATTCCAAGAGGTTATTTATACTCAACAGGTGAAGAAAATCTCGTAATAATGTCTCCAAATTCTCTCACAGCAAATCCATTACTCGGGAATATATTATTTCCAAAGTTATGGTTTTAAATCCTTTTTTACGTCCTTCACGCGTCTATTGAAACTCATAGTTCTCCATACATGTGAAGTACACGAATTAGAGTCCCAGCAGCACACGAAATTCATAGCAAGTCCCGTGAAAACTCTCCCACGAACATGTTGCTTTGTTTGCTTCAAACCCACAATGCAACCAACTCTAATCGAAACCATCGACCATACCATCCCTGTTTGGTCCAAACATGCCCAAAGCAACCAAACCCAGTGATTGATTCTCGCTCAAACTCCTCGAAATTCAAAACAGAGCTTTCCGTTTGAAGATAAACCCAAGATTTTGTTTTTCTTCAACTCCACCATTATAGCCAATTATGGTCGAAACCATTGATCATACCATGCCTATTAAGCTTAAACAGGCCTTCCCAAGAAGTTTCAGTCATTGAGTCTCCATGAATCCACTCCAAAATCCGAACTCTAATTCTGCAAGTTACTGCCGCAAATTTCCCGCCAAATTTATTTTTGAAATGTTGAAGATGAAGTGCCCCTATCCTTTTCTGGGGTGTGAATAGCAGATGGATGCTGAGGATAAATTTGGGTGCTGAGGATGAATTTTGGCTACGCATAACCTTGGGTGCCCCTTAACCAAATCTGGGATCCGTATAGCAAATGTCCTCCGGGGTCCAAATAGCACTTTTTGAGCAACTTTTTCCACACAAGTGTATTTCTCCAAAAACACCTGCACAAACATAAAAACACCATAATAAGTACAAAATCAAGCACTAGCAATAGAGACACTGAGGACAATTCAGACACAAAAATGTGTCTATCAAATACCCCCAAACTTATTATTTACTAGTCCTCGAGCAAATCTAATATAAAATGACTACACTTAGCACGTGCAACAAACCGTTAAACCGCTAGGTGGCCCCAGCGGCGGAGTGTTGTCTCCGGAGGGTTTACCATAGGTGTACCCACAAAACCTTTACTCCAGACCCTAGCTATCTCCTTGGTTGGCATACAATCATTGACTATAAGAGGAAGTACCCCGATTCGAAATTCCAATTGATGTACACGAGTTTGAACTCATCATACTAAAATTCATATATAAGTGACAGAGCTCTACTCAGATAGTTTCTAGACATCATAACCGGAGTCAACCAATCACATAGAAAGATTAAGAAGATGGATAAATAGAAAAATAGATGGTTCAAAGTGAACGGTGTTTCCCATATCTGTCTGAAGTCCTCTGCCAAGATGAACCTATCCTAATGGACTGAGATATCAGTCTAACTAATATCAACACAACTGGCATATATAAGGGGACCAGTGGTCGATAAACCTAACTCTAGGTCAACACAACTGGCATATACAAGGGCACCAGTGGTCCACTTTATTGAATTTATTCCGGTTGGTTTGATGGTCTGGTCTCAAACTTTTTTTTTTTTTTTTTTTTGTATCTCAATCACCCTATTTCACCTAGCAATGGTAACAACTTGAGTCGTGTGCCCCACCAAATCACTTAAGAAATAAAAACAGAAGGGATTAGGATTCAACGAGTTATGGTGAAACTACCATGTTTTTTTTAATTCTAACACCTGAGCTCTGTGCTTTTATGAATAGACTCTTTAGATGCTTCCATCTAATCAGATTGGTTCCTCAACTCCTACAACCAAGATGTTCCCATCCACTTAGATTGGTTAGTGCCAATTTTAATAAGAATAAATTTCTAGGTTCTGGAGTTTATTTATTGCAACTAAAAGCTAACAAAAAGTTTCTTCCCCACCCCCAAACTTAAATCTAACATTGTCCTCAATGTTTCTAGTGAAAGAGCAATACCAAAAAGCAAAGTAACATGAGGAATCAATAAAGAGAGAAGTCGGAAAGATAAAACCTGGGTGAAGAGAGAAATCAAAAACTAATATACAACATACAATCGCCTCGATTGTCAATAAATGGTAAACAGGCTCCTCCAGAGGGACCTCCTCAACATCACCTGTAGGAAAGGGCTTTAAAAAGGGTTTCAATTTCTGACCGTTAACCTTCGAAGAACGACTACCATCTGGTGTCTCGATCTCAACAGCTCCATGGGGAAAGACAGTGCGAACAATAAAAGGACCCGTCCACCAAGAACGTAACTTCCCAGGGAAAAGATACAGGCGGGTATCATACAGAAGAACTTTTTGACCTGGAGAAAATGACTTTCTTAAAATATTCTTATCATGCACAAGTATCATTTTGTTCTTATACTCCTTCGCACTATCGTAAGCATCTATACGAATCTCTTCCAACTCATTGAGCTGTAGTTTCCTATGGGCTCCTGCCTTGTCAAGTGGAAAATTTAGCTGCTTAACAACCCAATAAGCTCTATGTTCTAACTCAACAGGTAAATGACATGCCTTGCCATACACAAGCCGATAATGAGACATTCCAATGGGGGTCTTAAACCCAGTATGGTAAGCCCATAAGGCATCAGTAAGCCTAGACGACCAGTTATTCCGATTAGGATTAACTGTTTTCTCTAATATACGCTTTATCTCCTTATTGGAAACCTCTACCTGACCACTAGTCTGTGGATGATATGGGGTAGCTACCTTATGTGTAATACCATATTTCTTCATCAAAAGCCTAAAAGGTCCATTACAAAAGTGCGACCCTCCATCACTAATTATAGCTCGCGGTGTTCCAAAACGTGTAAGTATATTACTTTTCAAGAACTTAATCACAACCCTATGGTCATTAGTCTTACACGCAACCGCCTCAATCCACTTAGAGACATAGTCTACAACGACAAGGATGTATAAGTTACCAAAAGAATTAGGAAATGGACCCATAAAATCAATACCCCATACATCAAAGACCTCAACAACTAAAATAGGGTTCAAGGGCATCATGTTCCTACGGAAAATGGTTCCTAATTTCTGGCAACGTTCACAAGTAACACACTAACTGTGGGAGTCTATAAACAACGAAGGCCAATAGAATCCACACTGCAATATTTTAGCAGCAGTCTTCTTAGCACTAAAGTGACCACCACAAGCATTATCATGACAAAAGGAAATAATACTGGACTGGTCACTCTCAGTTATACATCTCCTAATAATCTGGTCTGGACAATACTTAAACAAATAAGGATCATCCCAAAAGAAGTGCTTTACCTCGGATAAAAACCTAGAACGATCTTGTTTACCCCAATGTTGGGGCATTCGACCAGTAACAAGATAATTCACTATATTCGCATACCAAGGTGCTTGGGTAACAAAGAACATTTGTTCTTCCGGAAAACTATCCCTAACAGGAGGAGAATCATTAAGGGTATCCACAACAAGCCTAGACAAGTAGTCTTCTACTACATTTTCTGCACCTTTTTTATCTCTAATGTCTAAGGAAAATTCCTGCAACAATAGGATCCATCTAATCAATCTAGGTTTAGTATCCTTCTTGGAAAGAAGATACTTCAAAGCAGCATGATCAATAAAGATTATGACCTTAAAACCTAAGAGGTAGGATCTAAACTTGTCTAAGGAAAACACAATAGCTAATAGTTCCTTATCCGTAGTGGTATAGTTCAACTGTGCATCATTCAGAGTTTTGCTAGCATAGTAAATCACATGAAGCAACTTATTTTCTCGCTGACCTAGCACAACACCAATAGCATAATCTGCAGCATCACATATGATCTCAAAGGGTAGGTTCCAGTTGGGTACCTGGACTATGGGGGCGGTAGTGAGTAAATTCTTAAGTTTCTCAAAAGCCTGTAAACAAGCATCATCAAAGACAAACTTAACGTCTTTGTTAAGAAGATTGCAAAGATGTCTAGAAATTAAGCTAAAATCCTTAATGAATCGACGATAAAAACCTGCATGCCCTAAGAATGACCTAATATCTCTTACGGTTTTTGGGATCTGTAAAGTTTTAATAAGGTCAACTATCGCTATGTCTACCTCTTTACCCTTCGAAGATACGATATTCCCTAGAACAATTCCTGAACGAACCATGAAGTGACATTTCTCCCAATTAAGCACTAAATTCTTTTCCTTACACCTAGTCAAAACTAATGACAAATGATGCAAGCACTCATCGAAAGACAAACCAAACACTGAAAAATCATCCATAAAAACCTCTAAGAACCGTTCTACCATGTCAGAAAATATGCTCAGCATACAATGCTGAAAAGTCGCGGCGGCATTACATAGCCCGAAAGGCATGCGTCTATCCGCAAAAGTACCAAAGGGACAGGTAAAAGTGGTTTTCCCTTGGTATTCCGGGGCTATGACAATCTGATTACAACCAAAGTATCCATCTAAAAATAAATAGTGGCTATGTCCAGCTAATCTCTCTAGCATTTGGTCGATGAAGGGAAGGGGAAAGTGGTCCTTCCTAGTGACCTTGTTCAATTTCCTATAGTCAATACAGACACGCCAAACCGTGGCCACCCGTGTTGGGATTAACTCATTGTTATCATTCTGGACTACAGTAATACCGGATTTCTTGGGAACAACCTGAACGAAGATGACCCACTTACTGTCTGAAATGGGGTAGATAATGCCTGCATCTAACATCTTAAGAACCTCGGTTCGAACTACTTCTTTCATATTAGGGTTCAGTCGACGTTGCATCTCCCTAGAAGGTTTGGTGTCACTCTATAAATAGATATGATGCATACAATCTGTAGGACTTATACCCTTAATGTATGCTATTGTCCACCCTAAAGCTTCCTTGTTATTTAGAAGGACAGTCACTAGCCTACTTTCCTGATCCCTATCCAAGTCGGATGCTATAATCGCAGGTAAAGTTTCAGATGGGACTAAAAACACATACTTCAGGGAATCTGGTAATGGTTTAAGGTCCAACTTAGGAGGCTTTTCTAACGAAGGAACTAGGGTAGACTGAGAAACGGGTAGAGGTTCGAACTTAGGTTTCCATCCATTACTAGTGATTATCAAAGGGGTTGAATCGAACAAAGCATTCACCTCATTAATCACGTCGTCATCATCAAAATCAATCCCAGAGTGGGCTAGGCATTTTTCTAATGGATCTTCTAACAAAGTGTTTGGTAATGACTCCTCGACTAATGGTCCTATCATGTTCACCTCTTCTATGTTCGAGTCATCTAGTTCAGAGGGTAGCTTACTAATATTAAAAATGTTTAGCTCAATAGTCATATTACCAAAAGAAAAATTCATAATACCATTTCGACAGTTAATGATCGCATTGGATGTAGCTAAAAACGGGCGACCTAAAATCACTGGTATTTGGTTCTCTGGGTTAGGGAAAGGTTGGGTATCTAGGATAACAAAATCCACTGGATAAATAAACTTGTCGACCTCAATAAGAATGTCCTCGATCACACTACGAGGAATTTTAACGGACCTATCAGCTAACTGAAGTGTCATCTGGGTAGGTTTCATCTCACAAAGTCCTAGCTTAAGGTACACATGGTATAGCAGTAATTTCACACTGGATCCTAATTCAAGCGAAGCTTTCTCGACACGGTATTTACCTATTGTGCAAGAAATAGTAAGGGACCCTGGGTCTTTCTTCTGGACACTAAGTTTGCTCTTTCGCGTACACATATCCTTAAGAAACTTGGCATAAGCGGGAATCTTCTTAATCGCATCTAACAAGGGGAGGTTGATAGTAACCTGCTTAAAAACCTCCAATATATCATTAAAGTTGGACTCCCTCTTAGTTGGAACTAGCATCTGGGGGAACGGGGCTCTGGGAACAAAGCCGGGATCATCATGACCCTCATTGGTCTCTTTGGAGACTCTATCAGTCTCCTCATTTTCTGGCTCAGAAGGGTGAACTAAAGCATGTTAACTATCAGGCATGGAAACCTTATTGTCAACTTTCTTTTCACTCCTAAGGGTTGTTATAGAATTCACATGATTGGACGATTTATTTCCTTTAGGGTTAGTATCAGTTTGACTAGGGAACCTTCCATTTTCTCTTTCACTAAGAAACTTAGCTATTTGGAAGACTTGAAGTTCTAAGTTAGCAAGAGACTGGGAATTATTCTTAAAATTCTGCCTGATTTCTTCTTGAAAACCACAGTGGTTCTTTAATAACATCTCATGGTTCTTTGCTAACATAGTAAGGGTTTCTTCTAAGGTGGAGATCTTTTTCTCATTCTGAAACTAGGGTTGACCTAAAGAGTTCTTAGCATAACCAAATCCGGGGGAGGCTGAGAATTACTAGAATGTCCTTGATTCTGACCTTTAGACCAAGAAAAATTAGGATGGTTTCTCCAACCAGGGTTGTAAGTCTCTGAGTATGGGTCAAACTTCTGACGGTTCTCAAACCTAGCATTGTTATAGACAATGGGATTTCTCTTCACTAACCTGACCTTCCCAAAACGAGTTATTGGGTTCTACTCCACAACTAGACACTTGAGAGGCTCTAAACCTATCATCAGGTTCAACAAGAGACCTATGTTTAGGATGATTCAATTCCAAAGCTTCTAACCTTCTAGAAAAAGCAGCAAACTTAGTATCAAACTCGAAGCCTGTATCTACCACATTGGTGCTACTTCTATTGACCGAGAGTCTTTTGGGGGGGTTCAACACAAGACTCCCACTGTTGGGATTTTTCAGCGACAGCTCCTAAGAAGGTGAAAGCATCATCAGCACTTTTACTAGTGAACTCACCAGCGCGCGTAGACTCCCCGGCAGCGACGCCAAAAATTGATGCGATTTCAAGTTGTTGTTGTAGTAAGAAGTTCGTTGAGACTTGTGAAAGAAATAGATTTTAGATTTAATTTTTAAGACTAAAAATATAGCAAACATAAATAAAAGTGATATGAAAAATATGGAGAAGATTGGGGCTATGGAATCCACTATTTACCAATATCAAAGTGATTTATATTCTCTAATTATAATCATGCATTCAAATTGATTCTTAATATTGCAATAGTTGATTTTTTAGAGAAAACAATTGTAGATCGAAAGTATGGGACAACAAAACCCTAGGCTAGCATGCTCCATCAATTGAAATGACAATTGTTTAACAAAAACCATTTTATCAATTTATTTACCTAGGCAAATAATCATATAATAATTGCATAAATTAGAGATTACCACTTTTCATTGGTGAAATAGCTTCCTCCTTTGCCCTATAGGATGGGTTTAGCTCATCATTGTGTAAACACGCTCAAAATATTTGTTCATTGCTTCAAAAATTGTTTACAAAGATGAAATGGCGAGAAAATATTCAAAATAGGGTTTGCAACAGTCATAAGTGTTACAAACTGAAAAGAACGATAGAACAGAGTACAGTCGCTGATTCTCGACCCTCGCCTGTGTGTCGTGGTCACTGTTGATAAACGACTGTCTCTGTGCGTCTAAAGTTCTTTGTGTTCTTCAGTGCACCAGCAGAAAACAGTTTTCCTGCAACTTGATTTTCAGCTCTGTTGAAGCTCTCCACTGCTCCCAAAACTCTCCATAACCCCTCTATGATATTCCAAGAGGCTATTTATACTCAACAGGTGAAGAGAATCTCGTAATAATAACTCCAAATTCTCTCACAACAAAGCCATTACTCGGGAATATATTATTTCCAAAGTTATGGTTTTAAATCCTTGTTTACGTCCTTCACGCGTCTATTGAAACTCAGAATTCTCCATACATGTGCAGTACACGAATTAGAGTCCCAGCAACACACGAAATTCATAGCAACTCCCGTGAAAACTCTCCCACGAACGTGTTGCCCTGTTTGCTTCAAACCCACGATGCAGCCAAATCTAATCGAAACCATCGACCATACCATCCCTGTTTGGTCCAAACATTCCCAAAGCAACCAAACCCAGTGATTGATTCTCGCTCAAACTCCTCGGAATTCAAAACAATGCTTTCCGTTTGAAGATAAACCCCAGATTTTGTTTTTCATCAACTCCACCATTATAGCCAAATTTGGTCGAAACCATTGATCATACAATGCCTGTTAAGCTTAAACAGGCCTTCCCAAGAGGTTTTAGTCATTGAGTCTCCATGAATCCACTCCAAAATCCGAACTCTAATTCTGCAAGTTACTGCCGCAAATTTCCTGCCAAATTTATTTTTGAAATGTTGAAGATGAAGTGCCCCTATCCTTTTCTGGGGTGCGAATAGCAGATGGGTGTTGAGGACAAATTTGGGTGCTGAGGATGAATTTGGGCTATGCATAACCTTGGGTGCCCCTTAGCCAAATCTGGGATCCGTATAGCAAATGTCCTTCGGGGTCCAAATAGCACTTTTTGAGCAACTTTTTCCACACAAGTGTATTTCTTCAAAAACACCTACACAAACATAGAAACACCATAATAAGTACAAAATCAAGCACTAGCAATAGAGACACTGAGGACAATTCAGACACAAAAATGTGTCTATCAATTAGTGATCAAGGATTCTCACGAACTGAAACCTTTGTGAATAACAAACTGTTAGTTCCAGTAGAATATCCTATGCTGTTTAATCATCAGCCCTTGGAAACAGTTTTTTCAAAGGGGAGGTTCTCTACTCATGTTACAAACCTTGAAATTTCACAATGTGATAAACAATGAGAGCTTTTTGCTCATAACGTCTCCGACTAATCCTAAACCTTCGCATCCCCATTCTTAACTTGAGAAGATGAGGTTTTTGCGTCCTTTTAACTCAAGTAGTCTGTTTTGGTAAATACATATATATATATATATATATATATATACAGATAATAAAAGAACTTTTGTCTAGGGTTTGGAGTTGTTCTTGTACGTTGGAATACTGTTTCATGGCTCCTGTGACTAGAGGAAGCGCAAGTAGGAATGCTGTTGATGCAGCTAACGTACGACGGTGTACATGAATCTCATCCACGAGGGTGAAGAAAGTGAAGGCTATAATGAATGGTAAAGATCCTTCCTCAAAATGGTTTGTATCCTTTTATCAGCATGATGATAGTTTCAGGAACCTGGTAGAAGAATTCATCAACAAAAGAAACGACTTAAAATCTCAAATCAGTTCATCTTTGGAAGAGCTCATTCATTATGAACAGATGATGTCCTTAACAACGAACACCGTACGTAAACTGAAAGGAGAACTCAGCATGTTGACAGTTGTTCCCAAAGAGTTGAAAGAATTGAATGATCCCATAATCAATGGGTTCTTCAATAATGAGAAGGAGTTTTCTGTAGATGCTCTGAGAAAGATCTACGATGCCCAGGATGTCTTCTTTTTGGTTTAGTTGGATGAATAACTAGTGCTTTGAATAGAAATGATTGTGACTACACATAGCTATTATTTTCAACTTATTGTATTATTTTTTAGGTTTATTGGCTTTAAATTCTAAAAATATTTGGAGGATGATGGTTTGCATTATTTAAACTTTATGGTTTGTTATATTGCAATTTGTTATGGGATATTTATGTTTACGACCGTGAACTTTGTTGTCCCATATTTTGTAAAAAGTAAAGTCGTTCATGATCGGTATTCATGTATTGAATTAAGGATGAATAGACTTTTGACAATTATAAAAATTAAGCCTATAATGTCAATTCTTTGATGGAAGATAGGTTAAAATCTTTTATGTTCAAGGATTATGTCTATTAAATATCGTTATGCAAATAGTGATGGAAGATAGAATGAATCCTTTTGTATTCCACAGTATTGATCTTCATTGATCCATATTTTATGTAATATTGTGAGGCTCCGTAGTGTGTATCATGTTGAGCACGATACGACTAAGCTGATTAATCTTTTGATTAACTTGGTTGGTTGTTCCGTAAGGTATGTTATGTTGAGCATTTGTGAACTAAATTAATCATCTTGTTTGGTTATTTAGTTGTTGCTCCGTAAGTTCTCTTATGTCAATCAAAACAATTGACAATTAAATTGATTACTTTCGTAATTAATTTGGTTGTTTGTATTCCAATTAGATTAATTATGGGTTCTCTTGTAATTAGTCTAGTTGAGTATTCATATATTCCATAATTTTTTTTGTGTTGAGTATATGAACGACTATTCTAATAGTTTTCTAGTGGTTATGTTAGTCATATGTTCCGTAAGTTTTCTTATGTTGAGCATAATCAATTAAGTTGATCACCTTGTGTGTTTAATTTGATTGCGTATTTCGATTAAATTAATCATGGGTTTACTTGTGATTAATTTGATTGAGATTTTTGGATATAGACAATCATTATCATGGTTTTTGGTGTCCAATAAAAATCCTTCTTTTCTCTCGAAATTAAGGTCGCTCTTGTTGTTCCCTTGGTAATGACATCAAATAGGGGAGAGTTCTTTTGAACTTGTGCTTAATGGTCATATCTTGAGGGGTGTGCGGCTGCGGAATTTTAGAGGGGTTATCTTTTATCTTTAAACTCCTTGATGAATGCTATTAGCTTCGGCTATATGATTGCATCTAAATTAAGATGATGTGCGTCCTTTCTTTTAGTCATGAAATGTCTCTTGTGGAAATTTCATTATGATCCCGTTCTTGTACCTTTGCCAATTTTATTGACAAAAGAGGGGAGAATTAATATCTAGTTCACACTACAAATACATATGGTTTTCAGATCATTGTGTAAAGGGGAGTGGTTTCCATGATCGAGATGGAGTATTGACTAAGGGGGAGTGATACATATCACCATAGTATTATTCTTGAAGTTATGATACAATTGGACTTTGACACTATATAATAATACTATGACACTGTATAACAATGATCGAGACCAATGATTTCTCATTGTTATAGCTACGTATCTTCAACAACGGTGATGCTAAACTTACAACCTTTGGGATCATTGGAGTACTTGGAAGGACGAAGATTTCAAGGAATGTTGAAGAATAGACTTATGGAATAGGAGCTACTAAAGTTTCATTATCTTTTTATATTCCATATGTATTGATAGTTTTGTCACTAAAATTTACAAAGGAGGAGATTGTTAGAGCAATGCTCGGTCGAACTCGCATGCGTTCCTATATCAAGCAAGTTTTTCAATGTTAGTGATCAGAACTACAAGTCTTGATTTCTAGTCTATTATAGCTAAGGCTCGGACTAGGATAGTAAGTGTGGTTGAGCTCAAGGAATTCATGGAGATTCATCATACAAGTGGAAGAACTACTCAAGGAACCGGTGGAACTTCTCGACAAAAAGGTATGTGAAGACTTGAACTTATCTGTCACTCAAAATTCTATCTATTCTATCTCCTACTTCTTGAGACAAAAGTCGTATGCTATATATATAGACTTAGATTATACACATTTGATATTTCGATCCGAGTATACCTCGCCTATCCATATCCCGAAATATGTGTTGGTAAGCGTTTCGCTTCGACCATGTTTTTCTTTACCTAGTGATGTAAGTCATGATATATTTCAATCACTTTGAAAATTGCTTTGACGAGAAATAGTGTAACAACTATATAATGTCCTCTAAGAATTTTTCAATGATTGGAATGAGAGTTTAGATTACATAACCATAATGGACATAAGTATGTTGTGGAAACACATATGTGCATAAGTCATATACTGGAGAATGGCTAGTATCAAAGTCCACGAACTCAGTCCGTGAACTGCCGAAATTCTCAAACCCGAGAATTTCTGCTTAGTTAACAAACTGTTGCGTGAGCCAAGTCCGTGAACGCAATCCACGAACCGGCGAAGCTCTCGAACCCGAGAATTTCTTCTGGAGTTTGAAAACTCTTTCCAGTGCTTCAAGTCCACGAACCTAGTCTTCGAACTTGTGAAGGTTATATATCTGAAGATGATTTCTGAACTTAAACTGATAAATACTAAGGAATGATTTTGCAAACCGTGGCTATAAAGTTCATGAACCGATTCATGTGAATCAAATCATCTTTGCTTCAATTGTGTCTTGTGTAGTACATGAGATTTCCTTGCAATTGAACAAATCTCTAACTAGTTCATATAAGTCATTTAAACTAGTTATGGTGAAGAAGAAAATGGTTGGTATGAAATGCTCAAATGGATAACCTTTTGGTTGACTATTATTGAACCAACAATTTACACGTTTGGGTGTGGTTAACAAATCTAGGTGTGTGCATTTCATTTGTGTATAACAAGCTAAGATTTCGATCTAACGGTTGAGATATATTAGCTTGAATCTAAATCAGGTTTTCATCTAACTGTGGATAGCGTTTGCTTTGTGAGCAAGGAGAAACCTTGATTTGAAAGAATATATAAAGGAGACATCTAGCCTTGTGCAAAATAAATCCCCACACTTATGTGTGATACTAGTTTGCGTGCTAGAGTCGGTTCTCCTTTAACCTTTGGTTTTCTTCTTCTAAAACCAAGTTAACGACTTAAAGACTTCATTGGGATTTTTAAGCCAGACCGATACTACTTTTATCGTAGTTGTGTGTTATGATCTTGCATCTTCTATCGTACGAATACAATAAGATTGATTGGCTTGAGATTTGATATCTCCGATAGGCAAGATATAAAAGTAATCACAAACATCTTTGTCTCATCGTTTGTGATTCCACGACGTCTTGTTTCGCTACCATACGATTAAGATTGTTGTGAGGTGATTGATTAATCTAGGCTGTTCTTCGGGAATATAAGACCGGATTATCAATTGGTTTATGCTCACCTTGATATTATATCAAAAGAAGAAACAAAAACTTTAGGGTTTTTCTGTGGGAGACAGATTAATCCTTTGATAGACTTTTCTGTGTGAGACAGATTTGTTTATTGTTAAAGCCTGCGATTTTGGGTGGTAGAAACTCTTAGTTGTGGGTGAGATCAGCTAAGGGAATCAAGTGCGTAGTATCCTGCTGGGATCAGAGGCGTAGGGGTACAACTGTACCTTGGATCAGAGGGAGACTGATTGGGGTTCAACTACAGTCCAGTCCGAAGTTAGCTTGGAGTAGGCTAGTGTCTGTAGCGGCTTAATACAGTGTGTATTCAATCTGGACTAGGTCCTGGGGTTTTTCTGCATTTGCGGTTTCCTCGTTAATAAAACTTATGGTGTCTGTGTTATTTCTTTTCCGCATTATATTTGTTTATATAATAGAAATAATACAGGTTGTGCGTTAGATCAATCAATTGGATAGTCCGACCTAACGGTTGTTGATTGATAATCCTTAGATATTGGTCTTTGGTACCATCCAAGTTTATCT
This sequence comes from Papaver somniferum, assembly GCF_003573695.1. Classification (NCBI taxonomy): domain Eukaryota; kingdom Viridiplantae; phylum Streptophyta; class Magnoliopsida; order Ranunculales; family Papaveraceae; genus Papaver; species Papaver somniferum. Next base: position 6,100,811 of record NW_020618825.1, read on the forward strand.
CTCTTTAATCGAGACTCGCAGTTTGCTTGAGTAAGATTAAATCGAGAGATTGAGATATAAACTCTTTGATATACTTTTCATTGATTGAGTCTCACTGTCTAGTTGATTCTCATAAAAACTATATTTGAGTTTTTCCATACAGATTGCTAAGCGAAATATTTGGTGGTGTTGTTAGACCCGCTCTTTTTCAGGATCGATCCGATCTCGTGAAGACGAAGTCCAAAACGGTGCCAGGATGGGTTCTGCTCGTGTTGCCATTAATGATGAACGAAATAGCCGTACGATGGAATAGTTGATTTGAATTTATCACCAATCACCAATCATACATGGAGGGTAAACCTCACTACAAAAAAGAAGGCTTCTAGGGACGGCCACTTCCAAGAAAAACGTCCCTAGTAGGTAGTTGTTGGGACATCCCACTCTAGCCGCCCCTAGTGATGTGTATTTGGGATGGTGCGGCATAAACCATCCCAATTTTTTCTTTAGCAGGGACGACTCATGTCTGACCGTCACTATTGGTCCACTAGTAGAGACGAATTCGTCTCAGCCGTCCCAATTAAATAGATTATACAGTTGGTAATTTAATTATTTTACGCCCCAGAGTATAATTAAATAGTTTTCAGTTTCTTCTTATTCTTCTCCCGATCAGAAACATTTTTCTGTTTTTATTTTTTCCTGAAAACCCTAAAATTAAATTTCCATGAAGTCGCAGCTGAAGACAACCATCATCCATCTTCATGAAATCCTCAGGAATCGATACCATCTCTGTGAAATCTTCACTTTCTTCTCCATCTCCACTAAGAAATCGAATCATGGAAACTTAGGGTAAGAATCTCTTTCTCAGCTTCGTGAATTTTTTCTGGTTTGATGTTTGAAACGAAGAATTTAAGGTTGCTTTTGGTAAAATCGCAGTATATTTGTTGATTCCCTTTGAATTTTTCAGGTTTGCTGTTTGATTAATTTGCTCGATTTTGTCTTTGACGTTTTTGGATTAAAAATTAAATGAAGTAAGCCTCTCTCCATTTCCAAACTTCTCTCGATCAATTTTGTTAACCTACAGATTAACTATATCTTTTGCCGATTTGGGTTACTGATCGAATTCTCTCTATTGTAATGTGTATCTATCTGATTTCATTCTTATTGATTGTTTAGTTGATTGAATTATTAGTATTGTGATTTCAGTTTTGAGTGTGATGAATTAGGAATTACTGTCTGACTACTAACACAAGAGAAACATGTTTCTCTTAGAATTAATTAACATGTAGTGTCATCTGACTACTAACACAAGCTTTGGTTTCCCCTTTTAGCATATATGAGTCAAGCCATGTTGGGAATGCACTGTGTTTTTTCCTATGCCATTTTTAGACTTGCTGCTTCACATTAATTGTTAAATGCATGAATTATTTAGCTTTGTTCTGCTTCTGCTCTTTGGATAGGAAGTTTCCTGCTTGTTGTTGGTTGTATGTGCGGCATGTGCCTGTGAATTCTGTCTTGTTCAGCAATAATAGCAATAATAGAGCATTGTTTAATTAGGTGACTAGAACTGATCGAGGAGTTTCGCTAACTAAAAGAAGGGCATAAAGATGTAGCTGAAGTGGCTCAGAAATTACAAAAGTACTGTGTTTACGAGCCTGTTAAATACCCACTTATAGTTGGAGGTAATTCCATACTCACTACCATTTTGCATTCATCGTTGAACTTAGTTTATATGCATTTGATGTTTCGTTGGATTACTGGTTGGGTTGTTAACATATGGCGCATACCAAATTTGGTTTTCAGAGTGGGATGTGCTTTATTGTTCTGTGCCTACATCTCCTGGAGGTGGCTACCGCGGTGCATTAGGGCGTTTTTTTTAAAACAAAACAGATGATTCAAGTAGTTGAAGCTCCTGCTTGCGTTAAAAATAAAATTTATCCTATGCTCATTATGAGATTGGTATTTAAAATTCTCTTTACATATTACGTGATACATGTGCACTGAATGTATTGGATGAAAAATGAATTCAAGTTATTTTCGAGCCTCCAAAACTGAAGGTTGGAGGTTTCAATAATAGACAAGAAAAAAAGAAGTCCGGTACGTGCAGACTTAAGTAATAAGGATTGAACCATGTTTTTGGATTTCTTGCAGGACTTAGGAGGAGTGTTAAGAGTTGCCGATTGAGATGGATGAACTAGTTGCGAACCGATCAAATGAATGCAGAGGAAGAGTGCATAATTCTCCAACTTCAACATCACTGGGGAAACAAGTAAGAGAAGAGGGTCTATTTTTATATTCCATTTCCTTTTAACATAAAAACAAGTAGTAATAATGTTCGTGTTTAGATGGTCGAAAATAGCTCGTAAGATGCCTGAAAGAACTGATAATGAGATAAATAACTATTGGAGAACTCATCCGCGGAAGAAAACACAAATTGAAGAACAAGGTAGTATTTCCCTGCATTATTTTGTTTTTCTGCTTCTGCTCTTTGGATAGGAGGAAGTTTCATGCTTGTTGTTGGTTGTATGTGCCTGTGAATTCTGTTCTGTTTAGCAGTAAAAGCAATTATAGAAATTCTGTCCACTCAATCTCTGTTATGGCATAAATGGTTTTTGTTCTTTTATTTAGGTATACATGGGCCATTTCTTTACAAGCTTTTTAAGCAGTTTTTCCTCTTTGGATAACTTTATAGGACATGCAGAACATGGTGGATAAAAGTCTTATTTGTTACTCTTATGCACAGTTGGTTTACTCTTATGCACAGTTGATAAAAGTCTGATTAGTAATGTTGTTGTGAGGCAACGAGTATTCCTGCATCAAAAATGTGCATAATAAAATAGTTAACAATCTATCAGATGCTAAGGCTTTATGTACACTTTTTATGCTAAGGCTTTTGTATTGTCAATTATTGCTACTAGAACAAATTGTGTGGTGTTTTCTTGCCTTCCTTGGTTCAATAAGTGACACAGATGTAGATCTATTAGGGAAGTGTTGACTGTTAAGATACTATGCATTTAAGTAGGTCAACAAAACAGACTGGTTTCTTCATGCAGAACTGATTGTTGCCACTGTGAATGTGTCGATCTTTGTTTCGGTTTCCCTTACTGAGAATAATGTAACTGTTTGATGATGTATTGAGTAGATTGATGATTTCGTTTTACAACGACTTATGTTTGTTGCAGGATATGCGACACGGAAAGGTGTAGGAAGGGTTCTAATCCGTGTTGGGCATTTCAGATGAAAAAATAGTTTGTTTATTACCTTTAGTTGTCCAAGGTACAATCAAAGGTAAGAAGTCAGGTATCCAGCTGTACTCGAGATCTTTCAAAGAGAGAGATAGGGCCACTTCTTAAACTTTGCAACCAGGTGACATTGATTATCTAATATCTGTTTTAAGTTTGTATCCATCATAGAGATCTAAACATAACCAGGCATCGAGTTTGTCAATCTCATATTGACCAATTATCTGGCAGGCACCAAAAGCTGTGCGATGAAATGTTGTGAAATCATCGAAGTCTCTGGGAGGGGTTCCAAGAAGTCACATAACAACAACTGAGAATGTACTATAAGATTCTTGGATTCGTTAATGACTCGCTGATGCAAAATCATGCGAGTTCTATTATTTATTATTTCAACATGATACTGTATACACCTTATTCTAGCAGATTTTGTGTTATTCTTTCCTTATCTCTTTGTTATGAGCATGTCATGCAAGAGAATATGTTTCTTAATATTTTCGGGCAAATAACAGTTCTAGATCATTTTTTGAGTGAATTGGTCAAAGATTTTTCTATTTTTTGACTTCAGAAGTATATAACCTTACTAATATTGTTGTTTCTTTTGGTATCCCTCAATTTAGGTTCCTTCATTTTTGATCCGCAAGCTCTATTACTCAATTATTTTCGTCCATCAAGATACAACTATTCAATAGGTGAGTCCAGTTCTACCGTGTGAAGCTGCTCAAACTGTTCATTTCCGTTTTCTCTTATGAGCAAGCATGAACTGAGTATATAGCTTAGGATATAATTTGTTTAGTTAATTTCAGGAGCTATAAAGGGTCGTTCTGGAGCAGAAGCACTCAAATACACTTCCAGTGCAGACTGAAAATATCACCTTTTGGTTGTTTTTCATATTTTTTGTTCTTTTTGTATGAGACTTGGTAGTGTAAATGACTGAATCTTTTTTGTAAACAACTTGATTTCATGAGTGAGAATCTATTTTGGGATAAAATGCAGTCTGAATGATTGTTTAACAGGGTAAAGGGAAAGGCATCCTGCCAAAGAAACTGAAAAGAAATTTTATTTTATTTTTGAAATTTAGCAACGCTTATTAGGTGTTACTAATAGGCATTATATGACCGTTGGAAATACATCTGGGACGGATTAAGAAACCGTCCCTACATCCCTACATCCGTCCCAAAAAGTACTACTGACGGTTTTATAAGTCCGTCCCTAGAACCCAAACCGTCCCCAGAAGTATTAGTGACGGTGGATCGGGCGACGCTAACAAAACCGTCCCTAATACCTTTTTGGGACGGCCTTTTGCCTCTTGGGACGTTTTTTTGACCGTCCCAAGAGCCCTTCTGTTTTGTAGTGCCTCTGTGTGGACGATACAGCTAAACTTCCTAATGGGCCATGAAAGAGCAATCACCATCGCTGCCATCCTAATGTTACGAACAGGCAAATACAAACCCAAAATCTAATGTTCCGGATACGGTTTCAACTAACAAACTTTTGGAGTATGGTTCTTCATGGGGTTTAGATTTTCCCCTTTTAAAAAAAAATCGTGAAAAAATGTTTGGTGAACTCGCAAAAAATCATGAAGGGTTAGTTATAGAGGATATTGATGAGTCTACCAATTAATAGTGGAAAATTGTCTGGTACCTCAAATTGTGTCCTCTTTGGTTGATTTTCTGTGTACCAGGATTTTCGTGGCTTTAGCTTTTGCTTTTGCTTTGTTTTGTTGTTTTTTCTTTAGGATTTTCGCTCTCTCTTGTTTGTAATCGCCTGCACACGGCTTGTATGCCTTTTTATCTATCCTCTTTGATCCATCAAAAAAACAAACCCAAAACACGGAGGTATAAATGACACATGATGCCAATAATGGAGAAAAAACAGTCCAATAAGATAATTGGGTGTATGGAAAGGATACATCCGATCCCATACAAACAGGATTCCAAATAAAACAGGTCAACTTTACCTCTAGAAGTAACAATCCTAGAAGGACAATATTTCTGGTAGTTGCAATCCATGGCGAGTAATGAAGAACTTACCCACCTGACGACCACGAGAACGAGTCTTGCTGCCATAACGAGCTAAACGGTTGATCCAACCTCATCGGAGGAGCATCAACTCGTGCTATCGACGGAGGAGCCAGAGGCACTCTAGCTGCACATGGTGCACGCACTTACCAAGTGACCATGACGATGAATATCGGAACAAGAGCTCACTTCCATGATGAGATAGTTGATTGGACAAAGGAGGACAAGTTTGCCGGTGGTTACGACCCATGACAATTAATGGTGGATGGAGAGTTCACCCACTCACATAATCATGATGCCGAGTCTCGTTGCAGACGAGATAAATGGCTTGATAAACTTTATCGGACGAGCAAAAACTCGTGCTGACAACGGAGGAGCCAGAGGCACTCGAACTGCACATTGTGCATACACTAACGAAGTAACCTAATGATCTATGACGGAGTAAGACTTCACTTCCATGACGAGATAGTTGATTGGAAGCAATCACCGATCTCTATCACTGTGGTTCCAGGACGAACTGCTGCTGCGTGCCTCCTAATGGATGAAGCCATGTCAAGTAACATTACTATGATGAACTTGGGCGAACCAATTCGTTATCGCCCTTCTGATTATCGGAAAAATAATAATGAAATCATACTAACTCGGAACACTTGCTCGGAGAAGTAATTTATTACCACCTCCAAGGAGGACAGATTAATTCGGACGAGCAACATCTCGTGCTGACAATGAAAGAGCCAGAGACACTCGATCTATACATTGTGTACTCTATTATTGTGTTCCCAAGACGAACTGCTGCTGCATGCTTCCTATATGAGAAGCCATGACAACTTGGGCCATAATGATGCCCATCCGAGGAGAATCGGACTCACCAGCCATATCGCCTGGATCCTTAACTCAGACGAGACAACTCGAGAAGGACAATTCATTACCATATCCCATAATGATGCTAAATGATGATATGGCCTGAAGAGACTCAAAACAACGACAATCCCAAACGAACAAACTGGAGGCATGACTCCACATGATGGGGACTGGTGAAACCCAAAGGAGCAAAGTCGAAACTAAAGAGAAATAGGTGATTGGAACCCACTGCCAATATCCAACACCGTGGAGAACTAACTCGAGAAGATTGCAAATCATGAGCTCGAACTTGCCATGTTCACTACGGCGAACTACTTGGCTAGCTATCACAACGTCAATGACGAGATGGCACAAAAAGAAAATATATATATAATCAAATCGACATACCTCGACGAAGCAAGGCTAGTCCGCATAAAGGCAGTCTTGCACCAACATGCTCCACTTATGGGAACAGAGAAGGATTAAAAAAGGCGTTAAACCCACAGACGTGCAACCTTGGAGGTGCGAGGCTTCCTTGCCATGACGAAACAGTCGATTGGATTTAAACAACAATCATTATGAATTCTCAAATGATAATAACTGTTGTATTGGAGTTACTTACAAATAAGTACTATGGTAACGCATAGAAGGGCTTTCCATGACGAACTCACCTTATGAAGTACTAAGGATGCATGAGGAGCCTAATAAAGAGGTGCTAACTAAGTACAAAAATTAGATAGACTATTAAGTCATTCAATACAATTAAGGAGGCACGAAGTACTTTTACATCATGACACAAATGAATGTCAGGTGAATAACAACAACAACTCACATTGAGATACGGGAGACCTAACAGAATTCGAAGGAGACGCGCCATGAAGCAAAGTCCCACATCCCTGATGAAAAAATTGGTTGGAACTAATCACCAACCCTTATTGGCAATGTTAAAGCCTTAATAAAGAAAGAAAGGACGAACCAAAGATTCTACGGAATCTATCTTGTGGTAAATGGATGACTAAAATTCACCAATTTCCATTATCCTGGAGTCCAGGCCTAAGTAGTTAGTCTCCGGACGATAACTCGATGAACCATCACGTCACAAGTCAAAATATCACAATGATATTCCCCAAGGCGATGAGTCTAACTCCCAGCACCAATAAAAAAGGGTAACCAATCTAGCAAAATTTGCAAAGGCAAGCATTCAAAGGAAGAACGTAAAGGTGGAGAGACTTAATTAAAGTCTTCTCAAACCACTTCTTATAAACAAGGCGTGCACTAATAACAAGCTATAACAGCGGGGAGACGAGACCCCATGATAAATACCGGTGCACTCCAAATGGAGAAAATCAAAGGAACCATTACTCATATATGACAAATGGTGACCGCAGTCTACGCTGCTCGCTGCACTAACAGCAACCCACCAATGGGGCATCAAAGAAATGCTACTTCAAAACTCGAAGTAAAAATGCTGCTGCGCCAAACAAACAGTAGCAGAACCGCTATGAGCGAAGAGGGTCGTCACCCTACAATGGTGGACGGAGCCTAAATTTCTTTTCCCACTTAGTTGTATTCACGACAAAATAAATTATCATGATGGTGTCAAACGAACTACCATTTACGTATAAACATTTAGTTACGTACTAAAATTACTAAAGCATCTCAAAACGGAGAACCCAACGCAAGGGGATTAAATTAACAAGACGAAGCGATCGTTAACATAACGATTAGGTTCCATATTGAATTATGATTCCTGTGACGCACAATGTTGCTGCCAGAGGAGAAGTCCAATGTTGAAGTTACAACCACTGTAACCATAGCCCATTCTTATCAATAAAGGTGAAACTCATCATGTAGTTATACCCGGAGCGTTCGGTAACTCATGGCGACACCCAAAGAAGGCCAAACCAAAAAGTAATCTCCACCATCAGCAAAACAGCTGATATTAACTATCATGAGTCAGTATATAAAGACGCAAAAAATAATTTGGTGCCGGAGAAGGCGAGCCACGAAGAAGCCAGACAAACCCGACACCTGCAATTTAAGCCACGATGACGTGCAAAATAGGGGAACCATATGAGAGCTACCATACAATCCTCTAAAGGAAAAATATTCCTAAGAAGGTCACTACCCAAAGAAACTACAGACATCTCCAAGACAAGACAGGAGAGTACCTTACCATTCTAATGAGAATGAAAATTTTTGGAGGATACGTTCCTTCAAGACCGTCAAGTATGGTTCCATTCGGAGGATACATTCCTCCCACATCATCAAATATGGAATATACATATTTCTAAAGCCCAATAGGAGAATTGGCACGTTCAAGGAAAACAGGATTCCAAATGACACTCTTATAAAAAGCTCATCAAGTATGGCACTCAACCGAGAAAACCTCTTCTCGATAGACCATCAATCATGGTATGGTGCTAGCCACACCTTCCATTCTCCATAGAATGATGCGGGTAAAATACCCAAACTACCTGAGAGGAAAACAGACATAAAATAATGCCATCGCGACCACGAGTCAGATGATGTCCAAACATACAAGAGGTATCTAAAACTGAAGAACTCACCTTTGGCTAAGGCGAGAATCATTCGGCCGAGGTATCACCCTACAAAACTTGGTCGCACAACGTGACTCAAACATCTGATCATGGAACCAAGGGGAAAGTATAACCTAAATAGGACACTATTAAAATAACAAAGGTCATAAAGTGATAACCTGTCCAGTTAAGGAACTGATCACTCCTTGGCCTTGTCACCCATGGTTGGATTAATGGCACAAACGAAAATTATCCTCAGAGCCATCACAAATTCCAAAAAGAAAAAATATTTCATTCCGAAAAAGTGGCAACGCCACAAAAGCCATATAGGTTGTACAAAAATACTTTGGACATCGCCTCGGAGCGAGTACGAGGGTTTACAAAAAATCACTTCTTAATACATCTCCTCGGACGATACACGACGACATATCGGAGAAAACTCACATGAGGGCTTACGAAAAACATAATAAAAAATGGTGGGACATCAATATTAGTCACATGGCGAGAAAGACGAAATTCAAAATGGAGCGTCATTCCATCATTATCGACACTTAAAGCAACGCATGCACAAGAGTGTAAATGTTCCATCCCGACGACGCTATCGGGGAATTATTGCAAATAGTAACCATAAACGTGGTGAAAACACTTGGAGTCAGAGGTGCTAATAAGATAACATCTTAGCAAGAGATGGTCGAATGGAGTCTCCCGCAACCATTAAATAATAAATTAATAGGCATAAAGACGAGTTAAGCTCGCGAAGCATCAGCTTCACTTTTTTCCAACATGAAGACTACTACGATGGTTAAAGGTGGAACACAGTGCGATACAAAGTTATCAGAAGGGCCAACTGGCACACGGTGATAAACCAACTATGATATGAAGTAGAAGTTCACTGCCACTGTGACCACGGCAATTAAAAAAAACCATGTTTCTCTCTCCTAAAAAATCCGTTCTCCATTTTCCACTGATCTTCGTTCCTGCTAGATCCCTGTAGCTTAGAACCCTTTTCCATAGAAACCTTAGTTATTACCTCAACCCTCACCATGTCTCCTGAACATCGTTATGTTCAAATTCAAAAAAAATTCTTTAGATTTTCCTGTAGCAAACAAACTCCCTATTCACCTATAATCCTCACTGAATTCTTCACTTCTGGATCTACTAAAGGTTCGTTTACACTACCACTTGCAAAGCATCTTCAAAGCATCCTATTTGAAATTGGAAAAAGTGGTGATTCAGGAAGAAAAATTTGGAAGTTTGAGGATAATCAATTTTGGTTTGTAGCTAGTAAGCAATCAAATAATCATGGTTTTTTCCTAAACGTAACCCTTTGTCAACCTAATCCTAAAGCTGATCCAACATCCTTTTTTATCCCTTCCGGTGATTGTTTCACAGGTTGGTTTTCCATGGCCTCCACGTTAGAAGATATAATCAAGTTTTCTTCTTCCATAGGAAATCAAACCCACTTACAAGCACCCAAACCTATTCGTAATCCTTCTTATGCTCAAGTCCTGCAATCTAATCTTACTCCTAAACATATCTCTAACTCACAAGAAGGACTTTCACCTTTTATGTGTGATAGATTCTCCCCACCCCTGTCCATTTCTTGTGATCCAAAAGGAAATCTCAATATCAAAAAACAGAATGATTCAAATCCTATAGGTGGGTGGATTGATTCTTTTGTGGTGTCCTCACCTATCCCAATCGTGAATTGGTCAGATATCAGTTTCTCCCTGAGTCTTGAATTACAATGCAACTCATCTTGTATGCTATATCCTATGAATTCATATCAGGCTTTATTTCATGCAGATAAGGAATTATCCAAGGCAGATATTGAGTTTGTTTTTACTTTTAACAAAGTAAATTTCTCAGTGTTCAGATGGGATGAGAAATTCTGGAAGTCATCATGTTCATCATCGACAATATTTCATGTTGAAGTTTTTGGGGTACCTTATCAATTTTGGTCATCTAAAGTCATACATCAAATTGGTAGGTTATGTGGTGATGTTTTGCTAATCGACCCTGCAACTCTCAAGATGGAGGATTTGACTGCAATCAGGCTAAAGATACGTAACAATAAAGGAATTAATTCCATTCCTAGAAGTGTGAGTATATTTTCAGATATGGGTGAATTTACAGCTCACATCTTCATTGTCGGAAACACAATATCCTCAAGATCTCGTTCGAATTTGAATCTCGGTCAATGGATATCTCCGAATTTGGTGGATCATCAGCACGAGAGGTGGAAGACTACAAAAAATTATGGTAACTCTATGGACTCATTAATTACAAAAGATTTTCAGCCGTCTTCTACGGATATTTTTATGACTTCTCCAGCAAGGAAACTTTCAACAGATATCCGAAAACTTCAAAATCAAGGATCCGGTAAGAGAAGGAAAAGACGACGTAGGCCCAGGAAAAATAAAAAAAAATCCAACACAATATGGAAAAAGGTAGAGAAGATATCTTTATTATCCCGTGAAACTCGTGTGAGTATTGATGAAGCAACAGACATGGAGATTGATTTTACTCCTTCTTTCAAGATGAGTCTCGAAGCCCTTGAAGTTTCTGATATGTTATCTTCAGCAGATCCTAAACCTATCCATTCTAAACCTCCATACAGGTACACTTATATCACTAAGAAAATCATAAAAAAAATTTATTTCATTGACCCCATCCCAAGACCTGTTTCCACCATCGTCTCTTTGCCAATCCTAAAACCAACACCCATACCCATTACCATTAAGACACCCATCCTACAAACTCCTCCAGTCCCTATCACCAATATTCCAGTCTCTCTGAAATCTGTTGTCACGTACTTCAAACCTTCAAATTCTAGTAGTAATATAAAGGTTCCAGCATACATTGTTAATGAGTTGATGAGATTATTTGAGTTAGGTGTTCACTTAGGCATCACTTTTAATAATATGCCTAATCACTCAAAACGGTTTCTATGTTCCAAAATTACTTCTCAGGGTCCGATACTTAAATCCTCTACTCATGTTGCTTTACCATCTCCCTCTTTAGTGAAAGATTTTGCAGTTCAATCCATTATCACACTAGACGGAACTAGAGAAGTCTCTGTGCATGAGCCCAAGGATAAGACAGTGCCATTAAAAGGTCTTGAAGATACTTTTATTATGCTTCTAGAGGATGAAGACACTTCAGCTGCGTCACAATCCTCCACTCCTATTTATCCACCTGGATTTGAACCTGATATGGTGGAAATTCTAGATGATGGTAGCTCAGAGCATGTCTCAAAAACTCAGGAGGTCTATTCAAAAAGATACATTGCAGAATGTAGGCGTCTTGATATTACAGTTCAGGAAGCTAATACTTCTGGTGTCAAGTCTAAAAGATTGACAAAACAAAAGAAGGGATACGCGTGTGTTAAAAGAGTCTCAAGATACTTTCATGGAATGTGAGGGGATTATGTTCGAATGATAGGAGGCTGATTGTAAAGAAAATGATTGGTCTTCTTCAAGCACCTATCGTAATCCTACAAGAAACAAAGATGATGCATTGTAATGATCATGACATCCAACAAATTTGTGGACACTCAAATTTTGGATGGACTTTTCAACAGTCAGTTGGTAATTCTGGTGGGATGATCATCTTATGGGATAAAGATTTTCTTGAGGTTAAAGAATCTTTAGTAGGTGATTATTCATTATCTATCTATTGTGTCAATAAGCATGATGGTTTTGTTTGGGTTCTTACCAATGTTTATGGACCTAATAAACCTCATGAGAGGGCAGATTTTTGGGAGGAGTTGGATAACATCTGTGGATACTGGGATTTACCTTGGTGTTTGGGTGGAGATTTCAACACCATTAAGTGCTGTGATGAGAAGCAGAATTGTAATACAATCACCAAGAGTGTGAAGGACTTTGCTGAATTCATCTCTCAACACAACCTTATTGATTTACCTTTAAAAGGAGCTAGATATACTTGGTCTAATGGGAAGATCAATCCTGTAATGAGCAGACTTGATAGATTCCTCATTTCTCCTTCCTTTGAACTTCAATTCCCCTTGGAAACTCAACTTGCTAAAGCTAGGCCAACATAAGATCACATTCCTATCCTCCTAGATATCTCTGATCCTTCTTGAGGACCTAGTCCTTTCAGGTTTGAAATCATGTGGTTTTTGGAGAATGGTTTTTTGAAACTTTTAGAAGAATGGTGGCTGTCTTTTTATTTTGCAGGTAGTCCAAGTACAATATTGTGGTTGAAATTGAAGGCTTTAAAGAAGAAGTTGAAGGTGTGGAATAGGGATACTTTTGGTCACACTAATACCATACTCAAGCACTTACTGGAAGAGATACAGTTCTTTGATCTTTTGGCAGAAGACAACATCCTAGATGAATCTCAGTTGGCAGATAAACTTAAATCCAAGTCTGAGTTTGAGAAAGTTACTAAAATGAATGAACTAGCATGGAGGATAAAGTCCAAAAACAAATGGTTACAAGAAGGGGATAGAAATACTTCTTTTTTCATGCGTCAAGCCACTGCTAGAAGAAGATACAACAGGATTAGACAGCTATACATTGAGGGTGAATTGGTCTCTGACAGGTTCAAACTGCAAGAACATATTGTGAATTTCTACAAGGACTTGTTTGCTGAAGAAGAAGTTATCAGACCGGCTTTGGAAGGTATTACTTTTGACACTATCAATAACATTGAATCTGAAATATTAGATGCAAATTTCAATGAAGATGAAGTATTTCAGGCTATCAAAGACCTAGGACAAGACAAGGCACCAGGGCCTGATGGCTACCCTATCATGTTTTTCTCAAGGTGTTGGAGTTTTATTAAGGAGGACATCATGAAGACTATTATGGAATTCTGTGAGTCTGGTAAGATCGATCCAAAGCATAATGCCACTTTTATTACATTAATACCCAAAAAGGATTATATTGAAACAGTGAAGGATTGTAGACCAATTAGTCTTCTTACCAGCATGTACAAGATAATTGCAAAGGTACTTTCCTCTAGAATGAAACTAGTTATGCCAAAGCTCATCTCTCCTGTTCAATGTGCCTACATTGAAGGTAGACAGATAATAGATGGCACTCTCATTGCTAATGAGTTGGTCGATTCAAGATTTAAATCTGGGCTTGCTGGTGTGATTTGCAAAATTGACCTAGAGAAGGCCTTTGACAGAGTAAATTGGAAGTATTTGGAGGATATCTTACAGCAGATGGGGTTTAGTAGGAAATGGCGTAGTTGGTTGAAATTCTGTTATTCAACTGCATCTCTCTGTTAATAAATGGGTCCTCCTTTGGCTATTTTGGCAGTACTAGAGGTGTTAGGCAAGGCTGTCCACTTTCACCTTTTTTTGCTTTTAATATTGCAATGGAAGGCTTCTCAAGGTATTTGGACAGAGCAGCAGGTTTGAATCTCTTTAGTGGCTTCAATGTAACTCAAAATGGATTAGTGGTGAGCCATTTACATTATGCTGACGATACTATCTTCTTTGTAGATGACAAGAAAGAAGAGTTGGTCAATCTCTTCTCCCTTCTTCATTGTTTTGAATATATTGCAGGCTTAAAGGTCAACACTTCAAAAACAAGACTTATTGCAGTAGGAGATGTACCTCTTATTGGAATGGGCAATTGAATTGGGTTGTGCAACTGATTCAATTCCTTTCATGTACTTAGGCATGCCTTTGGGAGCAAAAGCTAACTCAAAAACTATTTGGGTTCCCATTATTGAAAAATTTGAGGCCAAACTCTCAATGTGGAGACAAGGTAATTTATCTAAAGGTGGTAAGCTGGCTCTACTCAAGTGTATTTTAAGCTCCCTTCCCACGTATTATTTCTCTCTTTTCAAGGCCCCGATTTCTGTTATCAAAATTTTAGAAAGGAAGATGAGGAATTTTTTGTGGGAGCATAAGTCGGGTTCAACAACTTCTCACCTTATAAACTGGAATTTAGTTTGCTCTTCTAAAGAGAAAGGTGGTTTGGGTGTCTTAAATCTAAAACTAATGAATCAGGCTCTTCTTGCAAATGGTGTTGGAGATTTGGTGTAGAAAAAAACCATTTGTGGTACAAAATCATTGTTGAAAAGTATGGTGCTTCATTCTCTATTTGGGTCCTGGTAAGGTAATTTCAGCTCATGGCGTTTCTTGTTGGAGGACAATTGCTGAAATGAATAATTGGATCACTTCTAACTGCCATTTCTGTGTTCACTCTGGATTACAAATTTCTTTTTGGCATGACAAGTGGGTTAGTCGCTCTAGTTTGGATGTGCAGTTTCCCTTACTGTACAAACTTGATTTTTTGAAAAATGACAGTATTGCTGCACATATTTCAGAAGATGGAGCATGGAAGTTTGATTACAAAAGAGTTCTGCTGAATGATGAAGTTAATCAACTTGCTGCAATGTTTCTTGTTATCGGTTCTGCACCACCAATATTAGACAACTTGCCAGATACAAGAAGATGGGATATTGAACCCTCTGGTGTGTACACTGTGAAATCTCTTTATGGAAACCTAGTGGCTGATGCTGGAGTGACTAATTTTCCATGGAAGTTTATATGGCAAGCTTGCATTCCTCCAAAAATATTTTTTCTCATGTGGTGCGCAGTTCATGGAAGACTTAACTCTCTAGATATGTTGAACCGTAAAGGTATGGACTGTATAACTCTTGCATTCTTTGTGGTGATAGTACTGAGACACAAGATCACATCTTTATGCACTGTAAAGTCGCACATTGTGTATGGACTTCTCTAACTCCGAACACAGACTGGTCCTGGGTCTTTCCTGCAACTATGTATGCGCTTTCGGTTTCTTGGTCAACCAATCACATCTCCAGTAACGCAGGAAAAGATATTTGGAACCTAATCCCTGCTGCCATCATTTGGACTCTCTGGAATGAGAGAAATAGTCTCACTTTTGTTGACGACTATGCATTCGAAACAGACACAGAGTTGTGCGATATTGCAAAAGTCTTAGTTCTTTCTTGGGCAGCTGCTGCTGGGAAGAGAATTCACTCCAATTTCTCTTATACAGTGCTTAATTGGGATACAATTTTCCATTGATTATATTCTTGTTCTCTGTCACTGCTACATCTTGTAGCTTTTCTGTACATTCTTTTTAATCTAATAAAATTCCTCTTTCCAATCAAAAAAAAAGAAAAAAAAGATATGAAGTAGAAGTTCTGGCGCAATACGATGCAGCCTAACAATCCAAGGGGAGTACTTGGAACCCAAGACATGGACAGGGGCACATGCATTTAGCAAAATGCCACGTCGCCAACACGACCACTCAATGATGGCCAGGAGATGAAGTATCATGCTAAAGTCTCTAAAAATAAAAATGAAATGAAAATTCATAGGCAAACAGCAAACATGCGAGAAATATTTTCCAATACTGACGTTACAACATAGAGAAACGAAGAAAAGGCGAATTCTCCCTACTACATATACAGGTTAAAGGCCACGATACCAGTCCGAACATAGACGATGTATCAAAATATATTAAAATTTTGACAACTGGGACAGCTAACAGCTTGGTGTGAAGTTCCACACGAGCAAAGGCAAGGAGCAGAGGCATCTCAGTCACGATGAAAAATAAACTAAACAAATGAATTTTCTTGTTTGGGTTAAAAACCAACTGAGGGCCAACAAAACCAGCTGCGATCCAAGCGAAGAAGGTCAAATAGCATAAAATGACCAGGAGAAAGAAGTTAACATTAATAAATGAAACTCGCTCCGAAGGAAGAGATGAACAAAAGCCAAGCAAGGCACGCCAATCTCTAAGCTATTAGGAGAACAGCCATAAATTAAATGGAGGAGCATGATGCGCACACCAACCATAAAACAAAGGGAGGAGCACGATGTCCATCCCAACAAACCCTTGACAATAACGTGGGGAAGAAATATGGTGACCCGAAGGGAGCTCGGAGAACACCCATTTCAAAGGCGAAGTAACATGATGAGTTGAATCATGCAGGGGCACTACCCGTGCCTCGGAACTGAGTATAAAAATAGAGGCAAGTATGAATACTATAAAGGAGCAAATTCTATTCCCATACTCAATTCCTACACCAACAATCATAGTGCCAAAGAACGGAGCAAATAAAAACTCATAATGGCGCAACAAAAGAATAGGGTCGTCACCATATGATGACTATTGACGATAAAATTTTCTATTTTTATGAAAAAAGAGTCCTTAAGAAGACCTATCAACGATGGATAAGCTCGTAAATTGACGATGAACATACCACAACAAAAGATGTTAAGTTCATAAACAAATGACGTTTCCAAAAGTACATATGGAGTCCCTTCCACCACCAGGAAGTTATACTTAATGTCCCAACAGACACTCCATAAAATAGGTTGATAGATAACCCTTTTATCTTTAATTTATGAGCATCCAATAAAGACGAGGTGCTCAAATTTTTTTAATAACAATGGAAGCACCACAATGAAGTGCTAGCCTGCTTGCTCGTAAGCATATAAGGCGCATCTGAAGAATGCCACAATGGAGCATGACGAAGGAGAAATTTCGCGATTGCTATTCGAAGAACTAATGGTTTAAATAATACAACAAACGGAGAGGGTCGTCACCCAAAAAAGGCGAATAAATTAAAGTTTGTTTTTGTATTATATGTTTCAGTGAAAACTTGGACCACTCATCTCGCCTCAAAAATAACAGCTAAAGAAGATTTTCATCAAGATTATTCTTCAAAGAACCTCCAAGAAAAGGAGCAAAATGCGAGAGTAAAATATCATATCGACACGTGGCGCAAGATCCAGACGGGAGCACCATATAATACTACAAGCACCTACACAATAATACAGCTTATGTAATCTTTATCCTATCTAGTCAGCCTAAGGGCATAAATGTAATCCGATGTACAATACCCTCTAAATAAGAGAAGGAGAGATAGGGTAAAGGGGTTCCTTCCTTCTTCTTCTCTCCTGCTTATCCTCTCCCTCTACGAGCTAGACTCTAGCTCCTCCTCTTCTCCCATGGATGGAGTTTCAAGTCCCATGAGGACCTCCATTCATGGATTTTTGTGTATCACCACCCATAATAGTGAAATAAAGTGGATGTAGGTCTTTTAATGGCCGAACCACTATAAAATACTTGTGTTAATCTTTATTTTTATGCATTTTTATCTTTTATGTATGATTTTCAATGATTTATGTTCATTAGATCTTGTTGGATGTAGTAGTCAGATTTTATGCTACTACAAAGGAATCTATTGATTCTTCTGTTAGAATTCGGAGAAGAATAACTGACCCATGTAAAAAGAGCACCTTGAAGTGGCAAACCAATCATCTCATGTTTGTTAATAAAACTGTTAAAATCCTGCATACCCCTTCTAATGTGAGTGCAAACCATCCATTTCAGACATAAATCTAACTTCGTTGAAGTCCCCGCGGACACACCAAGAAATATGCAAAATTGATTTCATTAAAGAAAGTTCTCTCCAAAGGTTCTTCTTTGGACCTATTCTTACATTCCAAGATAGACAACTAAGTGTGGGATATGTTAACTCCTTAAACTAGTAACCTTTTATAGGGGCGGCTTGGTTTATTAGAGGGGTGACAGTGTCATAGTAATGTCCCTCTAGTTGGTTAGGGGATATCCTATAAAGGGTGTAATTTAACAAGATTACCCCCATTTTTTAACCTAAATCAAAGCTAAATTGAAAATTTGTTTTTTTTCTTCTTATTTTCTCCTCCTACCATCAACCGTAACCTCCATTAAAAACTCAAAATTTCATCGTCTTCGATTAATCGACGATTCTAAAATTAATCAAATGTAGTGTAGTGACTTATATGAGGTATGTTTTGAAAACCCAGTTATGATTTGGTTTATTTTGTTCGATTTAAGTTTAATTTCTATCAAAAATTAGAGTTTTAGATGAAAATTGAAATTAAAATTTTTGGGTTTATGTGAGTTACGGTTGATTTAAACTCAATTACGAAACATAACTGGATATTTTGATGTTGTTACGGTTGGTAATAGTTCAATTACCAACCGTATGTTCCTATATCTGAGAATTTTATTCAGTTACGGTTGGTTTTACGATTGGGTTTTCTTCAAATTTAACCAGTTACGGTTGGTAGTTCAACTTTTACGAACCGTAACTTCGATTTACGGTTGGTTATGAGAAAAATTCCAACCGTAATTAGCTCTGAAAATGTAAAAAAATTGAATTTTTTACGTACTTTAGATAACTTTGAGAAACAAAAAGGTAGTTGGGACTAATTTAGATATTTACCCGGTCATTTTCGGGTCCTGGTTCTTCATTTTGTTGGTTAATTTCTTCAATTGATTGAGATTGACTTTCTCCTATAATTTTTTTTTTACTCTAAAAATATGATTTTCTTTTTGATTTTGAGTTAATATAAGTGAAATTAATCATTAACAGTAAACTTGATTATCATCACTAAACTAGGTTATCAATTATGAGGGTTATTTTGTCATTTCCAGTATTTTTTTTATAAGGTACACCTTCAATGATCATGTAATGACCCTTTTTGTCCTATTAGAATGCCGCCCCTCTAATAAACCATGTCGCCCCTATAACGGTGTGAACACAAAGATCTGGTGTCATCTGAGTATTCACAAATAATGTGCGCAGACTCATGACAATACAGTAAATAAGCTGCGCCTGAGGGGAATGGATAGGTTATGTCGAATCCTTGACTCAGAGTTCTAATACTCTTCCTCGTCTCATCAACTACGATCATTGTTCTTGGCTCATACAATAAGATAAATAGTGGATGAAATATAAAATGTACGAACATGATGTACCATAAGTATCGAATTGAATATATAAAGTATAAATGCATGAATATAGATGAAACGATTAACTTATATGATTCATCACTCAGATCTCTGTCTACGGGTTTGGGTTTTTCATTATATGTATGAAGGCTACAGAAATAGTCGAATGACTTTGAGACCAATATAAGCCTGCGTAGCAGGAGGAACTTCACTTACACTTTCTCTATCTCTATGTATCTCTCCTATTATACTCTCAATGTTTTTCGGCCTCCCTCTTCACTTGGGAGAGAGGGGTATTTATAGGGAGGTTACGTGGGGTCCACTTCTGAAGCCCGTTATAACCTTATCCTCTTGTGTTTTGTTCCACTCACGCAAAAGTCTTCGTGTTCTCGGCTGCATCTGCGTGTTCTGTATGGATACGAAGTATTATCTGCGCTTCCAATACAGGCTGACTGACACGTATGATGTTTGAGGGTATTTAATGAGGGTAGTTGAGATGTCTTTCCGCGGTAGACAGCCGTCCTCTGCCCCTGTCTTGTCTGGGTAAGTTTGACTATCCCCAGCCGTAGATCTTAGATATTTCTAGGGATAAGATAAAGTGACTCGTGGTTTTCCACGCGTGATATCATATCTTGATGCCCTTAGACGCATGTACTCCACGTGTGTCTTTGTGGGCACGTGGCGGAAGATGAAATGTGTACGTACAATTTGCCCCTTTTCTTCTTACTGGGATGTTAGTCGAAGTGGGAAGAAAAAACGTGTTACTATCTTCATCTTCTCTTTACTATTTTCCTAGATTTTAGGGCACGTTCCCCACTATTTGTAGTAACTTCTTCTTGGGTAGTGGAAGAACTTATTACTCTCTTTATATTCTCTTTATTATTTTCCTAGATTTTAGGGCACATTTCCCACTATTTGCAATAACTTCTTCTTGGGTAGTGGGGCAGTTTTTATTTCTCTTTGCATATATATATGAGAAGGAATGTGAAAATTCTCTAATCATAAATTTCATTCCTTCTCTTTCCTCGGAATTTTCATTCTTTGTTCTCTGCTTTTGTATCTTTGTTATTAACTGCTACTGTTGCTCCTCAAAGTTTTCTGTTGCTGTTGCTACTGTTGTTCGTCGAGGTTTTCTGCTTCTGCTACTGTTGTTCGTCGAGGTTTTCTGCTGCCGCTACTGTTGTTCGTCGAGGTTTTCTGCTGCTGCTACTGTTTGTCGAGGCTTTCTGCTTAATTTTTTGTTTATAGGTAGGTGGTTTTACTGTGTCTTGATTATCTTTTGATGAACTGTTGCTATATGTGTTTGTGATGAAGAACATATATATAAGTGTGTGTATGATTGCCCATGTTCGTTATTACAAACAGTAATGATTTTTTCCTTCGTATATGCTTGCCCCTATTTGTTATTTCCCCTTTTATTTAGGGTTTGTTTTTATTTTCCATCAGGTTCATGATTATGAAGAACTGGATGAAATTGGGTTTTTTGATTTCTGTTTTGTCTTCGCGGAAATCTGAAACTTGTTTGTGTACTACGCAGACATGGCTGACCGTCCGCGGGTTTCTTATCAAACTCCACAACCTAGTCCGCATAGATCTTCCCAAGGTGATGCCCGCGTTCATAGGGTTTCATCTTCTTCTGGTCAGAGGCACTTATCTTCTAAGAGGGATGAGTCGCATAGAGGGAATATGCAGAAGGGGGACCGGCCAAAAGAGGCTTCTGGCTCCCGGTATGCTGTTTCTCGTCCCTTAGTTAATCCGCGTGATGATCCTAAGAGAACGCGGGATGTCCTACCTCTTCGTTCAGTGGCGCCTCCTTCCGCGTCTCATCAACATCCTCTACCTCCCCCTTCAGTGTCTCAACCCAAGGGGATGTCTTCGAAAGAAGTGGTTTCGAAGACTGATGTATCTAAGATTCATCCTAAGAGGAAAGCTTCCGAGAGAAACCCTTCGAAGGGTTCTGCGCCTGATCCCGTGGAGGAGGAAGATATTTCTCAGGAAATACATAGCGTCGCTGTTGGGGAGAAGAAAGTGACCTTCAAACATATTGATCTGGAGGTTTTCAAGGAAAAGCATGGTCTTCAGCTATTCGATGTTCGTTTTTACGCTGATGATGATGATATTACTTATGAGATGATATCGACAAGTCTGGGGGTTATTTTTATTATGATGTGCTGGCTGGTCGAGAGGGTTCTTCGAAGAACACACACTGTCGCTTTATTTCCCAACTTCATGGGAATTATCTTCGTGCACTGAGGGAGTGTTATCTTCGGAGCAAAGGAGAGACAATGATGACTCTTTATTTTCCAAATCCTGAGGAAAGGGAGTGGTATACTCCTGAGAATTTTAACAAGTCTTTCGGTGACTATGTTAACAGTAGGAATCATAAACCGTGGAGTGTGAGTCTTCGGAATATTGCCGCTCCTCGTGGTGAGATCCGCCTTCTGAGTGAAGTAAGTGGTGCTAAGGTGAAGTACGTCCCAGGTACAGAGAATTATACTAACAAACTGGTGTTTCCTACTCGTGAGCGGATTAATCGTGATCATGACTATGAATGGCACGCAACTGTTGTTGAGGTTGTTGGTCCCTGGGCTTGGGGGTGGGTTCTAGGTCCGCAAGGATGGTGTCCTACCGCAGATAGCCAGATATGTGCGGCTCCTCCTGCTCGTTATGGGAATTTCCGTCCTTGGCATTTGAATTTTTAGGGCATGAATTTCCAACATGCCCTCGATGTTGTTGATGGAGATGACGAAGAGAGTTCCGATGCTGATCTTCAGGCGAAGAATGCTGCGGTTGTCAAGGTAAGATTTCCATATGCCTTGTCCTTTAGTTGAGGCAGTTTTAATTCTTTTCAAAGTCAGGGATTTTTATTCTTGTGCCTTGTCTTTTTAGGCGACGAAGAAGAGGAGGATAAATCCCAAGCAGTCCATCACCGCAACAATCGAGGAGGCGGAGGTTTATGAAGAAGTTAACAGTCCTGTGACTGATCTTGGAGAGGATGAAGATATGTTTGATATGGGAGAGCGTACTGATACATCCCCTCCAGGTCATGATGATGAATAATTTGTTGAGGAGAATACTATCGCTGGTGGCGGTGGTATTGGTGGTGAAATTAATCCCGCAAGTTGTCATGATGCTGGTGCCGAAGCTAATCCTGCGGGTTGCAGTGATGCTGGTGATGATAACACTGGCCTTGGTGATGAGAGTGTTGGTGGTTAAATTCCTGCTATGTCTCAGGAGTTTTCCTTTGGTCGGATTTATTCTGCGGAGGATAGTTTTGACATAAACGCTGCCCTGGGCCTGGCTTCTGAGTTCAACCTGCTTCCCCCAAACGATGATTGGGATGTGCTTGGTAACTCTAGCAAGGCGGATGGAAAGGGAAAGGGAGTCGTGGATGCTAGTGATGTTCCAGAGGGGAGCGGTGCTAGAGACCTTCCAGATTTGGATGCGGGAGTAGCCTCGAACTCTTCGGGTGCTAAATTCACGGACATGGGTAAGGCCTCGGTTGGGTCTTCTGGAGATGATTTTCTCAGTCATGATCCTTGAGGGTGATGATGCCATCTTAGCTTGGTTTAAAAAGAAGAACTTGATGTTCGTACCCAATCCAGCTCCTGTGGTGGAGGGTGAGAAGAAATCTGATGCCTATACCCGTAAGATGATGCAATTGTCTCCCGAGGACCAGGTTGCAGAAGCGTGGGATAAGAATCTTCGGGCCTCGGAGGCTGCTCTAGTAGTCGACGCTCCCTCGAATGTTGCTGATATGATGGCGTTGGCTGATGGGTATCAGTATGGATTTCCCCAACAGCGATGTTTGAGGTGAATTCTCTTATCATTTTGCCTTGTATCAATTTTTAGCAATTTTTTTAGTCAGGGTGTTCTAATCTTCTGATTCGCAGATGATGAGAAGTGAGCATTGCAATCACATGTTTTACCAGTTTTTTAAGGCCAAATGCCTTAAGTTGGAGGCTAAGCTTCGTCTTCGGGAAGAGGAGCTTATTGCGGCTGAGACTGTCATTGCTGATAGGGATAGGGAGATATGTGAGTTGAAGAGTCTCCTCAAGGCTAAGGAGAAACAAGGAAAGGAGGAGGAGAAGCTTCGCTTGGATCTTGCTATGGCTCGTAGTGAGTTGGAGGAGGCCAAGAAGAATTCTTCGGCTGTTACAGGTTTGATTATCTGTTCTTTTCCTTGTTGTTGTCCTTTACTGTAATTAGTGTTCTGTCTGAGTCTCCCTCCCCCATCCTATCTTCAGTGGGTGGAGTTCCTGAGTTAGTATGGCTTCGGAAAGAGCGGAAGCGTCAGAAATCTCGCATCGCAGAGTTGGTAGAGAAGATAAAGAGCGAGGATGATAAGTGGAATGCTCATGCCGATGAACATAATGCTCTGGCAGAGGAGTGGCGGGTCATACGAGTCCAAATGATTGATATGCAGAACAAATATAACAATGATCGTCGTTTATTTAATGGAAAGTTGTTGTGGACGCGTGATAATCTTCGTGAATCCCGAGAGAAGGTCTCATCATTGGAAGCTAAAATCAATCTTTTGGAAGAAGAATTGCGTCAAGATCGTTCTTCTGAGTCTTCTGATGTTAAAGATTACATTCAGCGTCTTGCTAGGGAGACAGATGACGCTAGGGCTGAGGCTGGTGCTCTTAGCAAAGCTTTAGCTGCGTCTAGGGATGATGTGGTACGCCAAACTGAGTCTGAGAGAAATCTTGAAGTAAATATGTATCCGCTCAACAAGGGTCTAGAGGGTTTAAACAATGAGGTCAACCATCTTCGTCACTTGGATTCAATGAAACATGTAGAATTATATGCGAGTCAGTACGCCCTTTCAACCCTTCAAGCGGATTATAAGAAGTTGTCAGATGAGTATGATTTTCTTGATGAAGCCCGTGATGCTGTTGTTAACGAATATGAAATAGCTTCGGCGAGAGTCGAAGGTATATGCTTATATTATCGAGTGTGATTCTGTAATTTCCTGGACCTAACCATCTGCATTTTTCTTTTCCTTGCAGAGCTCCAGGGACAGCTTCGTACTGCAAATGAAGAGCTTGCGGAGGCTCAATCTCAATTAGTGCATCAGGAAAGCCAGATTAATTATCACAAAGGTTTAGCTACAGCAAGGGATGAGGCTGCCCAAGCCGCTTCGAAGGAAGTGAGTCTCCTTTCCTCGTTGTTGTCAAAGGCTGAGATGATGAATACTGTTATTGCGTACAAGGCTCGGTGTCAACTAGTGAAAGAGACTAACAAAATTCTGGATAACATCGAGTATGATCTTAAGACCGAGCATGGCCTTATCAAGAGGTATCCGCGCCGTGAGAAACCCCCGCCCCCTACATCTGGTTCTTCAGGGCCTTCCTCGGGTGGGAGCGTACCTTCATCGCGGAAGGGGAAGATTGCTAAACCTGCTGGTGGGGTTGAACCATACAACTAGATTTTTGTAGAGAGTTGATCTTTGTTGATTATGAGGCTTCGTGAGATTCCGCGTATCATTGCCAAGCCTTTAATCAACTTTTAATGAATTGATCATTGTTTTAACTTTTATTGTTATGGTTAATTTGGAATATAACTGAATGTAATCAGGGATAGCGGAGTGTTTGAGTGCGAACCCGAAGATATGTGTATCTTCGTGAACGTCTTGAGACCTGTCACCCCGCTGGCTAATCCTGGGCCAGAGGATTCCCAGACGGTGGGGGTCGGGGAAGCGTTCTAGGATATGATTTGTTTGGAATGTACATTCATTCCGTCAACCCGCTGCCATAAGATTGGTTGGGTATCTCTTTCTGCTGGATGCCTTCCCCATGGTCCTACACTTATAGACGCTGATAGGAGAGTCCGAGAGATTGTAGGTGACTACTTTCCCCAAGTAAAATAGAACAACAATTAACACCACTGTTTACGTGGTTCGACAGCAGAGTGTCTACGTCCACGGGTGAAAGAGGGTTAAAGTGTCTATTCAGTTTGTTGAGTTACATTTAGAAGAATTCCATTGATGGAACCTCTGAGGTAGTAAATAGTAAAAAACAGGAGGATGAAGTATTGACGCGGAGGCTGTATTTACAGGTGTAGGGTTCTCGTGAGGTGTTATATTTACACGCAGTCGTCTTGTTACTATGTTGCTCCATGTATTGTGACTATTTTTTGCCAAAAGTTTGCTTGATTGATAGGTTGAGGTTTGTTATTCTCTCTCAGAGATAGAAACATGTCGATCGCAAGCGTCGTTTTCTTCTTCTGGCGCTCTTCACGCAGATGCAGGTCTGCGTTTCCCTCTACGGGTAGTATGGCTTGAGATATTTTGCATTCCATGGGTGTTTGAGGATCTCCCCTTTTAGGTTGCGCAGATAATAAGACCCATTTCCTGCAACATCATGTATGACGAAGGGTCCCCCCATGTTGGTGCTAATTTTCCCCACTTCTTTTCTCGTTGGTATTGGGAATGGTCCTCAGCACATACTTCCCTTCTACGAAATTTCTAAGCTTAACCCTCTTATTATACTCCCTTGCTAGTTTCCTTTGATAGTTTTCCATTTTTTGTAGTGCTGCCTCCCTCCTCTCTTCTAGATCATCCAACATCATGTCTGCTGTGAGGTTCTTCTCCCATGCTTCAGTCTTCGTAGTTGGCATGATTATTTCTGTTGGGATAATATCTTCGGCTCCATAGGTGAGTAAGAATGGGGATTCTCCCGTAGCTGATCTTCGAGTTGTCCTATAAGCCCACAAAACGTTGTGTAGTTGCTCACACCAACGCTTCTTGTATTCGTCCAACTGGTTTTTGAGGATGAGTGCGAGGATTTTGTTAGTGGCTTTTGCCTATAGGAAAAAACCGTATGATCATGTCTCCTGTTGGGGTGGTGATTACGATGCCTATCCCCGCCCCTTCTTTATTTTTCGACCCATCTACGAAGACTTCCCATTGCCTAGGATTTTTTGGTTCCAAGATGTCTATAGGGTCTTTACCTTCGTCCATTTATGGTAGTCCTGCTTCCTTTCGTCCTTCGATGATGACTTCTTCGCAGTTATCCAATGGTAAGTCTGCTAGGAAATCTACTAATACTTGTGACTTCTGAGAGTGCTGTAGCTCATGGATGATATTGAATTGATCTAGGTGAGTATTCCATTTTGCAATTCTACCTACTTTTCCTGCGTTTTTAAGGTCTGCTTCTAGCGGAGATTTGCATGGGACGCGGACGTAGTGAGTCAAAAAGTAAGTTCTGAGTTTCAGGGTTGCCGATACTAATGCCAAGATGAGCTGCTCGATCTTCGTGTAGTTCATTTCTGCTGCATTCAGAGTCTTGCTGATGTAATAGATGGGCTGCTCTATCTTCGTGTTGGTTTTAACCGATATTGCGCTGACTGCATCTTCTGTTGCTGCTATGTATAGTGCCAACACTTCATCAGGGTCTGGTTTTTGTAATATAGGGATCTAAGCCAGGTATTCTTTGATATTTCGAAAAGCTTCCTCGCACTCTGTCGTTCATTCGAATTTGCTTCCTTTTTTGAGAATGCTAAAAAAGTGCTTACATCTATCCGAGGACCTGGATATGAACCTCCCCAGCGCAGCCAGCGAACCATTGAGTTTCTGAACCTCTTTTCAATTCTTTGGGGATGGCATTCTTACGATGGCTTCGATTTTAGCGGGATCGACTTCAAT
This sequence comes from Papaver somniferum, assembly GCF_003573695.1. Taxonomy (NCBI): domain Eukaryota; kingdom Viridiplantae; phylum Streptophyta; class Magnoliopsida; order Ranunculales; family Papaveraceae; genus Papaver; species Papaver somniferum. The sequence continues at coordinate 6,127,820 of NW_020618825.1, forward strand.
GCCCCTCTTTGTCACCAAATATCCGAGGAAATTTCCGGAAGTGACACCAAAAGTGCACTTCTCTGGATTTACCTTCATGTTGTGCACTCTCATTGCTTGGAAAATATCTTTTAGGTCTTGGTGATGATCTTTGCGCAGCTTGCTTTTAACGAGCATATCATCCACATATACTTCCAGCGTACTTCCAATCCATGGTTTGAAAATTGCATCCACCATTCTTTGGTAGGTTTCCCCTGCGTTTCGCAGTCCAAAGGGCATTCTTACATAGCAATAGAGGCCGTGTGGTGTATAGAATGATGTATGTTGATGATATTCTTCTGCTAGGAATAATTGATTGTATCCAGAGTATCCATCCATGAATGACATTTCTTCGTATCCTTCAACTGCCTCGACAAGTTGGTCAATGCTTGGAAGTGGGTAGCTATATTTAGGGAAAGCCTTATTGAGGTTGGTGAAGTCGATGCATATCCTTACTCCGCCATTTTTCTTTGGTACGATGACCATGTTAGAGATCCATGTTGGGTACTTAACTTATTTGATGAATCCCGCGTCCAGTAGTTTGCGGAGTTCCACTTCAACTGCTCGATGGTATTCTGGAGCTACTTTGCGCACCCTCTGCCTAAAAGGGGGGGGGGGGGGGGGTACCTGGTTTTATTCGAAGTTCGTGATGAAATAACTTTGGGTAAATTACCGGCATGTCCCCCAATTTCCAAGCAAATATGTCCGCGTATTCCTTTATAAGTTTGATTAGCGCGGCTTCTCTTTCTTCATCCATCAAGGTGCCTATTCTGATAATCTTCGGGTTTCCCTCAGTACCTATGTTGACTTCTTTAGCTTCTTTGACAGGTGTAAACGTGGGTTTTGTTTCCCCCAAGAGAGGATCATTCTTTGATTACTATTTGGTGGGCTCTCCGTCTTCTTTTGTCGCGGAGGTGCTTGCTTCTGCGCTTCCAGTGGTGCTTACGTTTAGAAGGCTTTTTCCGGAGATTTCTTCCAGATATGTATCTATGGTTATCTCATTATTTTTGGCTCTTCGGGACTGGTGCTTTTCTTCCCGCTCATTATTGATCTGATTCTGTAAGGTCTGACATTCCCGCACAGTTACTTGGTCTCCTTTAATTTCCATGACTCCCTGGGGTGTTGGAATCTGAGATATTGATGGTAGGTTGCCGCTACTCCCTTAAGCTTGTGAACTCATCTTCTTCCGATGATGGCATTGTAAGGTGAAGGTGCATCTACGACGCTGAATCGAGTGTCCACTTTCATGGGCCCTGCGTCTACTTGTAAGACAATGTCCCCTAGGGGCTTTGTAGCTGCGTCGTTGAATCCGTAGATGGTGTAGTAAGATGACATCAGTTGCTCGTCGTTTAGTTCCATACGTTTGAACGTGTCATAGAACAGGACGTTGACTGAGCTTCCTCCATCGATGAGAATTTGCTTGACATTGCACCCTGCTATTGGGAGTGTGAGGACAAGAGGATCATTATGGTCTTCCATGTCTTCTTCCACATCGTATGCATCGAAAGTCATGGGCGCGTCCATTCATTGTTCGTGATCGTTTAACTCTTTGTCGTCGATCTTATAAAGCTCACAATAATCTTCGAATTCTTTTATCAATCTCTTCCCAATCTGGGCGGTTAGGGATGGTCCTTGAATCTCTGAACATGAAATCGTGTTGAGGGTGTGATTGCCTTATGGTAATTGAACCTACTTGCCTCTCTTGGTTCTATCTTCGTTATCAATCTTCTGTATATATTGCTTCAGGTCTCCTGCGTCGATTAGATTTTGAATCATTATCTTGATATTTTTGCACTTTTCTGTTTGGTGACCGTTGAAACAGTGGTATTCACAGTATTGCTTGGATTTTTCTGATCTAGGAGGCTGCTTTCCCTTGGACCATGGTCAATCGAAGTTCTCCCTCTCTTTGATCTCTCTCAGGATGCGCGAATAACTGGTATTCAGCTTGGTATAGATTTCATCTTCAAATTTTCGAACACTTCTTCGTCTATCATCCCTTCGTTCTTTCCTTTCTTCGTTTGGACGTTCTTCTGTGATTCCTCTTTTGGACCCGCTGGCTTGATCCACGGAATTTTTGCGTGTGGGACGTTGAGTATGAGCTCTGGGATTTTCACGCTGAATTTCTTCTAACCTTGCATGTTTTTCTATGATTATCCGGAGATCTCCTTCGGTGGTAGGGATGGTTCCGTGGATCTCGACAAATAAAGGACTCATCCTGTCCATCCCCCATTTGTAGCAGTTGATACTAACCACGGGATCTACGTTGCCAATAGCTTGGCAAATATTATGCCATCTATTAGTATATTCTATGATGCTCTCTTTGTATTTCATCTCCAGCGAGAATAGTTTTTCCATGCCGGTATTGACAACCTTGTTGTACATGTATGTTGCTAGAAATTTTTCTGTGAGTTGGTCGTAGGAGTCGATGGAGTTTGATGGAAAGTTATCAAACCATGACAACGCAGACCCTTTTAAACTTGATGGGAAGTATCTGCATAGTATTGAGTCTTCGTCATCCCAACGGGCCATCATTTGATTATAATATCGAAGATGAGCCGCAAGATCAGTTGATCCGTCATAGCAATCGAAAGCAGGAACCGAACACTTCTGCGGTATGGAAGCCCTGGCCAAGTGGCGTGTCAGCGGGGTAGTGTTTGCTTTCTTAGTCACTTTCTCTAGACTTCCGCCTCCCTTCCTAGTCTTTTAGCTCCTTGATTTCTGCCAGTATCTCAGCACGCAGACTTTCCATTGCGATCTGGTGTTCCTCATGAATGGTAGATTTTTCTCGTGGGAAGGTGGTACCGTCGTAGTAGTCCGAGTTCTCGGGATTGTAATCAGAGTATGATCTTAGGCTGCTCCTTGCTCCTCTTCGTTTCAATGGAAGTGGGTTGTTTGTGATCACCATTCTTCTATCTTGATTAGGTGCTACAGCCTTGGAGTTGGCTTCGTCGCGTTGGTTTTCTACCTCTGCGCTATGAATGATTCTTTTCTTTAGTGTTTGGTTCTCTCACTAGTACAACTATGGCCTTTAGTCACGGTTGGATTTGTCTCGGTTGTATCTATAAACGTGACTAATACATTGATTGTCCCAGGTAAATATGTTTCGGAGTCCATTGTATATCTCTTTGGATACGGGTATATTGAGTGCGTGTCTAATTTTCATCAATCCCCCTTTTTTAAACCAGATCAAGGGTAAAAGTACAACTGCTTTAATTTTTTAACTCACCACCTGCACTGCCAGTCTCCCACGATCTGTGACAACTCCGCCCATCTTCTTAGGTTTCAGGGTAATCATTCCTCTCAACTTCTTTTCTCCGTCGTTCAGTCCCAAAAAAACCATATTATATCTGTATTCACTGCTCGATCTAATTTCTTCTACCTATGGAGTTTGAATATGAATTTCCAATCATTCAGTCAATGTGTTTGTTTCTCAGTTTTTCTCTCAACGTGTTTTGCTATTTGATGGTGACACTGGTGTTCGATTAAGTGCAAGTGGCTTGGCATTTTTATGGAGTATAAATCGGAAGTTCCAATCAGTCGATCAATGTTTTTTTGCCTATCTCTTGATCTCAATTACATAGTTTGAAGTTTCTTATGCTTAAAATTGGTGGAAAGACAATAAACATTGAGCTTTCTCTTTTGGTGTTTCAAGGTAACACTGCTAGTATTTTTTTTTTCTCTGTGTTTAATTGGATCTACACCAACATTCTTGGGATTTTTTATTATTGTGTGCAATTAGATTATCTCTGTGAAAACTGATATTTTTCTTGTAAATTATCTTTTTAGGGCAAACAATTTTACTGGGTTCGATTAAGACCAAGCTGATTATCTGTTTTCTTTTTTCTGGTAAGAGTTTGAAATCGTTGTCAATTGTTTGGTTAATAGATATAACATTTTTCTCAAGTATGAAACCAGGGAGAGTTTTCTTATTTGAAATCATAGTGAATTATTTCTCCAATTTTGATTGAATTATAATTTTAAATGCAGGTACCCTAAAGATAAGCATCGCTAGAGTGTGAGAGATCCATCCATTCTATCTTTATGTGATATTGTTTCTTTCCTAACATCATATTTTACGTTGATACCTATTTTAAGGAATTGGCTTTCCGTGTTGCTTTGTGTGTTGAGACTCGTGATATCTTAGATCATGGAGTCTGGCCAATTGACGCATTAATATTTTACTGTAAGACGTTGTTTGCAGAATGCAGCATGTGTTTTGGTTCTTGGGGGATTCAGAAATCGTGGTAAGGAATGATATTGGTTGCAAATTATGCCAGAGAGAATCACATCCCCTGTCTTGTATATGCTTCGGAATGAAGATCAATGTGATCGGTTATATTATATATCTGTATGTGGTCCTGTATCTTCTTAACAACTATTTTCATTTTCCCCATTCTAGTTAGTCTTCTTGATATCAATTATCTGTTTACGTACCTTTGGTGGTTATGATTTTGATTAGGTTATGCTTCTGGAAAGAGCTAAGAGTGCAGAATTCGACCCTGATACACCTAATCCTCTTATAAATTTTATGCCATACGTATATTTTATGTTGTAAGATAATTTTTGTGGGAATTTATATATCGAACAAAAACCGCATAAGGGATACTTCTATGATTACAGGGCTCACGAACACATGGGAAGTACAATGAGGCGAGGATCACGAGGAACATTATTTCAGACAACTAATTGTATCACCTAAAAGATATATGATACATTTGTTAACTCTCGGTCAACAAATACCATTAATTACTTTAGCTAGTTGTTTACATTGCCTATCTTTTTTTCTGAATGAGTGTTATATATATTTGTTCAATTTATATAGATAATTACTCTCACGTGGATCAGCGCAATTGTCATCGGTATGAGTTCATCCTGTAAAACTGTTGTAGCGTTAAATTTGGTGGAAATCTACCCATTGCAGCCAAATTGCCTTTCATTACACTAGATTTTATAGAGCGCTAAATTTCCTTTTTCAGTGCTCATTTATCATACAAAAATTAACTGATTGCACTATATTTTGTGGCGCTAAATTTCCTTTTCCAATGCTCGTTTACATTATTTTAACTTGTATATGTAAATCCAGAGTAAACTGACCAGTTTGAGACAGCTGATCTGAGATTTTTCGATTGGGATGAAAGTGGGAAAAAAATGGAGGTACATAATTTGGTCAATAAGGACCATCAACTTTAGTTCGTTTTAGTTTTATGATGTTATAATGTCTGGAAAAAAATGTATCGGTTCTTTTGCAGATTGTAGAGCTTCCAAGTCACCCTTTTTTATGTGGGAATGCATTTCCATTCCATGTACGGCCTCCTAGGTACCTTTTGCTGAAGCAAGAAATTTTTCCAGTATGGATAACAATTCTTTCACTCCGGCTAATCCCGGTGAAACCGTTTAGAACTGCAAGTTCATTTTTTATATTTTAAATCTCTCTTAACAGTAAAAGTTGTGCAACTGTAGGTCTTATATTGGCAGCAAGTGGGACAGTTGCAAGCGTACATTGACAAGCAGCAAAATGGAAACTAGGACATAAGTTGATTTTCTTCGGTCATCGACTGATACTTTTTCATGGTACACTAGCTAGTTAGCAGTTTCAATTTCATACGTTTTGGATTTAGGAAATTTCATTGGTGCACTACATACAACACTAAAGGCACCCATGAAACTGATGGATCCAGAAAGTAGAATTCTGAGTAATACACTTCGTGTTACTTTTCTCTTTTGCATGGCCAAGCGACATGCTAGAGACAGTTTGGAGGAGCTCTTGTAGTGTGAATGAACATTGGAGTAGGCATGCAATGGAAATTCAGCTGTCCTTTGGAAGCTTTGTTGGAGATCGCCCTTTCTTATGTTCGATCTGAATCCATTAACATGTTTTGACACTTACAGATTATATTGATGTCTTTGTTATTAACTCTAATAGAATCCATATATCATGATCATGATAAAATGCAAACTATGTTGATTTTGCAAGATATTATCAGATCCAATGACATTAATTTCAATCAAGATTACTGTGTCATCATTTTCTTCTTTGTAAGACACATAGATGTGCCTATACATCCAAGTATATCTTGTATATTAATATTTGTGTTTAACAATTCACAAATTAGTCACGATAACAATAGAGAATTCGTGTCCAATGATGAGGTTTGGTCACGATGTATTCCAGCATCCCGTGACTAAAGAGAAAACTTGTCACGGTGAATAATAACAACTCGTGGCTGTTGGAGATGTGGTCACGGTAATTTCAAGAAACAGTCTCGAACAAAACCATGACCAAATGTTAGACTTTTGGCCTCGCAGGCTTTAGTCACAGTTTTAAAAAAATGTGTGACCGTGACCATAGATATTTTGTCACAGTAAATTAGCGTGACCAAAAGCCATTTTTGTACTAGTGTCTTGTGCTAATATCGCCACAGCATCTGCGTATGCCTTCTGGTTCTTCCTTAATTCTGTCAGCTCGGCCATCATCTGAGCGGAATGATTTGACCCTTGATTTTTTGTTCCTGCTCGCAATTGCTCATCAGCGGCTATGGTTTGTTCCTCATCCACGATCTGTATTACTGGTTCTGGTGGGTTTAACTGTCCACCTTGGGATCTCGACGGTTGTTGTGAGGGTTGGCCTGCTATTAGAAGCGGTTGCTTGGATGGAAAGGGTATGTTTTTTTCGTTGGTTAAGGGGATCCTATAGAGGGGTTGTTGTATTCCTGACTCTGCCACGACTTCCTGATGTTCCTGTAGTTGAGCTTTGGTTACTCTGGGAGCTCCAACTTTGGATGCGCCAGCTCTTGAAGATCCTACTTTGGCTGCCGCGGCATTTACTGCGTTTTCTGCGATGATGTTGGAATTGATGGGGGCCATGCTTTCTTCATTATCCTGCGCCCTATCCGCTGCCTTTAGATTTTCACCTCTCTGCTTACTCCTAGTTACCACTGGGGTTGTCCTTGGCATCTCTTTTGAAGGAGCTTTAGCCTTCCCGACATCTTTGCTTCTCTCCATCTTTTAATATTTTCCTGAAAGAGAGAAAAAAAATCACGAAGACAATGGGCCCCACGTGATATCTATTAGCGTTTTGAGTCCTCAAAGGTGTAAAATCTTGAAAATACTTAAGGAATCCATCTGTTTAGATGACCGCAGATATGTTCGAAGTTTTGATTTTCAAAGACCTAAAAACTTAGAAAATGCGTGAAGAATCAGATCTACTTAGATAAACGTGGATCTGTTCATAATTTTGATTTTCAAAGACGTGAAAACTTAGAAAATGCATGAAGAATCAGATCTACTTAGATAAACGCGGATCTGTTAAAAATTTTGGTTTTTGAAATCATGAACGGAAAAAACCGTAGTGTTCCATACATATTTTCAGAAAACGAAGCCTGAAACAAGTCACAGGAGAAGATAAATCTTTTACCGGGATGAAGATCCCTGTTTCTAGCGCCAGATTGTGAACACAAAGATCTGGTATCATCTGAGTATTCACAAATAATGCGCGTAGACTCATGACAATACAGTAAATAAGCTGCGCCTGAGGGAAATGGATATGTTATGTCGAATCCTTGATTCAGAGTTCTAATACTCTTCGTCGTCTCATCAACTACAATCATTGTTCTTGGCTCATACAATAAGATAAATAGTGGATGAAATATAAAATGTACGAACATGATATACCATAAGTATCGAATTGAATATATAAAGTATAAATGCATGAATATAGATGAAACGATTAACTCATATGATTCATCACTCAGATCTCTGTCTACGGGTTTGGTTTTTCATTATATGTATGAAACTTACAGAAATAGTCGAATGACTTTGAGACCAATATAAGCCTGCGTAGCAGAAGGAACTTCACTTACACTTTCTTTATCTCTGTGTCTCTCTCCTATTCTCCTCTCAATGTTTTTCGGCCTCCCTCTTCACTTGGAAGAGAGGGGTATTTATAGGGAGGTTACATGGGGTCCACTTATGAAGCCCGTTATAACCTTATCCTCTTGTGTTTTTTTCCACTCACGCAGAAGTCTTCGTGTTCTCGGCGGCATCTGCGTGTTCTATCTGGATACGCAGTATTATCTGCGCTTCCAATAAGGCTGATGATAGACGCATTTATGTGTCTAATATAGCCCAATTGTATATATTGTTAGTACCCATTTTTGTACTTATTATGGTATTTTGTTTATTTGTAGGTGTTTTGGGACAAAATAAGGTTTTGCGGCGAAAGTGACTAAAAATGTGGCATTTGGACCTCTGTAGACAGTGAACCGGAGGAACCCCGAAAAAAAATGCGGAAAAAGGCCCAGAAAAATTACTAAAGGCCCCCAAGTTTTGGATGTTTCCACCCCAATAATTTTATTTCAGCCCCAATTGTTATTGGCACCCCATCAGAGGATATGGGGCAACTATCTTCAAAATTAAAATCATGCAAATTGGCGGGAAAAATTCCACACAGCGAACAGATTTTTGACTTGAATTCTTGGGCTGTTTTAACGAGATTCAATAGCTGGAAACGATTGGGTTAGTCTTGAATGGATTTAACAGGCCTGGTACGTCTGTTTTGATCGATGAACTTGGGATAGAATAGCCGGACTGAGCTAAACAGAGAGACGGGAATATGGGTTCTGTTTTGGCAGTTACGTACGTATGATAAAAGGAAAGATATGGGAGAAGATAACACTAGGTGTTGGTAGATATTCTCTCAGGATACTATACGACCATGTTGGGATAGTGTCGACATGTACAGACGCGTGCAAGGGAAGAAAATCGAAATAAAATACTCGAGAATATTTTCTTTCACTGCCGAGTGATGACAGGATTTTTGGAATTATTTCGCATGATTTATTCGCCCTGTTGAGTATAAATAGGTTTTCCTGGTTGCTAAGAAGGGGTCGAGAGTTCGGGGAAGGCTAGGAAGCAAAGAGAAGCGAAAGAAAATCACACAGTGCAAGTTTCTGCTGCTGCTGGCGAGAGGAAGAAGATGAAGAATTGACGCTACAGAAGCGTCGTTCTTCAACAGTTCCTGCAGCAGTTCTATTATGTCGCTGTTTACAGCACTGTGTATGTATCGTTCTTTCCTACACTTAAGTTTATGCAGCGCATTAACAACGCAATTGTAACGCTTATAACTGTTGCGAAATCTCTGTTTAGCATTTTCTCATCATTTTATCAACTTGTTGGGCTATAAAATTGTATTTTGAGAACATGATTAATATGAGAGGCTAAACCCCAACACTGGGATGATGGAGGAAGCCGTACTTTATGCATATAAAAATTATATTTAATTCTTTTATGACTTCTTGCACTTTTATTAAATGTTTTATGATTTTTCTTAATTGATTGTCATTTCTTTTGATGGTTTATGCTTGGTCTTAGTACTTTTGATATGCCATGCTTTCGATTTACAGTTAATCTTCTAAAAATCTACCTTGGCAAGAATGAGAGTCCTTTTATTTGAACTATAACTGTTTGGAAAAAAATATAATAATTATATGAATAATTATGGTGGAATCCTGAATCCTAGTAACTCTTGATCCTATGACAATTTTGTATATATTTATGTTTTAAAAATCTATTCAAGTCCGAGCAACGAACTTTTACTACAACTTTCAAAACTACAACAAAATGGCGCCGCCGACGCGGACTTGTATATAGATTTATTTTTAATTTTTTTTAGGTTTATTTTTTTTATTATTTGTTCCTTTTTACTTTGTCTTTTTTTCTTTGATTTACAGGTTCGAAGTGGAGCACTAAGGACTTGGAGAGGAAAAATCTTAAAGCGAAAAGCGAAAAGAGAAGAAAAAAGGACAATTTTAGGATTTAATTTTTTATTTTTTATTTTTTTTAGAGTGTGTGAGGAAAACTGCAATTTTTATTTATTTATTTTGGACTTTGGACTTTAAACAATTGGACTTTTTTTTAACCCTACGGAAGGGTATTATTAAAAAAAAAAAAAAAAATTATATAAACTGTGTGCAGGGAAGGACGACGATTACTATATCGTCTCGGCCCCTCGGGTTCGTACACGACATAGGAGTCGTGGCCCGAGTCGACTTCAACAGTTCATCCCCGTTTGGTACAAGAGGTAAGTCCACCGAAACACTCACGAATCTCCTGTAAGCGAGTTACTGTCTTCCTTAAGGTGCTAATTGTTTGAGGAAGAATTTGGACTGTTTTTAAATTCCTAGTAAAGGGCAATGCCTGGCCAATACAAGATAAGGGTTTGGATTTCATCACCGCTCCCTTCTTGCCCGCCTTAGGAAAACGAAACCTAACGCGAACCCAAGATTAAAATTTGGAATAGAACGAGACCGATAGGGTAACGAGCTTAATAGGAAACTCGTTTGAAAAATATTGGTTGCTATTTAAGCACACTCCAAAGTTCATGATGGTTTCTGTGAGTTGAATGCGTGACTGCGCCGCCTTGTGATAGCGGTGAGGCCTTGGGCATCAAAGCTCCACCGAGCTTCCCTCGCCTCAATTCAACTTACTTTGACTCGGATTGATTTCAGAGGGGTTTGCTCAAATTGCAACGAATTCCCTTTCGAAAGATAGAAGCTGGTCTAGAAACAATCTAAGTGGAGCCATCATGCTTTTTGTTTGCTAGAAATCTTTAGGTTTGTTTTGGTGGAGTCGAGTCGGCCTTGTTTGTGATTGTGTAGAATTCCCTTGCAATTAAGAATGTCGAGCTGGTATGATAGAAGCCAATACAATGAATATCGACCTGAATTTGAATATGGACATCATCAGTTTTATTACCATGGTGGGAATAGTGGTTGGGAACGCCAAACTTTTCAAGGTTATGGTTCATACCATGGTGAGCCCAATCACTATCCTCACAACCATCAGTCATACGAGAAAAATTCTGCTAATTCCTCTTTACTTGAGTCGACACGTAAGTTAGCTGAGACAGCACGTAAATTCGCCGAAATGAATAACTTAGTTATGGACGAAAATAATGCAAAGAGTGAACTTTCTTTACCTGATTTCCTAGATTACGTCAGGAATTCATGTGAGTCAGCCCAAAAGCTTTTGTTAGAGACCCAGAATAGAACTTCTCTAAAAGATCTAAATTTCCAAAATAGTGTTTCCAATTTTACCCTTGATATAAATAGTGAATATTTGTCTAATTTAGAGGACGAGGTTAGAATAAAAGACACTACTTATTTAGATAAGGTTCAATCATCTTCGTACTATGATGATGAGGATAGCAGTAATGAAGAATCTGAAATATGTAGGCATAGTGATCAGGAGTCTAGTAATCCAATTGAGCTGTATAGTGATTATATTATTTCTAGTTCAAATCCAAATAATTTTTATGATTATTCACATATTCAAAAGGACGAGGATTTGATTAGGGATACCACCGTTTTAGACGATGTAGTTTTTCCTTTTGATTACGAAGCCGATAGTGGTTTAGAGGAACGGGTTCATTTCAAAAATACTTTTTTAGAGTCTAGCGACTTAGAAACAATAGTCTTGGAATAAGAAGATAGACCCGTAGAGATGAGTAAAGATGCACTACCTGATAATAACTTAGAAGAATCTCTTGAATATTTTAAGGACTCTGAAGATACGGAAATTCAAGAAATAATTAGAGGTCTATCTAGAGACACTGAAAACTCTAAGTTTGGGGGTGATTATCACTTCCCTAGTGCCTTACCTTTAACTCTTAGAAAGTACCCATACTCAGGACTTGATATTTGTGCCTCGACCATTTTACAAGATTACCTTCATACTCGTTTTCCCGAGCCTAATGATGTCCATGTAGAAGTTCAGTCGTTAGAAACCCATCCTCTGGTTGATGTGGTTTTCCCAGGCTATGATCCCCAGATTGACTTTGTTTTCCCACCAAATAGTTTTCTTCCAACTGTGGGAACGTTTATAATCAGATGTGTCGAATATTAAGTTGTGAGACTAAACCTAAATGCCTTAGGAAATTAGAATCGACACATTTGCTTAAGAATGACCACTATTCTCACTGTGGTCAATTATGTAAGTCATATCTGATTGACTTAGAGGATCCGCAATTATTTAGGTTATTACTTTGTGCTTCTAAGATCATATTTAAGTTTTTCCAGACTTTAGGACCTAATAATTTGGATCCAACCTATGAAGAAACGCAGCCAATGAAAATTTTCTATTTAGACCCTTTCATAGAACCTGAACCTGAACCGCAATTAGCGATAGTTTTCAGGAAACTAGGTAAGGGCATGCTTTTCTTGTCCATTTTCTTGGTTCACTGCAGTTTCCTTTTGTCAGCTCTTTTTGGTTTTAAAGACCCACAGTTATTCCGATTACTGTTATACGGTTTGAGTTGACTAAACTTTTTCTAAGTCTGGCTGAAGACTTTAAACTTAGCACTTCTTGGGAGGTAACCCAATCTCATGCAACCCAGTAATATCCTTCCTTCACTCTTTTGCTTCAAATAATAATTGTCTCTCCTTGTGCATGCTTTTAATTTCATCTTTAGAACATTGAGGACAATGTTAATTTTAAGTTTGGGGGTATGGGAGAAACTTTTTAGTTACAATAAATAAACTCCAGAGCCTAGAAATTTACGCCTATTAAGGATAGCACTAACCAATCTAAGTGGATGGAAACATTTTTGTTTTAGGAGTTGAGGAACCAATCTGACTAGATGGAAACATATATAGAGTCTATTCATAAAAGCACAGAGCTCAGGTGTTAGAATTAACATGATAGTTTCGACATATCTCGTCGAGTCCTTTTCACTTTCTATTTTTAGTTTTCTTTTATTTCAAGTGATTTGGTGGGGCACACGATTCAAGTTGTTATCTTTGCTAGGGTGAAATAGAGTGACTGAGTTACCTTTACAAAAAAAAAACAACAAAGAAAGACCGGACCAGTTAGACCAATCGGAATAAGTATTAACACTTGGATAGCAATACGCGTGTGTTCTCCCTATTTCCGTCGCCTAAGCAAGCGTGGAATGCAGGACCCGTGGGAGCTATCGTGTAATCTACTGACAAGAAGCATGCGCTTGGATCAAAAAGATCTATTCATGCCGTTAAGTTAAAAAAATAAATAAATGGTTATTGTTATGTGTGGTCAACTGCTAGTTCCCTTGTATTTGCTAGTTTGTTGATCTAGATTTAAGTTATTGACCACTGGTTCCCTTGTATATGCCAGTGTGTTAATATTAGTCAGACCGGTATCTCAGTCATTTAGGTTAGGTTCATCTTGGCAGAGGCCTTCAGACAGATATGGGAAACACCGTTCACTTTTCAACCATCTACATTTTTCTTTTTCCATCTTCTTAATCTTTTCATGTGATTATTCTGACTCCGAGTATGATGTCCATCGTGAAACTATCTTCGTAGAGTTTTGTCACTTATATGAATTTTAGTATGCTTGAGTGAAAACTCGTGTACAGTAATTGGAATTTTGTATCAGGGTACTTCCTCCTATAATTAATAAGTATGCCAACCAAGGAGGTTCTTTAGTGCTTTCCAAGATATTGAGTAGATAGTTAGGGTCTGAAGTAAAGGTTTTGTGGGTACACCTCTGGTAAACCCTCCGGAGACAACACTCCGCCACTAGGGCCACCTAGGGGTTCAAATGTTTTTCCTTTATAGAAAAAATTTGCTCGAGGACTAGCAAATAATAAGTTTGGGGGTATCTAATAGACGCATTTTTGTGTCTAATATAGCCCAATTGTATATATTGTTAGTACCCATTTTTGTACTTATTATGGTATTTTGTTTATTTGTAGGTGTTTTTGGAAAAAATAAGGTTTTGCGGCGAAAGTGACTAAAAATGTGGCATTTTGACCTCTGTAGACAGTGAACCGGAGGAACCCCGAAAAAAAATGCGGAAAAAGTCCCAGAAAAATTAATAAAGGCACCCAAGTTTTGGATGTTTCCACCCCAATAATTTTATTTCAGCCCCAATTGCTATTGGAACCCCATCAGAGGATAGGGGGCAATCATCTTCAAAATTCAAATCATGCAAATTGGCGGGAAAAATTGCACACAGCGAACAGATTTTTGACTTGAATTCTTGGGTTGTTTTAACGAGATTCAATAGCTGGAAACGATTGGGTTAGTCTTGAATGGAGTTAACAGGCCTGGTACGTCTGTTTTGATCGATGAACTTGGGCTAGAATAGCCGGACTGAGCTAAACAGAGAGACGGGAATATGGGTTTTGTTTTGGCAGTTACGTACGTATGATAAAAGGAATGATATGGGAGAAGATAACACTAGGTTTTTGTAGATATTCTCTTAGAATACTATACGACCATGTTGGGATAGTGTCGACATCTACAAATAGCATACGTTGTCTCGTTAAGCAGGTAGGTCATAAACATTATAGTGATCCATATTCTGAACGAGATATATAGTCATGGTCACATATTAAGATTATATGATTCAATATGAAGTCCATAAATTATGACACTCCCTTGTATTACATTGCATTTATTAGTATTATTTTAAACTGGATAATGATCATTTACTTTGTTTTAGACATTATAAGGTTATCAATAGTTGTCTGGTACACGTAATGATCGAGGATAAATGACATAAATAATCCTAGTGGCCATGACAAGTAAGAATTGTTATTCCATTGATTATTTATGGATATCAACTAAAAAGGAGAGACTGTTTTATAGCTATAACAAAGATAAATGGTTTATTTATAAATAGAACATGAATTAGAAGGTTCAATCACAAACCTATGGTGGATTGATTTTTGATTAATTGTCGAATAAATTAGTTATGTGAGACATGGTAGGGTTTTGACCAACTATTAAGCTAATGAATGTTCAACCCTAAAAGTACCAACCGACTTATCTTAGTGGAAGAGCGGAGTGGGAGCTGGTATATATAGATGTCGTAGACTATTTTCTTGTAGTGCCTACACTAACATTGGAAATAATTTCTCTTTATTTTGATAAATTTGTGTCTTTGATGTAGTTGTTTGATGTTCTTGTGGTTTATATCCAGAAATATTTTCAGACACAAAACACAGTTGATTTGGTTATAATGATGAAAACTAGGGTTTTAAACAAAACAACCATAAAGATGGGAGACATGAATTTTACGAGGTGCAACAAGTTTTGCCTACATCCACGGACGAATCCTCATAGGGAGAGATATTTTATTGATGTATGGATTACAATGGTTTTCTGATCCCTTTTAGGGTTTTTTGGTGATTTTTCGTGTATCAAGACATGTCCTTTTAGTGTTGTGGTTCTCCTCTATTTATACAATTGAACACATGGGTTAAACCCCAATTTCGAAATAAACTTCCTCTGCAAGTAACTTTCCTTGGAAGATATCTAGAATATTCCATATGTTTCTCTGCAGCGACTTGATCAACAATCAATTCAGAACTTCTGAAACCTTTCTGGAAGATTCTGGCACTCGATCAATGGATACGGGCCAAACTGTCATATATGGATCAGCGGGTTTGACTAACGATCTTGCCCTTGACTGATATAGTTGAATTTTTTATGTTGACCGCGACTGTCGATATTTGACTGGTAGACCACCTTCACTAGAAACATGACTGGATAATGGATGGCTGGCAACATGGATGGAGGCTGGCTGACAACATGATTGGCAACATGACTGAAATCTGAATGGCAGCGCGTTTGCCAACATGGATTGAAACAGGCTGGCAGAGCGGCTGGAAACGCGACTAGCAACATGGCTTCGACAGTTGACCGACCATTGACTTTGACAATTGACTAGTTGTTGACTTTGATTGGTCGTTGACTTTTACCATTGACATGTCGAAAATTTTGGTTATCATGTAAACTGAGTTGGTTTGCTGAATAGCATACTTGAGCGAGATCCAAATGGTGGTTAAAGTTGCAATATGGCCCTATAGATATATATAGCATATTTACTCGTGGTACAAATACTTGTTTCTAAACATCTGCAAATACCAATATTTCAGTGTAGCCCTTCTTACTCCACCCTCCCTTTCTATACATTTTTTTTCCCTTAAACCCATACGTATCCTTTTTTGATGAAATTAAGGTTCAAAAAAGGGAAAGTAAACTTGGCGTCTGTGAATCAGGGAATAATTATCCGGTGCTTTTGCGTTTCATTTTGGTGGGTATTGATTTGACAAAGATATAACAAACGCGCATCTACTTTAATGACAAAGGTGTCCAAGTAAAGCTCGACTAGGCAAGTACTGGTAACATGTATATGCTTTAATAAAGAATGCGCTAAAGTTTCACATTAGTTGCATACTTTAGTTTCGTATTATTCCATGTGAATTTCTAAGTAACTTTTTTGGTTATGTTCCAAGTTCAAGATGGGAAGAGAGAAGATCGTTTGGTTTTCATTTCACAAAGGCATCTACTTCTTAATATAGGACTACTTGTTTCTGTTCTGGTTGAGTTGAACCCGAATAATAATAAGGACATCAAATTGAAAAAAACCATCACTATAATCAATGACACCACTAACCCAGTTTCAATGGCAACCCGTGCTAATTACACCTTATGAAAGTTCATTTACTTGAAGAGGTTATCTCCGATATTCGCAGATACTCATACAATGAGAATGAAGGCCGTCTTTAAAACTTAGTTATAAGGGTAATACTTTAGAAAAACTTTATTTAACCGTTGGTATCTTACAAATGTTAAACAACTAAAAATGGTATCCAACATTTAAGAATTTAAGGATTGGTACGGCTAAGTCCTATGACCTTCTAGTTTAGCATCTCGATTGAATGTCAACATCATCTAAAACAATCCCTTAGTCTTATGGAAATTCGATCTAATATAGTATTTAGATGCGCTACACCATTCCTCATAGCTGCGCTGAATGGAATAATGTAACCATCTCAGTCGTCAGATCAAAAAATAAATTAATCTCACTGAACTAGTCCGCGAAAGTAGAATTTTGGTTGCGCCGAATTGAATGGCGCAACTATCTCACTATCAGTTCACATGTGAGATATATCTGGAGAGATAAGTAGTGTTAAACAATATACAACACTTTGAAAAAGATTTGCAACATTTTTGGGTCTAATCTAGCAGCCAAAAGTAGCCCACTTTTTTTTTTATAAGCAAAACAGAACTAGGACTACAATGAACCAGTCCTATGGCCCTTAGATATATATGGCAGGAGACAAATAGGGGTACAAACCAAGCCATATGGATGACCATTTTTTTTAGCCCATTGAGCTAGATCGTGAGAAAATCCATTTGCAACACGGTTAACAAAAACAAAAACGATAAATCTAGACTTACGAATTAGTGCTTTAACGTCTTATAACGGGCAATGAGTTCTCTGATATCCCATGAAGTTCTTCTTATTTATTTTCTCCAAGATTGATAAGGCGTTACTCCCAACGATGATTTAATCAAGTCTCTGCTCCAAAGCCACGATCAAAGAATCTCTGATTGCACGAGTCTTCGTTTCTTCTGCAGAGAAACATACCAAGCAAGTTGACTGAGCATAAAAAAATTTCTGGTATGAATCTCTAAGAATGAAACACATTCCTCAATTTAGAGAATTTGGGTTCCAAGTAGGGTTGTCAATGGATAAATATCTGCCGGATATTGGCCATACCGATAAGGTTAAGGTTAAGGGTTATCGGATATCCGATAACATCCGGCGGATATCAAAAAATTCAATTCGATGAGGTTAAGGTTAAGCTATCGGATATCAGATTTTTATCCGTTAATATCCGGTTTTATGGTAACAGAATCAAAAGCTGAAATTTAACGGACTTTTCAAACAATTAGTGTAACTGAGAGATAGAAAAACCTACACAAACACTACTCTCAGTGTCTCAGTCACATCACACATTAAAAAAAAAACTACAACCACCCAACCAAACAGTATGCAAACTAAAGTACACAACCAAACAGTCTGCAAACTACTCCCAGTGTTGTTGAAGTAATTGTTGAACCACTTTGATCTTCTTGTTCTGGTTGTTCGGAATTTGATTGACTGCAGCTTGAAGTTCCAGTTCTATTGGATGTTTTTTCACTTTGAGACATTCTGAGAACAACAACAACCCATAAATAATCAAAATCATTTCAAATATCTAGATGGTTCTATAAATTTCAATGAAACACATGCAAATATACAAATGATGCAACATACAGTTCATGAGTTGAGTTCATTAATGTACATATGACATAAATCCTAACACAAGCAGACAAGGAAGATCATTACAATTCGCAATGAAGACTACAACTAAACCTAAGATTCTAGATGCTTACCATTGAGGGAAGGGCAATCTATCCAGTATCCACAGATCATATTACAGTTTGAAACAAAATTTGTGAGTGAAGGAGACAATATTTTCTGTTTACCTCTTTCAAGAACAAGCATATCATACATTCATTATTGTACATAAATCCTACCACAATGAGGCAGATCAATAGAAGTTGCAAAAGTGTTGATACATAATCACATATAAAATTTGTTCCTTTATGCAAGACAAGAGAAGATCAATTCCTTAATACTACTGTAAAGTAGAGCTTCATGTGTTTGCATATAAGTAGTCGGGGCCTGGATGATACGTTACTCCACTAAGGACATCAATTAACAAATCAATTTCAAACAATTTGAGAAGAAGTTCACACAGAAGGCAAACACGGGAATAAGGCAATCACACGAATTTTAATTTAGTTGAAAAATTATAGAATTCAGCAGGACACTCCTAATTTACACAAACGCAGAGTTGATACAAAATTCAAAGATGTTTCTATTCCTATTCTAATCAGTGTGCTATCATCATGCACAAGCTCAGGAATGAGTCGAATGACATAATTAAATGAAAGCCTATCTATTGTATCCTCTACTGCAGGTGGGAGATTTCTCAAATTCATGTATTTCACGGCACTAAATCCAAGGGCACTAAAACAATTTAAGGCAACACTAGTACAAATCTTCACATTGGCCACACTTAATCACCGTGTCCATAGACTTTTGGTCATGGATTGTTTTCACTCCAAAAATGTGGCATCAGGTGCCGAGATAAAAAGGTATCCCTATGGCTACATAAACTTTGAGTGGCTATAAAATATGATTAACCATGGCCATAACTCTAAAACCGTGTCTATATGGTACTCAATATTTTTTTGGTAGTTAAGCATTTTCACTATCACCGTGGCCATAGGATCCTTATAGACACACAATTTAATTATATGTGGCTAAAGTTTACCTTAAAGTCACGTAAATTTTATTATAGACGTGGCCTTTGTCATCAATTGGACACGCAAAATTCATTTTATCATGGCCATCTCTATCATTTAGACACACGAAAAATAATTTAACATGGCTAATACATGATTTGTAGTCACGTTTAATCTATGGTACCATGGCCATCCATATTTTTGGACACATGATAAACATTTTACATGGCCAATTAATAAGTTATGGCTACTAAAAATTTGTAGCACCGTGGCTAAATTTTTTCGAAAGACACATCAAGTGTTTTGAATGTAGATATTGTTCACCTTTTGGACACATCAAGTGTTTTCAATGTAGCTATTGTTCACCTTTTGGACACATCAAGTGTTTTCAATGTAGCTATTGTTCACCTTTTGGACACATCAAGTTTTTTGAATGTAGCTATTGTTCACCTTTTGGACACATCAAGTGTTTTCAATGTAGCTATTCAAAAATCACCTAAATAACTATCCATAAAAAATTAATGAAGACTACAATTAGAATTGTACCAAAATAATTTCATTTCACAATATAATAAACATCTCAATCTGATAATTGTGCAGTAACCTTGAGAAAACAAACTTTCAAAGAGAGACTTAAAAGTTTAAACATCCAAATCCTATAGTCCACGACTATTTCTATTAATAATTAGGATGCAGTCTTGAGTCTCTTGCTGGATCTCCGAGACTTTAGTTCCCCGCTCTTCATATATGAAGGTTTCTTCTTCTTTGTCTTCTTAGTGTTTGGGTCAGAATCATATTCATCGTTTGGGTCAGAATCATGTTCACCGGGGTCTGAAAGTGGAAGGCCTTGCAGCAAGCCAGTGGATGTATAATTAAGGGAAAAACCATGTTAACAGTTATATGGTCAGGATGCAGAAGGTAATAAACATGTATAATAAAGAAACTTACACTAGAGAAAGAGATCACAAACTCTTTAGGCCAAGCTACTATAGATTTTTCAGCATCCTATACTGTTTTGAGATGAGTAGATGGGACTGGCAAACAATGATTCTTTAATATCGATTTTTCAACCGTCACTCTGACACAATCATCCCGGAGTGGATCTCCATGAACCTTCTGACCTGGCACTGATAGAAGAACCGAACCCCGTGCAATGATATTTATCAGTGAAGCATGAGCCAGTTTGCATTTACCAATCTGCAAAACATAAATGTTATATTGACATCAACAGATTCAAATCTCAAAATGCTTAAATACCTGTGAAAAGGACATACCGTTGAAAGTTCAGTTTTGTCTTTCGATTGAGAATTGTCTGGTGAACTAAGGGGTAGATGCTCAGATGCAGGAGACTTTTGTTTGTATTTTCCAGACTACAAAAAGATACGCTATATTAACATCAACAAAAAATGGAACTCTCAAAGCACTATATATTTTAAATACCTGCAAAAGAAACATACCATTTGGAGTTCAGAACTATCTTTCGATCCCGTAGAATGAGATACATGTTCAGATTCAGGGTCATTTCTATTTGTATTAGATTCATTCCTTTCAGTCGGAGAAATGCTTGTAATAGGGGATTCAAGCATAAGAGACTTCTCTCTAATAGGAGATTTCTATATAGTGCAGTTGACATATTAGATACTGCAGAATTATTAGGAAATACATACTTAATCAAAATTACTTGGATGATGTTAAACATACCCGTGCCTTTTTGCTTTTGATTTTCTTTTTCAATATGCCTTGAGATTTTAGCTGAGACATTAAGCTGCTCATCATTTCTTCTTGTGCCTTCATTGCTGCCTTCATTTCCTTCATTTCTACATCCTTCCTATCTCTCTCCATTTGGTTCGCGCGTCTTTCATCTTCCAGTTGTTTCTTCAGTTCAATGTGCTCCTTGGATGCTCCTTTCCGTGGAAGGTGCCAGTACGTTGTTGGAGTCACTCCCTTGCCTATACATCTTACACGCCCAGCATGTTCTTCCCCAAACACAAGGGTGATAGAATCATTGCCTGGTTGTTTTGTCAAAGTTCCATGTTCCAGCTGCTTATCAAAATCCTCCTGCACAAAAAAAGAATTAAGGGATTAGAAGTGATAATCAATTAAAGCAAAATTATTTTCACATTTACTCAAGCACAAAAAAAATAGCTAGATAGTTTCAGTCGTCTTACAAGCTGAGCTGCTTTTTCCCTAACATCATCGTCATCGTATTCTCCATTTTTGTTTTGATGTGCCTTCCTCCATAGTAAAGACCGTGAAGGATTTTCATCTTCAAGGATCTCTTTCTCATTAATCTAGTAATTATAAAATACACAAGCCAAATATTAGATAGATAATACTATAATTTAAACTGGAAATAATACTAATTTTTGATAAGAAACCGGACTTACTAAATTTTCCAACAGCCCCGCATACCCTGCTCTTCCCGTCCTGTGGTTATATTTGTGGTTCTCATGCGCCTTAGCTCCCCTAATGGACAACTCCTGAGCATACAAATTTAAAGAATTTCATTCATAAAAAAGTTAGACTAATTAATGAAATTAATATCAATAATAATACTAAAACGTGTGATATACAACCTTGCGTTTATCAGACAGCCTCCACTTTACGAACTCGTCCCATTGTTCTTGGTTCACAATACAACGATATGGTTTAGGAATAGTATTTAGTTTACCAGGTTTACCCAAATTGGGCACTATAAACTTTACATACAACTTTCTTCTGAAGTTGCGCAAATGTTCACCAAAATATTTCATAATTTGTCTTCTCCTAGTCTCCTCAATTTCATAAAACCGCTGCCACAATATGAATCGAATATTAATGGCGGGTAACCCAACAAAAATATAATTAAAATTGAATATAGATCAGCATATACATACCAATAGTTCGTGCCATAACTTATCCCTCAGCACTGACTTCACTTCCTTCCACTTCAAGTGCCTGAGACCAACGTCTCGACGTACCAATACACCCATGTAACTAGCAATTTCAGATTTATACTCCCCCTTAAATCGACCAAGTTTATCAAATTCTATCACGTGTTTCTTGCCTTTAAATTTTTTCTTCAGCTTCTTAAGTCTAGTTAAACCTCTAACAGTAATCTCCTCAGACTCTGATGTATTGTTTGGAGCCCCTGTGTCTTTTATAGTTTAAAAACCCAAAATAAGAGTAAACATTGTGTAAGAGTATACACATTCTACTTAAGTCCAAAACAAACAAGCTAGTATAACAGATCAAACATTTACCAGGATGTTCAGGACTTTCAGTAGATTCATCATCAGAACTGGAGCTATCACCATCGGAATCGGAACTGGTTCCACTACCATCGCTATCTTCGCCTTCATCCTCTGACTCTCTTACATTCTGCAAGGCTTGAACCTCCAGGGCAGCAGTCTCATTATCAGCATACTCATCATCATACTCTGTCTCCCAACTGGAATTCTCGTATATAGGCATATCAGAAACTGCATATACATATATATGATTCAATTAAATATGGTCTGAATTCTTTTCAATCAAAATCAAAAGTTAATAAGCTTGCATATATTTAATTCTTGTATACTCGATCCAAAAATCGAGCATAATGATGATTTGATTATAAAACATGATATTATGTCATAACATTTGAGATGATGAACAGGTCTGGTATTCAATATAACAGTTAATTAAAATGGTCTTGATTATGTCAGTACTAACTTGGATGAATGCTCCTGATGATAGTATTTTGGGAAAAAAACTACAACTATTCTATAACAAAGAAAAATGAAAGCACATATTGAAATCTCCTTTCATACTGCTAGCATAACAGTTAACAGAAGTAATAGTATGATTAGATGCAAGAGCAGGATGCGGTCTCAGAATATCAAAAGAAAAAAAGTGTAAATACAAATTAGTTGTAACTTAATAAATCAAACAACAACCTATGTGTAGAACACTCTGTGTATGCACAGTCATGAAAATAAATACTCTGGAAATTCATGTATTGATTGATACTCATTAAAATAAATAAATTATGCATAAAGATCCTAAGCATAACAGAGGAAAAGCTTAAACATGCATATATGTATCTAGACTAAACACTAGAACAATGGGTAATAGATTCATCCAGAAGTTCCCAAGAGAACACCAGTCTTCTTCTTAATAAGACATAAATAGGTGCATAAACCCTGCTGCCAATGAATCAAATATGAAAATAATCTATCAATTTTATTGCTCTTCTTACACACCTTGATTTATGTTCAGAAATCAGATGCATAACTAAACACTAAAATTGAATCAAATATGAAAATAATCCATCAATTTTATTGCTCTTCTTACACACCTTGATTTATGTTCAAAATCAGATGCATGACTAAACACTAAAAATTGACCGACTTTTATAAAATCTCAGTATCCCCATATATTCCCTTCTGTTAGAAACTAATAATTAAAACAAGATTGTAGAGCAACATCAGAAGTACCAATTACTCATACTAATAAAAAAAAGAAAAAAAGAAAAACACAGAAACTAAAATCAATTAGGGTTTTGTTTGAGTCAAAAATTAACCTTTGAATCAAAAATTAAGAACTAGGGTTTGTGTCAAAACTTAACCTTTGAATCAATTGGGTCTGAATCAAAAATTAAGGTTTGAATCAATTAGGGTTTGAATAACTAAGTTTTCTAGACGAAGGAAAAATTGAGAACAAGATCTACCTTTGTTAGATTTAGCTGAAATCGGATGCAATTCCTCATCATCTTAGGGCTCTTTATATCGTCGAACAGATTGAATAATCCCGCCCAAAAGATTTTGCATTTGATTTTCATCCCGCTCAAAATTATTTAGGGTGAACTGAAAAAAATATTGAGTTTCATCTACGATTTCTTCTTTCGGGAAAAATCTCCTAAGAAAACACCATTTGATTTTGATCCTACGGTAGAGCTAAAATATTTCCAAAATTGAGAACCCTTTTTTCTCTAACAAATCTCAAACTTTCCCTGATTTTCAGCCAAGAACTTTATCCCCTTCGGCTTAGTTATCTCCAGTTCTCTCCACTCTGTAACTTTGGTTGAGGAGGAAAAATAAAAAAGAAATTTGAGGTGTTACAGAGCGTAAGATAAGAGGTTCTTGTCTATTGATCTAACTATTGGTTGGGCTAATGATAACTATTATCCACCGTTAGATCTACTAAGGACATCCTATTCGATGTTATGTGGAAATAACATAAGTAAAACCTTAAAACCATAATGGACTGGACTGGGTTGGACTGGTGGGTTAAACCATGTGATCTAAAAAAATTAAATTTGATCAAGACATTTTGTTGGAACAAAGTAAATTTGATTTAAATTGCATTGGATTTTATGGATAATTAGGAAAATAAGTGTCAATCTAGTAATGTTGGGGGAAAATCGAGGAAAATTGGAATACATAATCAGGCGTGTAATCAGTTATACCGAGCCCTATCTGATAATTTCGACAATGATCTAGTGGTTCAATGGAATAACGAAAGATTGAGCACAGTTGGAATGAATTTGTTGATAATCATTCCTGACGAGTATGATCTAGTAATACTAACCAAAATTATGGATAGTTCGATTGAAGTGGATGGAAATAAATGGATAGATCAAACATAGTGAATATATTCAGTCATAATGACTATGATCGATTTATGTAAAATTGTGAATAGTTGGATCAAATTTGTTGAGAATTGGTCATAGCAAGTATGGTCGAGTAATCTTATTGGAAGATTATGGGAAATTTGATTAAAGTAGATCATGTGGATAAACCAGCCATAACGAGTATATTGAGTCATAACGACTATGATCTAGTGATTTTCGATTTATGCAAAATCTTGAATAGTTGGATCAAATTTGTTGAGAATTCGTCATAACAAGTATGGTCGAGTAATCTTCTTGGAAGATTGTGGGCAATTAGATTGAAGTAGATCATGGATAAACCATCCATAACGCGTATATTGAGTCATAACGACTATTATCTAGTAATTTTCTATTTATTAGGCTTTGAAAATTACTGGGTTCGAATTCCTATTTCGTGGTGGGAGAGAGCATGAGAACTATGAAATGTGGATGGATATCGACCTTGACTGAAACTTCCAAGTTCACCCAAAAAAATAAATGGTGTCAAAGCTTTATCCGTCAAGTTTTCATGAAGACATCGACCTTCTAATTTTCGATAAAATCTTTTTTATTCCGGCCCGTAGGTCGCACCCTAAAAGCTAATCAAAATATTCAACTTTACCCAATTTCACACGTTACCCATTAAATCAGCTGAATAACCCTTGAAGTCATTAAGTTTCATTCGTGATGCATGTTTTCTTGGAGTTACCTATTACAAATTTCTAATTGTATCTAATGAGATGAACAAATTCTAGAGACGGATAAATTTATCTTGGACTTGATTTATGTTTCGCCATCCAATACAAGCAAAGGAAACCTAAAATCAGACTAATACTTTTTGGATCCATGTAAGTTCCTATTTAGATTCAATGTGATCGAATGAATTTTAGAGATTTTGATTGAACGTGATGAAAAAGAGTAAAATTGGATTCAATTTGTGGAAATTCCTTTTTTTATCTTGGCACAGATATTATAATGTTATCGAATCAATTTTTATAAATCTTTTAGCGTGCCCAATATAATCGAGAAACTTAAACTTGGATGAATCTTTGTTGATATTTAGTAATTTTGACTGAATTGAGTGAAATTGGAAAAACTTGGATTTCTTTCGCAGATAATTACCGATGTGAGTATTATCTAGTGATATCGAGTGAAAAGTTAGTGTAATTGGATTGGATTAGATCGAATTACGTAAATAATTAGTCAAATATTATCTTGTGATTTTGATAAATGAAGTAAAATTAAGCAAAACTGGATCCCTCCGTGGATGATTAGAAAAAATAAGTGTGATCTATTGATATTGAGAGAAAGTTTAGTACAATCTGATTGAACTAGAGGAACTAGGTGGATAATCGGTCACATTGACTCTGATGTAGTGATATCGAGTATGAATATGATACAATGATTTTTATAAATAATAGTGAAATTAGGTAAAATTAAATTCAATTCGTATATAATTAGTGAATGTGAGTATATCAAGTGATATTAAGAGAAAATTGAATAAAACTGAATCTGAGTATTATGAAGTGATATTAAGATAAAATTGAGTAGAAATGGATTGAACGGATCTCGAATTGATAGAATCATAGAGCGGATACACCACAATATATCATTTGTACTTCCTTTAATAGCCTTAGGGATATCTGCAACATCACTTTCCCTTATGATCTTTGTAACTTGTAGCATGTTAGCCAGCTGAACCCCAAAGCTATAAGCTCGTGCTTCCGCTACAATAGAGGATAAAGCTGCATCTACATTTATCTTTATAACCAGGGGAGGGACGATTCCATATCACACTGTCGAGATGAGTAATACTCGCATTTGAGTCAAAATTCAGTGCGTGGTGCAGGTCAAATATTTAAAGTATCATCTGGATATGTAGGGCTCTGAACATGCATTATTGAACTGTAATGGTGGTGTTGCTGAAACTAAAATTGTTTCTTTCTTTCCAAACATTCCAGATGATGCACGCTCTAAGATTCAATGTAATACTCTCAGCCATGGTTTTTAAAAGCGTACGCTTCACGTTTCGGAGCGTACGCTTCGCTTCAAATTTCACCACTTCGCTTCGAAGCGGTCATGTGAAGCGCATCTTTCATAAAGCGTACGCTTCAAGCTTCAAAGCGTACGCTTCGCTTCAAATTTCAGCATTTCGCTCTGAAGCGGTCATGTGAAGCTCATGTGTTTAAAGGGGAATTGAACACCCCGCCTCCCACTTGTATGGAGTAGGTTTAACTGGTTTACACACGCTTTGTTTTTGATAAAAATTAGACTTATATAAAATTTATATAGATATTATCTTCCTAAAAAATTTATAATTACTAGTTACGACTAATTTATTTATAAGAAATCATTCGTTTCAAACATCAACCATGAAGCGACGCTTCACACTTCAACATACACATCGCTTCATAAAAATGAAAAACGCTTCACGCTCTCAATACCTTTCTCTCAGCCCCATGTTGAAATAAACATCACCAACACAAAAGAAAACATAACCAACACAATAGAACAAGTATTATCCGTATCGTGTTTATCCCACCAATAGAAAATAGAATCTCTAATCCAACAAGTATAAATGAAAACACAAAAAGTGACATAGATTACCCACCTACAGGAGGGAAAATTGCAATCTCGATTGGCGGGAGCGACCCAAGTTTTGGCGCATTATTTTCCCAAAATTTCACTAAAACTTCTTTCTATATGAAAACCCTGACCGCATCTTGCCATATTTGTTGTTCTTGGCGCTTTATTCTTTTTCTTTCCAAGCTTGAAACCCTTCAACAGAACCCATGAACAGACTTCGATTGTTCACCAAAAATATCAATAACCAATTAGCAGAGTGTTTACTCCAACCAAATCACAAAACGACACCTCTCTAAGTGGTTAATTAACCCTAAACCAAAACCCATCAGTTTTATTTAGATTTTTTCTCGTGATTTTTCAGGGATTTCGAAGATGGAGAAAAGGAAGATATATCGATTTATCTTGCTCCTTGTAATCGTACATTGATTTTGGGTATGAAGATATGTGTTAATTGAAATTCTTTACTGTTGTCTGTGGATTTCTAAATTTTGATTTGACTATTGGTTCAAATATATTTTTATGTACTTTTATGTTTGGGTTTTCTCATCGGTCCATGCCCCTTGGATTCTTGTAATTTAACTTCCTTCTTCACTGGTGCTGTTTTGCAATTTCTTTTCTGCGAAGAAGAAGAAAAAAATGGCTTGACCATAATGAACAGGCTTAGGAGTTTAATTGCAAATCAACTAACTTGGATAACTTGATGTCCTTTATGTGTTTGTGGAAATGATTAACTAAAATTTGCTTGGTTTTATAAATAGGTACACATCTCCTGAATAAGTATCAGGGTCCAGGAGACATACAGTTTGTGGAAATGATTAACAATATATTCAGCTTTGGTTCCTTGATGATTGGAGTTTTCATATTACCTTAGGTAGTCATCTTACCGCAACCTCTATTAGCACTACATCGCGTAGACATACAGTTTCGGACGGAAACACTAATACCATTTTTTTCCACCCATGCAGGCCATTTCAGCCATGACGTGGGGGGCTTTATATGTCCTAAGGTGCTGAAGTTCTCCAGCATTTTCATTTATTTGTAAGGAATTTTGTTTAGGAAAAATCTTGACGCGATGGTCACTTTTATCTTATTGTAGGTGGAGAAAATTTGCTGTTGAAATGATTCTTCAGGTAATTTTAAGATTTGTTATACTTAAGCACTATAACTTCCATTTACCATTTCCAGTTCTTTTATACCCAAGTTATTTGTCTTCACATGTTAAATTTTCAGAATTTATATTAAGTTCTTAATATTGCTTGAAGCTTTGACCTCCGTCCGTTCTTATTTTTTTTGCGATGCAGAACAATGAACCGATGGTTTCAGTACACATGCTTGCAGCCATCTGAAATTCTGGTTACTGTGATTTACCGTCTCAGGTGTTCATAGATACATTTACTTCTGAATTTCTCATTTAGTTTGTATTAAGAACTTCACGTAAAATAATTGAATTATTTAGTATCTTCTATGTCCTGCACAAACATTTCCTGTTCATCGACGTATTCTATTTCTACTGGTCCACTCAGTGTTGTTTGATCTTCTAGTTACATTGTTTTTGGTGGTCTCAGGCATAGCATGGTCCTGACAGTCAGGTTTAATTTCTGGAGGTGGTGTACATGTGAAGGCCATCGAGAAGGAAATTAGCTCGCCGTGTCAGAGTCTTCCTAGGGAAGATTTTGCTTCGAAAGCACTTACCCGTAGTTTCACTGTGTTCGCTCGTGATACGGTTGAGGTTAGCATTTATTATCAGCTCTCTTTAAATCCTAACATACCCTTGCGCAGAACAAACCTCCAGGCCATCTTGTATGAAAATTTAGCGAAGTAGCAAATCTGGTATATGTCTTCACTGCAGGATATGAGATTTGTATTAGTATTCGAGCTTCTCACCACCTCCTATTTTTGCAAGCAAAATCATGTCATATACCAGTCAAAACTTTAGAAAGCCTAAGCTGCGGCTTGTGAAATAATGTAATTCGATATGAATTTTCGTATAAGATCAGCTCAACTTTTGCTTAATTTAACAACTTCCTTCAACAATTTTATGTGACTTTCTATATCTATTGCAGGTTCGATATTTTTAGGCCCTTGGATCCCGAGAAAACTTTCTGTGTCACTGAGATCCTGAGATAAAAGAAAAGTTATGGTTGGATGCAAAAAAACCAATGGCAATCCATGGGTGTTGAGATTAGACCGTGTATCGATTTTTAGGCAAAAAACCATTATTTTTAGGCCCTTGGATGTTTCAATTTGGAGTTTTTTGTTTGTGGTCATGAGTTAAAAACAGTTTTGACTCTAGCTAACCGATTTTTGCTTGGTGTCTCAGACTCTCGTGCCATTCAATTTTCAATGAAATTAGGGAAACTCCGTCATTAGAAACAATAAAAATAAAATTGATACTCAAAATTTTATGTGATTGTGGTGAGCATTGAGAATTTCAGTTCAGAAGTTCTTTGACTACCTGAGAATCACTTGTTGGTACCATTATTTGTATCCATTTTTGGCATTTTAGATTTCAGATTTTGGACTGGCAAAGCTCGTCGGGAAATTCACACATTGATACCATTTTTGACTACCTGAGAATCACTTGTCCGTGAAATTCACACATTGATCTTGGGGCTGTACTAATTTTTGTTCTTTTTATTATTTGTGGGTTTTCTAAGTTATCTAATTTGATTTAATGAGTGCTTTGCTTCAGGAGTTAACTGTGATGGATGCAACTGCACATATTGTTCTAACAATATTGAGAATGAGACCTGTAGGAAAGAGGCTGCGGAAGCTACTTTACAACATAATCTGAATGCATCCGGCCAAAGATTGCTAGTGGTCCTCATGGGGTTCGTGACACTAAGGTATGTGGTCTAACTCATTGATTTTCTAAAAAACGTGTCTATGAGTTTTCTAACCATCTATAATATGTAATTACCACTCGATGAAAACTGTGTTAGAGCGACCATCTTGTTTCCTTTTTATTTTTGGTGTATCATTGTGATCTGCTGAAGGAAAACTTGAGTAATTACTTTAGGGATATTTTTGAGCATGGGATTGCTACTGTTAAATCTTCCCCTGAACACAAATTAATAAATCTACGTTGTCATCTAACTTATGTTTTCGATGGTAAATTTTGACATGGATCCATTATTTGTTGTATCTTACAATATGACCTAATATGTGGTTACTTAAAAATAGGTCTCTGATTGACAATCATATGTGTAAATATAAACCCAAACTTCCCATAGTTCCATGTTTGTTGCTTCTGCTAGGTTATGTTTGACTATTTAACATGTAAGAAAGACTGCATGAAAAATGAAATTGACTAATATCAAATATTAAAGTGAAGAACTTCACACTTAAAAATTGCTATACACATAATCCCATTTGATAAAAATTCTCACTTTATGTTGCTGACAAAATATGAACTTTCTAAACCCATATTAGGAGGAAAATGGTGACATTTCAATAATCGAAAAGCACAATAAGGGATGCCATTACAAGAAATCAGGATGTCTTAAGAAATACTGCAAATGTTTCCAAGCCAACATTCTCTGTTCTGAGAACTATAAATGCATGGACTGCAATAACTACGCTGGTATTGAAGAGAGACTTGCTTTCTTCCTTGAGGATCATAGTAATTATAGTAATACCTTATTTATACATGCAGTACGTAGATGCCAATTTTTCAATAACTGGGGCTATTGAATCATCTCAGTATGGGATTTCCACCAATATCCATAAAAAGGAAGCTTCACGAAAAACTTCTATCATGTACAACATCCAAGGATTCACCTGTTCACGGGCTTGCTCAGACTCCCAGACATATTACATAAATCCTTGTAAAGAGATTCATGTTTTCTTTGTTGGCGATATAATTAATACATATTCTACATAGCAATTCAAATATTCAATAGGTATACGCCTTCTTTCTCTAAATTAGTAATAGTGCTGTTAAATATTTTTGTTCAGTCTCAGTATACCTTTCTTGGTTCTTTTTTTACTACAGGACTCTTAAATATGCAGAGGACTACCATAAGATAATTTCTAAGTGTATCTTATGACAATCTTTGGTCATGATTTATTTTGACCTGCTGGTAGGGATGGATGCTGACGATCTTGCAGCATGAGCTGGTGGTGCTGAACCTAAGATCGAGGAAGTCGACTATAGTGGATTTATTTACTTCTTTGTATTATTGGATTTTTCATTGCAATCTTATTAATTTCATATTTATGCGGACTTGGCTTTAGTTATCTTAGTCAATTTTAGTTCAAAGAATTTTATTAATTTTTTGTCGTTTAATTTAAACTGCGGAGATGTTAGTTTACTTTCTGCAAAGATAGTTTTGGAAAAGACATTGATCTTAATGAATTTTATCTTACAAAGAGTATTGTTAATGCTTTAGCACGTGATGTGGCAGCATCACACGATTCAGTCACCACAACCTAAATGGTGCATAGTTTTTGCTCAGTGACTAACATTGTTTTCATTAAATATGACCATTACATGACAAGATAAACTGATTAACATCCCGATTCCGAAACTGGTAAGGAAAATTTACATTATAGCGTATCAGATGTTAAAGAATCAAATAATAAGCTACTCAAGATACTGGTAGCGCAAACAATACTCACGTGGGTATACAAATCTGTATATTGAACCGGTGCAATCAATGCTTTGGAATGTAAACAACATCTTCTCGACATGTCTGATGAACCCTACATTTTGGACACATAAAAAAATTAAAGTGTGGATAAATAAATTCGCTTATCGCCTCGGCTAAATAGGTGTGTCTAATGCCACCCTACATATTAGACACATACCCAATTGGTTAATGTGGCCATATACTCATCTATGGCTATGGGTGATGGGTTTAGACCTAGACCCATGACCAAAAGGTTCCTATGGCTACAGTTGATAGGTTTAGGTTTAAACCCATGACCAAATGGTGCACTATGGATACATGGTAACACAAAACGTGGCTATAGTTATAATGATGACCAGTAGCCACATAAATAACCCAAAACGTGGCTAGGCTGTAAACCAAAAAACGTGGCCTATGTGAAGTTTTGTACTAGTGCAATAACTATAAAGGCAAAGGTGTTTCACGGCTCAATTAACTCAACTATGGTATCTGTTCATGTCAAACTCAGTCTTACAAAAAGTTGTACATGATGCAACGTAAACCAATTGGCACAATTTGGCGAAAAAATGAAAGTGGGTAACAGGTAAAATGGATTTCATTGATCTTAGTATGATGTGTTCTCTAATAACTCGGAGCAATACAATAGATATAAAAAGCATACAACCATACACAGCAGGAGACGTTTACATTCATATCATTAACAACATTTTCTAAAGGCAAAGCAACAACAAATTAACTAGACTAGACATACAAAGTTCTAAGAGAGTGCTTTAAGACTAAGAAACACCCACGCTACACTATAACTAAACCTAAAGAGACTTAAAGTCTCGTAACAAACCAAGAGCTACACAATCAAAATATATCTGACTTGTCTATACTGCGTACATGCTCAGGTCCAGAATAGAGTACAAATTTAACAAATTGGACTATCCTGAAAAATCAGTCCATGGTTCACAATGCTTTTCAAGTTTGTTTTGTACCTAGTTCCTGTAACAAGCATGAGATTTCATATAAACCCCCTAAAAGTTCCAACCAAATATTACAGCTAACAAATCAAGATAATGTAAAAATTAAAAAAAGGATTCAAAATCAAATCGAAAACCCAATAATCAGTCGTCAACTCGCCATCTCTATTCAAATCAAAAACCTAATCAGGAGTCATCTCTATTGAAATCAAAAATCCAATAATCAAAAATTCAAATTCAAAATCGAAAACCCTAATTTTATATGTAATGAAAAATCTAAAATAAGAACATGATTGATTTTAACAGTTAAATACAGAAATATTCAAACATCAAACATGCAAATATGCAATCGATTTGGGCAAAAAAAACCTAACTTCGAAATAATCGATTAGATTCTTGATTAATGACTTACTTCTTGAGTGAGAGTCTCTGATCATCAATATTCTCGATAAAATCACGATCAAATCGATCAATCAGTCCCTCTCTCTCAATCAAATCACGAGTAAACCGATCTTCTGAGTTTCTGTGTTCAGTTTTGCTAGAGAATGAGAAAAAATGAGTAAACACTAAACAGACTGAATGGTTATTCTCCCGATAGATAAAACCTAGGGGTAGGAATATACAAGTACACCCCTAGGATATCGGATATCGGATATTAACCTAACGGAAACAACCTATTCCGATTCTGATATCGTTAAGAGGTAAAATCCGAGAGCATATCCGATTCCGATATCTGATATCCGATATGTCAGATTAAATATTATAGGATGCCGGATTTTTGGAAACGGATCTCGGATTTCGGCTATCTGTTGCCAGCCCTAGTTCCAAGCACCATCGGTATTATCTTGGTCCAATATTTAGATGAAACCACCCAAGACGAAGCTCGTTGAGGCGAAAAGATTGTAAATATGCTCTGTAACGATGGAATTTTGATAAAGCTCAGCATCATTGATTTTGCTCTTTCTAAAACAGCAACAGGTTCTTCTGATCTCTCATTGTGGACTAAATCATTCCGATTTGTCAAGATAGACCACATCAAGCAGGCAATCAATGGGAAGTTATCGGCTCTATCAGACGCATATTTATAAGGATGGAGCTGAACCCAAAATCTAACACACTGGTGGAAGGTAAAATTTTGAAATTGAGTAGTTTGTACATTTCCAAGTCTCCAAAATCTAGTAAGATAATTCCAAGTTACCAGGGTGTGCATAATTGTTTCAGATTTAAGCTTGCATCTTGGACAACTATAATCAGATATGTGGATGCGTCGGCGAAGAATTTCATTGACTGGAATAGATTCTTTCAAAGCTTTCCAAACAAATAGTTGAATTCTTGCAGGTCATTTACACTATCCACAACCATCCATAAGTCAGAATCAGATTTGTCTCCACTAACATTTAGGGCATAATAGGAAGAATTAGTATTAAAGTTACCATCCTTGACCTTTCTATCTCTAGAGGGTACAATACTGAGAGGGATTTATTCAATCTTCTCTTTCGAGGGTTGATCAAACACAACACTTAACTTTCCGGTATTCCGAGTTCTAGAATCATGATTTGTCAAATCATTTACTCTAACATTTTGATTAGGGCTAGTATTGATTTTCGGTGTGGCAATCCCTTTTCCACGGATCCAATTGTCACACAAAGAATCAATAAAGTTTCCTTCCCCACCACCCATGAGATAAAAGGTTTAATCTTGCTCATGATATGATAGAGGCACTTCCAAGCCTAGGATGCTTTTTTGGGACATTTAGAGTTAAGCACATCCACGCTAGGGTAATATTTTTCTTTTAACACTGGGCAAGGAGGGAGTTTGGGTTTTCCACCAATCTCCAAACACTTTTTGCCATCATGGACAACTTATTGGTCTCACTGATTCTAACCATCGTCGTGGCACTTTCAGAACATGATTTGGGAGAAATTTTTGAAATGCAAATGGAGAAATTAAACAAAACCATATAAGAATCAGCTTTGAATATCAATGAAACCCTCCACCTCCACAAACCGCCACCATGAGAACCCACCACTAAACGACCAGGAGACCAGCATCATGAATTCCCACCTCCACCACCAACCACCAGCATGAGAACCAACCACAAAACCATCAGCATCATGAAATCCCACCTCGACCACCATCACCATAACCAGTAAATTCAAAAGCTTTAGAAACATGAATTTGTTGGTTCAGTTCCTCTTCATATTCTTGATCAAATTCATCTTTGAATTCTTGAAAATAAGCTTCAAATCAGCTTTGTTATCAACTGTAATCAAAGGATCAATATGGAAGTTTCACCAACATCATTCGTCTTTAATTCTCGACAACTAATCAACTTGATGTTGATATTGATGTTCTAATACGTTTACGTTATAATAGAATCTATAACAAAAAGAGACGCGGGTCTCTTCTCAATGGGCATATTTTCAAACTTCCCATTTCCCATCCATTTTTCATAAATCACTCCATAATGAGAGCAAAATTGTTGAATCTTAGCTTTGGCCATTCCATAAGAATAGCCCTAACGGCTGTTTTTGCCTAAATATTATCAGAATAATTCAAATCCCCAATCTATGATTTGTTTATTTTTTTGGAATTGGCCAGGGTTGGTCATGCCAATTCATACTGATGGAGATATATCAGATGATTGCAAACCTTATGTTTTCTTTATGAAGTTGTGTCTTAATGGTTGAGGCAGAGTGTATAACTTAGGAATAATTCTTTCCTACCATTTCCGTTTTCTTATTTGAGAGTCGAAGATAACAACATATCAATGCTTACGAATTGTATAAAATGAATTTAACTGTAACATAATGTGGATACAGGGAAATGGCTTTCCCAAGATAAAATAAGGACTCACCTCCGTTCTTGCTCTTGCCTCATCTGAACGAAATTTCTGTGATGAAAATGAATACACTTGGACTTGGTGATATGAACGATGCTGAGATTGCTGGTTCAACCGAAAAATTTTATGGGCAGAATTAATATCGGTTTGTGAGGAGGCTGG
The DNA here is from genome assembly GCF_003573695.1 of Papaver somniferum. Lineage (NCBI taxonomy): Eukaryota > Viridiplantae > Streptophyta > Magnoliopsida > Ranunculales > Papaveraceae > Papaver > Papaver somniferum. The sequence goes on from NW_020618825.1 coordinate 6,163,762, forward strand.
GATGTATGCTGGCCGCCGAGATGCTGTTCTGGTTCTTTTCCTAGGCGCTTTACTTCGGGAGGAGCTAGAGTCGAGTCATATTAAATTTTAAGGTCTAAAACACCTAAACCTAAGTTGAATTGCAAGTGCCAATATTTTTTTTGTAGCCTACCTACTCACCCTTTTTGTTGAAATTAAGGTTTAAAGAAATGGAAAATAAATTGACATTTGTTAATAGGAAAATCCAAACGACCTTACTTGAACAGCATCTGTTCTACAGGCTCGTACCTGCGTATCCTTGGGTTCTAAGGAGACGGGAACCACAGTCTAGTTGATGAATCATGACCGCATGATCAGAGCGTCACTAATGGTTCATTGATCTTTGATGTAGATCATACGTGTGAGAAGAAAAAAAGAATCCAATGAATTGCGATTCCAGTTACTGTGCGCAAATAGTGATGCATGTTTACTTGAAGTTCAATTATTCTCCGGTGGGTCCGCTTTTGAGTTAGATATTCATCTTTGGTGGGGGATTGATTTGACAGAGATAACAAAGACGCATCTGGTTTAATAATAAGGGCCAAGTAAAATTAAGCCGGCAAGTAACGTACCATATGTTTTAAAAAAAGAAGGCGCCAGTGTTTCACATTGGAATGGTCTTTGCTGCGTACTTGGGTTTCGCATTTATTCTCCGATAATTTCTAAGTAAAGTTTCTGATTAATGGAACTAATTTCTTAAATTCTAGAGAAAAACCTATCAAATTTTTCTTTCTTAATATAGATCTAGTCTTTTAGGGGCTAGATATGGGCAAATATTTCATGTTTTTAATAATACTACATATGCATAATTTTTATACGGGATTCACTTTGATTGATTTTCAATATTTTCATCATTATTAGAATGATATTCATCTTCGTTATTAAGACAATTTTATCTATATTTTTACGATGTTTCTTTCTAACAATTTGTTCGTGATTGGTTACTTTGGATGCAAGTACACCAACAATTTGTTCGTGATCAAGTTCTTCTTTATTAGATAAATATATCTAAGGATTCTAGATTATTCGCTGCACATGAACAGTTATTGGGCAATTCACTTATCTATCATAGAATATCTCTTTTCCAAGAAGAAAATATATCAAAAATGATCAAATTATAAGTTGGAGTATAATTTCTTTTCCAAGATCAAAGTACAACATTTGGGTGTTGTTTCTATACATCGCTCTTTATATTTACGATTTATTTACGTACTGCATTTTTTCTATATCTTTTTGATGTTTTGGTGTACTTGTTTTCGTAAGTATCAGGATGTAAAAGTTTCTTATTCGGGAGGAAATACAAGTGGTTTGATGATAACAAAAAAAATATAAACAACATTCACTATTTATCATGAGATAATTTTTGGAAAGCAACTCCAAATTTGTAGGAGCACCACTTCTCCATAAGAAAAAAAAAACAATTCAAAAAAGGCCGATTATAATTTCGAATACCACATCATCTTTTTATTCGCGATTTATGTGGCTTTAGAAATCTAAAATTATACTCTCAGTGTGGGATTTGTCTAGGTAAAAATAAATAAAACCCAATCGTACCTGATTTCGCATAGAAAAAAAATAACTTCGTCAGAGCTGGACCTAATTCTTTTCTTTATATGCAAAAAATAGACCAAGACTTAGTTAAGGGAAAAGAGAGCCGAACTGAACCTCAAGATGTTTTTCATTTACTAGATTGAGGTACATCCAAGGGAAACAAAAAAAAAAACCTTAAAAGAAAAAGAATTTCGACCTGGGACCTTATTCTGTTTTTTGTAAAAGAAAAAAGAAAAAAAACGGAAAATGGATCATTTGTCCAAATATTTTTAAAACATGGTTCAAATGGACGAGTAAAAATTATTATGGCTGAAATGGACACCAAAAAAATAGTAAGGATGAAATTGGATTCATCCTGACTTAAACTTAAAAAATAGCAAGGATGAAACTGGATGCATCCTGATGTAAATTAAAAATAAGAAAAAATATTTAAAAATGGGTAGGATGAAACTGTTTACATCCTGACTATTTTTACATTTTTGTCCATTTAAACAGTATCAAAATCTAAATGTCCTTTTGTGAAAAAAAACTAGCCGAAGCTTTGATGGAAGGAAAGAAACAAAAGAACAAAAAAAAAGTCTCAATTGAAGTGCAAGTGAAGAACATACTACACTCTCCTTTTTTTTTTTTTTGAAGCAGTACTATATTCTTCTTGTCCTGAACTGGAGCCGAGCATGAGAAGTTAAAGGACTTCCCGCCATGTTCTTCTTTGGTCTTTTTCTTTGGTACTTCCATATGTTCCATAACTTAGGCGTTCCTGTTTGGCTAAATATAATAACACAAAATTGGTCAAAAAGACCAAAACAGAAGATTCCTGGGTGAAATATATTCTTAGCTTTAGATACTCTTTATATAGCCAAAAAACAGAAATATACTGTTCATTTAGCCAAAAAGGACATTTGACCCAGAATATATTTTATTTATTAACCTGAAGAGACAAATATGTCCCTATCTTTTACAAATCTTTACTGCTTTGGAGAAGAACAAAGTACAAAAAAACAGAGCAAATAAAAAGAGAGTACAAATAAAAACAGAGTACAAAAAAAAAAAAAAAATTAATTGCTCTGTTTTACGAATTAAAACAGAGCAAAAAACAGAGTGTCTGAAACAGAGCAAAACAGAGTGCGTGAAATAGAGCAAAACATAGTGCGTGAAACAGAATTAAAAACAGAATACGTAACCCATTGCAGATCCTTCACCTATGCCTCATGCCAACCACAACTGTCATCACGTGCACATCTATAATGTCATCCCCTGCATTCATTCCTTGTTTTGGACAATATCTACTACCCCAACATACCTCAGAACCTTAAGATGCCACAAACAAAACCATGAAATGTAAGACAAATGTCTACACAAAGAATTCCTCGGATTAAATTCATCCAGTTATTCTGACCACTTATGCAGCCAATTTCAATCCATTGAAAAATGTCTTAAGATACTTACTTCACCAGCAGCCTCCGCATCAAGCCGTTTCTTTGCGACTTCCTGATCAAATTCTGGTAGACGCCGCAGGAACTCCTCAGCTGATGCACTTGACTGGAGCAGCAATACCAGGGAAAAAATTCATAAAGTTTATATTGAGTAGCTCAGCAATAAGTAGTCATACATCTATAAGTTTCTCATCTTACTTTCAATGGTTCTGGCACAAGGCTGTCCACTTGGATATCAGAAAGCTCCAGTCTTAAACCAGATTCTCTAGCTAGAATTATGACCTGCAATCAAATAGATACCTTATAAGAATCTTACCACTCAGAGCGTGAAAACCAGGCTACAACCTGATAGTCAGTGGATAAGGATAAGGATAGTGTTGGCACAAAGGTTTCTATCCATAAACCAACCCGTCTCCTGATTCGAGGCTCCGGAGTCCTGACATGAGGGAGGGAGGGAAAGGAAATCAATTACCTTTCTAGCCACATCCATTCCAGACAGATCGTCTCTTGGATCTGGCTCGGCATAACCAGCATTCTTGGCTTCTCTAACGACCTCGCTAAAAGCCCGATCTTCTATAAAGTTGTTGAAGATATGACTTAAAGTCCCACTGAAATTGGCAGACAAAAAGAGAGACATTACAGCTTCTTAATTTCACCATATCAGAAATATGTTAAGGATTTCCAGGTATCCTGAAAACCATTTGGTTGGAATAACATTCAGGCATGTAGCATATAACCACCAGTTTCATCCTAGTTTAAACATGCTGAAACAATATACACCAAAAATTAAACCTAAATAGAACTAATATCACCCTAGTTTGTATTATACTAAACTTGGATGAATCCATTTTCATCCTAGTTTAAACATGCTGAAATTATGTACAACACAAATTAAATCTAAATGAAACTGGTTTCATCCTAGTTTATATTATATTAAACCTGGATGAAACTGGTTTTCATCCTAGTATAAACATGCTGAAAAAATATACACCACAAACTAAAGCTACATGAAAACCAGTTACATCCTATCTTAAAGCTAGACGAAAGCCAATTTCTGCATGTATCGGATGAAAACCAGTTACATCCTACCTTAGTACCTTACATCTAGATGAAACCCAATTTTTATATCTCACCTTTGGAGACACTATAAGAATGGGATTATCCAGATGAAAACCAATTTCATCCAATAGAGGTAATCATTAAAATTAGGACCACCAACAGATGAAAACCAGTTAGTTTCATCCAATAGAGAATCATTAAAATTAAGACCACCAACGGATGAAAACCAGTTTCATACAATAGAATAATTAATAATTTCATTACAACAACAGGACGCAAATCAGTTTCATCCAATACAGATAACTATTTAGTTAACATCCTAATTTCATTGTAGGATTAGAATCACCGGGTACTTCAAAAAACATAACTCCCACAAATTTATACTAAAATAAAGAAACCCAATTACATCCGGTTTAATTAAATGAAAATAAAATCAACCAACTGGATGAATCAATCATGTAATTCTGAAAATAAAATCAATACAGAGTTAGGGTTTGGAGACTTACGAGTTTTAAGAGACATCTTGTGAAATTTATCGATTTAACCCTAATTATCATGCTGGAGTTGGTGTTGGGTGTTTGCAGACGGCGGAGAAAACATTTTCAACAATGAAGTCTTCAATTTCATCTGTAATGATGTTGTTGATGTAGAAGGTGGACAAAGATGATGATACTGTTGATGTAGACGGTGGAAATATATGATGAAGACGATGGAGAAATCATTTTCAGCGTTGCAACAAGATGATTGTTGGGTAGAAAACAGAAGTGGAAGAAATAGATCGATGGTGGTGTTGGCTTTTTTTAGATCTGTTTTATGATTGACGGAAAAGACGAGAAGAAGATATCCCTTCCAAAAGGATAATAACGTAAACTCCTCACTTAAAGATTACATTGGCTATTTCACCCAGGCCGAATCCTAACTGTCTATATGGCCCAGAAAACTCATCTTTTTGGCTATATAGCCCATTTTCTGATATAATAAATACGTACGAAAAGATTCTCATCAATTTCTGTCGTATTTGTTTTTCTGTCAATGTCACTGTACAGTAGTAGTAACAAATAAACCAGTAATTATCGGTCAGAATATAATGCTCTCGAACTTCCTATAAATTGAATGTTGCGAACACCGGGATAACATCAAGTTTTCTTTGTAGTTTCAAAACCCAAACATAAACTCACATACACACAAAGAAAAATCAGTTCTTTCACGAAAATGTTAAGCGAATTATTGGACGATGATGAGCTAATTGAGAATGATTTCCAAGGTTTTTTCAGTGGTTTATATATGTTTATAGCTTTGCTTTTGTTTCTCTTTTGAATTCTTAATTATCTTATAAATTAATTGCACTTCAGTACTACAGCTAGATGAAACTGATGAATCTCTGATACTTATTTCAGAGGAGGAAGATCCAGATGTTGAACTAGATGGCGGAAAAACGGAGGCCAGAATTGTTAACAAACAGAAGGCACCACTGGAAAAGAGCCCATTTAAGGTGCTGGTGGAGCTCAAGGGTGTAGGAGCCGACGAGGGCAGATTAGGCGTGGATCTTGTGACTATCTTAGATATCAGCAGGAGCATGAAAGGACCAAAATTAGCAAAAATGAAACTATCCATGCAATTCTTGATCCGGAAACTTAGTCCAGTAGATCGTTTGTCTGTCGTGGCTTATAGTAGGAGGGCCAAGAAGTTATGTCCACTGCGTCAGATAACCGAAGAATCTCAAACGGAGATTGTAGATCTCGTCAATGATTTGGTAGCTAATTCAACGACAAACACTGAAGCTGGCCTTAGAATGGCTTTAAACATACTGAAAGGCCGCAAGCTTACAAAAAACCGCACTGTTGGGATCATGCTTATGACGGATGGGGTGGAAGATGCAAAGAGTAATGCTAGCAGGGTTCCAGTCAGCGAGGTGCCCGTATACACATTCGGTTTCGGTAGAGAATGCGATCAGGAAATTTATGTGGTAGTTTGAATTTTGAATTAAAGGTTTACTCATTCACGATAACTTCAATTACTTAGGTGCATTTTCCTCTTATATATGTTCTCCGTTCTGTAGGTGCTTAGCGACATTGCCAAGAAAAGCAAAGGGGGGACTTTCACAGCTGTTCCAGACTTGAATTATTTGACGGTTCCATTCTCTACGTCTTTGGCTGGGCTTCTCAATGTGTCTATCGAGGACCTGAATCTGACGGTGACACCACTGAATAGTTCTGAACTCAATAAGGTGGACGCTGGAAATTACCCACAAACAGAGCAGGCCACTGTAATGGATCCTATAACCGTTACGTACAGGTCAATATACGACAGAGAGACCCGTAAGGTCCTAGCAAACCTAACTCTGCCGAAGGTTGATAAAAGATTAGGTGTCCAGATTTTCAAAGTCGGATTTCGGTACAGGTATGCCCAATTTCGAATTACTACGAATAACTATTTTAGAAAAAAATAAAAAAATAAAAAAAAATAACGGATATGTTTGGCTACATAGGGTTCTTGGGAAGGATGCATTTGATCATGACGAGAGACTCATAAACGTGACCCGCACAGAGGAACCAAATGAAGAAGAGATACCGGAAGTACAAGCAGAAGAAACACGTATCAACACTGCAAATTCGATGAAAGAAGCCAGAATATTGGCTGAAAAAGAAAAGCTGGAGGAGGCTAGGAAAATGTTGGAAGATGCCAATATATCACTTCCAGAGATTGAGGACATACTTAGAGCTCAGGTGGAGCACCTCCATTTACTCATGGCATCTCAAGAAACCTATGACAAACAAGGGAGAGCTTTTGCACTTGCCGTTGAGTCTTCTCATGAAACCCAACGTGCCAAAGCTCTCCCAGATGGTATTCCTGGTTTGTACGAGACTCCCCTTATGGCCGAATACAAGAAACAAGCTAAGAATTTTGACTTGGATCCCGAGGGTTACGTAATTCCTACAGCGGAGGAAGATAAGAAAGCTACCGCCACGCCGCCTCCTCCACCACCACCACAACAGGTGGATCGTGCTAATAAAATTCAGGAGATCCGCGATTTGGTCACCCTCCCTGCCAAAAAAGTAGATGAACTAGAGTGATCATATAGACTCCAGCATCGCCCAACTTAATATTTATGACCTTAAAGCTCTAGCCATGGACTTGATTTCTATAGCTTTCTATCAATAAGATAAGATACGTGTGTATTTCATACTACTACTTCTGTTTCAGTTGCTTTTATGTTTCACGCCTTTGTGAAAATTGGTTCGAAGTTTGAAATAAATGTGTGTGTTTGTGTGCAAGCTGTAAGATATCTCATATATATATATATATATATATATATATATATATTGTGGTCAATCCTAAACATAAGTATTTGTAAAACTAGGTCTTTAAAGTCACATTAGTGTACTTATCTGATTGAGATATGGAAAGCAATTCCATCGAATTACTTCCCTCTATCTGCCTCGGGCGCTAGCAGTATTTGAATGGTGAGTCCCTATTCTCATCGTGCCTTGCCATTTGTATCTCATATACGGCAGAATTTGAGAAAAAACTTTATTCTCAACAGTCGTTGTTGAATATGTTGCTGTTCTGGACGTCTCTTTTGGTATTAATCAGGTATGTAACAACACTCTAGTATATTAGTAAAATCATGATCTTAATCTTTGGCAAGATCCGGATGTTTATTATTAGTTATAAGTATGTATATAAGCAAATAATTTTAATACACAAGCTGCATTTCTATTTTCCTATTCTTTCTTTCCGGCTATTCTGTAATCATTACGAGGGCGGGCAAGCACTCTGATTACAGTCTGCAATTCAGCTAGACAGGTATTAAAATTTTGATTCATTTTGCATTTTGATTGTTGCATCATGAATGTTATGACTTACTAACAACCAACCTGTAACTACCGAAAATCAAGTAGCTAGTACCCCAAATAAGAAAATGAATAAGATCTAAGATATCTCAAGAACAAAGTAAAACCAAAATCCTTTTGTTGATTAATATCCTAAGAAAACCATACAAGTATGAACACTCAAGTGAACGCTAATATCCCACTCTAGACAATTCAACTCTAGCACTCCCAAAAATCCAACCCCTTTTAAAATGGTCAAATGTCTCTATTTATAGGGTCTAGCCGCGAATTTGCCAAGACAAGTCTTCCCGGGGTCTTGCCAAACCTGGTTTCCATGGCAAATTAGTGAGTGGAAGACAACTCATTTTACTTCGCCGGTGATCACACATTTCTCGTGAAGTCGCTTTTTGCTTCTCCCGAAACATTTTTCATAAAGTTTTTCCCCTCTTATCGCCGATAATTATGGTAGCTTGTCGGGACAACTGTATCTTTTCTTGCTCAACAATCCATATACTTCGTCAACTGTCTTCCTGTCCAAGTAATCTTACTTCGCCTATTTAGTCTTGTGGAAGATATCTTGTTGGTTTCTCCAACTTGCTCCTCGTGTGCCAAGTTTATTTCGCAGTCTTCTTTCATGTTCAGATCCATTTACTTAAGGTGGTCTTGTGAACTTCGCAGATCCGATAATAACGAAAACGATTATGACAACTGATTTGACAAGTCACCGACAGACATTCTCGGGAAGGGTATAGAGATCTTTTGGTAAGATTTCCTATTACTATTCAAATCATATCGTGCGAACACGTGGTGAATGCATTTTGTGTACCTACATTTTGCCTTTTCTTATTCCATTCAAGAGACGCGAGAATAGAATAAGAACCGTTCTGATTTTCTCAACCGCCACGTTCCTCTTTCCCTGTTTCCACGTGGCCAGGTTCTCCATGTAACCGCTCATTGCCGGTTCACATTCCTCAAACGTGCGCACGACCTGCAGTAGTCGGTTTCATCTTCTTTCCCTATAAATACTTCCATAGAGCTGTCAATTTATAACCCGGCTTGCGGGTTGACCCTAACCCGGCTTGTTTCAACCCTCCCCGGCTTGGCTTGTTGTCTAAACGGGTCGAGTTAGGGTTGGCATATACAACCCTACTAGAAAACAAGCCGGGCTAGGGCCAATCCGCGGGTTACCCGTCAACCCGTCAAAATTAATAAATATATCCCTCAATCCCACCAACTCTTTAAAATCCATGATTTGCAAACATATATTAGAATTAGTTAATTTTAAATCAATAAATAAAGCTAATTTTGAATCTACCCAAACAAATATAACAATTTTTAGATTTTAAATAATCAATCAATAAATTAAATTACAAGTTAGATTCATCAATCACATATTTATTCAGGATGTCCTAAATTAATAAAAAGACTAGCATAATTTAAACAGTGGGTTAGTCTTACTCACATTAATTTAAACTTATAAAATGATAAAAAAAAAAAAGTAAAATGCTTAGTTGATGTTAGGGTTCCCTGCCTAAGAAAACTAAAGCGCCGTAACCGGATATATCGTTGATTAAGTGGCAATAAGAACGTCCACTTTACAACTCAGTGGTGGGGCTTCTAGTTAAACACCAAATTGACCTAGGTTCGACCTTTACTAAATGAATAATCCTAAACAATCCTAAATTTTAAATTTAATTTTTAAATTGATAACATTAACAAGCCAACCCGCCAACCCGTCAGGGTTGACCCGCCTAGGGCTAGGGTTAGGGTTTTGAGCTTGTTCGTGAATAGTACTAGGGCTAGGGTTGACCCTAACCCTAGTACGGGTTGGCAAGCTAGGGACGGGTTGACCCTAGCTTGGCCCGTTTGACAGCTCTATACTTCCACTTGCCTTAACTCTGCCTCTTCTTTCATCTTTTCCTTTCTTTCACCTGTTCTATCCTCTTTCTCTTCGACATCTTTGCTGCTGCTGTTGCTATTGTCTTAATCTTTATAGATTTTCCCTTTTTCTTCCTACTGATTATCATGGCTCCTAAGAAAACTCCTTCACCTACCTCTGCTAAAACCCTAGAGGAATTTCAAGTCAAGTTTCGACGAAAGGGTTTAACCTTAACTTCTGCCATTGATTCCTCCGTCGAGCCTCCCGTTGTCGCTACCAAGAACATGGAGATGAATCTCCGTTGGATCGAGTCGGAAACTTGGTCTGAGAACAGAATCATCATCACCGCTGGTCAATTAAGACCTGGGTTAGTTTTTCCACTGTATGATCCTTCCAACCCTCTCTTCTTCGAGATCATAAACAAGCTTCAACGAGGTGTTTTTCAGTTTTATGGGAATGCACTTCGTATAATTAATGAGTTTGTGATTCGCTCCAAGAACGGTACTTCGCAGGTACCTGATTTCGCACACACTTACGATCAGCGGAATTTTAACGTAGACTCCTTCATGGTCAATTATTCTTCCAAGTACATGTATACGAGGAAACTCCAAGAATGGGGCGTTAAGCCTGCTCGTAATACTCTTCTCGTTCCCTCTAAGGCTCTTCTTCTGGATGTAGATCCTGCTGGTAAGCCGAAGAATGACCACCTTCGCTGGTCCAGTGACGAAGATTGGATGATGCATCCTTTGGTTGTGGAGGGTCCCTTCATCTGGGGTGTTGATTCGAAAGCGGTTCCTCGCACCGGTCCTCTACCCAAACACAGTCATATCACGGGCTACGAACCCTGGAAGTTTCAATGGTCTAGCAGACCAAATACGTATTTCTTTTTTCCCTTTAAAACTTTACTTCACAGTAGTGTTGAATTTTTCCCTTATATTTTCCTTTGCTTTTGTTAGTATGAAGTGCCCAACGCTGGTCTTCTCAAAGATCGCAAGAGAAAAGATGCTGTCGAATCTTATTCGTCTAACCAGGTATTCTAATCATTTTACTTCGTAATTTCCACGAGATTTATTTAACCCGAATTTTTAGCAGTAGGAAGAACCTAATGCTCATCCTACTGCTCCTAGGTCGATTAGGGGACGAAGGAAGCGTGAACTTCCCGCATCTTCTCCCCTCCAATATCAGGTACTTCGCTCTTGGTAAAAGTTATTAATTCATTTTTCGTACATCCCTTGCTCTTTGAATTTCGCTAAAATTGTTATTTCGCAGATTGTTACTACCGAGGCCTCCTCTGCTGGTGAACCCAAAAGACAACGCAGGGTTCTGAATCTGGAAAATCTGACTTCAGCGAAAAGTCATATTGCTGCTCCAAGTCAACCTCCTCTTCCCAAACATCATTCCTCCATCTCTCACCAAAGTGCTACTCTCCCTAAGCCTGTGGTTCCTCCCACCGTAAATCTTGAGGATATCCCTGAGAAATCTTCGCGAGAAGAGGTTGTGAAGGGAAAGAAGAAGGCGACTGCTTCCGAAGTGGACAATCCACTCTACGATCCAGACATGAAGCTCTTGCAAAATATCTTCTATGGTGCTCGGAATAATCCCCTTAATAGGTCTTCTGCTCTCGAGTCTTTGGCTTCCTTTAATTCAGAAGATTTCGTTCGTGAAGATCTGTCTTTTATGGCGAATGCCTCGCTGAATTTATCCGTTGAACAACATGCTGCTTTGATGGGCTTTGTAAGTTCTTCGTATGTTCCCTTCAAGTCTATCTTTCATATTCCCTTTACGAAATCCTTTCCAGATGCTAATATTGACAATTCGCAGGAAGTCAACCGCTTTATCTACTCTCATGGAGTCCAGACTATCTCGGGAAATGTTAGATACAGCTAATGCTCGTATCAAGAAGATGACAGAGGAACTCAAGGAAGAAAAATTATATTCCAGCAAGCAGGACCAGAAGAACGAAGAGTTGCGAAGTAAGCTCCTTTCCTTGTAGATTTATCTCTTTCCTTTGCTTTTATTTCTGTTATTTTCTTATTCCATTTTTCGTCAAGCTCGATGCATGCAACTCCGAAGCATCTTCCTTGCTTGAAGATGTTCGTGCCGAGAACCTGAACCTTTGGACTCAGAATGACAGTTACATAACTGAGAACGAAATTCTTAATGAAAAGGTTGAAACCCTTTTTTCACAAGTGGACCGCCTGTCCACTGATTGCTATTGAAAATGAAAATCTTAAAATCGATTTTCAGCGGGTTAACAACTCTCTTACGACTTCAAGGAATCTCCACTCTATATCTTTAAACTTGAATAAACGCCTGGAAGAAGATAAGGAGCGAGTGATCAAGAGGAAAAAAAAGATCTGAGAGTGATCTTCGCAAAGCTCGTAGCGAAGTTACTGGCTTAAAAGAAGAGATCCAATATTTTAAGAACAAAGTGGAATTTCTTCTTGATCATTCTGAGCGCCCTCATCATCAAAGGCCCACCAAACCTTCTACTCGTGTCAAACGTACTGATCTTCGCAAGGGTAAGGGATCTGTGGCTATTCGTCTTGACGAAGATATTTCGGAATCTGGTCTGGGAAAAGATTCGGATAATTCGTATCATGCCTTATCTTCAACTCGAAGATGCAAATATTGAAGTCTCTAGGCACGACTATTTGTATTCTGATATTCAACAAACCCTGAATTCTATTATCCTTCAAATGAAAGGTAGTTTAAGACCTTATAGATAACTTTGGTTGAACTATCTTTTCCGGATTTCTAATCCCCTTTTTCTCTTATTCGAAGAGTCCGAGGAGCGCTTCAAGAATTAGATCCTTCACGTATCTCGCGAAAGGGATGACCTTCGTAATCAAGTTTATCGACTTACAGCGGATGTTGAAGGTCTAGATACTGATTTGAACGAGATGGAGAAGGATGCCGCTAAAGTTGCGAAAATGTCTCGCAAGAATACTCAGACTATCTGGTCAATCTTTTTGATGAGTTTTGTGACGGCCATGGTATCCCTCGTGGAGTTCTAGACCTTGAGGTTTTATCTAATGATGAGCAACCAGATGATGAGAGGAACCTCACAGACAGGGAAGACAATGGTTCTGACGAGGATGACGAGGAAAAGAAGGTTGAAGACGAAGGTCCCAAAGTTGCTTCTATTCCCACGAATATCCCTGCTCAATCATCAGTCCTTCCTCTTCAGTCTGAGAGTGCTAATGCCATTGAGACTGGAACTGGCGAAGCTAATACTGGTGAGGGTGGGGCAGGAACTAGCGAAGCTGACGAAGATATTCCTAAGATAGAGGTTTCTGCTGGTGTTCCTCTTTAGCAACAGCCTTGATCCTTTTCTTCTTTATCTCCTTATATTTTGTCATCTTGTGATCTTTTAATTACCTTTTAACAATTTCTTGGACTGGGCGCTCCCAAGTTTGAGGGGGCAGAATATTTTGGATATTCCTTTTCTTGCTTTCAATATACTTTGCACCGTGTAATAATTAGTTTGTCGTGTGCCTGCCAATTTCCCATAAGTGAAATATTACGCCTTTTTTTGTTCTTCCTGCCAAGTATATATTTGCGAAGGACGTGCACAAAAGAATAAAAATCTAGAAATATGTACTTGTCTCTTGTTCTTTTGCGGAGTTCCGAAGTAGTCTTATATTTGTTTGCTACATCTTTACAAGTTGTTAAGAATTTTCACCTTTGCCGAATATTTTCCTTTGTCTTTTCTTTTATGGAATGAAAGGTTTGTGAAGTTAATGTTCAGAAGAATACAAAGTATAAAAGTATACACTTGACTCTTATTCTTATGAAGCATTCTGTAACATTTCTACTTCAGTCTTTTTTTTTGTCATTGCCTTTAATTTTTATTCAATTCTGAGCTCTTCTTGCGCTTTTCATGCTGCCTCTTGTCTTGAATTAATTTGGATCAATTCATCTCGCGGGATCTACCTAGTCTCAATCTCGCCTTATTTATGTTTCCTTGGTTTGGAATTGAATTAACCATTTCGTCGTCTACATCGCAATTCTTCTAAGGTACCATTTTTCTTGCGATACAAGATATTTTGTTTCTTCGTGATGATTTTTTCTTTGACATTCGTCTCTTTCCAGGCTAACTTTGTTCTTAGTCGTTTTCTCATTTACCTCTCGTTTGCTTCTTATGTTGTATATATTTTGGGTATGAATTGTCGCGGGTATGGTTTTATTGTCTTCTACTTGTGTTAGATTTTGGTCTTACCAACCTGTTGAGTAGGACTTATTGTTCCCCTGTCTTCTACTCGTGTATTGGTATATGAGGTCTTATTTCTCCTCATAATTAAGGTCTTATTGCTCCACATCCTGTTTTTAAGGGTTTTGGTTCGACGAAGTCTCAGGCGCTCGTTATCCTTGCGAATAACAATTCATCAACCTCGCCTTATCATTCATTTTGAGGTATTTCTTCGCGATAATACGACAGGCCTAGTTATTCCCATGAATAATAGCCCCATGATATTGTCGTCTTTTTTGGTCACGCAGCTCCCTAATATGGAGGGTGGCGTCCTTTTATATTCCCCCTGATTTCCCCTTGAAGGAGGTTAACCCTAACATGCATGTTGGTCCCCTCCCATCCGGTTATTACGACAGTCAGTTGTTTACATAACTTCTTATCCCTTTCGCCGATATGGCTATTGGTTACGAAGTCACACCCTATGTGGGGTTTCTTTGGGACCGAATGCATCGTAGCCAGGACTTGCCATACGGTCATGTCCGGTAACGCTCCAGACGTCCGAGGCACCCACAGCTCAACCGAATACGTCGGCGCCCTGGTCATATTTTTGCACCCCTTACCGAAGGCCATCATAAAAGGGACCCTCGGCGGATAGGTCTTAACATTTCCCCTAGCTTATCTCTCTGAGAGTTTTCCACGACGTGCGTTAGGACTTATTATTTCCTCTTACACTTTCGTGCGAACTAGGGTGCACGCCGTGGATTCTCATCCTTCCTAGGCGAAGGTTTTAAGTTTCTCTAGAAACTGTTTTACTTCGTGGGTCTTACCATCCTCCTAATGTGAGGTCTTACTGGCCTGTTTTATGGTTTCATTTTATTCAAACTTACTTTGCAAAATTATGAAAACCCACGTTCTTAACCAAGGGATCTGTTTATGAAAATAAAGAGATATCATTATTATTACTTTGCTAACTCAATACATTGCTTATAAATGATTTTGCTTGATCAGAATAAAAATATATCTTCCACTTTGATAACCTCTTTTCTTGATTAACGGTTTTCTTCCTCCATACGAATATAGGCAGACTGATATTGTTTTAACTCATTCATCCGCACTTCATTCCTTATTTTGAATAATTTCAAAAACAAGGCACTCCTAGTTGATAGAGCATAAATGAATGATCGTACTAGGTCTTCTTCTGACAATCTTACTTTGAGCTTGTTGCAAATTGCATTCCATCTCGCCACTATACTTTGTAAGCTTTCGTTATCTCTTTGCTTTAAGGAAAATAATGCTGCAATCTTTGGTTTGCATGGTTCACTTTTCGCACATTTATTCATCATTTCCTTCTGCTCCAATGCTTATGCTCTTCCTCTAATTTCAATTCTTCTTGTTGCTCCTTGTTTATTGGTTGTCATCGACTGTCGAGCCCGGTATTCTTTTTCCCTGAATTCTCTTTTGCTCTCTTCTACGGCTCTTCGCAAGTCTTGCTTTTCACCTCGTTCCCCTCGTCTTCTCATTTCTTGTCGATGTTCATGATATTCCATGGACGCTGTCCTTTTGTCCGAAATATTTTCTCTCATTCTCGCATCATGTTCGTTTTGTTTCCTTTTGAGATGATTGTTCCTAATCATCAGCTTTTCATTTTGCCTTTCCAGCTTTATTCGCTCTCTTACCAAGTCTTTCTTTCTCCATCTTTCTTGATAAAGTTCTTCCTTTAGTTGTTCAATTTATTTATCTCCTTCGGTAGTATCTTTCTTCTTATCTCTTGGATTTCGTGTCTCCTTACTCTCGACGTTATTTCCTCTTTTTTGTAATGATGTCCTTTTATCCTTTCTAGGGTTTTCCTTTTTTCCTCCATGTGGGGTTCGCCTCTCCTTGGCCACGGGTGCTTCCCCTTCAACTGTGTCCATCTCCACTTATTCTATTATTTTTCCCTTCTTCATTTTTCCACTTTGTTTTATGTTGACCTGATCTTCTCTTTCAGGGGTTATCGCGCCTTAATCCTCCTGAATGATTAGAGTTTTATTCCTCATATACGGGTCCGATGGTATAGTCCATTCTTCGTTCATCCCAATCGTGAATACCATCATTAGTTCTTCCCTTTTTGCTTCTAACACTCTCTTCTTATGTTCTACCTTCTTCCTTAATTTTTCTTCGTAATTATGAACGTCCTTTTTTTACAATCTCGCGCGTCCATTTGATCTCCCTTGATCTCCCCTATCGGACTTGGAATTGGGATTCATATGGCTTGATGAAAGGTCGACGCGAATCCTTTAATCCCATGTATCCAGGGTCTTTCTATAAGGTGAATCAACGTCTACCACGCACACTGTTACTTTTGTCTCCAATTCGCCTGCAAATATTTTCACGACTAACTCTCCCTTGGGCCTTGACGCGACTCCATTGAACTCATATATATTTTACGTTGAAGGTACGAGGTCGGAATATTTGTATCCCATCGTCTTAAATGCATGGTAAAACAGTATATATACAGAGCTTCCTGTATCCACTAAGATCCTGTCTATTGCCCAGACTTTCCTTCCTTTGATAGAGTCATCCTCCCATCTCGAGTATTTTCCAAAGTTTAAGGTTATAACCAATGGGTCCGTATGCGAAATTCCCCCTTCAGGTGCGTCTTGAGCTGAGAATGAGATCTCTCTCTTCTGTCATTCCTCTAAGGGCTCTTTCTTCGTGACACTGAATATCTCGTTCCCTTCAAAGTCTCTCTTATGCACTCTTTTAAGTATATTATCATGAAAGTCCTGGATGTTCTTCGCTAAGTGTATTATCGAATTACAATCCAGTATCCATGGTCCTCGATCTATCTCAATTCGGTACACATGTTCTTTATTCTGATTGTTGTCACGAGGCAGTGGCACTGGTAATGGCATCTGATTATCGAAAAAGTTTGCAAGTTTTCATTGATCTATCAAGCGAAGTATGATTCTTCGAATATTTCTGCAATCATTTGTGTCGTGTATGTGAAAGCGATTATATCTGCAGAATTCGTGGCCCCTACTTCCTGGGGGTAGCTCCCTTCCTAGATTCGATGGTGGAGGAATTTCTTCTGTCAGCACTATTTCCTCCCACACTTTATTTACAGTCGTATTGAGACTAGGAAGATTCACATCCTCAAAAACCGGTGCATTTTGTCTTTTTTCTCCAAATCTTGGTCCTTGGTTGTTTCTTTGCTGATATCCTAGATTATTACCTCGTGGCTCGTAGTTTCTTCTTCTAGATTCTTCATATCGGAGATTTTTATCAATCCATTCTTGATCTCCACTTTACACCGCCACCAGCTTCGCAGGAACTATGTTTAAAGCCTCTCCCTTCTCATATTTTGAGTTATCTTCTACAATGTGTATTGTTCTTGGCAATAGACGAGAAGTTCCTTCTTTCGCGAGGATTGGCATAACTTCGCTAACCTGCCTCTGCTTTTCTTCCAATGAAATGTATTCCTCCTGATATTCCCTTAACTCATTCATGGTTAATGAATTTCAAATTATGAATATATGTGCATATAGCTGGTCGTTCGGGATTAGGGCATTCAGAAAAGCTAAAATAAAATTCTTCTCGTCAACCCTTCTTGCGAGTTCGAAGCATACCATTCTCCATCTCGTCACTAGTGTTCGCAAGCTCTCCCATGGACTTCGTCTCAAGTTGAATAAGGTTTCAATCCCCAGTCTCAGCATGTTATTTCTTATATACATCGTCAGAAATATCCTTTGCAAGTTTTTAAAACGATGAAATTAATCTCTCCGTCAATCCGTCAAACCAAGCCAACGCTTCTCCAGTCAAGCTCGCCGGAAAGTACTTATACAGTACTGCATCGTTTCGTCCCCACTGCATCAAAGACAGGGTATATTGCTTTAAATATTGTACAACACTTTCTAATCCACTGAATATGCTCGCGAAAGTTGGTAATACGGATTTCTCAGGAATGTTTGCATGTGTTATCTCGTAAGTGAACGGAGATTTGTCGGCCTCCTCTATTTCCTCTGCTAGATGCACTCTTCCACCTCTCTGGGAGTTGTTTATCAATGCCCTCATATATCACAGTTCATTCAAGACTTCTTGATTCAATCTTCCTCCGTTTTCTTCGTGAATACGTCTCCTTATTTCGTCATGCCTTCTTTCACCTTCGAGCCTCCTTTATTCTTCGCGTATTCTGTCTTCTTCGTATTGTCTTTCCTCTTCTCGTCTTCTTTCTTCCTCATATCTACGCCTTTGATCCTCTCATCTCGTTTATTCTAATGCTCTTCGTAGATTCCTTTCTTCCCTGCTTTCTCTTTGTTGTCTTCTTCTTCTTTCTCATTTCTTCGCTTTTGCCTTTGTCATACGCATAGTCCCTTCGACGAAATTTCCTTCTTCCTGACGAGACTGTTCTCGTTCCTAAGTCCGTATATCCTTCTCTCGAATCATCGACTACCTCTCCTCGTTGAGCTGGCAATTCTGCAATGTCAACGCGGCATTTTGTCTTGCTAATCTGGTGCGTTGTGTCACTAGATCTCTTTCGCGTTCTCTTTCCTGACGAAGTGTCTCTCTCAGTTTTTCCAACGTCATGTTTTCTTCATCGAGGTTTTCTTCTGCGACAGTTTCTGTGTCTGAGGTATGGACAGATCATTCTCTGAAGTTATTTCCGTCAGCATCTCCGTCTTTCCGTTGATTCACACTGTGCCTCCCTCATGCAATTGAAGTTTCTCCTCTTTCCATTCTTCCTCCTATCTTTGCTTCCAAACATTTGCTCCTTCTCGTCGCTATCACGTGTTTTGCTCGATCTGGTATTCTTGCCATTAACTAGCTCTGGCTCGATATCTTCGTATCAACCTCCACTTGCCAACTCGTCAATGTTCCTTGATAATGAAAAGTAATTAGTTTTGACTTAAAACTTCAAAATAAAATTCCTCTCTAAATCTAAACAAATTTTCAAAACAGTACTCAAAGACTATCCTATTCCTTAGATTTTAATATCAAATAAATCATTTAAGGTTTATGAAATCATGCTCTCATCAAGAACAACTCGTTGAAAATCTCAAACAATAACAACTTAACAATAACTTCAATTTTTCTCTTAAACTCTTAAATGAGGATGAATCCTCAATCTAAGTTGCCTGTCTCTGTACGCCAAAATGTAACTACCGGAAATCCAGTAGTACACCCAAATAAGAAAATGAATAAGATCTAAGAGATCTCAAGAAAAAGTAAAACCAAAATCCTTTTATTGATTATATCTAAATAAATTCTTACAAGTATGAAGACTCAAGTAAACCCTAATATCCCACTCTAGACAATTCCACTCTAGCACTCCCAAAAATCCAACCCCCCTTACAATGGCCAAACGTCTCTATTTATAGGAAAACTAGTGAGTGGAAGACAGCTCATTTTACTTCGCCGGTGAACACACATTTCTCGTAAAGTCTCTTTTTGCTTCGCCCAAACCATTTTACATAAAGTTTTTCCCCTCTTTTCGCCGATAATTGTGGTAGCTTGTCGGGACAGCTGTCTCTTTTCTTGCTCAGCAATCCATATACTTCGTCAATTGTCTTCTTTTCCAAGTAATCTTACTTTGCCTATTCAGTCTCGTGGAAGATATCTTGTTGGTTACTCCAACTTGTTCCTCGTGTTCCAAGTTTATTTCGCAGTCTTCTTTCATGTTCAGATCCTTTCACTTCGGGTGGTCTTGTGAACTTCGCAGATCCGATAATAACTAGAACAATTATGACAACTGATTTGACAAGTCACTGAAAGACATTCTCGGGAAGGGTATAGAGATCTTTTGGTAATATTTCCTATTCCTATTCAAATTATCTCGTGTGAACACGTGGCGTGTACATTTTGTGTACCTACACAATCCTCAAAACCGATCTCGTGTTGCATCATTAGACAACCAATCCCTTAAAATTCACAAAGTAAGATAACTGGAAAAAATTGAAGTAGAAATATGATTAAGGAGAGACTTACTAACAACTAGAGATACTGATTATCATCTTCGAATCAATGACCGGGATAAATATCACTTTATTTCTGTCCATTGCACTCCTACGAAGTACTTGAGTTTGAGAACGAGCCAATCCACCAGTTTTTTCTTGGTTGGGGCATTTTCCAACGGCGCCATTGCACCAATTTCAATTTTTTCATCTTCCTTCTTTCCCTGTTGTTATCATTGTCAGTACCACCGTCAACATGGCTACCATCACTCGATTCGCCAATAATGAATTTTTCTTTCAGGATTGTAATTCAAGTTTCATATTCTCCATGCAAGTTGCATTTGATGAACTTTTTTATTAATGCATTTCTCAACGTCAACAACTTTTCTTGAAGTTGCAAGTGGTGGAATTTCAGCATCTTAACTATCTATTATTAGACTTAAACATGATAGAGAAGAACCATATTCCCAAAACATAACTTTACACTAGTATTAGCATACTCAACAACACATAAAAATAACACCATATAAATCGGATTCATTTCTTGTCGCAAATATTCACTTGTAGCATACCATATCTCAATGGACTGAAGAAATCATCTTCTTTCTTTTTTGATTACCTTCCTCGCGTATGTATAAGACCGAATCCATTCGATTTCTAAAAGAGATTACACAGTGGTTGGAACTGAGCCACATTTCGTTATCAATTCCAATGTGGCGGATAAAATCATATATTTTCACGGGAAAATATAGTTCATACTAAAACAGGTTGAGAACAAGGAAATAGAAACACACAATACAATTGAACTTTCATGACTTATTATCAACTTCTATTTCATCGCATTACTTCATGATGGATTAAAACCAATTTATTTTTAAAGTAAATTTGTGAGGCTAGAAGAGAGTCCTAGTCATCTTTCCACATCACTCCATCCTTTACATCATAAGTTGGAGGACACCTTATGGTTATATTGGACAACTCATATGACATGTAAAGCTGAAGGATGTCATGCTTAGACTCAACCTTATCTAGCATTAACCTTAATATAATCTTTAAAGTAAGATTAAGCCATAAACAAACCATAAGACAGATTATAATAATCATGATTAACTTAAACTAAACAAGAGTTAATTTAACCTTATGGTATTTGTTGCACAAAACACAAAGATGTTTATCATCTTCCACTTGTTTAAACAACAAAACTTTTATAAAATCAAAAACTTTTTATCCTAGCGGCACAGTCAAGTCAAATAGTATGCTAGCCTTCGATTATAACCATAGGGACCTACACGCCATGTTTAAGAAGCGTAAGCCATTTCTACAATCAGAAAACTAGACGCCCTAGTCAAACATTTTTATTTTCAAAACAGAAAAACATTCTATTGCCTTAGCTTTATGCCAAAATCAAACTGAACTTGAAAAATTCATTTGGTTTAGTCTTATGACAACCTAATTGCACTTGTAACTTTATTGGATTAGCTTAAATCCATACAAGCAGCACCACATATGTTCTTATGCCTCCCACTTTTTCTCCTTAATCATATTCCCATTGTCTTGTTCGAATTAAGCACTATGCTAGTATTCTAATGGGACCAAGAACTTTAGGAAATTTAATGATATCGAATGAGAACTATATATCATACCAGAAATTATTTTATGAGTAGCTTAAAAAACCAAGGAAACGAATATAGTGATAGATCCTTAAACATTATATTCCCATTGATTTCAGATATTACCGCAACATACAACAAACCAAGGTTATTACTTTATACAACTATTAACATAAACCAAAAAATAGCATGTCAATAAGAAAATCATGATGACAAAATTGTAAACATCACGCTTCTGCTGAAATTCAGATTCAGTCACGGAAATAAACATGATGACAAAATCAAAAACATCACTCGTATTGAATTTCAGATTAAACGACAACACATACATGCTTATTATGATTGTATATAGCTACACAAACAAACCATATGGATGTCATATTAATAACCAAGAACAATAACATGATAAATTAGAAAACAAGACACTGTATCATTGGAAATCATCTTTGGGCGCAGAAAATATGACATACAATGATTCCCAATAAGTTTAAGAATAAGTTTTTGTATGAAAAGTTTTCACTCACATTAGACTTGATTCACATCAAATTTCATAAACAAAAAACAACTTAGGAAAGATTCGTGTTTATAATTTCTGAATGAACCAAACAAACCAACACGATCATATAATTGTATTAAAAAACTTCCCATACTCTTAAAGTGTCACATGGAAACATTTATTCGAGTAATGAAATCTATGAACTATTCTAAGCTACAATTTTTCAAAAAAACAAAAAAATCAGACTTATAATTAGCAAAACCGCTATCTTGAGAATTTCAAAACCGTTATAGATGTAAATATACCTTTATTGTGATGCACAAACTTTCTACAAGTACTGCTCCAATACTTGCAATTCTGATTTTTTAAACCCACCACATCAAGCATGAAGTACCAAACCACCGGATATACGAAGAACTATAAATTTAGAAAGTAAACAATCCAAAAACCCAATCTTACAATCACCCTTGCTGCTGAATATGTAATAATTAACTAGGTGAAATAGAAGTTGAATGTTGGAATTCCAGCGTTTTAACTATCACTTATTAGACCTAAACATGATACAGAACAACCATATGCCAGAAACAGAACTTATTAGCATACTCAACAACACCTAAAAATATCATCATGTGAAGAAAGAATATTATATATAGATCAAACTACAACAGGTTGAGAACAAGGAAATAGAAACACACAAGACACTTGACCTTTCATGTATCAACTTGTATTTCCTTACATTACTTCATGATGGATGAAAACATAATTACTTTTAAAAAAATCTTGTGATGCTAGAAGAGAGTCCTAGTCATGCTTGCCACATGTCACTCCAACTTTTCTATCATGAGTTGGATAATGCCTCATGGCTACATTGGACACCTCATATAACATGTCAAGCTGAAGGACATGTCGTGCTTAGACTCAAGCTCTTCTAGCATTAACCTTAAGAGAGTCTTTGGAGTAAGATTAATCCATAAACACGCCATAAAAATATTATAATAATCATGACTAAATAGGAATTACTTTAACCATATGGCATTTTTTGCGCAAAACATAAAAAAAATGTAACAACAAGAGCTCAAATTCCGATGGTTCTTGCACAAGACCATCTATCGATCTTGGTATCAAACACCAAATCTAGATTCGCACTCGGATAGTTTTCGGTTGAACTCAATTTGCTAAAATAATGCTACTAGTATGGACTAAGAAGAATGAAGAAAATGGGTTGTATACTACCCCTTTAAATAGATATCAGGGTTCTCCTATTTTTACTGCTTTTATAAAGAACAGTGCCATTTATTAATGATATGGGTTCCCAGGATTATGGAGCTAGAAGATGATATTTGGGTGAAATACTTCCACACTTGAAACTGTGGAGTAGAGTTCTTATTTATACTCAAAAGATATTGTGAAGCAGTTACATAAGTTGTTACAGATTATATTCAAAAACAGACCGTAAATATAGCCTAAGAATACTTCATAGTTGATGGCTCTGACTGACTCAATGAGACCCGGTGATAGTGCTTATCTTGTTATTGTTAACAAGGTGCAGCTGAGTCAGTATGCTTACTAACACCCTCCCTCAAGTTGAGCTGGAGTTTACGGATGTTCAACTTGTCACAAAAAAATTGAAACCTAACGGAAGGCAGGCCCTTAGTAAATAAGTCTGCTATTTGATCCCTTGAACTAATGAAGTGCACCTGCAGTTGTTTAGCTGCGACTCGTTCACGGACAAAGTGATAGTCGATCTCAATATGCTTTGTCCGTGCATGGAAGATAGGGTTTGCTGTCAGATAAGTGGCCCCCAGATTGTCACACCATAAGGAAGGCACAGAAGTTTGAACTCCTAATTCACGCAACAGAGACTGAATCCAAATAAGTTTTGAAGTTGCAATAGCAATGCCTCGATACTTTGATTCAGTGCTTGACTTCGAAACTGTCTTTTGTTTTCTGGCACTCCAAGAAATAAGATTCCCCCCAAAGTAGATACAGTAGCCACTAGTGGAACGCCTATCATCCAAATTACCTGCCCAATCAGCATCCGAATAAGCATTGAGAGAATAGTTCAAGGCTGGTGAGGAAGACAAGCCGTAGTCAATTGTGTGCTTCAAATAGCGTAAGATTCGTTTAACAAGTTCCCAATGCTCCAGATAAGGCTCATGCATAAACTGACAGGCTTTGTTAACAGCCACTGCTATGTCAGGCCGGGTGATGTGCAGATACTGCAAGGTTCCCACAACGCTTCTGTAAAGAGTGGGATCAGCAAACAACTCAGCACCATGGCGACGAATTTGGAGGTTAGTAGCCAGTGGAGTGCAAACCGGCTTAACCCCATCTAGTTTAGTGCGATGGAGTAAGTCTGAGATGTATTTCCTTTGTGAAAGCAGTAAGTTGCTTCCTTGACGTAAAACTTCAACACCTAGGAAATAAGAAAGAAGACCCATATCTTTCACAGCAAATGAAGTTCCTAAATCAGTCACCAGCTGATCTATCAAGTCAGACGAAGAGCCTGTCACAATTATATCATCAACATATATCAACACATATGTTGTAGAATTACCAGAAATTCTGATGAAAAGAGAAGAGTCCGCCACTGACACCTTGAACCCCAACTGGAGAAGATGACTGCTGAGACGAGAAAACCAAGCACGCGGTGCCTGTTTGAGACCATACAAAGATTTATGGAGCTTGCAGACGTGATCAGGGAAGTTAGGATCGACATAGACAGCAGGCTGCTTCATGTAGACATCCTCTTCCAAGACACCATGCAAAAAGGCATTTTCAACATCAAGTTGACGCAACTGCCAGCCATTCATCACTGCAATTGAAAGCACAAGTCTGATAGTGCATGGTTTGATCACTGGTGAGAAAGTTTCTCCATAATCCACCCCCTCTTGCTGTGTAAACCCTTTAGCAACCAAGCGTGCTTTATAGCGCTGTATAGTACCATCTGGGTTGCGCTTTATCCGAAAGACCCACTTAGACCCCACTATATTCATGTCAGACACAAACTTTACAAGTGAGTAAGTACCATTTCTTATGAGAGCATTTATCTGAGTGTCCATTGCGTCTCTCCATTCTGGAATTTTGCAGGCTTTAGAGTAGCAAGTCGGCTCCATAAAATCTTCTCCATGCAGAGGATATTTAGTGGCGGCAAGACACAATTTCTGAATTGGTTTGGTAATGCCTGATTTTGCACGTGTGACCATCATGTGACCCTGTTGCACTAGCTGAGTAGTAGGTTGAATCTCAGAAACACCAGGAGCAGTAGACAAGTCATTAATTGCAGACACTTCTGAAGCTGCTGGAGAAATATCTGGAGAATTTGGACCAATTGCCTGAGACTGCAGCTCTAATGCTGGTGTCAGCGGCTGCTGTAGCTGTAGCTGATCAGGAAATGATGGGCTGAAAATCGCAGAACTAAGAATGTCTGTGCATGATGCAGGAATCGGCTGACAAACGGCAAGAGCTTGCTGCTGTTGAGGAGAGAATGGGAATGTGGTTTCTTCAAATCTCACATGACGTGAAATATATTGTTTATTGGTTGGCAGATGAAGGCAAATATAGACTTTATGCGCTGAACTGTATCCTAAGAACACACAAGGAAGTGACCTGGGTTCTAATTTCTTTTCATTGTATGGCCTTAGACAGGGATAAGCCAAGCAACCAAACACCCTTAAAAAGGTATAATCTGGTTTCTTTTTGTACAACAATTCTAGAGGTGTTTTTGAATCTGATTTAGTTTTAGGTACCCTATTGATAAGATAACAAGCAGTTGTAAAAGCCTCTGACCAAAAGTCTTTAGGCAAGTGAGCATGAAATAGAAGTGCTAGACCACTTTCTGTGACATGCCTTATACGACACTCAGCAAGGCCATTCTGAGCCGAGGTGTGAGGGAAGGAAAATCTATGTTGAATGCCTGAACTATTTAAATATGAGGTAATTCTTTTGTACTCAAGAGTATTGTCAGATTGAAAAACCTTGATTTTGAAACCAGTCAAATTTTCTACTTGTTTGTGAAAGTGAACAAAGATATTGTAAGCATCAGAACGATGAACCATTGGAAATACCCATATGTAATGAGAGAAAACATCCATTAACAACAGGTAATAACGAAAACCATTCCTTGATAGTTGTGGAGAAACCCAAATATCAGAAACAATCAAACTTAAAGGAGTATCAAAGACAGTAGTACTGAGACAAAAGGGAAGTTTTCTACTCTTGCTAACATGACAAGAGTGACAGAAATCAAACTTCTTATGCAAAACAGGAAGAGAGAAATTCCTAATTTTTTGAAACAGTTCCAAGCATGGGGTGACCCATGCGCTGGTGCCAAACAGGTAAACTGGCTGAGAGAAAAGACTGAGGTATATTGGATGAATGAAAGTCACCTACGCCATCAAAAACATACAACCCATTCTCATTCCTCCCCCTTAGCAGCACTTCCCCTGTGCATTTGTCCTTCACAAGAAAAAAGCTTGTGTGAAACTCAAAAATCACGTTGTTGTCCTTACAGAATTTAGAAACAGATAGAAGATTTGTTTTAATCTTAGGTACATGATAAATATGATTTAATATAAAGCAACGTGAATTATGAGTGAATGTTGCGTTACCAATATGTGCTATCTCCAGACCATTACCATTACCTACACGAACTTGATCCGTGCCCTCATACTCATGTGGTATGCAGATGTTGTTCACATCAGGAGTTAGATGATGGGTCGCACCAGTGTCAGTTACCCATTGTACATTAGTTTGACCACCTGGGAAGGCAATATAAGCCTCAGGCGTTTTTGCAGGTTGTTGAGCATCTCTGTCATAGCGAAACCAGCATCTATCTGCAGTATGGTTACGCTTTTTGCAAATCTGACAATAGACTGTACCATTACCAGAATTTCTTGGAGGCTGTTGAGGACGACGATTATTGTTTGGCTGATTTGGTCCTCTCGTTGTATGTTGGACTCCTCTTGGTGCAGGTCTGCTTGCAGAAGATGAGGAAGAGCTGACATAATTTGCAACTGGTTCTTGCAACTGAGATAGTTGATGTTCTAACCTCATCTCAAATGTCAGAAGATGAGTGATGAAGGTTGATATGTCCATTGTTTCAGCAGTACTTAAAGTAGTAACAATAGGGTCATATGTATGATTTAATCCATTGCAAATGGATTGCTTTTTTTCATGAGCTGGTACGGTATATCCTGTGGCTGCAAGCTGATCAAACAAACGCTTAGCATCATTTAAATACACCTTCAGAGTCTTATTTCCTTGGTTCAGATTATGGAGCTGTCTCTTTAAATTCATCTGGTGAGCAAATGTTTTTGGAGCAAACTCAGACTCCAAGGTGTCCCATATCTGTTGTGCAGTTTCAAGTTCTGCAACTACACTGAGAACCTCAGGAGTCAAGGTAGAATTCAGCCAACCAACGATCAAAGAATCTTGGTGCTCATATGCAGTGAACGCAGGATTAATATCCTCACTTTCTGGTAGATTTCTTGGTGGTTTTTCTTTTGATCCATCAATAAAACCTGTTAGGTCATAGCCTTTCAGTATAGGCTTGAACTGAGCCTTCCATAAAACATGATTAGTACCAGTGTGTTTTAAGGTAACAAGGTGATGGATTTGAACCTGGCGTAGAGTTTTTGTAACCTATGCCATTGTTTGGATTTTTTTTTTTGGTTGTATAGGTTTTAGAATAGGCGCGGAAGCTGGGTTTTGGATCTTGAGCCTGATACCAAGCTAGAAGATGATATTTCGGTGAAATACTTCCACACTTGAAACTGTGGAGTAGAGTTCTTATTTATACTCAAAAGATATTGTGAAACAGTTACATAAGTTGTTACAGATTCTATTCAAAAACAGACCGTAAATATAGCCTAAGAATACTTCATAGTTAATGGCTCTGACTGACTCAATGAGACCCGGTGATAGTGCTTATCTTGTTATTCTTAACAAGGTACAGCTGAGTCAGTATGCTTACTAACATATGGAGTAATCTCCTATTTTTACTGCTTCTGTAAACCCCCCTTGTTTATTGGGTTTCATAGTTGACGGAATATCTTATTTTCCTATTCTTTTTCATTTATTTTCTAATCTAAATTACTAAACCTTCTCTTTCATAACTATCTTTCCCTGTGAGTCTTGTTTGTCTTCAATTTCTTCATCATCCAAACTCATCATATCAAACGCAGGTAAGAAAAGCCTAAATTTATCTATTTTACAAGATTAAAATGTTTCACATGTTTCTTCCCAACCTTGTTACCCTTGCAGTTACAAAATTTTGACTAAAAACATTCTTGCATTCTATCTCATCAAAGGAGATTACTCCATAATCCATTAAATCAAACACAACATCTCCATCAATCAAATTCCGACTCAACCCAAACTTAACAACCAAATAATGAACCCGTTTAAAACTATCAAAATCTTTTCACTCACATATGCTTAAACAAAACCAGAGGAAGTGAATTATCTTGCAGAATTTCTTCTTACAGCATCTAATAAAACAACTCCAAAACTCTTAATATCATTATCAATCTTTGAATAACTAAGGATCATAGTGTATCAAGCTGTCACAATTTCTCATTGGCATTCCGTCAAACAGTTTGGATGTAGTACACCAATCTGATATTTCACCTGATTTTTTTTCTAGCATAAAGCATAAGCTTTTTTCCCGTAGAAAGGTATATAGAGAAAACCCATTAGAGAGAACTGCAGTGAATAAAAAGATGGCTTGGTATAAAGAATTTCAGTCGAAGATTTAAGAAATCTGGGAGCTATTGAAACAGAGAAAAAGATATGGAAGATGGAAGAAGTAAGACAAAATATTGCTTTGGACAATTTTTCCAAACTAAAATAACGGATGAATATATAAATTTCCAGACGGTTGAAATCCCCGTTAAAATTCAACAAATAGAAAGGAGAGGAATGGGCACCCGCGGAATAAAATATATTTTATTCCGCACAAAGTCGGACTTAAAATAACGGATGAAAATATATTTCCAAACGGTTGAAATCCCCGTTGAAACTCAACAAATAGAAAGGGGAGGAATGTGCACTCACGGGCGCGGGTGCACAAAGTCGGACTCGAACATAAGAAAACAACACCAAACAAATATGTATGGTCGGGATCGCATTGACCAATTACTTTAATAAACTGCAAATTAAAATAAATGATAGATGAATTAAAAAAAGTGGTTACTTTGTTGCAGAAAATTGTATTGTCCTCTGATCCAGAAGATAAAGGATGCAAAGGATTTGGAATGGAAAAAAAAACCTTTTATAAACATAAAATATAAATGAAAAATTAAAAGATGTTGAATTTATAGAGTATAAACTTTATAAGGAATTTAATTTTCGAATCTAAATCACTAAATGTATATTCTCTTTAAAGGAATGAAAGATATATTTGTTTTCTTAATTAGACAAAGTTCTTTAATATTTTAGATGATTCGGTAAAAATACATATAAATGTAAAAAATTTAAGGCTATATTAAAGAGTTGATTGGAAATATATGACTATAAATAGAAGTTGGACATAATTTTGGAAATACGAAATAGAATAGAGGACTGTCTTTCTGAAACGGAGGGAATATAAAATTGGTTTTTCTTCTTTTTTAACATTCAAATCAAGTTGTATTTCAACCCAAATAATCCGCAATAAAGCAAGAGTACCCGGAGCCATGTTGTTGAATTGCAACAAGAAAGAGTATTAAAGTGTGATTAATACTTGGAGTTCTTGTATTTTGTATTGTATTACTATATATACCCATCAAAAACACTAGTGATACCTCGATTTAGTTTTAAAAAAGGAAGTTACTAATCTGTTAGTGGAAATATCACAAAAACTATAATTTTTTGATATGCATACCGCTTCTGCTTAAATATTTAATTCGTAGTTTTAGATATCATGAATCATGATATGATAAAACTTAACTAAACATCAGCATCAGCTTTTAAATATCTATGGAACATAAAGAAGTTCTATATAATTAGGCCGATCAAAACATAAAAAGAGAAAGGAGATAAACTGTTGAGATAATTAGTCCAACATGGTTTGGGATGTTTAAGATCATGCGGTCAGGGCCGGCCCCATAGGGGAAGCGGGGAAAACTCCACTTTGGGGCATCAAGGCTTAGGGGGCAATGTAATATGTGGGTTACATTTTGGATTTTTATCAAAAGTAAAAACATTTTTAGGGGCTTTTTATAAAATTATGTGATGTGTGAGTAGAAAAAGAATAACTTGAGGGCTAAATTGGAAGTTTTTACTCTTTCCACTAAATAACGCCTGTTGCAGGCTTAGAAGTTCTTTTGTTTTTTTGGGAGCTACTACGATTTAGGCAGTATTCTAATTCTCATCTTTAATTCCCATCTTCTTGTTAACTATGTATTAGATAACTAATATCAGGAACAAATCGAGGTCAATGTTGAAGGCTTTTGCCTATCAAAATGTTATAGGCTTTAGTAATTTAATTTTAAGTTATATTTAAAATCGTAAATTGTGTCCATTCTACTACTCATAATTCTTGCTTTAGGTACTTTTTTTTTTATGCTTTCACTTCAGGACGATCAAGGACGATCAAAGAAGAGTGAAAAATTTCTGTTGTTAGAATAAGTAAAGCTATATGGTAAGAAAATTAAAGATAATTAGGGGGCAACAACAATTTTGTCCACTTCGGTGCAAAAGAAACTCAGGACCGGCCCTAATGCGGTTTATAGTCTTTAGGGCCTCTCTATTCATTGCCAATTGGTTTTCAGTTGGATGTCCATATTCTAATATTGTATTAGAACAGGCTATTTGCGACGAGTCTTTTGACTGCGTCTTTACTCCTTCAACCGATTTATTTTCCACGTGTTAACCCAACGAGAATACACGTGGGGGATGTGTTGAGATTATTCGTCCCACATTGTTTAGGTTGTCTAAAATCCTACGGTTTATAATCCTATGGGCATCCACTCACCGTCAATTGGTTTTGAGTTGGATGCCCATATTTAAACAAAAACCATTCGGCCTCTTTTTGGCTTTGGCAGCAGTTGATTATTTATTAGCAACAATAGTTATCTAATCTTGAATAATTTGTGATGGTACATCAAATGTAACATTGTTAGCTTGATGATCGTCATCAAATCTATCATACCCTGCCGATCAAAAAACAAAAACAAGACTGTCAAACAGTCAAATCTTATGTCAAAAATTCCATAACTTTAACCAAAAATCAAAAATCAAAATAAATAAACAAACTCCCGAAATTAAAATTTTGAAGGAAAAATGACACTCTTTTGTAAGTTAATCTTGTCTAAAATATCTTTAGAATGTTCTCTCTATTAAATGCAAATCTTGGTTCAGATAAAAAATCATCAACTTCGAAGAAAGGGTCCATGGCCTTCCACTATCCCCGAGTTGATGCGATCTTGGTCGTCCTACAAAGCACCTGAAGATGATAAAGAAGTGTGGTCTTTAATTTCTGTAGCTGCTCTATGGATTATTTAGAACAAAAGGAATCAGAGTAAATTTGAAGAAAGGTCAAAGAATTCAGAGCAACTTTGTCAGAATGCAAAAGCTTTATTACTCTCATGGGCATCACTTTTTAAACCTACTCTAAGGGGGAATTCAACTAGTTTACTCTTTAACTGGAATTTAATTTTTCTCTAGTTAATTTTTCTTTTCTTTCTGTTTTGCTTCTTACTTCTTGTAAGTACCTTGTATGTACATTATTCTCTCTTTTAATAAATTCTTCTTCTTCTTCATCAAAAAAAAAAAAAAAAAATTATCAACTTTTTTAGTGTTTTATTTTCATTCTTCATTTTTTGAAGAACGATGGCAAATATGGTTTGTTTCTTTTTTTTATTTACTTATCTGTTTGGATTTCCTCCTTCACCTTCTTATCCAATCGTTTGAATCATAGAGATGATGGTGATTTTGTGCGCGGGCCTCTCAGCGTATGTATGTTTATATTAAGGAATGACTCGGGCTATTTCACCCTCTCCACGATTTATCCCCATAACACTCAAAATCACTCTCGTGCATTGAACTTATAATATGTCTTTGTGGAAGCGGAAGGGTAATGAAATTACTACCAAATTTTTGGAACTGTATTATGGCATTTCCTAAACTTAGCAGTAAGAAAGCTAATATCCACTACCCTATGGGTGAATTAATGGCCAGATAGAATGCAAACTTTTCATTTTTAATGCAGCGTGAACATGTTTGATAATGCATGCTAACGATATAGAAAATATGAGGTCTATACATTTTGGTAAGTTGTTTTAAGTACAGAGACATATTGGTTCTAGTAGATTCTCTTTATAGAACACCTTTCCTAGATTATTGGGGATAAAAACACAAAAAGGCCGGATACTGAAATGGTTTCTAACAACAAAGTACTATACAATCAGAATGGTACAAATTGGAATGTGAAAGGTGCACCTTTTTTAACAGTAAGCTAATGGTCCATTTTGGTTTACCTAATCCAAAGTAAACTGAGCATATTTACTACATTCATAAGGCAAGTTCCTGGAAACTACAACACCTAGTAGGTATAATGAAAGTTTGGTCGACGTTGTGTGATCAAGAGAAAAATCAGCACCCACCTATTTATAGGAATATTGTTCAATATTAAACATTACGTAAATCATCAATCAGTCATAAAGCTTCAAATGAAAAAACAAAATTCTAAAATAAGAAATAGACCACCTTACCATTTAAATCCACCCCTAAAAATTACATCAGAGTAGTGTTCCTTTGTGTTCAACCTGGAAAAACTATTAATTGTCCAAGTAAATCTTGAAACTGGAGCATCCTTAATTGTCGATTCTCCCAAGGACAACAGTTTCAGGTTGGGCTGCTAGAACTTTATATCCTTAATTTGTTCCTGCTACTTTATAACTTCAGATTTAGCTTTCTCAACCACCAAACCTGCAATGTTTAAGCAAGCAACAGTACGATTCTGTCAATGAACATGAAGAAATGATAACAATAACATTGAGGAACAACAAAACTATTACTGCAACTTTTACTGAATTGTAAATGGGTTACATTACTTTGATAATGAGAAGACGGCGCCTTTGATAATGCTGTCAGTACTGTACCAATTTAAAACAATAAGATCAAATTAATTGGGTGAAGGACAATAATAGTATGTAGCTTGTTTCCTACATAGAAATTTCTGTTGGATACCTGTTGGATAGTAATGCCGGGTATAATTAATTTGAAAACAATGCAGTGCCAAATATCCAATAACATTAAACTAATAATTTTGAGAGCTTTTGTGATTATACCATTAGAATCTGCCATAGATACTGAGCATCCATAATTTACAGAACGACATCACTTCTGCAGACATATAGGAGGACTTAGTTCAAGATTTCAACATTGGAATCGTGACATTTCATCGCTAAGATAACATAGTTTACTGGAATAACCAAAATAGAGTAAAAACGATTCACATTCATAAAAATTGCGGCAGCAACCGAAAAATTATTACAAAACAGTAAACCCAAATTCCTCAAACTGATGAGGAAACACTTACCTTAAAGCTCACGATATTCAAAGTATGTTCCTCACCATATCACTTATAAGCAACTTTGCATATGAGGACACAAAATTGGAAATTCATTCTCCACTCTACCCATCTTCGAATTTTCCTGGTCGGCAGTAACCAATTAAAAAACAGAAAACTAAAAGAATTAAAATTCTTCATTTCAGAACTCATAATTGTTCAAATAAATTAAGGAAATATCCCTTAAACATGTGCTGCTACACTATAAAATTTGCAAAATTACAACATACCCATTTGAATCCATCTTTCCCCACATAAACTGAAATTAAACATAGGATTTGATAAGCATTTTCAGATGTGGAACATGTAGATAATAGAGAAACACAATGAACAAAGGGAAAATTGTCTTTTGGTAATCCATTTTGCATGAATCGATAGGCATCCGCCTTTGATAGAAAAGGTAAACGTGGTTAATAAAGGAGGAAAAACTTACATGTTAAACCGGTGAGACTGATGCTGTTCTATGATTTTTCTAGACAATTTATAGTCGCAGAAATTAAAACCATGGTGTGCGTTTCTTGTGTCATAATTTCACTAATGAATCAATCTGAGCGGAAATCTAATCATGAGCGCAAACCTAGAACCGTTACTGAATTCAAAAATCCAGAAATTGTATGAGTGGGAATTTCTAGCGACGCTGAAATGTTTTTTTTTTTTTTATGATCGATAAAAGAGAATATATTAAGAGCACACAAGCCGTGTGCAAGCAGATACAACCAGCAATGAGCAAAGGCTCAAAAACAAAAGAAAAACGAAGTTAAAACTAAAAAAAGACTACGAACATCTAAGTACACAAACAAGATAAACAGAAGAAGACTCTTCTTGTTGTACCCTAAATTCAAAAATCAACTTGCAAACCAACAGAAAGAATATTATCAAGTAAGGTATTCTTCAACATCCTCTATAGTTAAATCATCATGATTGTTCACAAGATCCTTAAACATGTCTTGACGATCTATTTTTCGAGGGGAAGTCTAATCCCCATTAAGATCCAAATTACAAAAGCTTTGTTGTTGATATCTTTTTAGGGATTCCAGAATTTTGGAGCTTTTTCTTTTTCGTACTTAAAGTACCAGTAGGGAACATACCTGTCGCTTTGGCTTTTAAACTCAATTTTTTGGAAGATTCCAGATTTTGCTCGGAAGATGATGACTTCGATATGCTTATCTCCGAGTCTTCCACATCTAATTGAGAAGTAGCAACCTTTTCCTCTTCTTCGAAAACATGAAATCTGTTGGCGTTCTCAAACCCCAGAGGAATTGATGGGTCAGCGACGCTGAAATGTTAATGAAAAGATGGAATTGATGGATACTGAATGAAAGAATATTGAATCAGAGATAATGGAAGGATTGAATCAGACATATTTAATAGGGATTTTATCCTGGGGAATTACAAAAATGAGTGAACGGAGGTTCTTTAAGAGCATCTCCAACGGAGAGTAGATTTATTTATTTTTAGTGACACATAAGATTTTAGCCCTCGTTTGACATAAATTCATCTCCAATAATAGGGTCCTACAAATTAGGAGAGACCAATTATTAAATATGAAGGTGTTTAAGAAAGTGTTATCTACACCTTCGGTTGCACCTCCACGTCATCTTTTTAACTAATTTTCTTTTAATTCTAAGGGTTGAAATTCTCACTGTTGGAAATGACATTTTAGATATGAGGTCTTATTCTATGTGTAGACCCCATAAATAAAAGGACTAAATTAAAAATCCACGTAGGATTTTTTGCACCTTCTCTTGCAGATGCTCTAATGCTTCATATGGTTTGTGGTCCACAAAAAATAGCATTCACTATAGACACAGAACAACGATATCCACTGGATCAACCCAATTTAGATTGAACTGGGAGGGGAGGGGGAGATCGCAGCCGCTAGTTGACTCCAACGAATATATTCTGACTGCTGGGTGACACACTAAACACTACTGTTGTGTAAGCATTGATACTGGGTAGACAAAATTAATAGGCTCGAAGGGGTAGGACCAAGAATTTTGGGGTACAAAGATGAAGGGGTAACATTAGTACTTTTAGGGATACATAAAGGAAGACTCGTAATAAAATATTTTAAAAAAAATCATCGATATTATATTTATAAAAACAGAGTTTTTTCGAGCGACGTGGTTAATAGGAGTTTCTGGTCGATTCTGGTCCCACTAGTATTTTTATTTTAGTAATATGATAAATTTTCAAACAAAAAATCTAAAAAAATATTCTTTTGCCCCACAGTATATTTTCATATTTAAAAAAAAAATATTTTCTATAACAACGAAATCTAATAAAATCTCATAATATGCTAAAAATATATAAAAACCGGCTAGAATATATCTATAATCATGACGTGTAACATACAAATTCATAGAAAAAATAAAAGTAAAATCACAACAAGATAAGTTAATTTTTATCTAATCAAGATTTCATCATAAAAGTAAATTAATCATAAAAATGTCCAATGTCCAATGTTCTCATCATAAAATAATAATCATAAAAATGTCCAATGTCCAATGTTCAATTACATTACACTTTTTATAACTAAATTAAACCAATCTTAATTACAATTCCAATCTACGGATAATTAGATTAACCATAATTATGACTTCCAATTACAATTTCAGAAATCAAAATAAACTTTTGATCAAATTGATCTACAATCAAATAAAAATATAGGTGGATGCTTACCTGTAGATGATTTCTCTTCCACAAAGAATTGATTGTTATCCTGTCCAATATTTCAAAATACGAAATCAGTAATAAAAAATCGTGGAAGTATTTGAACGTGATATTAAGCGGAGAACAAAAAGTTATCATTACAAAAGATTCGATAAAAGTATTATTTGAACATGATGAATGAATTTTATTCAATATTGTTTATTTCACACAAAAAACAAAAATTCTAATCCTAACCATGTGAAAAAGATAACAAAAATATTATCATTATTGTCCAAAATTATAAAATTATTAGTATTTTTCAACATAACTTTTCTTGATTTCATAAAATAAAATCGTTCCTAAACCGTGTGAAAAAGATACTCAATATATCTTGTACATTTTGGTTACCGAAAATTATAAAAAACATAAATATTTTTTGATACCGATTGATCTTATTTCCAAAACAAAACTGATTTTTTATGGAATGTTCCAGGTTTTATGTCCTATATAAATCATTCGCGTCGAAGAAAAATTCATTGTTACCACTTTGCTTTTTTCTTTTAAGACTTTGCTGGGTTATTTTGATTTTTTGATTTTTTTCATACAATTTTAGGGTTCTTTGTCTGATCTATTTTTGTTGTTTATTGTGCATGTACGGTCGATCACGCACCTATTGTAGTTGTAGTAACCGGGCATAATCAATACGAAGGTATAAACTCGATTATTATTAGATATCAAATAGTGTATAGTTTTACAAATAAAATCATTATTTTGGTTTTGATATATACGATTAAAATCTTTTTTTTTATTGCTTTTTTTTTGGTTAAAAAGGTAGGTAACTAATATCT
The DNA here is from genome assembly GCF_003573695.1 of Papaver somniferum. Classification (NCBI taxonomy): domain Eukaryota; kingdom Viridiplantae; phylum Streptophyta; class Magnoliopsida; order Ranunculales; family Papaveraceae; genus Papaver; species Papaver somniferum. Next base: position 6,200,817 of record NW_020618825.1, read on the forward strand.
GCTTTCGTTTCTATGATACATAGATTTGTAGTCCATAAATTTTTTATTGTTTTGGTTTTGAAATATACGATTAAAATCATTTTTTTTTGTTGCTTTTTTTTGGTTACAGAGGTAGGTAACTAATATCTGTTTTCGTTTGTATGATACATAGATTTGTAATCCACAATTTTTTTTTTGGATATTAAGTCGAGAAGGATCTGGAAGTGTTTCTTAACCGTTTACAAGGTATTAAACCTCTTCACGTAGCTATTACGGTAATAATCATCAAGTTCATGCAGTCTTCAGAAGTAATTACAATGCTATTTTTTTCCTTCCGAATTAGATATATTTTTAAATGACACAACTGCAGTTCTATTTTTTTCGTCTGACATATATCACTGCTTTTAGTTCCCATCTTTTCCCTCTTATGTGGCTTGCAGTTCTTAGTTCAGCATATCAAGACTCAACGTCCAGATTTGAAGGAGCGCGTAAGTGCTGCACTGGTAAAGGAGACAAATTAAAATACATGCCAGCTATTGGGAGATCATATAATCAATGGTAAATACTAGCTGAGAATGAAAGTAACTTTTTAGCTGAAAAACCGATTGATACAATTGGAATTTTTACTGTTGCGTACAAAGATTAAAAACATGCTACATTGTTTCCTGTCAGAAAAACTCTATTATTTTTACTATCTTTTTCACTCAAGTTATAATACTTCTCTGAGTTTATGTGTCTGCAAATTTGTATTTTTTTTACCTCGTATATTAAGCAAGTAATATAATCTTCATCGTTTTCTAACTGTTCTCAATTGTTTCAGGGTTGTAAAGGAGCCCTCTTGAACATTATTTCAAAATATTCTTATGGTAAAGCTAGCTTCTTTTGTATTTGATTTTTCCATGTTTTTATTATTTTTCTTTTCTTTTGTTGTTTATGAGTAGATTTAGTATTCCAAAAATTACTTAACATGGCAATCATGATTTGTGAAAGCACTTCTTTGAGCATTTAGTTCAAATTTTAATTTATGATTCATGAAGCTAATTCCCTCTCTTCTCCTTTTGTGTGAGTTTATGCTTATGTTACACTAAGCAAGATCATTTACCTACTGAAATGTAAAGGTAAATTCACTCATTTATTTCCCACAAGTATATGATGTAAAACAGAAAAAAAAAACTAAGATGTGGCACGCTTGACAAACCCAATGTTTTTTTCTGTTCACTGATCAATAGCGCAGCAATTGCAGGAAACAGTTTATCAAGAAATCACAGTTTACATCATTGATGGTACAATATACTTTATGAGATGTAAGATGTCGATTATAAAAGTTACTCGATATATTGCAACTAAAAAAATAAATTTTATTAAGAAAACTTATGGAAATATTTTTTACGAGTTAATGGTTTTGAATATTTACTCAGTTTTTACATCATTTTATTGCCTTGATTTTTTATTGCCTTGATTAAATAGGTAAGAAATGTACTAGCTATGTTATAAAATATTCTGTTGCAATGTTTACTCGATTTTGGCATCATATGAATAAAATGATTTTGGATAAAAGGAGAAAGAAAATATTGAAACATTGTAAATTGAGGTAATAGTTCATCTGCAAATAGATCTATTTTGGATTGGATATATTTTTTAATTAATTATGATACTCTTTTCCGAAAAAAAGGAAACAAATTAAGTCAATAATTGTGATACTAACGTGAAATGAAGAAATGCTTTATATCCACGAAAAACCATCGTTCCCTCCATCATGACAAAGAGGATGCAAATTGTAGAATCTTTGTGCTCCATAATATACATATTCAACCAATCACATTTAAAAACAAAAATTACCTAAAGCAATAAAATCTAATTTCAACTATCAAAAATAAATAAAGAAAGTAGTCTAATCATCTTAGTTAAATATTAAAATTAATAAATTAGATAAAATCATTCATAACAATTTAATCACAAAAATTAAATCAATCATGAAAATAGAAAAATAATCCAATATCCGATTACACTTCTGTTAATTATAAACTCATACTCCCTTCGTCCCACTGTTAAGTGACCTAGTTCAAATTTGCACAATTTTTAAGGCAAGCAATGGAAAAGAATATTTTTAAGCATATTTTACAATTATACCCTTATAGATAATAATTAGTGAAATTTTGAAATGATTTATTTCTCAAATTACACCATTGATGTTCGCAAACTTTATACCATTGAAAAGCATTTTAAAACACCTACGTAACGAATATAAATATGTCTATCAAATTATGCATATTTCATATATTTCTTATAATCAATTAAAAGGATAATTTAAGAAATATCTCCTTGTTTAGTGATATAGGTCACTTAACAATGGGACAAAATCTAAAAATAAATAGGTCACTTAATAGGGGGACAGAGGGAGTATTAATTATAACCAAATTTACTATTGCAATTCGAATAAAATTAAAAAAACCCTTTGTCAAAACTAGTGATTCAAATTTAATATTAAAAAACATAGAGTATTAGATGCGTACCCGTGGATCGGAACACGCTTCCTCTTCCACAAAAATAATTAAACGATAATCTTAAAAAATAGTCGAAATATAGAATCGTTTGTAGAAAATTCTTAATGTTGTCGTTTCGATAAAAGAAATTCTAGAATCTGTATTCTAAACGTGTAAGTAATGATGGTTGGTGAAAATTTTTGGAGTAAAAATATTGTAACAGGTAAATATAGAGATATCCAAAGTTACTATCCAAAATTTAATAAATTGCATGAATTTGATATTGCTTCATATTATTTCCAAAATGAAGTTTTTTCCTTTTTGTGGTAACTTCATGTTGGAGAGTCGTGACTCTCTATATAAATCTCTCGAGAGAATGCCATATTTGCGCTTTAGGGTTTTGTTGTCTAATTTTTTTTCTTCTTTTGGTGTTGTTTGCTTTGCATGTTTCTTGAATATATAGCATGCTGCTGATTGCGGTGGAGGTGGTTTTTTTGGAGATTTATGGCGATGAAAGAGACTCATGCGATATATAATGAAAACATCTTTTTTGTGTTTTGATAATTTTTCTTGATTTTGTTTATTGCAATTGTTGGTGATACCTTTTATCGGTTTTCATGGGTGAGCCGATGGGATTTTTTTTTTTTTCTTTCCTTTCCTTTCTAGGTATTTTATGTTTCGTTAAGAATAAGTCAATTTTGATTACGTTGTCTCCCTTGTAGTTTATATTTGTTTTAGCCCTTTTTGGTTCATTTTATGTTTTGCACATCAACTAAGATACATCAGTTTAGTCATTCGTTTATTAATTTTTTATATATAATAAACAGACCCGTGCATCGCATGGGTGAAAAACTAGTTATACTTAATTTAGGTGTATTATTCCACCTCTCTAAACCATTTCATATTATTTAATTATAAAATCATAACTTATTATATAATCGATAAAATAATAAGAATTTTTTTTTCTCTTAATAATTCTGATATAATAATTGTTTTAAATAATAATTTTTCTTGATTCCAAGCCTATTATTTTTATAAAAGTTATCCTGTACGTTTCCAATTTTTTTTTGCCAAGACCATGAAAAAAAGACTACCATTGTAAATTCAGTTAGTTATTGGTATATTTTATAAAATAATCTGGTCAAGATGCCCAACTTTGATAACCTGGAAAGACTTTGCTCACATGTTATAGTCTCGCGTCGCAATGAGTGTTATAGCCTTTTTATGATGCAAGCATCAAGCCTTACCGCAACCACAAACACACTATTTCACCCAAGTTTCGAATATCTCTCAAAAATCACAAGTCCACAGTTTGGAAAAAAGTATTGCATCATATTAGACTAAAATAAGTAAAACAATAGAATTTTAAAATATCCGTACTAGGAATTACAAGGACAACTTATCAGTGGATTATTTCAGGTAAGACAACTAGATATCAAGCAAGAGAAGTATTTAGGGTTGCCAATTTTTGTGGGTAGAAATAAAAAAATTCCCTTCTAAACACTTGGTGAAAAGATGGAGACAAGATTAACCAGATAGAGTGGCTCGAATATATCTGAATCAGGCCGTTCTGTAATGATCAGGAATGCCACTAATGCCATACCCGTTCATCATATGATAAGCTTCAAATTACCAGATGAAACAACAGGTAAACTAAACTCTTTACAGCAAAAGTATTGGGGAAATAAGAAAACAAACAGAGGAAAACATCATATTTCATGATCAAATGTCAATAAACCAAAAGAGGAGGGAGGTTTGGGATTCAGAAGTTTATCCTTGTTCAATAGAGCTTTGTTAGCTTAAAGTGCGTGGAAGTTATGTACAAACGACAGTTCAGTATGTGCAAAATCCCTCAAGGAAAAATATTACAAGGATGGAGATATCTTTAATGCGCAGGAAAATTGGAATTCCACATGGTCGTGGAGAAGTATCCACAACGAAATGGGTTTCATTCAAAAATACAGTTGTTGGAGCCTGGGAAATGGTAAGAATATCATGATTTGGAAGCACAAATGGTTAATGGATTTACCAGGTCCACCTTCTCCTAAAACTGGTATTCATTCTCATCTGGAATACACATATGTACATCAACTGTTCTTACCTAATACTGGTACCTGGAACTACAATCTGTTATTCTCTCTTTTCGAAGCCACAACAACAAGTCTAATTTTGCAACAAACTATTCGTCATCAACATGAAGATATAATTGTTTGGACGTTGGAAAAGAACATAGTGTTTTCGGTTAAATCAACGTATAGAAAGATGTTTGAGGAGAAGAATATACATACTCCAGTGAACCGAAGAATGAAGAATATTTTCAAGAAACTTTGGAAACTTCTCTTACTGCCAAGGATAATTCAGTTCTTATGGAAATGTCTCAAAGACATACTGCCTACAAGGGATAAGCTTCTACATATACTCCAAGATGGAAATCTAAGTTTTCCAACTTGTTCTCAAGTTCCAGAAATTAGAACTCACTGCATTTTGAATTGCTCAAATTTTAGAGGGGTTTGTTTTGCAGTGCTCGAAATTCAGACTCAAGGCATCAATAATCTTCAACACTGGATCTGTGAAATGTTTGATAATTACTTCACTAATTAGTTACAAGAAGATGTTCTTTGTAAAATAGCTATTGTGGCCCGGTGCTTATGAAATGCTCGCTGTGATAGAGTCTTCAATGGGATAGCTATTCCACCGAACGTTATTGTGATAACCTGCAAAAAAGAAATCTTTCAGTTCGAAAATAAACCACTGTGATGAATATATCTCCTGCTCATGAAGATAGGCGTGATCTTCATTGGATACCTCCTGATATAAAATCTCTTAAAATTAATTGTGATGGCTCATTTCTTAATACAAATAAAACAGGTGGTCTGGGACTAATCATTCGTAATTTTGCAGGTGAACATCAAGGTTCCAAATATATCTTCTTGATTAGAGTAAAGAATCCAGAACAGGAGGAATGAAGAGCATTATGGGAAGCTGTTCAATGGGAAAAAGAGATGAAGCTGGGAAGAGTGGATTTCGAGCTCGATTCAAAGCTTGTTGCAGATGCTGTGAACAATGAGAGTTTCAGCATCGACTGGAGAATTCATAATGTGATACTAGATATAAAAAATTTATTTAAATTGTTTAACCTTTGGAGTTTTCTTATGTTCCAAAGGAAAAAAATAAAGTAGCTGATATTTTGTCCAAGCTAGATAGAATAGAAAGATTAAGTAGTTTTTGGCTTACATTTCCTCCTAGTAATATTGCTGCTCCGTTACATGAGGATATATCCTTTGTAAACACTATAATTAATCACTTTTAGTTTCAAAAAAATAGAATTTTAAAAATCCGTACTACGAAATGTTAGTTTTGAAATATAGAAAATGGTAGTAAAATGTGGGGAAAAACTATTATACCCGTAGTGCTCATTTTTGATACATTTTAATGCCTCAAAATGTGGGGGTCAAAGATTCCAAGACATCTTATTCAGTTGATTAAAAAAACTGTTTGAAAAATATTGGAATCTAACAATTGTGGAAATTATATAAATACCCTTCCTTTTCATGGATTTCACAAATACCCTTATCTATCAATAATTATACCTTTCATTTTCTAAAATGTAAATCATTTAATTTTGAATCATATAAATACCCTTTTATTATCAATAAAAATTTAGATGAAAATCATTTCATTTATTATATCACATGCTGGTGGTGGTGGAGGTGATGCGGCAGTAGAGGTGGTGGTGCCACCAGATTTTGGGATCAACTTTTGTTGTTGACACCAGATTTGGATGTCAACTTGGGTTGTTGACACGTAATCTTGACTTAACTAATTTCCGAGTTTTCAATTTTGGTAACAACTTGGGTTGACACCAGATATGATATCAATTTCGGTTGTTGATAAAAAAATCTGGATCAACTTCAATTGATGATACAAAAATCTAGACCTAACTTATTCATAAATTTTCAATTTTGTTATCAACTTGATAGCACCGGTGGTGGATTTGGAGGCGGTGGTGGATGGGGTGACGATGAGTTGTGATGGAATTATGATGGTGGAATGTTGGTGATGGTTGTGAAGTGGTGGTGGTGGTGGTGGTGATTGTCGTCAGTGGAGTTTGAGGAAGGGGCAGTAAGTTCGGTGATTACGCTGCCAGGGGGCAGGACGGGCCTACGCCACGTATCAAAAAAAAAATAAAAGAAAATGGCATGTGTAATAGGTTACTAAAATAATTTATTTCTAAGTGGATAAGTTTTATATATAAGAGGAGGGATGTATATTTATAATGTGATATGAGTATTTTTGAAGGGTTCCAAATCTAAGGGTATTTAATTAACTAGATTTGTGCCCATGCTACGCTCCGGGCATATTATTTTTTTTAATTTGGTGTACGTGGGGCTTCGCCCCGCCCAGCCCAGCCCAGTCCCGTGGGGATGCGTTTTTGATATGGTGTGAGCAAGGCTTCGCCCCGTCCGTGGAGATGCATTTTTGATTTGGTGTGCGCGGGGTTTCGCCCCGCCTCGTGACGATGCATTTTCTATTTGGTGTGCGCGGGGCATCACCCCGTCCCGTGGAGATGCATTTTTGATTTGGTGTGTGCGTTGCTTCGCCCCTCCCCGTGGAGATACATTTTTGATTTGGTGTGTGCCGGGCTTCGCTCCGCCTCGTGAGGATGCTTTTTTTATCTGGTGTACGTAGGTCTTCGCCCCTTCTTGTGGTGATGCATTTTTGATTTGGTGTTCCCAGGGCTTCGTCCCGCCCCGTGGCTATGTATTTTGGATTTGGGGTGGCGGGCAAACACATTAAATAGGTGGAAAATATGTTTATATCTTATTTATTTTTTCATTTTATTTTCGCAGAAAATATGTGGATTTTTTTCTCCTTTGTATATTGTTTTGGAAAAAAGAGTCCTCATACGATAGATACTCGATTTCCAAATTGAATTTGGACTTCCACAAAATTCCAAACACGGTAGGTTAGGTTTTTAGCCTTTTGAGTTTGTAATTTTTAAACCAATCATATGTTGCCAAGTATCTTCGCGAATTCCAAATTGAATTTGGTTTCTTCTTTTTTATTTTTTCCCATTATTTTTAAACTAATCATACGTTGCCAAATGTCTTCGCGAATTCCAAATGAATTTGGTTTCCTTTTTTTTTTTATCTTTTTCTATTCTTTTTAAACCAATCATACGTTGCCAAGTGTCCCCACCAAAACACTCGTTTCACAAAACTCAAAAAAGATTTATTTCGACCAATGGAAAACGAGAATTTCCATACCATTCAACGTGGGAGATTTATATGTATAGGCCTTTAAGTAAAATCAGCACCAAGGCGAAGAAATTGCAGACTCTAACCCACTATTAAAGCCAAATTATCTTACAAAACCTTGCAAGACAAAAATTAGTGGCTAGAGAGGTGAATTTAACTGCCACCCAATAAAGCGTTCCAATTATTGACTAAAATATTAATTACTCATTACCTTACAACTATTCAGATATTAATTACTCAAAATCAACTTCAAAGACGTACCAAAATCAACTACTCATTACCTTACATGCTATACAGCAATGTCTGATCAACTAATCGTCCATCCCACGCTAGAATAGAATTTTGAAGTTATATTTTACCAAAAATAAAATTGCTGTAGAGTTGATACAGTTACTGTTTCAAACAAAACCAAATTTTTTTATCCCACACTGGAGAATAAGTGAGAATTAATAATGATATACCCACAATGCAAACCATACAAACAAAGAACTCTGGAGCATTCGTTATTTATCTATAGATTCCATACAATGAGTTGTAGTACTAATAATAATCAACGTAGGAAAGTGATTAAGTAGTTAAACTAAACACTAAGCCAAACATAATTCTAATGCCAAAGGAGTACGTGGAGATGAATCTCAACATAGTCTGAATGATAGGTTTGTGTTACGGCTTTCATATATATATATATATAAAGAAAGCCAATTCTTTTTCTTTTTTGGACGAACTCCATATTTCAACCAATTTTCTTATTTTGGTCTGTCAACGATTTCTTTTTAATAGGAATTCGATTTTTAAGAGTTTGAAGTTTTAAGAGATTCACGTTTTTTTTTTAATTTATTTATCTAATGGTTTGGACGTAAGTTTTATCCACCCTTATTAAAGTACAATTAAGTATAGGTGTAAACACGGTGTAATTAAATAATTCAAGTTTAAATTCTAACATAAATATTGTCTACCTACTTTTTTTTCAACACCGTTACTAACAGACAGTTAAATATTTGATGTATCCAAATTGTAACCAAATTTTAATTATTACAACCAATAGAATAATGCCAGTGTCCTTACTATAGCTTCTGCATTAGAAAAGGCATTTCTAGGCCAATAAAAAACAAGAATTTCATCACCGTTTAATGTGAGAGCTTTATTTGTCAAAGCCTTTAAGGAAAAAATATCCCCTTCTAAATTTCTCATTAATAAGTATATTATTAAATTAACTCCTACAAATTCAAAACTATGCTTGAATTTGGTGTTAGTTAAGTTTTTGAAAGCGAGGAAAATTTACAACGGTAAAGACATAGTTGATTTTTTACGTTAACAAACTAGTCTTTGGCGGATAAACATCAGCGCCGGCGGTGTAGTATCGGCCACCGGAGGCTAGACATCGAGGGACATCGACTAATACTTAACAGCCTGTGCTGATGTTCAATCGGCAGCATCCCAACTAAGGCCTTGGGGTTTTACTTTAATCCACACGCTTCTTCTTCAACCGCCAATCACTTTTTACCATAATGAAAAATTCCCTTAGCCCATCCACCACGTAACTCACTAAATCTCCAAATCAACAATACCCCATAGGAAATTCCCTTATTTGCACATCATCATTTAGATGATTTGCCTATTAATGATGGTCATTCCCTTAAAACCAGTCATTCAACTTTAAATCTCATTTCTGGATCTCCTCCTTTGCATCTTTTGTATCGAAGTTTTTTTTGATCGATAAAGAAAGATTTCATTTATTAGAAAAGGGGTACAAAGGGGAAAGAGAAAAGAAAAAAGGAAAAAGACTCAATTACAAACAAAAGAGTCAAAAAACCAAAACCCCTGACAATTAAGGTGGCTCAAAATAGACAGAATACCAGTTAGTAAAAACTCGTTAGTCTGCTGTTTGCCATTGAGAATACCATTTAGAATACCAGTTAGTACTTTACCATGCGAATTACATGTACCTTGTTCTGCTGTTTACCAGTAAAAACTCGTGAATTACGTTCGTTCCAGGTACACCATAGAATTGCTGCCGCCAAATAATTCCACAACTTCCTTTTCTGCAAAGTATCGAAATTATAGTTTGAAATCATGCATGGCTTTTATTTTCTGAGAAGGGAACCATAAAAATGGTCATAAAAATATGTATCAGACGGAAGCATGAGCTATGCCGGAAGCTATGGAAATGATAACAGTTAACGATTGGTATCACGTCATCTTTAAAAAGGATAGACAAACTACTGTTCCTCCATGGGAAAGTACACCGCTGTATATTTAGGTTAAAGTTGTTATCCGGAAAAGGACTTAAAAAAAGAGGATATTCCGGGCATGCATTATTTCGACTCAAAAGTTCCGAAAGCAACATTTGCGACTTTTGACAATGGTATGATATACCTTCTTTACCTTCTAAAGTGGTTTTTTGGTAACCGTTTTTGTCGATCAAGGACTTATAGTATTGTTGACTGACCTTATCGTAATGTTGACCCTTGAATTCATAGTGTTGACCTCAAGGACGAGAGAGCATTCTCACTGGGCATTCGAAATCGTACTGTTCAACGTTGACTGCATATTTTTGCTAGTAACATGGATTTAGTTGACCGGTAATATTTCGAACGCATTGTTAGTGTATTCCGGAAATTGCTCTTACCGCATTCAACATGCAGTCGTGTTCATCATTATTTCATGGGCATAGACAATATGTTTTCAGTCATATTTTAGCCTTTTTGTCTTACTTTCCTATTTTGGTATTTTTGAAGACTTAGGGATTATACTTCACTTTGTTTTATGTCTTTTTACCACAAAAATCTCCTTATATATGGTATTGTGTGTTTGTATACATAGAATTTGTAATAAGTTTTATTCTTTTTCCTGAAAAGGGAAGAAAAAGATATTTACAAGATATATACAAGGTACAGAACACAGATTCTTGCAAAAGCAAATAAAAAGACTACATAAACATAATATGCTCCCAATGATGAACAATTTTATTCATATAAAAGTTTTTAGGGGTAAAATATGACCCAAACAGGCGTACTCCAATTCATCCTTTGATTTTGGTCTGTTCCCGTGAACTCTTCTGTTTCGCTCATCCCATATCTCCCAACAAATAGCTAAACCAAATAGAAAAGTTGTAATAAGCTTGCGGATGCATTAACTAAAGCAGCTCACAAACATAATTTAGACATCTCATAAATATAATTTATGAATGTAATTTATGTGTGCAAGGGTGGTCTTATCTGCACGACTTGTTAGTTTCTCAGTAAATTATAAATCTTTTGAAAAAGGCATGCGGGACTATTCGAACCCATTTCAATAATCTCATACGACAAGAAGTGCAAATCCCATTCTAGTCAAATATCTATTTAAACGGCAAAAATCTCATAATTAAATACCATTTTTCACCTTAAGTTCAGGGAGATTCGACCCGATCTCATATTAGTGCACATCTCATAATCATATTAGTGGACATTTTCGAACACATCTCGTACAACACCATCCATCTTATTCATAAAAAGAATTTATGCACGTGCCATTCGTAAAAAACATATATTCGAACACATCTCATACAGCGCCATCCACCCCATTTATACCAAATTCAGATTCGCACACATCTCATACAACACCATCCATCTCATTTATATAAAAAATTCATACTAGTGCAGATATTTCAGCGCCCATCTTCAGTCCTATGGATACAAATTCATTTATCTTACGGATTCATACACCATAGACAAATTCAGCGCCATTTATACGGATTCATACTGCCATTAATACAAATTCATACAGATATCTTACGGATATACAAGTGCAGGGATTTTGAACCCACCTCATGCAGCTTAGTAAGGAAATTTTTGCTGCAAAGGGACTTAAAAAAGGGCCCAAAAAGGGTAAACGTCAATAAACATGACTAGAAGGATAAAACGTCAATAAAAAATGTCGCCCATATCCTTGAAATAATGACGCACATGATTACATGACCAATGTTGTAAGAACAATTTTTGGAGTGTATTAACAGTGCGTTCCATATATTGAGCAATCAACGGGACTCATGTTTATTGGCCAATAACACACAACATTATTACGACGGTCACCAATACGGTTTTTGCGTGCACACTAGAAGTGCACCTGTGTACTTGGATCAGTCAACTTGAATAATCAACGGTCAATAGTACGTTTGTTGAACTTTAATGAGTTCTCGCTTGACCAACACAGCTGCCAAAAGTCTATTTGTAGAGCGTAAAAAAATATATAAAAACGTTACGGAATGTCCAAACTATCGTTTTTGGAATTTTTGAACCGGAACAGTACTGCCTAAAATATCACCCTTTTTAAAGTCCTTTCCTGTTCGTTAGTAAGCGATTAGCTAGTGTGCCAACCCCATTCTTTGACAACAGTGAACTTCTTTTAAATCTATATCAATATCTTTAAGTTCCCAATTTTAGCATCTTTGTAGGAGCTCATTAAAGATTGCACGTATATATCACGATTGTTAAAGACCGGTATCAGCATTAGCGGGGCTGATACCGTTTGATGAATAATAGACAAAAATCTGATAAAGATCTCGGCCGTTGCATCACTGAAATCATACCAATCCTCCTAATGTTGGTACCAACATTTAATAATCATGCATATATATCAGCACCTCACGAAACATATTATGCTTTTCATGAATAACATAAAAAATAAACAGTAAAATAAAAATAGGTCAAAGTTAGACGTTGAACTGCAACTGTCAGACGAGGGGTTACGAGGTGCCATCACTTAATACTGGAAATGTTGGGTACCATAGTTTGGAATTGGTCATTTTTCAAGTACTATATGTTAAATGTTCCTTGGTCTTTTTCCTATATATCATAGTTTTTCACTTTGTTAAGGCCATCGAATTTTTCTTACTCTCTTTTCTTTTGATTCATTCACTTAAAAGTAAGTGAAACTGATCACTGATGAAAAAAAGCTTCCATATCCTCCTTATCACAAGTTTCCTTCTCAATTATGTCGTCTTGGTATCAAGATCCACAGTTGTTTATATGTAATGCCACCCATAGAGCGTGCGATGGTTTTAACGTATACAGGTGTACTAAAGAACTTTGTGGCTCTATTCATGTATCAAATTTAAACCGTATCTGTTCGGGCGTTAAGAAAGGAAAGGCTTTTGACGCTTTACTAGCTTATCTCATTAATTTTTATATTCGCTCTGGTTATCAAACATGGAGGATTGTCAACTGTCAAGGTTTGGCCATCATCTGGGACCAATCTTCCTGCGGTGAAATCGTCTGTTCCTGGTCACGAGAACCAAAGGACTCTCCTTACTATAACCTACCCGGTATTTCTCCTCCGGTTGATGCTGAGAAAGAAGGTCTTAAGAAAAGAGTTTCTGATTTGGAGAAACAAGTTTCTGAATTGACAGCAAAACTTAAAAAGTGTTCTGGTGGATCAGCTGATGAGGAACCATGTAAGAAGAGTGGTCCTGTTCCTAGGAATTTGGTTCCTTTTGACGATCTTGATGTGCTAAATATTCCCAGGAATACTTCTTTGAAAATCATCAAAGCACCAGGAGCACTGAAATTCGTTGAAGATAATACAACTAATGTTCGAGCGAGCCGTTTTCAAGGCGGACTATATCTAGCGGCTGTGAACGTTGAAGAGTTGATGATCCCTAACAAAAATGAAGCCAGATTCGATCCAAATATATGGGGTGTGTACGACAACGCAGGAACAGAATATGTAGCCCGGAAGTGTTTGAAGTCGTAGATGTAGATCGGCGCGTACAACGCATGCTAATCAATCTTCTGATCAGCCGGTTGAAGCTACCGTGTTTGTGTTTGATATATATATATATTTCATTTTGAGTGGTACTAAAGAGATTATAGTGGGTCTCTGTATAATTATGTGCTTTCTTTCGTCTCCTTGTGCATAGGGTGTGTGGAATTGGAGTCTGTTGAATTAAGAATGATGTATATCACTATTGCTCCAAGAAGTATTGTGCTTCTGAATGGGATGTTCTAATGTGATTCTCGAAATAGCTAGTTGTTGGTGAAAATTCGTCTCGCACCGTGTAGGATCGAGCAAGAGCGAGGAGATCACATGCAGAAGCAAATAAACGATTACATTGATAATCAGTTTGGTGTACAATTCTTCATGGCTCACTAGCCTACTTATAGTCTCAAAAACTTAACGATCACTCAAAGTACTTTCCTAATAAAAACAAACTCTAAAAAAGCACACTGCACAAAGAAACTCTAAATATAGTAAAACTCTAAAACAACTAACCGACACAATTTGCTCTTCCAGTTAACTCCAACTTCCAAATATCGTACAGTATTTCAATTGTTCCTGTTGATCCAACTTGACTACGTCAACTGCAGCAGTTGATCCACGAACCAAATCACCATATCTTGGTTTAACTTCCAACATACCGTCGTATCATTTTGAGCGACGAAGAGAAATCGTCATATCATTTGCATCACCAACTCATAAACTGATACTCCATTCCGGAGGTCATGTGTTATTTCTTCGAGCTAATATTGAGCACCAAAATAATGTTTCTCTAAAAGTTGTTACGAAATTTCCAAAAGGTATCCAATGGGTGAAACACTGGTCCGAGTTGCTTCCGCTCTAATTGCGCGCATTCCACATGTTGTCATAGATTCTTTAATAGTACTGATCACACTTTCATTTTTGAATTTCACTGCTATATTTGCTTTATCATCGCCATCACCGATAAACATAGACTATATTTTTGTTATTTACTTTATCATATGTTTTTATTTAGAAACATATGAGCATCTATTTAATTTTTTCCAAGACGGATGATCTATCCTTCTTTTCTGTTTTTCACATGATAGAGCATCTACCTGGATCTTAGTAGCCAGGAACAGGTACGAGATTGGGAATATGATTCGTTAAATCCTCAAAAAAATGAAATACTAGGAGCATGGCGGGAACGTAAATTAGATTTTATAGAAAGAATATATATACTACTCTCTCAGTTCTTTTTTAATAGACGGGTTTCTATAAATAAACGTTTCAAAAAAATAGGCTGGTTTCCTAATTGGAAAAGTCAAATATTACTTTAATATTCTGGGACCACTTTTTTCTTAACTTCTTTTGATAACAAGTGTTATGTGAGCCATTTCACTTTACTTCTTTTGCTGACAAATGTCATGGAGACCATTTCACTTCATTTCTTTTATTGATAAGTGTCATGAGGACTACTTTCAATTATTTGTTCTCTTACTTTTCTTAAATTTCTCTAAAATCAAAACCAGCCTATTAAAAAAAAACTGAGAGAGTACTAATTTTTCTATGATATCATTTATTTTTCTCTTGGAGCATTCTGAAGCGGTCTTGTGATTTGTATCCTTTAAACTTGGTTTAGATATGGAGGGATGTTGTTGGGCTTGGGCTCTAAGTTAACCCAGAGTGAAAATAAAACGTTTCTAATTAAAAATAGAACTATAATTTTGGGCATACCAAAATCTTCCAAGGCATACTGAATGAAGACAAAAAAGGTTGTGAAATAGCAAAATCAGATAACCCCTTAACCCAAAAAAAATTTAATGGCAAATCTGCCCTTTACGTATTAGTGTTAATAATCTTGATTAGTGATTAAACATTTTGTTTAGTGATTAAAATAATTTTCAGAATTATAAGAGTTGTTTAGATGAAAAATTTGAGGAAAAAAAATCAAAGTTTTGGTTTGGTTAAGAAGGAGAGAAAGAGAAGGAGAAAGTGAGAAAATTCTAATTCTTGATTCAATGGAGGATGAGGAGGGTCATCATTCATCTAAAAGACCTAGGAAAATACATATCAACTACAACAATGATCCAGAAATGGCTGATTTCTTAGATTATGAGAATGATTTTACACCTACTCAAACTCAAACACAAACTCAAGATGATGATTTTTATGAGCCAAATCCTGATGATGAAGACATTGATGAGGAACCCAGTACTTCTAATACACATCAACACTTATATCCTATACTTAATCTCACTTCTATAGCTCTCAATTATCAAAAGTTAGGTTTTTTGAATCATGGTTCGGCGAAACATGTTGAGGTTCGGCTCACATCTATGAGCCGAATCTACCAATTGATGAACGGTTCGGCTTACTGAATCTGTTTACTGCATGTGCCGAACCGTTTGCTAGACACTAGTTCGGCTTATATGAAAGTTTCATAGTAAGCCGAACAACATCCTGAATAGCTCGGAAAAAAAATAATTACCGGTTCGGCTTATATTTCGAAAATCGTATGAGCCGAACATCAATTTGTTATTTTTTGGGTTAAAATATTGTTATTGGTTCGGAACATATTGAGAATATCGTAATAGCCGAACCTCGTTAATGTGCTAGGTTCGGCACATATTATGATTATCGAATACGCCGAACCCCTATGCTTTTCTATCTGTGACTAGGTTCGGCTAGAAATTTCATGAAATTTCATGCCGAACTGTTCATATACACTTACAGGAAGCTTTTGTGAAGAACAGTTCGGCTAAAAACGCAACTCAATTTTGAGCCGAACCCAACACTGTAACCGTCATTTAATCGATGAAAAACAGCAAATAGGAGATTGGGTTTGTAAAAATTTCTTTCTTTTCCTCATTTCCGGAGTTGGAGATGCAGTTGGTTCAATTTCTGGCTCAATTGGTGGTTGATTTTCAGTTTCTACACCTTCATCTTCAATTGGTTCTTCTTCTTCAATTGATGGATTAGAAGACGATTTGGTTTGCCTAGTCCCTGCTTTTCTTTGTACGAGTCATTATGTGGTTGAGTTTAATCGACGATCAAATTTTTACGAATCGACAATTAATCACGATGATGAATTTTTTTTTCGCAGGAGGGGGAAGAGTTCGGCTAGAGAAGGAGGAGGAAGAAGAGATGGTAAGGGAAACTGATTTTGATTTTTTAGAAAACTGATTTTAGATTTTTGTATTAAGGATATATAGGTAATTGAACTACCCATAGGGTAACCCTTATAAGGTCACCCAAGATGGACTATTGTTTTGTATGCCTAGAAAGATTTTGGTATGCCCAAAATCAGGGTTCTAAAAATAACCCAAACTAAACGTTTTTATTAATAGACCCCTAGGGTTTCAATACTTGAACAACATTCTCTTAGCACAGAAATCTTTCTCCTTCCCTTGTTTCTTTTGTACTTTGTTTTCTACTTTCTTCTTCTTCCCATTCTTTTCCTCCTCCCTTTTCCCGTTCTTTTTCTCTATTTTTTGTATGTCATTGTATTAAAAAGTTTCTTACCAAACGGGAGCGAATTTCTCGGGCGTTAGGAGCGCTCTCTAATCAAAAATTTCACCGAGGAAGATAAAATCGCGATTTTCAGTGAGATTCATGATGTGTTCGAACGTTCCTGACTACTAAGACCTGGATATAAAGATGACTTGCCCGATGACTGGTCACACCTTAGATTTTCCTTAGAAAATAATACTTATATATCCACTAGGGTTTAACCCGTGCCGTATCAGCGTGTGCATGCGTCACGTTCTGTTGTTGGAATTTATAAAGAAACGGTTGTGATACTGTTTGGGTTATTAGTTATTGGTACTAAAGTTTTGACTTTGGTTTAACATTTGTCCATCCTTTGCGCTTAAACCACGTTGACCGTGTATGACCATATCCTTGATTAATTCAAATACCAAATACCACCGGCTCTTCCCTTTCTTTACAATTATACCCTTGACGGAGTTCTGTTGTTGAAAAATACAAATTTACAATTATACCATTGATTAATTCAAATACCACCGGCTCTTCCCTTTCTTTATTTCTCTGATACTAACGTACAATTATACCCTTGATCGTTTACACCAAATACTTAATTGTACATTAGTAACACTGTCTGAAGCGAACAGTAACTCCGTCAAACTGTTATGACAATCCATAATTGAAACCTCCCCTGAACTAAACAAGTCATAATCGAAACCGCTTCTTCGAATATTCCAGATTTGGTTTTAACTTCCATTGTCGCTTTTCCATCGTCTGATCCCTTTTATTACAGTTAATGTGAATAGGATATCTATATGAGTACAATATTAATCATGAAGGTGGAAGAAAAATGAGTAGAAATTTATGATTAACTATGTCAAATGGATGTGTTAAATCATGACCATGGGTTTGATGGTTACATCATAGCCATAGGATGCTAGGCCGCATCAGGGGTAGACTTGTAAACACATATAATTTATTTTATTTTATAGATTTAATTATTTATAAATTTAATGAAAATCAAGTCAATAACGGTTAATACATGTCAACGTTGGTCTGATGACCAAACGCAAAGGCTGGACATATATTAGACCAAACCTAGTTTTTGGTCAAAACTCGAAACTAAATGACCCTACTCGCTTTTGCAAAGAAGACAAAATTAGAAAACCCAAACGAACGTGGTGATGTAATGTCTTATATAATAAAGGTATTAAACAACCGTGATTTAATAATTTATCCATCTAAACAATCAAGAATTCAAATATAAGCTAACAACATTGATGTCGCAAAATGAAACCAAAAACCATGTCAGAAAAATCCAAGCAAATAATTCCGCATGCACTAATCAAAAGCATGAAGACATTTCAACAATAACTTCGTATTTTACCTTTCACTTTGAAAATAATAAGAGTGGAGAATTCATGAATATTTGAGTGTTGCGATTTATGATAAAAATCAATTCAAAAAATTATAATTTTATTAGTAATTAAATAACGCCAGATAACGATTATCTCAAAACTGAATATTTTGGCACAGATGAGAAATGTGTGCTTTCTAAAGTGCTTATTGCTCCTCGATAAAACTACTACATTTTTTGTGTAAAGCCAAGTAAGATATTAGACTGATCACTAAACCATACAATATTATATCCTATGATTTTTATAAAGTGAATCATACAATAATCATTCATCTTCACTGAAGCGTTTACGTTTGAATCATCAATGATTTTCAAATATCGCTTAGGTGTAATTTCATATATGATCTCTAAAGCTTTTTGTTAAATTCTTACGTTGAAAATCTTAACAACATCACATGCTTTCACAAAACCCATTATTCTGAACCACTTAATATAAACATTTGATGTTGTGTGCTAGAAAAAAGCATTAACTACCAATCGGAAATTTAGCGATCTACCATTCACCACGCCTGAAATGACCTTTTTTGACGGACCATGTATGTGGTTATAAGGATATTATTGACGGTGCCAGCACGTCAAAGGGCCTGTCATATTTTTAGGTGTCGAAAACTATGATTGATGGTGGAACACTGTCAATAATTAACAACAATAAACTACAAGCTTTCCCTATCAATAATTTTTGACGAGCATTACTCGTCAATTGGTTCAAATATTGAACTTCCGTCCAATAAGCTATTTTCAATAATTATATAAAGAGTGTTTTTTATTGCTTAATTTGTAAATAAAAATGAAGAACAACATTTTCAACTCATAACATATATTGATAAATTGCAATCTCATACCATTTCTTTGTTCAGACAACATCCAAGAAGACGTCAACCAAAAAAAGAACAAAAAAAGAACAAGGCAAAAAAACAGAAAAAAAAAAAAAAAAAAAAAAAAAAAAAAAAAAAGAAAAATAAAATAAAAAGTAAAAAAAATACCTACTACCTAATAAAGTATTAGAATCCCGTAACAACAATAGCATGGCCTATTGCAGAAAAGGCTTAACACTTGGTTTCAGATAATTGATCACCTGCAAAATCGTAACATAACCAAGCTTTCCATCTTGGACATATATTTCCATTACAGTAAAATGTAGATCCATGAAACTGTAAACCTCTCTGACATGCAAAATAAAGAAACCGTAGCATGATTCATTTCATGACTCCGAGTTTTTCAATTATTTTTTAACAACACCCACGACATTTTTCAACAACTCTAAAACTTGTATATGAAGTATCATAGAGTCATTGAAATTGTCGATAAACTAGCATTCTAGCAAAGAAAAGGGAACAGACTTACTTAGGAACAATTGCAGCTATCTCGACCAGTATTGGCGGTATCCCATGAAGGGAGTTCCTTATGGGCGAAAGGTTATGATAGCCAGATCTTCGAGGAAACATAAATAAAAAAGGGATAATTGGGAATATATCCCATTTTCACTAATATGTTTGGGAATATATCCCATAACGGAAATTATTAAGGAATATGTCCCGGAGAAAGAAAATAACCGTTAAGTGGCTAATATCTCACATGTGTGGGGTTGCATGTGCAGATCAGTGACACTTTACCCCCAACGTTTCACAATGTGTATCACTTGAACAGTATTAATAACAAGCATGCTATAAGAAATTTTTGGTCGCATGAAAATTGAAAAATTATAATACAGCAGGTGAACAACCATAGCGAGGGAGAAAGAAGGAGCCTGTTGGTCCGTAGCAATTGGAATTGGTTGACTACAGCAAAAAACAGATCTACTTCTTCTTTTTCCTCTCCATCAACTCTAAAGCATTTTCTTCAAACATGATAGAAGCATTGAACACATAAGAACAAACAAACTTTACATACACGATCAATTGCAGACCCATAAATTATCATCCACTAATAACTTCAATTCCGGCACTGAGCAACTACACTAATAACCAAATAAATTTTAGAACCGTGATATATGGCACCCACATTTGGTGCACCCAATGCACCCAACATTAGGTGTCATCCATGTTTGCATCCAACTCATCACCCTATTTTTTATTTCTTATTATCAAAAACCTAAAATGAAAATCAAATAAATTTTAGGAATTTTTTCATTATGACATGAAAACATAAGCATATGATCAGATTTGATTTTTAATAATAGATCAAACCCTTTAAAAATTGTTCTTTCATATCCAATGGAAGACTCCTTATTGATTGGGGTATTGTAAAGAAAATTGAATGCAGGGTTTTTCTTTCGGGGGGGGGAGGGGGGGGGAAGGGGGGCTCGGTCATACATAATCATGATGAAGAATCAACACCATGATGAAGAATGAGAACTAAATTTAAGAGATGGATTTCTTTGAGTTTGAATGGTTAAAAATGAGAACTAAATTTAAGAAAAAGGAGATAAGTGATTAAATTTTTCTTGGTTAATAATTATTAGTTTACCTCATAGTGGTCGGATTAATCATTTTAAAGATGAAAAACGATGAGATAGATTCGTTGTGGATCTATATATCTATATGAAATCGATGATAATAAAAGGGAAGAACAATTACATAATAGCAGAAGAAAAATAACCTAATAGGGGAAATTTATTAGTTAGTTTTCTATAAAATGAATATTTGGGTTTCTCTCAATGCCACCTAATATTGGGTGCATTGGGTGCACGATACGTGGGCGTCATATATCATTTTCGTAAAATTTAAGCTAAACATCCAACTTCCCCAACTAATCCACCTTAAATTCTCTCCTCTTCAATGTCTGTATAGTACCAATTGGTAATAACATATAATTTCCTAATCCTTGAGAAACCATCCGTTCTCTCACAGAACAACAAAGTCCTAAATCTATCTCCGTTCCTACCTTCAATTCTGCTGCTACACAGAACGCAATCCCAGTCACCTATTCAATTCACATTTTAACCATTTCATACGTACACTTTCAAGTAAAGTCACATCTTGCCGGCAGAAGAACAAAAATGAATGACTATTCATCGTTCCATTTAGCCTAAACATATAGCGTAAAAATGTAACTTATTCGCACGTGAACCCCATACATTAGATCTCCAAACAAATTAATGAAAACCGGATATATTTCCAACTTTCCCAACAAAAAACCACAAGGAAAAGAACAAAAATAAGACCATTGAATACAGCGACAAATAAACAAATAAAATAGAATACATACACTATATACTCCGCATTCAAGCAAAGTTGACTAAAGTTTCTATTTTTCTTTCTTCTTTTTTCCTCTCTTTGAGTTAATGGCATTTACGTGTTCCGTTAAAAAAAATACATACCTCATCAGGATATTGGAGAGCCATTGTAATGTACATCATCAAAGCTGTCGAAAGAAATCAAACACAAACATAAACAATCAGAACAACGAAAAGTATTAAAATCTAGTCCTGCACACAAGTATAGTAAATTAGGAGTCGTGAATCATGCTGCTATCTTAAACAAACTTTAGCTAAGATTATGATAAGGGGCCTTCCTAACAATCAGACCACTTCCTAAAACCGCCAAATATTGGTATCAGAAATGATAAACAACAAGCCAATGAAAAAGAAAAGAAAAGAAATGAAAAATAACAATAAGAAAAAAAAAAAAAAAGGATATAGTGTGGATGCACAGGATATCAGAATCCAATTAATAGTTTTTGAAGCTCGCGTCCAGGTAATATTGGTCAGAAGAAGACGTACGACACACTATGTTGCGTGTTGAATGTTTTTTACTAACACTTGTTACTAATGCTTTAGGAACTGCAAATTTGAAAAAATACTCATTATATTAATTATATTTATAATTCAATTTGCTTGAATCTAAAATTGTAAATAACTATATACTGTAATAGATTCATTGAATACAAAAGCACATAGCACTGATGCTTACTACCGACAATCGGCTACCACATAATAGTCAGGGTATTTGTTATCTATCTCGATTTTAATTGATTGTATTAATTGTTTCTTCGAAGATCTTCATGGATGAGGCAGGGAGACTCAGACACAAGTTTATGCCTTTCCTTTCTTCTCCATGAGGCAAGAAAAAGACTACATTTGTTGGCAAAGTTGGGGGCCCTGAAAACATAGGCTCTCCCCAACCAAAATCCATATCATGGAGTCCTATCCTAGTCCAAACACTTAGAAATAAGGTATGCGCTTTAGGTAACGGCTGCTCGTATTCTTCTGTGAAATCTATGATCGATCTCATGTATTCGTCTGTAACCAACCTAATTAATTGTTGAAATCGCGCTATTGTCGACGAAAGTGGCCTTTCTAGCAGCTCACTCGCGCTGCACTGACAATTCTTTAACGCGATTGCATTTCCAAAGTAACCTTTAGGTAATGGCGGGTGGAATCTAGACCGAGCATTAACAGGAAATAGTAGCCTTATTTGTTGATTAGGATGAAGTCGTAATGATTTAGTTCTTGCTCTCCACATGATTGAAGTAAGTACTTCGAAAGTGGTGCACTCTTCCAGATTCCCATCTTCCATTGCTTTTTTCCTTAGTCTTTCTAACCTTTGGGGATGAAAGATGAATGACTTGTTTATGAGCTTTTCTTCTCCCCAAAGAGCATTGGCGTTTGTTACGTCAATGATTTCCTTGAGTATGTGGGTGAAATGTGTCTTTAGCGGGGTCCGTGCTTTGAGTATGGTTCGATCTAGGAAGGGTGGTTTCGTTAATGCAATCCCCTCGTAATTTGACCCCATGAAATGACAAACTCCATTGCACCAACTCCATCAAATACTGTGTGATTCTGGCTTAGTCCAAGAGTAAATCCTCCGCACTTAAATTTAGTCACCTTCATTCAAAAGATACTAGGAAGTCAGAAGAAAAAAAATATTCTGAACACACATATTTAAAGATGAGTTCTAGAAGTAATGTCATAAAATTATGCGCGGCATGTATTATAAACCTGAGCCACAAGCAGAGGAGGATCTTCATGTACATTTACTGGACCAGGATTGCCATAAACAAGTTTTTTAAAAGTAGCGGGATTGGGTTGTGTCAGATCACCAATCTCTTCCAACGAACAGTCAGCCTCAGCCTCGATAAAGAGAGCACCTTCTCCCGTGCAATTGATTGCAAACTTATTTTTCTCATTCAATATAAGACTTCCAGCAATAGGATAGTAGTGAACAAGAACTTTCGCTAAGCCAAGTTTCAACGCTTGAGCTGCATCTAAATACAGCCCATCAAATGTTTTGCTGAAACAATTAAAAGTTTGAATCATGTCAGCTCCCCTGTCAATATTAGCCAAGAAGTATATACCGTTTGGTGTCTCCTCTGCTGGAGGAACCAAAGTTGGTTCTCCTATAATCTTGACATTGAGACTCACAATATGTTCATCGTTAAAAGTTTCCACGTGAATTTTTGGACAGTTAGAGTCGAGATACTCTGCCATTAGAAACTCAAACGGTCGATGCTGATATTTGGAAGAAAAAAAAAGTTAACCTCTTCTGAATAAAAAGAAAAAAAAAAACCTTAATGTGTATATTTTACATTCAGATAGAATTTATAACAAAAAACAGTAATGAAAACTTAATCAAGAATTAGTCCGAACAACTTAAAAATAATAATAATAGTAGTAATTTTTTAATTAGTTCTACGAATTCCGATTCTGACAACATGCAGCCATATAAGAACGAGATTACAATTATTTCAGCCATATACGAACGAGATCATTTTGAATAATATTCCGTACATCAAAGACCAACAACCATGCATTGAATTCTTGGTCCTGAATGATAACGTTCTCTTCATTGTCAAGAATCATACCAAATTTGTACCACCTTTTGTGATTAAAAAGTCCAGAAACAACGTTATCAAAAAGTCCAAATCAATGTACCGCCTGAAACACTAGCCGTCTAGCTGTATCTCGCACCATAGACTTGTTATTAACGGCTATTATTGTTATTGTTATTAGCTTATTATTGACGTATTATAGAGGGCAAGTTATGTTTACCAACGATTTTTTTTTTTTTTTTTGAATTTAAGATTTCCCTTGTGATTGAATCATTTAATATAATCGTTGTTTTAATATAATCGTGTTTTTTTTTCTCTCTCACTTCTCAAAAACTACAGAAAAACCATCAACTTCTACTTCTTCCTTTGCTCATTTAGTCCTTTAGGAGTTAGATCTGAGCAAAGCTTTCTTGTTGTTAGTTATTTTTGTTGTTTTCAATAATTTCTTCCCTATTAGAGCAATTTTTATCTTCGATATTTGGGCGATCTTATCTACACTGTTATAGTGTTTTTTTTAACGATTTGTTTGTGTTGGGTTTCTTCTAAAAGTACATTGGCGATTCGGCAAGGATGAAGATCAATTTCTTCTTCATCAATAGATCTTGTGTTCGGGTTAATTGCACATGAAGAATTTTTGGGCATATCACTCGTCTGTCATATGAGCATCTCTTTTCTAAGAAGAAAAAATCTATCAAAATGGTCGAATTATAATTCATATACCTTTCCTTTTCCAATCTCATAGTACAATATTTGGGTGCTATCTTGGTAGATCACTCTTTCTTTTCGCGATTTATTTACGTTTTTCTTTATATTTATTTCATGTTATGATGTACTTGTTCCTCTTTAAAACCATCATGTAAAAGTTTCTTGTGGAATGAAATATTTGGGTTTGATGATCAAAAAAAAAAAATTAATGTAATCGTGTTCTTTTGTTTTAGTAATCCAAATTGCTCAACAAAAAAGCAAAAAAAAAAACAAAGATCGTAGACGCGTATCATTTGTATAATATGGGCCTCCTCCTGTGCACGTAAAAAAAGGGTCTCCTTCTGCTAAACCGTGTATTTTATTTTTGTTTTCTGATTAAAAATATTTATTTTATTTAATTTAAAATGTAAAAGAGAGGGAGAACAGCTAATACCCAATTTAAGATCTTTTATTATCTATATGCTTAACTTTTTTTTGATCAGTTTTCACTTGAAACGAGTAACATGACACAAATAATCATAATATTTTTACTTATATAATAAAAATAAAAAGAAAAATCGGGGTTTCTCTCTTCTTATTAAACCTCCTTAGTTTGAAGCCTAAGGTTTATCCGAGGACTATGAATTTCCTCTCTCAATTTTGAAATGGGTGTCTAAATAGCCAAAAAGACCAGTCTAGCCTAAAATTAATTATATTTTTAACCAATAAATTGATTATCGTTTTCACAGCAAAAAACCAAAAACTTACAAACCTAAAATAATAATAAAAAAAACTTTCTATCAATCATTTTATTATTAGCATTTATTCATTAATTTACATATTTAAAATCCCAATTTTGAAAATCAAAATCTCTGATTACCCAGAATTGATTTATGTAGGTCTACCGTATTATCCGATTTTGGGTTTTTGTTCTTCGTTCCATGAAAATCATGCAGAGAAATCGGTTTACAGAATGTTTGGCATCGATAGATTCCGGGAAGAGATAATATGTAAAGCCATAGTTTATAAGTGCATGAGCATAAATGGATTATGGATACTAATTTCTTTTAACTTTGTGCTTCTACAATCGATTTTTATATATGTTGTTAATTTACCGATTATGGAAAATATATGTTTAGATTCCATATCATAATCAAATTTATATACATGTTTTATCCACACATTCATGAATTTCATTTTCGCGTGTACTTTCTTTTTTTTTGTTAAAATCGGATTATATGTTGTGTTATGGACCGATTGTTAAACTAAGTTTTTTGTTTAAATATAGATTTATATCACTTATCCTTTTATTCACTAGAATTCCAACGGGAGGATGTTACAGGAAACTAGAGGTTATTGTACCTAGAAGCCTATACAAGTTCGCCCTCGGCAGGGAGACCCATTTGGAACAGGTGCTGGCACTTGCGAACAACCTTATATTGGAAGAGCTCGTTCCGCTCATCAGGGTTTGCAGGGAAAAAGTGGGATGCAATTGCATCTTAGAGGTTCTACAACACATATATGAATAGTCTATCCAAAAAATGGCTCAAGCATAAACGTGTTAACCCGCTAAAATTAAATCTCATATATTAAAAAATCCTGGCTAAATTGGGGCCTATGACATTTAATTGGGGCCTATAACTACATGGCAAAATAGGGTCACTAAGAAGTAATTCATAGAAACCCCTTTACCAACTATTTTCTTAATGGCTAATTTATCCCTGATTAATTAGTGTTAATTCGGGTGATTAGTGGTAAAATATCGTGTTAGATGTGAAATTAAGTTGTGTTAATGAATCATCTGAACATGAAATTTTTTGAAGAACACCAACTTAGAATTGGTATATGTTGTCATTGGTATCAACCGATTGGAACCTTAAAAACATATAGAGATTTTCTGAAACTTGCTTCTACCCAGAATCGGTTTATATGAACATGAAAATCAACCGATTATCCAGAATCGGTTTATATGGGCATGAACATAAACCGATTATGGGTAAATTTCTTTTTTTATCTGTAAATTATATGTGTTTTTAAACATCAATTAAACTTAAAATTCATTTTATACCCGAGTTAAGAATGAGTATGACTTCATACTCAGTTTCAGATCGTTTAAGAAGTTGTACTCATTTTCAATTCGAGTATAAAGTTATACTCATTTTCAATTCGATTATAAAGTTATACTCATTTTCAAATTGGGTAAAAGCATATAGAACTATTTTCATTTTTATTTTTAATCGAAATGAAACGAGTATGATTTCATATTCATTTTATGATCGAGTATTAACTAAAAAAAAATTTGGTTAACCAGAATCGGTTTACACGAAATATATATAGAAACCGATTCCTAACATTGCATAACATGAATCGGTTTTTATATATGTATCGTGTAAGTTGATTCTAACAAAAAAAAATACAGGAAAACAAATATCTTTTCCATACCAGAATCGGGCTATGTGGGCGTTAACGTAGACCGATTCTGGTTCAATTTCCTCCAACCAGAATGCCCACCAAGGATAATCGGTCTTTGTAGGCGTAAACAACAACCGTTTCTAAATGAAATCGGTTTACAAGTGCATTGACGTAGATCGATTGTTATAAACCAAAATACTTTGATTTAAAAAAATTGGATTATTTGAGTGATTACATGTTATTGAAACCTATTATAAGGGATTGGGTAAATAGAAAAGTACCTAATTCGAGTTAAAACGAAAAATTACATATTTTAGTGAATTTGGTGATTATAGATAATGTTTTTGTTTGATTTTGAATTCTTAATTTTGATGGAAATGGAAATGGAAATGGAAATGAAGCTGAAAATGATTTTGATTTGATTTAGTTATTTATTTATTTTTATTTTTTTGTTATTAGGATTTAATGAGGATAAGTTAGTAGTACTAAAATTTCATAGAGGATAAAATGGTAGTTTCATCAAACTTAGATATCCCTTATCATTTTCTATGGGGTGGTTGAAAAAATCCATAGGCCCCAATTAAATGGCATAGGCCCCAATTTAGCTAGGTAAAAAATTGATGGGCAAAATTATGGTTATTTTGTATGCATATTTATTTTTATTTCTTTGAAAAATAGAATAAATAGGGGAAAGGTGGAATAACGTATTTTGTGGCCTACAACATTATCCATATAAGCATTTAAATATAACGTTTCAGATTACATACAACATTATCACCATCATCCATAAAGGCATGTAATTTTTGTCTTTCCTCTAGATATCAATTAGTACTTCGAAGATCTTCATTGCCGAAGCAGGCAAACCACGAAACAAATTTATGTCCCTCCGTTCCTTCCCATGAGGTAAGAACAAAACCATGTTTCTTGCCACATGCAAGGGGCCTGAGTAAATAGGTCCTCCCCAACCAAAGTCCACACCATGGAATGCTAGGCTAGACCAAGCATTTAAGAAAATGGTATATGTTAACGGTTTCCTTTCATGTTGTTCTTCAAAATAATCTATGCGTGATCTGATGTAATCATCTGTGACCATCTTAATTTTTTCTTGTATTTTCTGTACTGTTGATGACAATGGGTTGTCTAGTATCTTCCTCGCGCTGGACTGGCAACTCATCAACATGGCTGCATTACCAAAGAATCCTTTAGGTAGTGGTGGATCTAATTTAGACCGTCCATCAACCGTAAAGAGTACCCTAACTTGTTGATCGGGATGAAGTCTTAATGATTTAATTTGAGCTCTCCACATGAAACCGGCGAGTGTTTCAAAAGTAGTACACTTTTCCAGAACCTCATCTTCCATGGCTATTTTCTTAAGTTGTTCTAGCTTCTCCATGTGAAAAACGAAGGATTTTTTGACATGCATTTCCTTTTCCAGCAGAGCCAGCGTGTTTGATCTGTCGATTATTTGTTCAAAGAAATGGGCAAATTTCACATTAGGTGGAATTCCTGCTTTCAGCAAGGTTCGATCTAGGAACGGTGGGTTTGAGATTGACAACCCTCTTGTAACTTCACCCCATGAATTCATAAACTCCATTGCACCAATTCCATCGAAAATTATGTGATCCATGCTAAGTCCCAAACAAAATCCACCGCACTTGAATTTGGTCACCTTCAAAAATATACAAATCATACAAAGTTAACTGTAATTAAGAAGTTGTATACTAGAGAAAGATAAAAACGAATATACGTAATACAAACCTGTGCTACAAGTAGAGGAGGATTTTTTACACCATTAATATCATAAACAAGTTTCTCGAGACTAACAGAATCTGGTTTCATGAAGTCATTGATCTCCTCCAACGTACAATCAGCCTTAGCCTCCACAAACAGAGCACCTTCACCTGTACAGTTGATAATAAACCTGTTTTTCTCGTTCAATGCTACACGTCCAGCAAGAGGATAGTAGTAAACGAGAACATTTGCTAAGCCCTCTCTGATAATTTTGGCAGCATCTAGTTCATATTCAAGAGTTTTGTTAAAAAAATAAACAGTATGAATCATAAACGGACCGCCGTCGAGGTTAGACAAGAAATATTCACCCTCAGGTGTCCTTTTTGCTGGAGAAATCGAAGTTGGTTCTCCTTCAATCACGACATTAAGATTTACAATAAGCCCATTGTCAGAGGTGGGCGAGTTGCTAGACTCCTCCATTACAGATATCGAAAATATGAAATGTTGCTATCTGAATAGTTCAGTTCACCAGATGAAGTGTTACAGCTGAAGTATGAAAACTCACTTCATTCTTAGCGTTACTTAAAGATCCATAAAGTATATTAACAACATTTTGATCAAGTCAGGCGTGAAATTAGACCAAGTCGGAGTTCATTAGTTCACGTGGTAAACACATAACAGCTGATCAACTATATCATAGCAGTTCTCCTGTTTTAACCATCCCGATGGCAGCCTTTCCTATAAACGGAAGCTGCCTATTCTGAGAAAGGCAGAAATCTTTACATTAATGCTATGTATCGGGATGTGTCTCAGTGTCTGTACGGCTGTACCTCTTATTAACTTTTTTTGGGTTGGTAACAAATACTTAACATTTTTTGTGGTCACGAAAGTAGGCTTTGAATATTTTATCGAGTCAAAATCTGCTAAAACCATTCATTTTGACGAATTACATCAAAAAACCGTCAAGAAAGTAGGTTATGAATATTTTATTTATTTATTCATGAACTATTATTAGACAAGAGACGTGACCATACAGAGTTTTAACATTCACTGTATATGTTATGAGTAGCTGATTCTAAGAGTGTATATAAGATTCCAACATTGGAGCTGTTTTAACATCCATGTAATAACATTTAGCTAGCACATAGTACTAGAATGAGTTCTGCTAAAGACGTTCGCTGTGTCTCAACAACCGAAGTCCGACCAGCTAGTTACATTGGTGAAGAAACGGATAATTATCAACGAATTGATTTGAATCCCTTTTGAATTGGTATTTCTAAGTGGTACATATATGCAAAAGGGCCTTATCTTCACGAATTCACAATCACTACCCAAGCAACAACAAAAGGAAGATGGACCAAATGATAAGTCGCCTCAAAACTTCTTTGTCATCTACACTTGATCAGTTCTTTCCTCTTGCCGGTCGTCTTGCTATTGAAAAACATGATAACACCATCTCTGTCTATATCAACTGCAACATTGAGGGTGTAGAGTTCATCCATGCCACCGCAGAGATATCCGCTGAGGACATCCTCTCTCCAACCTTTGTTCCTCAAAGCATAATCGATTCATTAATTCCCTTCAATGGGGTATTTAACTACGAAGGTCAATCACATCCTTTACTTTCTGTTCAGGTAACTGAGCTGAGCGATGGTGCCCTTTTTATAGGGTGCAGTGCAAATCATTCTGTATGTGATGGTGCATCAATTTGGCATTTCATTAATCCTTGGTCACCTATCTCTAGATCTTCGGGTGACCATACTTCATATCCTCCTCCGGTTTTTGAGCGCTGGTTTATCAAGGAAACAGATTGTCCTATCCGTCTTCCGTTCTCATTTGCTGAGAAGTTTTCAGTAGTAAGGAATACCGGAAATGCTGAAGTTCCACCGCTTGAATGTCTTGTAGAGGAATGTTTTCGCTTCACTAAACCAAGCATTGCAAAATTGAAAGCAAAGGCTTTAGAGCTGAATCCAGAAGCAAAGCAAAGCAGCGAAATCTCTTCTTTACAGGAACTATTAGCTCATGTTTGGACAGCGGTAATACGCGCTAGGTTCTGTTTAGCTAAAGACCATGGTGAAAACCGGCAAATTTTAATTGCACTTTTCATGAATAACAGAACCAAGCTGATTCCACCGTTGACAGAAGCATATTTTGGCAACTCATTAATCGGGGGTGATATACTCGTGAAGGAAGGCATGCTGCTCGACAAGGGATTTGGTTTCTTGGCAGCTTCATTGAATGAGGTGGTTAACTCGCACAATTATGAAAAGAGTCGAAGTTTTTTCGAATCATGGGTAGAGAAACCTTCTATACCAAGTTATGGTGATGATAATGGAATTATGGATATTATGTTGTTAGCTAGGAGTTTCCAATGGTTCAGTAAGTACGGGAACGATTTCGGTTGGGGACGCCCTAGTGCAGTAAAAACCGGTAGAAATGGAAAATATGTTTATGGAATAATTACTGTGAGTCGATGATGCAGGGCATACTACAATTCCAGAATATTCCGCTTAGAGGTTTGGCTTCCATGGTTTCCTAGTTTCAGTCTTTCTTATTTTTAGGATTCTTTTAGATTTCCTTTTAGTTTTCTGTTTCCTAGTTTAGTTATTCTTCAAGCCTATATAAAGGCTAGATTAAGTCTTGTAAGATCCATCTATTACTCAATCAAATTACTAAACACAAAACTTATCTTTCTCTTCTTGCTTGAATTCTCTTCTCTTCTTGCTTATAGCAATCTAGTATTGCTTTCTTTTACCTTGTTCCACATTAGTTGGTATCAACTGCTTAGTTTTAGGTTTTTATCCTATAACTTGATCCTTTACATCGCTTCCGCAACACCTTTCAGTCCTTTTTTTCCTTTTCGTATACAAAAAAAAAAAAAAAATAATATGACTGCTCAACCAGTTACTCTAGCAGCAATCGAAGCTCTCATCAAATCTCATACCGAGATTTTGAAAAAAAACATTACTAAAGCTCTTGAGAAGTCCATGGAGGACAAATTAGGGTTAAGAGATACCAAGCTTGAAACCATGCAGAATCAACTTTTGAAGGTTGCAAAACATATAAATCTAGATTTGGATATGCCTGAGCTTGTAGACTTAGAAGGAAAAACTAAAGAAGATATACTTCAGTTTTTACAGAATAATGAAGTACCTGAAGATGTATTGCGTACTTTAAACATTAAGAAACCATATGAAGGTTTCATAGGTCATTCAAAGAAGAAGATAGTTTCTCCTGCACTTGACACTGATGATGAAGATGAACGTGAGAACGATCTAGAGAAGAATTGGATTGAAGAACGACGTTTAAAAACTGGTCACAACCCTTACAGTTCTTTACCAGAATATAAACTAAAAGCTGATATTCCTAACTTCTCTGGAAATTTTCGTATTGAAGAACTAACTGATTGGTTCTTTAAGGTAGAAGCTTTTTTCGAATTCATGGAAGTCCCTGAAGATTCTAAGGTTAAACTTGTGACATACAAACTCAAAGGAGGAGCTGCAGCTTGGTGGGATAAGATCTGTGATGATCGTAGAAACGCTAACAAACCGAAAATACGTACTTTGAAACGTATGAAAACTTTGATCAGGGATAAGTTCTTACCTAGAGACTTTATGCAGCAACTTTTCATCAAATTACAAAACATTCAGCAGGGGGCACGAACTGTTGAAGAATATGTGTCAGATTTTTATAATTTGGTCGCACGAAATCAACTCAAAGAATCTGAAGAACAGTTAGTTGCAAGATTCATTGAGGGACTGAATAGATTAATACAAAATGGTATGACTCACTCAGTTTTCACTATGGTCGAAGCTGTGCAGCAAGCTATTAAGATAGAAAATCGTCTTATTCGTTCTTCTAGGATTTATCCATCCAGACAAGGGCGTTATCAAAATACTTACAGGGGTACCAATTCATCTCAAAACTTTTCTCCAGATACTGTTTTGAATATTCCCAGGCCTCCTTATGATGATGTTAGCCATTCACATCGACAACCTAGCCATATTGTGCCTTATACTCCACCTCTGGCTACACCTATCTTAGCCAATCCAGTTGATCTTCAGCCGGGTCAGCAGTCTCACTCTCTGCAACCAACTCCTCCTACTACAGGGAATCGGTTTCATAACAGGCAACAACAATTTCCACCGCAACAGCGAGCTAATAATGCTTATACAAAATTTCGTGGAGATAAGTGCAATAAATGTCAGCAATCGGGGCACACTTCTAGTGATTGTCGGAAATTCAATGCTTTGATTGGTGAACCTCAGTTCATTAATGAAGTCACTGGTGCGCTTAATGAGTTCGAAGATGAAGACTCACCTGGTGATGACGACGAGTTTGTTGGGATGATTCGTCCATTATTTCTTACTCAACAATGAAAGTCTCAGAGACACAGTATTTTTAAATCAAGATGTTATATTGGGGGTAAAATCTGCAAGATGATAATTGATAGTGGCAGTGTGGATAATTATATTGCTGATCACGTAGTTAAGAAGCTTGAACTACCAGTAACTTCTCATCCAGAACCTTACACTGTGGGATGGGTTAATGCCTCTAGCACACAGAAGATTACTCTTCAGTGTTATGTTTCATTCTCTTTTGAGGGTTATGAAGACACAGTTCTATGTGATGTCATTAATATGACGGCAACCCATCTTCTTCTTGGCAGACCTTGGCAATACGATCTTCACGCGGTTCACAATGGATTCGAGAATACTTACACTTTTGTTCATAATGGGAAAACCAAGGTTCTTAGTCCATCCAATTCCACTTCAAACTCTTGTGCGCAGACTGATGCTGTCGTAGCCACTGTTATTCGTTCTTTGCACCCACAACATTCTTTACATTCCCATGAAGATTCTAAGCCTATGATTGAGTTGCCTGCAAAGGTGAAGCCCTTATTATTTCAATATAATGTTTTATTTCCAGATGAACTACCAACTGCATTACCTCCTTTACGGAATATTCAACACTGCATCGATTTTATTCCTGGAGCCTCTTTACCAAACCAAGCACACTATCGCTTGAGTCCTGCTGAGCATGAGATATTACAGGGACAGGTAAATGATTTGCTTACAAAGGGTTTGATACGACCTAGCAACAGTCCTTGTGCCAGTCCTGCCTTCTTGGTTAGTAAAAAAACAATGGATGGAGGATGTGTATCGATTGCAGAGCATTAAATCGCATCACCATTCCTTATAGATTTCCGATCCCGCGTATTGATGATATGATTGATTTACTGTCGGGCTCTATTATTTTTACTAAGTTGGATTTACGCAGTGGTTACCACCAAATACGCATTCGAGGTGGAGATGAGTGGAAAACAGCATTCAAGACACGTGAAGGTTTATATGAATGGCTGGTCATGCCATTTGGGTTATCTAATGCACCTAGTACTTTTATGCGACTTATGAATCAGGTTCTCCAACCCTTTCTCAGTAAATTTTTATTGTCTATTTTGATGACATACTAATTTTTAGTCGCAGTGAGCCAGAACACCTCCAACATCTTTCACAAGTGTTTCAAGTTCTTGCTGACAACTCTTTATATGTTAATTTGAAGAAGTGTACCTTCATGGCTTCTTCAGTAACATTTTTGGGATATGTGATTTCTACTGATGGTATTCATGTCGATCCTTCTAAAGTTCAAGCAATTGAAGATTGGCCAGTTCCTACTTCTATTCGTGATGTTCGTAGTTTTCATGGTTTGGCTTCTTTCTATCGAAGATTTGTGAAGAACTTTAGCTCTATTTCTGCACCTTTGACTGACTGTCTCAAGAAGGAGAAGTTTGAGTGGACGGAAGCAATGGATAAAAGCTTTATTCTTCTTAAAGAAAAGCTTTGTACGGCACCAATTCTTGCACTTCCGAATTTCAACAAGCCTTTTGAAATAGATTGTGATGCATCTGTTGTTGGTATTGGTGCAGTATTATCACAGGAGGGTCATCCAATTGCATATTACAGTGAGAAGAATTCAGATGCACAAAAATGGTCTACATATGAATTAGAGTTATTGGCTCTTGTTCAATCTCTTAAGCAGTGGCATACTTATCTTATACATAGGGAATTTTTGTCAACACTGACAACCATGCTTTGAAGTTTTTGAATACTTCTGCTAAAGTTAACAGAATGCATGATCGATGGCTTTCCACACTCAACAAATACACTTTCTCCGTGAGACATAAAAGTGGAAATTGAATCAAGTTGTGATGCCTTAAGTAGAAGAAGTCATCTATTAACTACAATTCGTAATGAGAGTTATGCATTTGACTATATCAAAGACATTTATCCAGAAGATGAAGATTTTGGCAAACTATGGGATCAATGCAGTTCTCAAACTCATGGGGTTGATGATTTTCTTATACAAGAAGGTTTTTTTTTAAAGGGAATCGATTATGTATTCCTCAAGGGTCTTTACGTTTACATCTTATGCGAGAATTACATGGCAGTGGTCTTGGTGGTCATTTTGGGAGAGATAAAACCATTGCCCTGATTGAAGAAAGATATTTCTGGCCATCTTTGAAACGTGATGTACAAAAGTTCGTACAAAAATGCATGGTCTGTCAGAGAGCAAAGGGTACAATTCAAAATACCGGGTTGTATACTCCTTTACCAGTTCCTGATGCACCTTGGGTTGATATAAGTATGGATTTTATACTTGGTTTACCTCGTACTGCTAGAGGTAATGATTCTGTTATGGTCGTAGTTGATCGTTACTCTAAAATGGCTCACTTCCTGGCTTGAAAGAAATCAACTGACGCTTCTAATGTTGCTTCTTTGTTCTTTAAAGAAGTAGTAAGATTGCATGGGGTTCCAAAGTCTATAACTTCTGACAGAGATACCAAATTTTTGAGTTATTTCTGGAAAAGTTTATGGATGCGCTTAGGCACAGTTCTACAATTCAGCACAACTTCACATCCGCAAACTGATGGACAGAATGAGGTTGTTAATAGATCACTTGGGAATTTGATTAGAGCTAAGTGCCTGGATAATAGTAAGAAGTGGGATGTGTTATTGCCACATATGGAATTTGCTTTCAACACTTCTGTGAATCGTTCTACTGGGAAAACTCCATTTGAGATTGTGTACTCTAAAGTACCTAATCATACTCTTGATTTGGTAGCCTTACCCACCACACAGAGTACAAACACTGCAGCCGACTCTTTTGTAGACAAAGCAACTGAATTACATAATGAAGTAAAATCTAAACTGGAGAAGTCCAATTCTAAATATAAAGAGGATGCTGATAAACACAAGAGGTTTAAAACCTTCAATGAAGGGGAGCTCGTGATGATACATCTAAGAAAAGAGAGATTTCCAGTGGGTACTTATAACAAAACCAAGATGAAGAAATATGGTCCTTTCAAGGTTTTAAAGAAGATCAATGATAATGCTTATGTTATTGATCTACCAAATGATTGGAATATCTCCAACACATTTAATGTTCAAGAGATTTTTACGTTTCATGGTGACATTGAACTTCTGGTTCGTTTGGACAACTCGAGGAAGAGTTTTACTCTAGAAGGGGGGACTGATGCAGGGCATACTACAATTCCAGAAGATTCCTCTTAGAGGTTTGGCTTCCATGGTTTCCTAGTTTCAGTCTTTCTTATTTTTAGGATTCTTTTAGATTTCCTTTTAGTTTTCTGTTTCCTAATTTAGTTATTCTTCAAGCCTATATAAAGGCTAGATTAAGTCTTGTAAGATCCATCTATTACTCAATCAAATTATTAAACACAAAACTTATCTTTCTCTTCTTGCTTGAATTCTCTTCTCTTCTTTCTTATAGCAATCTAGTATTGCTTTCTTTTACCTTGTTCCACATTAGTCGAGGACCAGTTGAAGGAAGTATTAACATTGAAATTTGCCTTCCATTTGGGGTCTTTAAGGCCATGGAAGATGATGCCGAATTCATGGAAGCTTTATCATGTTAACAATTTTGTTTTAAGTTCAAATAAATGAAACTATAAATAATCTCCTTTTCCAAAGTACCGCATAGTAGTGGTGTAGTTTGCCCAAGTTTCTTGTCAGTTACAGTGGGAGAGAATAATTATATCCCACCAAAACTTCTGCAAATCTCTCCAACCCAAACTATATACACATTCAGGACAATTCCAATGGGAATGCTTGACAACATATTGGAGAAGCCACCTAGCTTCTAGTTAGGCAAACAAAGTTTTCTACAATGGTAGCTAGAATATACAAAATGAGTATAGAATGGCCGCCAATGACTACATTTTTTTTTTGATTGGCAAAGATAATGATATAAATCAAGAAGGAAAATATTGTGAAAAAGGGCACATCCCAAAAGTTAAAAATGAGAACCGAAGTAAACTAGAACACCCCAATGGCAAGAAAAAAACTGCGGAGGATTGAAAAAAAAAAAGATATGGTGGATTGAAAAATTTTGATATCCAATTTACAATAATGTCATCAAAGACAATATATATTCAGCCCATGGAAAAACTTTAATCTCTGGTTCAATGGTAATTGCTTCCAGAGGCTTTTCTTTTTTATTAGAAGACCTTTCGTTCTTCTTAAGTCAGATCGACCACATAAAAGCATCATATAGACACTTGCAAAGATCTTTTCACGGCCTGTTAATTTATTGAAATTTATATTTTAGAGAAAGCGCAGGAATAGGAGGGAGGCAAAACCTGGTCAATGGCAGTCAAAAAATAGCTCCAAACTTTTTGGTTGCAGCTACAGTTAGAGGTGTAAATTCGATTGTGCCAGCATGAGCACAGCCCAGCACAACACTCTAAAATATGAGCACAGCACAGCCCAACACGGCACGACACGTCAGTTTCATGGGACGGGATGGGTTTGACTAATCGGCACATTGCAACATGCGGCACGGATAAGCACGTGGCATGACACATTTGTAGGTACACCTTTCATCATCCTCCACGTGTACATAAAAGAGACACGTGGAAGGCATGCGAAGCGAGACATCAAAACATGATAGCAAACAGGATGCCATTGGTCAGTAGATCTGACGGTCAGGGGCAGAGGACCACAGAGGCATGATGGCTCAGAGGAGCACCAGATAATACCCCTTGGGTATTAACAAACCAAATCCCTAGGAGGATCCCAGATCAACGACCGAGAGGAGGTTTGGCTGACACGGATGTGACCATACAAAGAGACACTTGTCTGACACGAGCAGACATCCATCTACCCGCATTAAATACCAAAGATATATACACGTGTCGATCAGCTCGTGGAAGAAGCAAGGACAACCCTTCGTATTCAATCTCAGGCCGCGGCATGCGCCGAAGACCTCTGCGTAAAAGGCACAAAGCACAAGAAGATTAGATTACAACGGCATCTCAGA
This sequence comes from Papaver somniferum, assembly GCF_003573695.1. Taxonomy (NCBI): domain Eukaryota; kingdom Viridiplantae; phylum Streptophyta; class Magnoliopsida; order Ranunculales; family Papaveraceae; genus Papaver; species Papaver somniferum. Next base: position 6,239,090 of record NW_020618825.1, read on the forward strand.
GATGGGACCCGCATTCCTTCCCTATAAATACCCCTCTCCACTAAGAGAGAAGGGGCAGACCATTTTGGAGAGCAATTAGAGGAGAATATAAGAGAGAGAAATAGGAAGAGTAAGTGATCCATTTACTTCCGCAGACCCATGTATATTCTAAAGTCATTCGACTATCTTTGTAACCATTCAGTACATAGTGATACACCAAACCCCGTGGACGTAGGCCTTAGTGCCGAACCACGTAAATCTGTCTCATTTACATTTCTGCATCTTACATTCTGCATTAAACTTCATATGTTTTATATTTTTACTTATTTCATGATTTATCTCCTTGCACGAGCATTATTTGTGATAATATTCGACTAGACAATGACAAGCACGAAGGATTTGAGTCGATGAATCGATATAATCGTCCCATTAGGTATACGATGTATGATTCTAGAATTAGGACGTATGTGAGTACTGTTTGAGAATACTTGTTTGTGAACACTTGGATGGCCACGTGATTTATGTGTTCACAATTTGGCGCTAGAAACAGGGACTCTGTCCCGGTAAAAGATTTATCTTATCATGTGATTTCACCTTAGAACGCGCACTGTGGTTGTCCCCTTTTATGGGTTCAGCGTGTCTTCAAAACCTTTTTTATTTTTTGGGTTCATGTTCTTCATTTTCACAAACACCTTTTCAAAGCAGACAAACCCGCGGCTATCTATCACCGATTTTCATGTGAGGTGTTTTCTCCAACTAAGACTTAATAATCCAGAGTCGTGAGTCCTCGTGACAGATCTGCCTTTTCAAGAGTTCTTTTTCAAAATTAGTCTGAAAACAAGATTCATGATCGTTTATTAAAAGATTTTTATTTCAAAAACTAGACCCATGAAATCTTTGCATTTCTCTTCTATTAAGGGCCCTTGGGCAACTCATTTCCTTCTATTCCAATAGTCTTGCGGATACGAATGACGCTAACCCTATCCTCGTGGATATCTTTGGTTCTCCTTATTTATTTCCCTATGCAGGAAAGGATTAAACATGGAGAAGATACTAGAGGAAGGAAAAACCAAAGCCTCATTAAAGGAGACACCGAGGTTACCTCGGTCATGACCCGAAGCAAGAAGAAAGGAGACAAACCTAAAACAACTGCTCAGAGGCAGGATGCTGCGTAAATCACTTCACCTATGAACACTAACTCCATAGCAGCCGCGGCCCTCAAAGCAGCAGCCACGAAGAATGTTGTGGCCCCCCAGAATACAGAAGCAAACAAGACTTGGGTCCCAAGACAAATCCATCAACAAAAAGAAGGGGTAGCAGAATCCATGACGCATCAGCCCGCACATCCACCAATCTTCGGAATGCCGTCAACCAACGGTCAGAATCAAACCATACCAGTGCTTTTAGGACCACGGGCGGAAATTCAACCGAGGGGACCAAATTTGGAGATATCAACGATTGAAGCAGATCCTCGGCCACCCTTAATACACACTTTAGACGAAGGGGGAACTGTGGCCGTAGGGGTATCAGACGGAACTCCCAATCAGGGATCAAACCAATCCCACCGACTGATGGTAGAGCTCTAAGAATTGAAAAAGAGCCAGCAGGTCTATGCAGATGCCGTACCTCTTCTGGCCAGGGAGAACCAAGACTTGAAAGATAAGATTTCCCAAAGAACGAAGACTAGCCAACAACTGGGCGAAGCAAATTCTAAAGCACCAGATCCCAATCGTGACCGAAGAGTCATCCTATCAAATGACGCCAGGGGAAGCAGCGCATCAGATCCGGAATATGCCACCGAAGAGTTAGATTATTATGACAGCGAAGATCGAAGAAAGAAACGCTCAACTGAGCATGAGAACATGGGATATTACCGCGCAATGGAGGAGTTGCGCGATGATATGATGGCTGAGATCAAACAGTTAAAAGCCAGACAAGGCGGAGGAAGGCTCGAAGAGGTGATGAAAGAAGCTAACTCCACGCCCCTAACTCATCGCCTGGAAAATACCACCATTCCGTTAAAGTGCCCTGTCCCAACTTTTGAATGCTACGACGGATCCAGTGATCCCGCGGTACATATCCGGTATTATAACCGTATCTTAGCCCGATGGAGTCAGAACGACGCCGTCCTCTGTAGATATTTTTCGTCAAGTCTGAAGGGATCGACTTTGTCTTGGTTTGACAACCTACCACCTGATTCCATCAACTCCTACGATCAACTCGCAGAGAAATTTCTGAGGACATACATGTACAATAAAGCTGTCAACACTGGAATGGATAAGCTTTTTTCTCTGGAAATTGGCTACAAGAAAAACACGAGGGAATACACTAATAGATGGCACAAGATCTGCCAAGCCATAGGGAGTGTGGACCCAGTAGTAAGTATAAACTGCTACAAGTGGGGATTAGACCGAATGAGTCTACTATTTGTTGAGATTCATGGAAGCGTGCCTAAGACAGAAGGAGATCTTCGAATAATTATTGAAAAGTACGCTCGTCTTGAAGAAATCCAGCGTGAGAACCCGAGGGCACACACACAGAGTTCTCACCGTACCAATTCCCCAGAACAAACCAATGGAGCCAAAAGAAATAGCTCAGTGGAACAGCGTCACGAAGATAGGAAGGAACGAAGAGATGAACGACGAAAAGACGATCGAAAATTCGAAGATCAAGTTTACACGAAGCTCAATACTAGCTATGCTCGGATCTTGCAAGAGATCAAAGGAAGGGGAAATTTGGAGTGGCCATGATCTAAGGGAAAACATCCCCCAAGAACCGAGAAGTCTAAAGATTACTGTGAATATCACTGCTTCAATGGACACCAGACCGAGAAATGCAAAAACCTCAAAATAATGATCCAAAAACTGATTGATACTGGCGAACTCAAACATTACATACGAAAGGAGGTCGCCGAGGATAGATCCAAACGGACCAAGACAGTCCAACTTCCAGAGGTAAACCGCACAATCAACACCATCTCGTGTTCCGAAGCCGCAGGGCCCTCCCTTACAGCACAGATAGGAAAGAGGCTACGGAAGCAGTTCGAAGACCACTGCGAATTATATAAGATTGATGGTGTAGAGGTGGAAGAACACGAAGAGTGGATGGACGCACCTATTATCTTCGATGCTGAAGATATCGAAGAAGATATGGAAGATCATAACGATCCCTTGGTCCTAACACTACCAGTGGATGGATGTAACCTCAAAAAGATCCTCATAGACGGGGGAGCTCAGTGAACGTTCTATTCTAAGACGCATTCAAACGATTGAAGCTCCATGATGAACAGCTAATGACCTCTTATTACACCATCTACGGATTCAATGGAGCACCCACGAAGCCATTGGGAGATATCGTGTTGCAGGTTAACGCCGGACCCATGAAAGTAGAAACACGATTCAGCGTGGTTGACTCCCCATCCCCCTATAACTCCATTATTGGACGAAAGTGGTTACATAAACTCAAAGGAGTGGAGGCAACTTACTACCAATATCTCAGATTCCCTACACCTGAGGGAGTGATGGAAATCAAGGGAGATCGGGTCTCTGCAAAAGAGTGCCAAACCACTCAGGATCGTATCAACAGCGAACAAGAAGAGCAGCGAAAAACCCGAAGAAATAAAAATAAAGAAGCCGCGAAAGAAAAGGCCATAGACCTGTTCCTCAAGGAAACCACAGGGAGGGGTTTGACAAAAGATGATAATGTCCTAAACACAGAAACAGGTACTTCAGCAGCCAACGAAGGACAAAAACATACCAAATAGCAATCAAAGAACGTCCCCGTCTTCGGGGATCCGAAGCCGGTGCTCACACCATTAGAGCCCGTAAAAGAAATCAACATAGGAACGGAAGAAAACCTGAAGATGATTAAAGTAGGGACCATAATGGACGAAAGAAGAGAAGATTCCTTAACCAAATTACTTAAAGAATACGCGGATGTATTCGCCTGGAAGCTAGGAGATATGCCAGGGATTGATCCGAAAATAATCCAACACGAGCTGCGCATCAAACCAGGCACGCCACCTTTCAGACAGAAAATAAGAAAAGTTGTACCGGAGTATCATAAGGAAGTGGAAAAATAACTTCGGAAACTACTAGAAGCAGGGTTCATCAAGGAAGTCAAGTACCCTACATGGATCTCCAACATGGACGTCGTTCCTAAGAAAAATGGAGGGGTTAGGATATGCATCGATTTTACTAACCTCAACAAGGCATGTCCAAAGGATAGCTATCCCCTGCCAAGCAGAGATCATCTGGTTGAAGCAGTAGAAGGATACGAAGAGCTGTCATTCATGGATGGATATTCTGGCTACAACCAAGTAGCCCTGGCAGAAGAAGATCAACTACACACAGCATTCTACACCCCACATGGCCTTTATTGCTACACTAGAATGCCCTTTGGACTTCGAAACGCAGGGGCAACGTACCTTAGAGGTCTACGTTGATGACATGCTCGTCAAAAGTAAGCTGCGCAAAGATTACCACCAGGATCTGAGAGATATCTTCGAAGCAATGAGGAAACATCACATGAAAGTAAATCCAGAAAAATGCACTTTCGGTGTCACCTCAGGGAAATTCCTCGGATATCTGGTAACAAAAAAGGGCATTGAGGTAGACCCAGCGAAGATTCAGGCCATAGTAGAAATGCCATCCCCGAAGAATTTAAAAGAAGTGCAGAAGCGCAATGGGTCCATAGCAGCCTTGGGCAGATTTATTGCCCGATCCTCGGACAAATGCAAACATTTTTTCAATATTCTCAAAAAAGGGAGTAAGTTTGAATGGACCGCAAAATGCGAAGAAGCCTTCCAAAAAATCAAAGAACACCTGGATTCAATTCCAATCCTGCAGAGGACGCCTGATGAGGTTTTGGCATTGTACATAGCAGCGACAGAAGACGCAGTTAGCGCAGTGTTGGTCAAAACCAATACGAAGATAGAACAGCCTATCTATTATGTCAGTAAAACCCTCAATTCTGCGGAAATGAACTACACGAAGATCGAACAACTTATCCTGGCATTGGTGTGGGCTACTCAAAAGCTGAGAACATATTTCCTAACTCACTTCATCCGCGTCCCATGCAAAGCACCACTGGAAGCAGTCCTCAAAAGCGCGGGAAAAGTAGGCAGAATAGCCAAGTGGAACACCCACCTGGACCAATTCAACATCATTCATGAAATTCAGCATTCCCAAAAATCCCAAGTTTTGGCGGATTTCTTAGCAGACCTCCCCCTGGACAACGACGAAGAGATTAAGGGAATACCAGAAGCCGATGAAGAAAGCAAGGATCCAATTGATGTCCTCGAACCCGCGAGTCAAAGACAATGGGAAGTCTTCGCCGATGGTTCCAAATATAAGGAAGGGGCAGGAATAGGCATTGTCATCACCACCCCAACTGGAGAAAGGATCGTACAGGCACTCAGATTAGAATTCAAAGAGCATACTAACAACATCGTCGAATACGAGGCAGTCGTACATGCCCTCCGCTTAATAATAAATATGGGGGTAACCGATGTAAGACTGACAAGTGATTCGCAACTTGTCATACGGCAAATAGGGCTCGAGTACAATGTGTACGACGACACCCTCTCAGCTTACATGGCCTTGGTCCAAACATTGGCATCACAAATTCCGAACATCCAATTCCGGCATTTATGCAGAAGGGATCTCAGGCACGCGGATGCCCTAGCATATATATCATCCATGCTGAAGGACAAGAGTATTGAAGCTATCAAGATCACAAGGGTATACGAACCCTCGATTGCAACACAATTTTCCTTTGCTACAAATCAAGATACAGTGTAAGAAAATATCGAAGATCAGGTGGGAGAAGACATCCGTGATGATTTTGACGAAGAAGATATCCTTTTAAGAGAAAATCAAGACGAAGATTTCAGCAACGAAGATGATTGGAGAATGATGATCCATGCATTCCTCAAGGATGGAACCTTACCCGCGGATCACAAACTAAATAGGAAAATACTCTCTAAAGTAGGAAGATACGACCTTCGGGATGGAATCCTGTACAAGAAATCTTTCCTCGGTCCGTTACTACGCTGCTTATCCAGGAAAGAGGGGCATCGAATTCTAAACGACATCCATTATGGTGACGCAGGAAATCATAGCGGCATGAGATCACTAGCCGACAAAGAAAAAATGCAAGGATATTACTGGCCCACAATGGTACAAGATGCCGCAAGAATGTCCCGACGATGTGAAGAATGTCAGCGTTTTGCTAAAAAGATACATGCACCAGCAACAACGTTGAATTCTTTGGATAGTCCGTGCCATTCGCAAAATGTGGCATAGATATCGTGGGGCCTTTCATTGAAGGATCAGGGAAAAGACGATTTTTGATAGTAGCCACGGACTACTTCAGTAAATGGGTGGAAGCCAAAGCCTTATCCAGGATCAGAGACGTGGACGTGTTTTACTTCCATTACACACCAGTTCATCCTTCAGTCTAGGTTTTATCTACAACAATAGTTTGTTCTTAACTTCTGACGTCGATCTTTTAATCACAATAACCTCACATGGGGGAGTCTTGGTTATGATTTCTACAAACAACAAAGGCAACTTGCTTTACGCTTCTACAATAACAATTCACTTTTGGGGGAGAATTTTATCATTGGTTGTCAATACAAAAGGGAAAACGAACTTCTTAACCCCGGAACAAGTTGGAGGTTAAGAGGGGGTGACGTTTGTACCATGAGCAAAATAGCCACATTTTAGGCCAGAATATTGTCTGGGCCACTATTCAGTTGTCATCCAAGCCTACTATCCAGTCAACCGACGTAGCCCACCATCCTGCTTAGTATTACATAAAGTCATTGACTGATCAATGGTCAAAATCAACCACCGGTCAATGGACAAAGTCAACCACCGGTCAACGGTCAAAGTCAACCATCAGTCAACAGTCGAAGCCATGTTGCCAGTTGCGCTCCAAGCCAGTTTCCAACCAAATTGCCGACGGTGCTTCCAGCCAGTTTCCAACCATGTTTCCAGCGGTGCTACCAACCAATTTCCAGTCATGTTGCCAGCGGTGCTGCCAACTAGCATCCAGCCAAGTTATCAGTCGCACTTCCAACTAGTTTCCAGGCAAGTACTCAGCCGGCTATCATCCTGCCTCCATCGATGTTGCCAATTATGATGTCATCCAGCCTCCATCCATGTGCCAGTTATGATGTCATCATGTCTCCAACCATGTCTCCAATCAAGGCAGTCTGCCAGTCAAAGATCGATAGCCGCAGTCAAGAGGGAAAGTGAACCATGTTAGTCAAAGTCAAGGTTGTTGGTCAAACCCGCAAGCCCATGCCAATTTAGCATGTTTCCATCGATCCAGTGCAAGAACCTTAGAAGAAGATTTTGGAAGTTTTTGGATGAATTGCTGAACAAATTACTTCCATATGAATTTTATCTCGAAATTAGGGTTTAACCCAGATATTGAACAATATAAATAAGGGAACTTATAACCCTAAAAAGGACACGTCTGATAGATGAAAATATACTAGCAAACCCTAGAAGGGATCAAAAATCATTGTAATCCATACATCAATAAAATATCTCCCCTTATGGGGATTCATCCGTGGACGGAGGAAAAACATGCCGAACCATGTTAAATCCGTGTCTTTCTATTTATGCATGTTCTATGTAAAACCTTTGTTCTGATCATCATCACCAAATCGATTGTATTTTGTGTCCGGAAATATTTCTGGGTACAAACATGTGTATTTGAAGGATATTTCCCTATTAACCATTTTTCAAAAAAATTGTCCAGACAGGAGCATTTGCAAAAAAAACAAACAAACAGGAGAGTGCAATTGAAATTGCTCATAAAAACAAGGGTATACATGTATTTCACCCAATTAAATATTATAAATAATAATAACGCTAATATAAACTACGAAAATAATAATACACTTTGAAATGCAGCACCGTGTGAGAGGGGTGGGTTCACTCATACCTGAACCTTATCCCAATACAGAGAGGGTGACATTTAGGACGTCCCATCCCCTCTCAATGCACCACTTCAAAGTGGATGTAGCAAAGTTGTATAAACTAAATCTAACAAATGTCAAAAACAGCCGGAAAACATATGGTAGTAGAGAGGCAAGAATTGCCAACCATGAAAATGGCATAACTTTAATTGAACATGAATCACTACCGGTGTACTAGGTTGACACCAAGTACTAATTAAAAATTAAAAAGCCGCCTAGTATTAATTAAAAATAAAATAATTCCTATAATTCGTACAGGACCTGCGGGTAGTTAGGCCACAGACGGCCTTAATCCTACCACCCACTTTGAAAGTCAAAGATGGGCGCAGTCTTCGTTTCTTATTTTTTAGTTTGATGTAGAGGAGTAAAGTGTTCCAGTCGGTTTATTTGCGATGTTCAACTACTATAATATATATCTCCCGAATCCACCACATTATCTATTTATCTTCATCATTAAATTTAGGTTTCTCAAAGTACAAACAACTTTACACACCAATACACCATGAAGATTGAAATTGTATCAAAAGAGTTGATTAGACCATTATTTCCAACTCCCAATAACCTTAGAACCCACAACTTATCCAGTTTAGATCAGCTTTTTCCTTCGTTGTATGTCGATCACCTCCTTTACTATCCAAACTTTGATAGCAATAACAGCAGCCTAGGCGATGATGAGAACAAGATCTTGTCAGTATCATCTCGTCGTCGCTGTGATATTCTCAAGAAATCCTTAGGGGAGACTTTAACTAGATACTATCCGTTGGCTGGAAGGATAAAAGATGACAAATCTGTTGAGTGTAATGATGAAGGGGTGGAGTACATCGAGGCCAAAGTGGTCGGCAGAGTAGTCTCTCAAATTATACAACTCGCCAATTCTGATATTGAGGTTATGGAACCCTTCCTACCATATGAGCCTTATGGAGGGACCGGGTCAGCGTTTAGGAGAGGGATACTACACTTGAACTCCAAAGCTCTCTTAAAAATCCAAGTCAATGTCTTTGATTGTGGTGGAACAGTCATCTGTTTCTCCTACTCACACAAGTTAGTTGATGCATTTTCCTTCGTTAATTTTGTGAATGACTGGGCAACCACAGCTCGAGGTGCTTCTGGTACTCATGACGATAAACTAAAGGTTGCAGCAACTGGTAAGCCTTGTTACATACTTTCCTCCATATTCCCACCAACAAACACCAGCGACAAAAAAGAAATTGATACCGCAGATATCCAAATTGTGACAGATAAAATAAAAATAGTAACTAAAAGATTTGTGTTCAAGGATTCTAGCATAGCTATACTGAAGAAGAAGTGCATCCCCAAGAACACCAGTAACGGATCAGATTATCAAGTTGATAAGCACGACGAAAACATGCAGCAGCTGCCTACACGATTTGAAGCTTTAACATCTTTTATATTGATGTGTTTCATGGATGTGCATCGATCCAAAGTAAAGCAGCTAGACGATGCTGTCAGCCCTATCAATGCGGTAAATGTTGTTTCTGTTCCAAAGCAAGTGCAGTACGTAGCAGGATTTGCAATAAATTTGAGGACTAGGACGATTCCACCGTTGCCAGCCAATAGCTTCGGGAATATGACCGATACTGCCATCGCAGAAATACCCCGTAACTTAACTGGTGGTAGTATTAATAACAACGGGAACGGTTTTCATGATCAAAACCAATGCTACCCGAAGTTGGTGTCCAAGATTAAGGATTCCATAAAGTTGGTCGACAGTGAGCACGTGAATGCCATGAAAAGAAACTTGGCAACCTCATGCAACCATATGAAGATGCATCAGATGTTGAAGGAAGGTACATTTGATCATGAGACCACGGATTTACTACTGTTCAGCAGTTGGTGTAGGTTCCCCATATTTGAAGCAGACTTCGGTTGGGGAAAACCAAGTTGGGCTAGCATTTCTAAACTACTTTTTAAGAATTGTGTTATGTTTATCGATACAAGTTCTGGGGATGGGGTAGAAGCATGGATAAGCTTGAAAGAGGAAGATATGGTTGAATTTGAACGTCATGAAGAACTCCTTACATTTGCTTCTTAAGAGATTTCATTTCTACCGTACGTTTCGACCTTGCTGTCCTTGGTTTATGTCCCGTGTGTTTGTTTATAGGTCTTGTTTAATTGTTGGCAGCAGGTTGTTCTTGTCTTAATTTTCTGATGTTGGTGTATGTTTTTTCTTTCATTGGGTTCTTGTTTCGTGATGGAGCATTTGTAATTAAGGTCTTTGGTCTTTTTCCAGTGGTCTCAATCCTTTTTATCTTCTGATTCTACTTTCAAAATCTACATCCGCGTTAAAGTTTGTCGCCCTTCGTTGGAAACTGAATAAATACACCTCCTTTTTAGAATTTTTCAAAAATACCTCTAAAGGGTATATTTTAAGATTTTAGGATCTAGTTTTGGCACATCTAAAATTATATTAAGTCAATTCAACCTCTATAAGAGGATGGGTTGAAATTTTCACACATGAAAAACTTACTAGTTCATTTTCGTTATCCGGAAAACTTACCGGTGTATTTTCATTAGGCTTCTCTTAAATGTTGCCCACGCTTTTATTAACAATAGCCCAAAAAATTTAAGCTCAAATGAAAAGCCAAAATTACCAAACATGTCTTAGTCTTTTTAATAATAATCATACTTCTTCCCCAAAATCAAAACCCAATCAAAATATAAACCCTAACTTTTCTTTTTTTACATCCAAACAAAATTATTCTTCAAATTATTTTTAATTGTTCTCTCATAATTCTTACAAATTTCCCAATTATAGATCTTAGTTTTTACTTTTCCCAAAACAAAGTAAACCCAACTGTTCATCTTTTCTCTAAAATGATGTTATTTTTCCTAAATCATGATTACAATAATATCTATTGAGGTTGTATATTCTAATTATTCCTTTAAAAGTTCTCCATAACAATATCAATCGAAAACCGAAACTTAATCAATTAAGGGTTTGATTCTTTCCCAAATAATAAATTTTCTAAAACTCTATAAGCACTACTATTGTATTAAAAAAATCCAAAATGATGTTCTTTTCTCCCAACCATGATTAGTATACAAAAAAATCATTAATTATGTCATAGATCTTATTTTACTTAACTATGAAAATTATGTAATTAGATTTTTGTTATATTTTTGATTTAGGGATTTGATAATTTATTTTGGGCTATATATAAAATTTGTGTAAACTTATGGGTTATGGTAATAGCTATAAGAATCCGTTTGGTTAGATTAATGACTTATTTTATGTGGACTATGGTTAATAAAAGCATGGACTATACTTAAGAAAAGGCTTTCATTATCCACTTAAAATATACTCCTTAGGGGTATTTTTACAAAGAAATTAAAAAAGCAGGGTACGTAGATATTCCTCCGTTTATATAACTTTGTATACAATAAACACCCCTTAGCTCGCTATCATATTTGGGAACAAACTTTTAATACCCCAATTTTTTTGGGTATACCCCAATTTAACCCGTTAAAAAATAAATAAAAAAAGACTAATTTGCACAAGTTAGATCCTAGGACAATGGGATCTAAGAACATAACTCAGTGGTATCCTATCAACTCCAGGAAGAAGGAAACCAGGGGTTCAATCTCCGTCAACGTAAAGGTTTATCCTAAATTAGTTGTATAGTGGGTTCAGCTAAGTTGAGTCTGGCAGTGGTGCCAGTCCAACTAGCTTGGTTTGGGTAGGGAGCTGATACATAAGGCCCCACGGCTATGACGTGGTCGGCTATGGTGGATTTAAACGAAAAGATTGGACGTGGGTCGGGTTGTAGACCCACTCTTTTGGTGTAATAAAACAAAATAAATGATAGAAGTACACAGAATTCAAATTCAAACAAGAGAGAGAGACTATTGAGTTTTTCTCTTTTCTCTTACACGGTCCGAGTGTGATTTCTATTACCAGAAACCATTTCTAGGGTTTAGATTTTGTAGCAATTCGTGTTTTAGGGGACTCTATTGTTTATGATTTGATTGGTTCTACTGTCCACATTTTCTCAGGTGGTTCTCAGTTCTGAAAGTTTTTTTTCCTTTGAGAGAGTAGGAGGATGTCTGCTGGTAAGGAAAATCACACTATTTACATAGGAGGTTTGTCGCCGAAGACGACACAATCCGACATCCACACTGCATTCGTTTGTTTTGGAACCATCAGATTTATTAAGGTATTAATATTATGGCTCCAATTTTTTGAATTTACATTTGATTGTAGTTTTTATGTTTGTGATTTTGTTTAAGAGAAAACTTAGAATGGGTTCTTCAGGAAAGTTAGTTATAATGGTCATGTGTGTTGTTGTTTATTATTTGTGTGCAATTGCATACATTGGTTTAGGAATCTATAATTAGGATGAAAATTGTGTGACAAACCCCCACAATTTTTGCAGTTATCTGTTAATTTTAGGTGATCTTTTTTGGTGTGAAGTGGGTGAGAGGGGTGTATGTAACCAGGTCAATTTGCTTCGATTTGTTTGTCAATATCAGCTTAGTAAAAAGTTATGTTAGAGAGCTGGCATGCTGCATTATGCATGTAAATACGTCCAGTTGTTTATGTATTACTACGTATAAAGCTTTTTTACTGCTTCTTTTAGCCTGCCGAATTTTGATCTCATGTGTTGATGCTTGAAAGAGGAAATTGTTGGAACATATAATTTGTAATAGTCTAAAATTGTCTAGACAAGTCTAAAAGATGGATAAACCTAGAGTCATCTAGTCTTGAAAAGTCTAGAAATGTCTGAAGTAAGTTAAGAAATCTCTAGGAAAAGCTAGAGTGAGACATCTCTAAAGAAGTCTGTAACGCGAACAAGTGAAGGTCGGTCCAAATAGTTTATATAAAGAAAAGTCTAGAATGAGTCTAAGGCCGGTATATGTAGCCTATAAATAGACAAGTCCAGTATCATTTGTAATTCAAGCAAGAATATTTATAAGAAAGAGTGAGTGTACAGAGAAAATCTTGCGTCCCTACTAGGAGTTCTAAACAAGCAATGCTAAGGCAACTCTATGCTCGTATACCTCCTGTAGCATTAGTGTCTGTTTAATTTTTTTTCGTATAAATCATCAGATTTATGAAGGCATTATTACTGCTACCATTTTTGGAATGTCCATTTTGATTGTAATGTTTGTGTTTGTGATTTTGTTTAAGAGAAAACATAGAATGGGTTTTTATGAAAAGTTGGATATGGCCTTGTTATTGGAGATTCCTATTTTTGTTTGAATTGATTCTTATTTGTGATCCATACATTATATGAGAAATTGTAGAAATGTCTGCTGGAGTTGATAACTGAAAGAGCATTAAGTAGTTGGAAATTTAATACATCACTACTGTTTTGGGTAGCATATATGTCGAAAATTTTGGTCTTATTTGAAAAATAGTTGACATTTCTTCAGAATTCTGATTAGCGGGATATAATCATGTTGTTGGGTGCTCAATTTTGGTTTTGATCGTTTCTTATTTGTATGCGACTACATGCATTGGTCTAGGAAACTATAACTAGGGTGAAAATTGTTTGAGAAACCCCAAAATTTTTGCAGTTACCTGTTATTTAGGTGTTTTTTTTTTTCTTTTCTTTTATTTCTGGTGTAAAGCACTCAAGTGTGAGGGGTGTATGTAACCAGGTCAATTTGCTTCCATATTATGTCAATTTTAGCTTAGTAAACCTTATATTAGAGAGCTGGAATGCCGCATTCAGTTTGTTTATTTTCACGTTACCTAAATGAGAGATGCTTGTAAACAGGTTTGTTTGTTTCCATAATATGTATAAGGCTTTTATCCTTCCAAACTTTGGGGTTATGTGGAGATGCTTGGAAGAAGGAATCCTGTGATACCTACTAGTGATTTTGTATCTACGTCATTTGTTGTTTTTTCTGTATATCAAGCATGGACTCTGTTTATATTAATGTTGGTATCATGGACGGTTCTCTACTTATGGAAGACGAATGCATGGCCGGGTATCGGTACAAAGCTTGCAGCTTTTGTATTGATAATGAGATACTAACTGTTAAGTTTTCTCTCTCTGGCGATTGTGTAGATTATGACGGACAAACATACAGGTCGTCCCCGTGGTTATGCCTTTCTGACTTATGATGATCAAAGTGAAGCAGAAGATGCAATCATGAATATGAATGGCATGGCACTTAATGGTAATGTCCTTAAAGTCAACAAGGCGCACAATAACATGTCTGGAAGTGATTCAGGCTTTGGTAATCGAGGGTATGATCACGGGAGAACTTGCTGTGTTTGTGGAAGTCGTGGCCATTTTTACCGAGAATGTCCTGATCTTGACGGAGATGATGATTGTGATAGCTCCGGAGAGAGTAGCAGCGAGGCTGGTGGCTGTAGAGTTGGTGCTTGCTATAATTGTGGAGAACTTGGTCATTTTGCCCGACAATGTTATATTGGAATTAATCCCACACCTGCAGAGGCAGCAGCACCGTTAAGGAGAGCAAATAATTCTTCGAAGGAGGTAGTTGTTACTGCTCCTCAATTCAAAGACAGTAATGGTGGAAGACAGTGTCCCATGCCTGCAGAGGCAGTACCACCAGTAATATCAGTGGAACCTATCTCAAAAGAGACATCTGACAAGGTGCCTCTTCAAGTGGATAGTGGGAAAATGGCAAGTTCAGAGGTGCCTCCTCGAGTGGCAAGTGGAAAGAAGGGTGATCCCAAGGTGCCTCCCCAAGTGGGTAGTGAAAAAAGGACAGGTCCTGCTGTTATTGGCATCTTCAGTGCTGAAGATTCTGAAGATATGGCTTTGAAGATGGAGAATACTACAATAATCAAGGGATTTCCAGTGCCGAACATATATGCTGCCCTTTACAACACGATATATGAGAAACAAGGGCATATAGCCACGAAAACAGTCATAAAAAATTCCATGACGGCCTTATTTGGTCTAGTGGTTGATCTTTTGGTTGTAATTACCGAAATGCAGGAATCATCTCACCTAGACTTGACTGCACCCTTGGTAAAGCATTGGATGTCAAAAGTATCCACAGCTGAAGCGGTGAAATTTAATGTTGGTTGGCTAAGAACTACAATTGAGGAAATCAAAAATTACAATATCGTTTATTTTTTAGCAAGTACTTCCTTATACAAGCTATCATGCAGAACACATAGTTCTGCAGTTATCTTCTATCTGAATTATGTATTGTTGTTTTCTTAGCCTTCGAGATTGTAGGAGTAATTTGTCCAGTTGGTGTTTCTTGTTGCACTAATTTATGCTGCCTTGCCGTTGGGATTATGTAGTATGTTTGCTTCTCTTTGAAGCTGCTTGTAGTTTTGTACTTTGTTTATACCACTTCTTTGTGGTAGTAGTAGCACATCTTTTTAATAGAATTCTACCTTTCAAGGTAGTTCGAGATGATTTTGAAATAGTAGCATCTAAACTGCAGGAATCTTACCGCTGTTTTGTCAGTGCTAGGGGCGGACCAACAGTCCCTCCACCACAGGATTTTGTAGGGATCGGGTTTTTAAATAATCCGACATTAGTTGGTTTCAATTTGTACAACGTCAGGAAGGAAATGAACTGCAAGTAAAAAGGGGGTCTCCTCCTCCTCCTTCCTAATGACCCATTTCTAGATTACAACACTATTCTATTACCCGGTCTTGCCACGAATAATAGAACAAGAAGTGAGGTTGTCGTGGGACTGGGATGGCAGCTGAACTGATACTGCACCAGGCCCGACCGACGGAAGGAGTCTACCCAGGGTACGATAGGATAAGAATATACCGATAAGCTTGACAAAACACTTTGAATCAAAATCAAACGCTGCCCTTTGGATAAGAATGTCCTCTTATAGTTGTTAATTTTTGATAAAAAGGTTAAATAATATTCTTCGAAGCAGTCTTAAATTTGCTGCCAAGTGGCATACCAACGTAGTTCATTGGAAAATGAGTTAAAGAACAACAAAACAACTCTGCACACAATTCCCAATTATGCATTTGACCTAAGCCAATTATAGTGCTCTTTCTGAAATTTACCTGAAAACCATAAATAAGATCCTCTTCCGTCGCTTTTTTAATCATCAAAGACAAGACCTCAGCAACTAAAATGAACAAAAAGGGGTCACCTATCCTTAAACCTTTATAGCTTTCAAAGAGGTCAGTTGCTTCACCTTTCTGTAAAATAACAAACCTAGGATTCGTGAAACTAACGAAAGAAAATAAAATACACGCTTGTGAAACGGGACTAATAAAAAATCAAGGAACAAACTGATCACTAACCACAACACAAGCTCGCGAGGCGTAGTTGACAAGAAACACGTAACGCGTACTGTACGTCCATTGGTTTAACAACGTTAATTAGACTCATATATTAGACTAATAAAAGGTTTGAGATTTAGAATTGTTAGTAACTAGTAACTACCAACTAAAACTAGCATAAAATTTCAAAAAATATAACAAAAATAAATTAAAACTATGTGGAATCTAATTTAGTTGTGCTCGTATAAAGTTTTCAATAGTTTGAGATTTAGTGTTCCTTTTCTTTTTTTGATGTCCTAGACTAGTGGTCTGTAGACTACATCCACTCCTTAAATTAGAGTGGATTTCAACAATTACAAGGTTTATCTCCGCAGTGTGAGGGAGCATGCCAACCACCAGACCACTTAGTGAATGGTAGAACTAGTGTTCTTCAAAATGTAATTAAACATAACTTAATAACCAAGAAAAGAATAAAGCATCACGTTCCCTAATCAGTAGTCGGATTTTTATTTTTTGACCAAAGTGTCAAGTAAAATAAAACTAATCCCACGAAACAGTTTGATTTCAACAACAATAACGTTGGAGAAGGATTTTAATGAGTTTTTCTATGTGATTCGAAGTTATATTAAGTATTAGTTTTAAAGTGTTAGAGAAGATTTTATTTATGTGAGTCTAAGTTATATTAGAGAAAATTTTATTTATGATACTCCGGTCTTAAGAAATGTTATCGTAATTAGAAATGTTATCGCAATTAGAAATGCTAGAGTCTTAAGAAATTGGTCTAAGGTTTTTGATGCCTAAAAAAGTTACTAGTTATCACCTTCGTAAGATACACCAATTTTCTTTTATCAATGTAATCTTTTATTAAATCCGTGTTTATTCTCTCCTCCCTCTTATCAGATCCTACAAATAAGAAATTCTTTTTTGAATCGATGGATCCATGAGAAACTATTTCGGTATGTAAACTAAATGACCTCCTATTTTGTCATGTTAATTATCTTTGTCCTCCAATGAGCGAACACATAAATGCAAACTTTCAGAGTGGAAAAGGGGGAAATCTCCCTGTAGCGTTGCAGTTGGCAAGATTGTGAAGGGGGCACCCCCTGTAGTGTCTACAACATGGATATGGTGTGAGTATCCGAGTTAATGTTGAGAACTCGTAATCCCATTAAAACGCTTCATCTGGTCCCAGAAATAAACACAAAAAGCGGCGCAGATAGCATCAAGTATGTGCCTACCGTAGTGTGGGTTGTGCAAGCAGAGGCGATCCTGACATTTTTGTGGCCTCAAACAAAATTAAAAATTATGGCTCTTGACAGACAAGCCAAAGATTTTTAGAATACTATTCATCACGCAACCAAAATGTAACCGGAAAATAAATTACTTACTCAAGTTAGATCAGAAAGATTATGTAACTAAGGTTAAGACAATTTTCTAACAATATTTCTACTATTTTGATGTGGATAACAAAATCATATTAGATATTTAATCGCTGATAATTTTATTTAGCTATTTTAATTAAAAGGTTTCTCTAGAAAAAAAACTACATAAAAATCAAGTTATATTGGCGTAACTCAGTAGACCATTAAGGTACTTGTTCAACTTTACACTATTCTTTATTTTATTAAATTTTTGATCCAAAGACTCAACTATACTGTAAATAATTATGTTGACTTAGCTACCGCCCTTACTGTTTGTCACTGGTCAGCCATGCAACTATTCACTATAATATACAAAACATTATTTCTGCGGGCTCTTTGTATTTGTGTCCTCAAGTAAAGCTTTCATTGTTTATATGGTAGGGCCGGCCGTGTGTGCAAGGCTTGATAGGCCGGCGTAAAAACTATGTTATACATTTATGAGATAATTTTTAGCCCACCTAATACTTGCTACTAGAAAAAGCTTTGGTTTGGTTTGATTCCATGAGAAACTAATTGCGATAATTTTCATATTCACGAGTATAAATTTTCTACCATTGCAACCCTTCTAAACAGACTGGGTACGGTGACGTAATAAATTCATAGGATTTCATTAGTGATCTCACAGTGATTCCCACTTCTTAATCTTCTTCTTTAATTTCCCCCAATTGTATATTTTGTTATTTTCAATTTTGTGCCCTAGATTGAAAATTAAATCGATTTCCCAATTTTTGGCGGAAGGACCAATTTTGCAGAAGATTTCACGTTGATTACTGGTAAGTAATTTACAGTTATAATTGCTTAGCTAGATTTGTTAGTAATTGATTGATTATGAGTCTCCATAGCTTCAATTTGCGTGAAATTTGTTGAATCCGATCGATTAATTAGAAATGAAAAAAGGTTACTCAGCTTGTTCTTCTGATTCTCCTTCGTCGTCTTCTTCTTCTGCCACTTCTTGTAATGAAGACAGGATCAGAAACTTGCCAGATCCTTTGATTCACCATATCCTATCTTTCATCTACACTAAATATGCTGTTCAGACTTGTGTTTTGTCTACAAGATGGCCATATATCTGGACTTCTCTGGCGGTATTAAAATTCTGTGACAGTGTTCA
This sequence comes from Papaver somniferum, assembly GCF_003573695.1. Taxonomy (NCBI): domain Eukaryota; kingdom Viridiplantae; phylum Streptophyta; class Magnoliopsida; order Ranunculales; family Papaveraceae; genus Papaver; species Papaver somniferum. The sequence goes on from NW_020618825.1 coordinate 6,257,803, forward strand.
TCGCGAAACATGGAATGAAGAAGAATGTCGAACCACCAAGCGCTTCATAAAGTTTGTGACAGACGTACTCAGTCGTCGTGATAACTCTGATATGCAAAGGTTTTCGCTGGAATGTTCTCTCAATTATTCGACTACTGATAGGTTGTATAAATGCATAAATAGATGTATCGCCACTGCTGTCAGCCATAATGTTCAGGAGCTATATATTCAGGTCACCCCTGAATGGTGTTTTGAGATTCCTGTTTGTCTATGTACATGTGAATCTTTGAAGAAGCTGGAGCTGGATGTGCGTGCTGCCGGTGAGGATTTAATTGGTTTCAGCCATATTACACTAGCTACCTTGTGAAATGAGTTTGCCTCAGCTCAAATCACTGTATCTAAGACCCGAAGATTTAATGTTTACTGATGATGAATTAACGAATAAGTTCTTTCCAAGTTTTCCTACTTTAGAGTCGTTGGTAATAGTTCTTCCGGGATCACCTGATTGCAGATCAACTGAATTTGTATTTGAAGGTATGGATCTTAAACTTTCTTTGCCTGAACTCAAGTATTTTGAGTTCATTAGTGCGGAAGATAGCTACCGGGGTTTGGTAAAAGGAAGTAATAGTGAGGTTACACTGAATGCTCCAAGTCTGTCATCCTTCATTCTGGACAGTTACATGTCAACCAGTTTCACTTTAGAGAATCTTTCATCTCTAGTCACTGCTGATAGCGAGATAAACATTTATAGGGAAGATGAATATTATGATGAGATTCAAGAGGATGTGAAAGAACTTGATGCCCAGCGTTTTGTGGGATTTTTCAGAGGGGTTCATAAAGTGAAAGTCTTAACATTAAGGCGTTCTTTCATGTTGGTATGTCTCTAATTAAACTTTATATTTTTTTCTCAATTATTTCTAACCTTGTTTTCCTTGCTGGCTTTTTTGGTAGATAGTTATAAATGTATTTATTTTTTTTTTATTTTTTTTGCTCCTGCCCTATGATCTCAGATTAAATAACCTTGTTATCATGTTCTGACACAAAGTATGAGTTAATCTTATACCAAACAGACCTAATTCAGATTGTATTTACACTGCCATAAAACTTGTTAAAGCAGATTATTAAGAATGTCAGAACTTGACGCAAATCGTGAGAAACATCAGATTAAATATTATACGAGTGTATATCTACACATGGCAGAGTAAGAAGTAGAGACAATATGGGATAGGCAAGTCATGCATCCTTGTCTAAGAAGCAACCTGCTATATTTGTCAAAATGGATCCAAGATGATTCCTGTACACGTTATTTTCAAAGGGTGGCTGCATTGCAGTAACCCAACTTCCTAGGTTGACGAAAGGTGGGTGCACTTGGGCGTTCACTTAGGGGCATCCCCCAGAAGTTGTAGTATAAAAATTGTTACATAAAGGGTAAAAATGTAGTTCACTTAGGGTAAAACGTTATCTTTTATAAAGTTTTATGCTTCAGTTTTTCTTGCTTTTTCTTTCTTACTGTTACTGTAGATTATCTGTTTGGCATAAAACTAACTACGCGCTCAGCAACAAGTTTATGGCAGTGTAAAATTTTAAATGCGATCTGATTGATGTCTGTCACTATCTTTTTGATGTACCAAGGCCTTAGCTGGAGCTCCTGATATATTTAGACAGTCAGCAGCTTGTTTTTTACAATTTACAACGTCTGGAGCTGTGGACCAACTTTTCGAAGGACTGCCTGCATTCCATATTGTACATATTAAAGATGTCTCCTAACATAGAATCTGTTTCCCTGAAGATATCACAGGTTTCAACTACATTGCTTTGAGTTTTTTATGTCACCCAAAGTAAAGCATTTCTTTAATGTTTGGTAATGCTTATTATCCAGCCATATTACGACGAGCAGAATCCACATTTTATTGAGAAAAGAAAAGAGTATCCATATTGTGACGAGGTAATCAAGCACTTTGTATGAATTTTTCATAATTACCGAACCCCAAATCTGAGAGCTATAATGTTTGGTTAGTTCTTACCATATTTGGTTATTGTGCAGGTAAAGTTTAATACAGAAAACATAGGAGACTACTGGGACACAGGGTTTTCTTTGCGGTGCATGATATGTCACCTAAAGTTTGTCAAGATCAAAGGTCTTCTTGGGTGTGTTGATGAACTGAAGTTTTTAGAGATTCTCTTTAAACATGCAGCAGTATTGGAGAAAGTGGTACTAGCCAGTGATTCTAGTAAGCAAGACTCACTAAGGAAGAAACGAATGAAGAAATTTAGCGAGATGCTGCTAACTTTTCCAAGAGCATCTAAAAATATCATTATCTTGTGCAGATTTTGAGTAAGGTAACTTGGCCTAATTTTTTGTTGCAAGTTGATAGTTACTGATTAATGAAACTGGATATGGACCTTCAATCTTATGCTTGTTTTTGGTTCAATTAATGTTTTTTCCCTGTGAAAGATCATCAATGATTACATGTATCTTAGATGTTCTCTTTCCTAGTCACTCTTCTCAGGTGCACCTTGGTGGATCTGGGATGGGCAATTGCGGTCGTAGGCTTGAAACTTTTGAAAAGTGGGTTGTTTGCGCCAGATATCAGTTGTGTAAAAAATTCATTAGATTTAAAGGCATTCGATATCACTGTTTTAAGGTGATTCTCCATGGGAATCCGCAGAGTTGTGGACTCAAAAGAAGCTATTTATTTGGGTCATAGAGTTTCATATATTAAATCCGGAAGACATCTCTATAGTTTACAGCACATTTCTTTTACTAATTACGTTTTCTCAGTTATAATGATAGTACCCCCTTTCTCAAATTGGAACCAAAAACTTTTAGCTTTAGATGTTGCTAAAATTATTGGTTGGTATTTAATTCAGAAAACATAGTCGTCAAGGTTGTGGTTTCCTTGCATGCATTTCCCCAACTTTATCGAAATTCAACCAATCCAAGGACTACGTAACTGAACCAAAAAGCAAGCTCTGCTGAAAGACCTGCTCAGCTGTAGTTGGAATTCTTGGACAAGCTACTTGCATTTGTACGACCTTTTCTTTTCTCTAAGCGTAGACTCAAACGACAATCTCAAAGGACACTGGAGCCTCGCAACCTTGCCCCTACTCTGCTCTTACTCTCGCTTCAAATCTGCACCAGAAAGGATTCAAGATACTCAAGTACGCCAAACAAAAAGATAGTCATATTTTTATAAATCTAATCAACCAAGGACGTAAAGTGCATTTGCAAAATTTGAAAGCGTGCTTTTTGTTAGAACAATCCTACCTGCTTGAAAGAATATAAAAAGAAACAAAAAAAATAAAAAAGAGATCAAATGATATTTCACGGATGTGGTGAGCTCAAATCGAACATATTCTTTCTCACGGCGTTTCCACAACATACTCCAATTCTTAAAGGTCACTCTTTGGCATGAGCGTGTCCAAACAATAGATTGAATCAATGTTTTGCTCTTGTAAAGATATTATATTGTTACCACTTCTTCATGAAAAAATATAATAAAAAATCCTCGTTATCCCATTTGAAACTGCAACAAAACTCAACAAAAAAACTCCTTTCTACCAAAAGCACTTAATTGAACTGTTGATATCGAAAGCTTAAAAGAGAGATAATATTAACTACGCAAGCTAATTTTTGGTCAATAGAAAGCTTGCTACGTCTTATAGTTACAAAACAAAGCTTGGCTAAGTTAGATTAGATAAAGAGTGGTCGAAATTTGTCTAAGAGGGATAAATCTATGGCCGTGACTTTTTCAACTAACCATTAATTAGTGTCCTATTAATTACTCATGACGAGTGATTAATTAATTTTTCATGATAAATGTTCATTGAATGAATCTAATAAATACATATTTTTATTAATGAGTAAGTTTATTAAAAACTATATATATATTGATCGGTAAAGATTTTGGTGTTGGCGAGTTTCAAACTCAGGTAACTGGTATCATCACCCAATGACTTTACCACTGTAATACAGAGATCCCGGTTAAAAATTATATTAATAATTTTTAATGGTGGTAGTGAAAGAAGCATTGGGTGGTGGAAACAATGGCGGGTATTTGTGAGTGGTGGAGATGATAACATTACTGGTGGTGGAAAAAATAGTGGGCGTGGCTGGTTTTTACGTACGTTGGTGGATGTTAGTGCATAGTGGTGAACAATAATAGTTTTGTGTCTTTACAAAATGGGAAACATTTTATTGTGATAGATGTAGTTGGCTATTTTTAGCACAACTGGTAAGGACAAAACACAAATATTTAAGAGGATACTAAATCATATAAGATAATATGATCATGACCGGAATCCCACTTATTTATAGTACCCGATCGGATAAATCACTGTTTTTAGTATCAAAATAAAATTGATTGCATTTACAGAATACAAAACTAAGTTTGGAAAAGTTAGACTAGATAAAGAACGATCAAATTTATATTTGCAGAACATAAATCTACCGTTATAAATGATCTCGTTTAATTAAAATTTAATAATAAATGTTCAGTTTATAATTTCACAATAAATGTCTCTTTATTTAATCAAATAAATATGTTTTTGTTGATACATAATAAATTTATTTGATATTAACCATATCAATAAACATTAATGGTGGTTGTGATGGTGGGCAGTGGTGGGGATAATGGTGGTGGGTATTGGTGAGACTGGTGGAGTGGTGACGTTAATGTGGTGGTGGAAGAAGTAGTGGTATTATGGGAAAAGGGGTCCTAAGATAAGTAAATTAAGCACTAATGGTGGTGGTGGTGGTGGATCGGCGGTGGGGATAATGGTGGTGGGTATTGGTGAGACTGGTTACGATAATGTGGTGGTGGAAGAAATAGTGGTAGTAGGGTGAGAAAAGGTGTCCTAAGATAGGTAAATTATTTGTCACCCTTGGTTAATTTTTCTTTGTTTTGTTTTAGTTTGATTTTATTTTTCAAATTACTTTTTTTATTTATTTAAAATTAAAACAATTTTTAAAGGCCATATTTTTCCAAAAAAGAAGATGTTGTGTTTTAAGATTTACCGGGTAGGGGGCAAAAAGAAAAATGAAACCTATAAAAAAGTTGACCAAACACAAGACTACACACGAATTAGTTGTAATCGGTTCAGTTTCTCACATCTCTCTTTAATCCTTTTTTTTGTCATGGTTTCTGTTTTTGTCAATATTTCTTCCCTAGTTCATGGGATTATGCAAGGCTACAGGTGAATTAATTTTAATCGATTCAGTTTCTCACATCTCTTTTTAATCCTCTTTTTTGTCATGATTTCTGTTTTTGTCATTTCTCCCCAACTTCGTGTAATTATGTATGCTGGAGAAATAGTTCATGATAATAGGTAAAGAAACAAGAAAAGAAATGGATCAAGAATTAAATATTACTATAAATTTTAAGAAAATGAATAAACACAAATGTATATAAATTGGGAACCTAACAATTTATATCAAAGAGAAAAATTAAATTCTAATGCTAACATATTTTGCAAGATTAATCTAATTGACTTTAAAGTAATTTTAGGTGTTTTTAGTTTTGGTTACAAATTTGGTGAATGACCTTTGATGATATTCTTTTTGAAGTAGTGAACGATGTAATGTTCTGCTACCCATGGGATTTTAACTATGTTTGTCCCAAAGGGTTGTATGACTTACGTACACAATATTAAAAGATTCGAGGATAAGGACATGTTTATTAACCAACTCTTCAAAATATTTAGACCTGAATCGATCGGTTCGATTCTTCTTAGACAATTACGACATGTATGAATCGATAGATACATTAGAAACACATATCACAGCCCGTGCTGTTACGGCACGGGTTGAGACCTAGTTTTACAAACATGATGAATTTATGATAAACACAAGGTCGTTAGAATATGCTACCGTCGGCACGAATACATCGGAGACCTTCAGGTAGTTAGGAATTAGTTTATGTTGACGACTAGCTAGTTAGGTTTCCGTATTTGCTTATGACTCTTGTTGTTATGTGTTCTAGGATTGTAAATATAAACCAATAATATATTAATTATTAAGTGTTCGCTTAATTTGGTAGCCGATCCTATCACAAAAACAACACGGATTCTTTCGAAAAAACAATCACAGAAGAAGAGAAGAAGCTGAATGATCAAAGAAGAAGAAGACTACTTTAAAGACGTGCAAAGGTTAGATAGAGAGTCTAACTAATTTCCTAATTCTGGGATTTGTTTTCTTTGATTTGAAATTTTATTGATTATATTTACTGTTGATTTATATATACTTATACATGTAGTCGTAGATTTACTATAATCCTTAATTCATAAGAAGAAGAATTCAAAGAGCTAGGAATACACATAACATAGAAGAGAAATCATGGATACGTAGTAGCTTAACTTAACATGACCTTTGATTTAATTAACGGTATAAAATATAATTACCGAGCCATTTGATTTTAGTTTGATTATTATAATTAGTTATCTGGTACTCTTGTTCTTTATTTCGTTTAACTTAATTAACAGCGTCTAGGTTCGTTGTGGTTTTAGGACTATCTAGGACGTCGATCGATGGCTGAAAACTGCTGCTTCGGTACTACTCTTCTTTTGCCAGAAGATGTAGTTTTCCAAATTTTAATATGGCTACCTGTACTATCTCTGTTGCGATTCAAATCTGTGTGTAGGTCATGGTATGCCCTCGTTCAATCACCTCACTTTATACAACGTCATACCACTACTTCTATGGTGGACGACAAGAATAGCTCCAATTTAGGCAGCCTATTCATCTGCCAACATCAATCAGAACCTCTAGCACCTGCCACTCCTCAGTTTTATTTGCTTTCTGATGAAGGAGGCTTCAAGGAGTTGGAGGATCTAAGCAAACGACCATTTTGTAAGGATGTATAACAAGACAACCAGGGATATTGCTCTCTGGAACCCTGCTACGAGGCAATTTAGACCTCTTCCGAAGTCGTCAAATGGAAACCCCAAGGTTGGGTATTACCATACTGATTTTGTTGGTATCGGTTTTGATGTTGAAACCAAGGATTACAAGGTGATAAAAGTCTCTTCTCTCGAGCCCAAAACAAAACAAGCAGCGTTACCGCTGGACCGCTTGCCCGAAGTTCAGATATACTGCCTAAGTACTAATTCTTGGAGGTTGATAGACTCAGATTTCCCTGCTCATTGCTGTATCCCATTAATTGGAAGGAGTTTGAATGGCATTTATTTCCGTCAAGGTGTGGACTACACTCCAGCAGATCCTATTAAGCGAGTGATTTTGTCATTTGACTTGTGCAAAGAAAAATATCAAAGAGTACTACTACAGATTCCAGAAAATAACTTGGTTCAGTTAGAATCAATAGGTGATAAACTAGCTTGCATTACGGCCACTATGGGATGTTTTGGACAATACAAGGTATGGATGTTGAATGATTTTAATACGACCAAGGAGCTGTGGACTGAGATTTATAAATTTGAACTTAGATTTTCTCGTATCCTTTCAATTTCTTGGAATGGAAAGTTTGGTTTACTTATGGGCAATACTTTGGTATTGCACAACTTAGTTACTGGTGAGTTTAAGAATTTTGGTTTTGGGGGAATAAATATGTATGCTCTTACGGCTAATATCTATAAGGAAAGCCTCGTTTCTGTCCATGCAAATGGTTCAGCAACTAAAGCTATCTCCAGCTAAATGGCTGGTTCTGGTTGGTTACGAAGGAGGACTATCTATAGGTAGTGCTCTTTCCCCTTTAGAAAGTCCCTGCTGCTGTTATCTTATTAAGGTGTTCAAATAAGAATAATAAATATTTTTTTTCCAAGGAAGAATTTTCATTGTTTTAAATTTGTGTTGTTAAGAAAGTCCAATTATTTGTGTTTTATTGGACTCTATTGTTTGTCCCCATTTTCTCAGCTTGTTCTCAATTCTCAAAGGTTGTTTCGTTTGAGAGAGTAAGAGGACGGCTGCTGGTAAGGGAAGTCACAGACAAAGCAATTTCTTTGTTTCTTTACTCTAATTCTTATTTCTGTACAATGAAAAAACTATCATACACAACATGAAGTTCATCTGAATCAGGCACTGTCGCCTTTTTTTTGGAGGTAATAATAAAAGAAGAAGGAATGTACAGGAGATCTACCAGTGGTAGAAAAAAACAACGAAAAATGAAAAAACAAAACAAATATTACAGAAATAGAGCTTGCCAATTAGAAGACACGGTATATGAGAAGTTCAAATGAACTCTGCGCCCCGCAGCCACTGCCCATAATAGGATAGAAGTTTTTGTTTCATAGATAAGGTCATCATCTATTTTGTAAATATAGTTTTCTTCAAATCTTCTACAATTCCTTTCCCTCCAAATCGAATTGATGATTGCAGAAGGAATAAATTTCCAAACAAAGTTACCAGAAAAGAGAGTAAACCAAATCTCCGCCAGAGTTTTCATAGAACCTGGAACAACCCAACACCAACCTGTATTTGGTATTATGCTACACCAAATCTTATAAGCCACTTTACAATGTAAGAAAATATGGTCCTGAGATTCCTCTCCTCCTCCACATAAAGCACAATTGTTATCAATATTCATACCTTTTTGTTGAAGCCTATCGATCGTGTTCAACTTACCATGAATCAGGCTCCACATCAGAAAGCAAATTTTTGGAGGAATTTCATGTTGCCAGGTGAAATGAGAAGGGAAGTTTGGTATTCCGTGAGTCGCCACCAACTGTGAATACAACGATTTGATAGTAAAAATTCCAGAGGGATGAATCTTCCACCTACGAGTGTCTGATAGACCATCACGGATAGGTGGATTGTCACCAATGATGGTAAGTAAAGCAGCATACTCTTGAGATTCAAAATTTGAAAGAACTCTCCTGAAGTCAAACTTCCAGTTTCCCTCAATGGAAATCATATCTGCAACGTTAGCATTCTTGTTCCTGATCAACTTAAAAAGATTAGGACAAACACATGATAAAGGTTGCTGCCCTCTCCAACAATCATTCCAGAAGGAAATATTTGTACCTGAATGTAGGAAAATAGTCGAATTCTCACTAATGTAGCAAGCACAATCGGCTATAGCTCGCCAACAAGACACCCCATAAGAGAGATTAACCTTACCCGGTAACCAATAGGAATAATCAGTACCATACTTATCTGCTATAATCTTGTACCAAAGCTTGTTCTTTTCCACACCAAATCTCCAACACCATTTAGCTAACATAGCAGTATTCATAAGCTTAAGATTGCAGACACCCAGACCACCTCTTTCCTTTTTCGCACAAACTATATCCCAGTTAACTAAGTGAGATAATTTTGCACCTTCTTTAAATTCCCATAAAAAATTCCGCATTTTCTTTTCAAGAAGCTTAATAACTGAGACCGGGGCTTTGAAAAGAGAAAAATAGTAGGTTGGCAGAGAAGAAAGAATACACTTCAAGAGAGCTAATTTCCCCCCCTTCGATAAAGAAATCCGCCTCCAGACTGAAAGTCTAGCATCAAACTTCTCAATTATTGGATCCCAAATTCTTATAGAACCACATTTCGCTCCAAGAGGCATTCCCAAATACATAAAAGGAAGGACGTCAACTGAACAACCAAGTTCTTCTGCCCACATTGGTAAGTTATGGACTGCTCCAACAGCAATAAGACGTGTTTTCAAATTGTTTATCTTGAGGCCTGCTATGAATTCGAAACATTGTAAAACAGAAAACAAGTTATGTAGCTCTTCTCTTTTATTATCCAAAAAGAAGATTGTGTCATCCGCATAATGAAGATGATTTACCACAATACTGGATGACGAAACTGAGAAACCGCTGAAGAGACCTTGACTAGATGCCCTATCCATAAACCTTGAAAAACCTTCCATTGCAATGATAAATAAAAGAGGAGAAATTGGACAACCCTGTCTAACACCTCTTGAACTCGTGAAATATCCAAAGGAAGACCCATTAATAAGAACCGAAAAAGAAGCAGATGAATAAGAAAATCTTAGCCAATTGCACCATTTCCTGCCAAAACCCATCTGAACAAGAACAAACTCTAAATATCTCCAGTTAACTCTATCAAACGCCTTTTCAAGATCAATTTTACACACAATACCCGGATCTTTAGACCTTATTCTTGAATCCACTAATTCATTAGCAATAAGAGTGCCATCAATAATCTGTCTGCCTTCAATATAAGCACATTGGACAGGAGAAATCAATTTATCCATAACAAACTTCAGCCTATTAGCTAAAACCTTAGCAATAATCTTGTAAACACTAGTCAACAAAAATAGGTCTACAATCCTTTATAGTCTCAATATGATCTTTTTTAGGCACAAGAGTAATGAAAGTAGAATTGTGTTTAGAGTTGATAGTACCTGTATTGCAGAATTCATACACCGTACCCATGATATCATCCTTGATGAAATACCAGCATTTTTGAAAGAAAAGAATAGGAAAACCATCCGGACCTGGAGCTTTGTCATTCCCCAAATCTCTAATTGCATGCATAACCTCCTCCTTGTGAAATCCTCCTCTAACATGGTGGCATCTGCGTCAGAAATGGAATCAAACAGAATTCCATCTAAATTGGGTCGAATGACTTCTTCCTCAGAAAATAGTGTTTTGTAATAATCCACTATATGATCTTGTAACCTTCCTCTATCAGTCACCAACTCATTCCCGATGTACAATTGTCTGATTCTGTTGTATCTACGCCTTGCTGAAGCATTGGCGATAAAAAAAGAAGTATTTCTATCACCTTCCTTTAACCACTTTATTTTAGATTTAATTCTCCACGAAGTCTCCTCCATCTTGGTAATCTTTTCAAAATCTTCTTTATATTGAAGATGCACCTTCCGCTCCTCCTCAATTAAAATATTATCTTCACTAAGACCATCCAAAGTTTGAATTTCAGAGAGAATATTCTTCAATTTTTGTATTAATATGTCCGAAAACCTCTTTATTCCAGACTTTTAGCTTCTCTTTAAGTGCTTGTAACTTCGACCAGAGCACAATGATTGGAGTACCTGCAAAACAAAAAGAAAGCCACCAATCTTCGAGTAATTTTAGGAATCCATTCTCCATGAACCACATGTTCTCAAACCTAAAAGGACTAGGTCCCCAAGAAGGGTCGGAAATATCTAAAAGGATTGGGATATGATCTGAGGTTGGTCTTGCTTTGGCTAATTGGGTGACAAAAGGGTATTGTTGCTCAAAGGATGGGGAAATGAGGAATCTGTCCAGTCTACACATAACTGGATTTGTTTGTCCATTTGACCAAGTGTATCTTGCACCCTTGAGAGGTAAATCAATAAGGTCATGTTCCACTATGAACTTATTTAACTTCTTCATACTTCTTGTGATCCTCGCACAATTCTTTTTCGCAGAACACTTGGTAATTGTATTAAAATCACCACCAATACACCATGGGAGATCCGGCCAATATCTACAAACTGTATCAAGCTCAATCCAAAAATCACTTCTGTCCACAGAATTGGTAGGACCATAAACACTTGTAAGAACCCACTGGAAATTGTCTGATTTATTTGTGCAAAGTACAGAGATTGTATACTCCGCAACAAGAGAGTCGGTTATAGTTACCATGTCTTTATCCCAAAGAATAAGCATACCACCTGAGCTCCCTACAGACTGTTGCATTGTCCAGCCTACATTCTTATATCCACAAATCTTCCTAATATCCCAAGATGTACAATGCGTCATCTTGGTTTCTTGAAGAATTATTACTGGAGCTTGAAACATCTGTAACAACTTATGTACTACTGTTCTTCGTCTACTGGAGTTCAACCCTCTAACATTCCAAGTTAGGATTTTTAAACTCATTGATAACAAAACTTTCCCTTGGAACTACCTGACCTGTGTGCCCTGGAAGTGGGAGAAGCAATGACTTCGACTGAGATACCTAGTCGCTTAAGTTCATTGCGCAACTTCAATGGAATTACTGGCTGCGGCTCATTGTCAGGAACAAGATTTGTAGAACAACCCATATCTGAGGTAATTACTGCTGTAGGTTCGAATCCAGGTGGAGATTCTGAAGTGCTAGAATCCAAACTATCCGACAGTTCTTTATCTTCGACAGAGAAAAACGTGTCTTCAAGGCCCATAAGAGGAGAAACATACTGTTTTTCTTCATGCACAGGGATGACATCTTCTCCATCTAACCTAATAATGTGTTGCACATCAAAGTCTCTTAGAATATACTTCTTTGTAGGTAGAACATGCGTAGGCTTTAGAAACCTTCGAGGTTCTAATATTAATTTGCTCAAGTTGTTGCTTCTTGTTACCCTAGTTAATCAAACCTTGCCGTTGCCTTTATGTAGTATGCTTGTCCTCTTTGAAGATGCTGGCAGTGTTGTACTTTGTTGTGCCAATTTGTACAATTTCAGTATTACACTAATTTCTCTATGGTTGTTGTTAGCCTAGTTTAGATGTTTATCTTGCATATGATGCCCTCTATTTAATACCAACTTTGTGTGGTGGTGAGCTCAATAAACACTTCAAAATGTAGCTCAGTCCAATTCAACAACAACAACAAAGGAAAAAAAAGGTATTTTAGAATACCCCTGTGGCAGCAAATTTATGGAGTAGGAAACTAAACCATGGACCTATACCACTAGGGACAAGCAGGCTTTGGTGTCAAATCCTTGAATTTGTTTCATTATCAATCTTGCTTAGAAAATTACGGGTCGTCATTGATGGTAGAAATTTTATAAACATCCAACCGCTAAAAGAAATTAGTGAAATTACAAACTTTTGGTTGGCAACCTAGAAACAAGCTGGGTTCTAACACAAAATCGACTGAAATTTCGATTTTCTCTGCATATAGTACGTTGCTCTTTTTTGGGGGCTTAGTGTTCGAGTGGAAACAAAAAATTTGTAGCATATAATTCTAATTTTTCTATTGATCTTTTTTCCCTTTTATTTGGGAAGGCTTTTTTTTGTTCGTCTTCTCTTTTCTGTGGTTTTTGGTCGTTACATCTGAAGCTTTATCAAAGTTTCTTTTCCCTGTATCTTGACGTGCCTCCTCGGCACATAGTTGTCAATTTTAAATCCCTTTTTTTAGAATAAAAATTAACAACAAAGGTTCCCAGTTACTTACGTTTTACCTAATCACCAAATCTAACAACAAAGTTAACCCGAAATATAGAGGTTATTGTATCTAGTGGTAACTAGCTAGTACAACCAACAAGTTCTAGGTTCCACTATATTCGGTTCTTGAGTACTCCGAGAAGTTTCATTCCTCCAGACTCCAGAGAAATATAACCCCCTCTCAGAAAGCTATCTCATTTTGTTGCAATATTGGGTTTTGGGATTTCTATCTCACACAACTGTGTTGAGATTAATTTCATTATTTTGTATATATACTTGTACAAATACAATGAATGAGTGAAGATCCTAATACTACAATTACATCAAGAGAATTAAATTTATTTCTGCCAAGACAAGGCTTATTTCTGTTGGAGAAGTCCCAAACTTAGCCTTGTGGGCTGAGGAATTCGGTTGTGCAATAGACTGTTTACCTTTCCAGTATTTGGGAATGCCGTTAGGTGCTAAGTCCAGTTCGAAGAGAATTTGGGACCCAATTATAGAGAAATTCGACGCCAGATTATCCGTCTGGAGACGTATTTCTTTATCAAAGGGAGGTAAGCTCGTTCTTATCAAATGCATCTTGTCATCTCTTCCAACATATTATTTTTTGTTGTTCAAAGCACCAATTTCTGTTATTAAAATCCTCGAAAATAAGATGCGCAATTTCTTATGGGAATATAAAGATGGAGTAAAGACTTCTCATTTGGTTAACTGGAATTTAGTCTGCGCTACTAAAGAAAAAGGCGGCCTAGGTGTGTGTAACCTGAGATTAATGAATTTATCTTTGATTGCAAAATGGTGTTGTAGGTTTGGTGTCGAAAAGAGCAAGCTATAGTAAAAAATAATAGAGGAGAAATATGGCTCAGAGTTTTCTTATTGGAATCCCGGTAAAATTGCTGCAACATATGGTATCTCTTGTTGGCGAGCCATTGCGGAAACTGCTAATCTTGTGAGTGCCAATTCTACCTTATACTTACATTCAGGTAGTTTAATTTCTTTTTGGAATGACATTTGGTGTGGAGATTTGTCATTAGCAAAAGCACATCCAATTCTTTATAAGCTTTTCCGGGATAAACATATAATAGTTGCTGCAATGATATCTTTAGAAGGTGGTTGGAAGTTTGATTTTAGGCGTGTTCTTTCAAATACATAGGTGGTGGAATTTTCTACACTACTTACCATTATAGGGGACAATCCACCTACTCAAGATGATCTGACAGATACTCGCAGATGGAAACTTAACCACACGGGAGTTTTTACTGTGAAATCACTATATGCTAAATTAGTGGCAGAAGATGGAGTTAATCACTTTCCTTATTCGTTCATTTGGAAGACGGCAATACCACCAAAGATTAATATCTTAATGTGGTGTTTGATTCACGGTAAACTGAATACAATTTATTTCTTGCAACACAAAGGTATGGATCTCCATAATTCTTGTGTTCTGTGTGGAATTGGTGTAGAATCTCAGGATCATTTATTCTTACATTGTAAGATTGCTTATAATATTTGGTCGAGCATTCTGCTTAATACAGGTTGGAGTTGGGTTTTACCGGGTTCCATGAGAATTTTGGTAGAAAGTTGGCACCATAATCATTTTTCCCCTACAGGGAATTATATTTGGGATCTAATACCAGCAGCGGTTGTTAATACAATTTGGAATGAAAGGAATTGCAGACGTTTTGAGGAACAATATATTTACAAAACAGATGATGATCTGGTTCTGTCTATCAAATCCTCTATTTTAGTTTGGGCAGCAGCAACAGGTACACAAGATTTTGTGTCTTCACAGATTCAAAATTGGAACTCTATCTTTTTGTAATTTGCTTATTTGTCCTTTTCTGTTCTACCTCTGATAGATTTACATGTACATTCTTCTTCTCTAAATAAAATTTCTCTTTCGATCAAAAAAAAATAATTAAATTTATTCCTATAAATAAACCAAAAAAAATAAAAACTAATTCCATAAATATTATTCTTTGCATGTAATAATCTTTGTTTCCATATTTCTCATTGCATGTACTTAATATGTGTTGATCTTCTTATATATTTGCATGTGTTAATACCCCCCCTCCAGTGGGAGCGGTAGATCCTGAACGAACGCCCAACTTGCCAACTAGATGACCAAATTGCGGAGCTCCCAGAGGCTTAGTGAAAATATCAGCCAGTTGATCAGACGACGGAAGATGTTTTGGTAGAATCAATCCACTTATTAACTTTTCACGAACAAAATAGCAATCAATCTCGATGTGTTTAGTACGTTCGTGAAATACCGGATTTTGAGCAATATGAATTGCTGCTTGACTATCACAAGAAACAGTGATAGGAAGAGAACAAGAAATGTGCATGTCTTTGAAGGGATAAACTAACCATTGAAGCTCAGCAGTTAGATTTGCCAAAGCACGATATTCAGCTTCAGCTGATGAACGAGCCACAATAGGCTGTTTCTTTGATTTCCAAGAAATTGGACTATTACCTAAGGTAACAAAATATTCAGTGGTATAACGACGAGTAATTGGGAAGCCTTCCCAATCAGAGTCTGTGTAACCATGAATAGAAGGAGAACTGGATGAGGACAAGAATATGCCATGTCCAATGGTTCCCTTGAGATATCTTAGAATACGATGTGCAGCATCCATATGAGCTGATCTCGGATGTTGCAAAAATTGACTCAGATAATTAACTGAGTATGTGATATCTGGTCGTGTTACCGTAAGATATAACAAATGACCTATTAAACGACGAAAGCAGCTTGGATCAGTCAATTCCTTACCATCTGTAGGAAGCAACTTGAGTTTTATATCCATTGGATAAGCTGATGTACGAGCCTCTGTGAGGCCGGAATCCTTAAGGATATCAAGAATATATTTTCTTTGACATAGAAATATACCCTTGCATGAGCGAGAAACTTCAATTCCCAATAAATACTTCAAACTACCAAGATCCTTGATTGAAAAATGAGAAGCGAGACGCAATTTGAGAGAATTAATGAAGTTATTATCTGTACCAGTGATGATAATATCATCAACACATACAAGAACAAATATAGAGGTTGTACCACGATGATATGTGAAAAGAGAATTATCACATAAGTATTTAGCAAATCCTTTAGATAACAAAACTGAAGAAAGCTTCGCAAACCATTGGCGAGAGGCTTTCTTTAAACCATGGAGAGACTTTTTGAGTTTGAAAACTTTGGACTCACCTGGGCGTGCCATACCTGGTGGAAGCTTCATGTAAACTTCTTCATTCAAATCACCTTGAAAAAACGCGTTGTTGATGAAGAGACCATCCCTTAATAGCTGCAATAGATAATAAGACACGAACAATAACCAACTTAGCTACTGGTGCAAAGGTATCATAGTAGCCTATAACCTCTTGTAGTGTGTAGCCTTTGGCTACCAGTCGAGCCTTGTAATGTTCAACGGTACCATCAGCATTGAACTTGATTTTAAAAACCCATTTGCAGCCAATGGCTGTTTTACCAGGTGGTAAATCTACTAATATCCAAGTATTGTTGGATTCCAAAGCAATGATTTCTTTGGCCATGGTTGCGCGCCATTTGGGACATTTATTTGCCTGAGAGAATGATCTCGGTTCATCAGTGAGATTAACTGAAGCTAAAAAAGCTTTGTGTGAAGGAGTGAATTTTTCAAAGGACAAATAATTTGTCATTGGATACAGTGATGAAGACGCATCCTTAGTATAAAAACAATGGTAATCCTTTAAATAGGATGGTGGATTACGAGAACGGGATGGATGTGAATGTATTGCCGATGATGGAATCGCTGGAGAGATAGGCACCTGAATAGGTAGAGATGTGGCTGATTGGACTGGCAATACGACAGGTGACTGAACTACTGGAACAGTAGTAGTATCGACATAAATTGATTCTGTGGAACAGACAGAAGACGAGCCACTCATGGAATTGCGTGTAGCAATAGTTGGTTGTGCAGAAGAATCGTGAGAAGGTACGACAGTATCCGAATGCTCGGAATGCGACTGAGACTGAGAGCATGGGATAGAATGCTCAAGAATCGGAATATCACCACATGATTGGGACTCAAATATAGATTCGTAATAAGAATAATCAGGTTGTGAAGGCTCAACAAGAACTGATGTTGATGAAGAAATATCTTTAAAAGGAAATGTATGTTCATGAAACACTACATCGCGTGATACATACACATATTTTGATGATAGATCAAAAATTTTGTAACCCTTCTGGCCATGCGGATATATGATGAAAATGCCAGGCTTAGCACGTCCATCGAATTTGTTACAAATACGTATATTTCTTCCAAAACAAAGGCAACCAAACACTCGGAGTTGTTAATAATCTGGTGGAGAATTGAGAAGTAACTCATGTGGATATTTATGAGATAATATCGGTGTTGGTAATTTGTTAATCAAATATGTTGCAGCTAAAATGCAGTCTCCCCAAAAAGTGGATGGGTAAATTAGCTTGAAAGGGTAAAGACCTTGCAACGTTGAGCAAGTGGCGATGCTTGCATTCGACAATACCATTATTCTGTGGCGTATATATACAACTGGTTTGATGGAAAATTCCATTTTGATGAAACCAAGATTGAAGTTCATTTGATTTGAACTCAGACCCATTATCAGACCTGAAAGTCTGTAATTGAGGAATAACTAATGAATTGATACCAGAGTAGATGCTGGTAATGTGATGTCCAAATTGTTTTATAACAAAGGAAAATAAATATTTGAGAAACTTCAAGGTTTCAGACTTTACATTTATCAAAAATACCCATGTACACCTAGAGTAATCATCTACTATTGTTAGAAAATATTTTGCACCAGTTAAAGAAGCAGTAGAAAAAGGACCTCATATGTCAGCATGAATTAATTGAAATGGATGCTTTGATAAAGAAACATTGTTATTAAACTTGAGACGAGATTGTTTTGCCCGTGGGCATACATCACATAAGTGTTTAAATGAAGAACGAACATAAGCAAAATTACGAGCTAAAAAATGAAAACAATCCATATGTGGATAACCGAGACGATAGTGCCATATATCCACTGGTTTATTAACAGCTAAAGATGAAACTGATGGTTGGAAACTGAAATGGTAGAGGCCAGCGACACGCCTACTCCATCCAATCTCCTTGTTCGTGAGACGGTCCTGAAAGATGCATGACTCGTGTGAGAAATTGATACAGCAGTTTGCTATGCTTGTAAGCTGACTTACAGAGATCAAGTAAAATTTAAAACTTGGAATGTGAAAAACATTGAGTAGATGAATATTGGGAGATAAATTCACAGCCCCAATATGAGTGACAGGTATATTCGAACCATCTGGTAATTGAACCGTGATTGGGTTCATAACCAATGTGCAAGAAGAAAAAAAAAAGAGAGAGGAGCAAATGTGATGAGTTGCACCACTTTCTATAATCTAAACATTAGAAGAACAAGTCAGAGTAATACCTGCAAAATTGGCAAATAGAGTGACAGCAGTGTCTCCATTGTTTGGTTCCAGTAAACACATAAGTCTGGCATATTGAGCTGCAGTTATACCAGGAGCAGTCTGTGTATTGGGAACAGTAGCAGCAGTAGCATATGCCGGAGTTGGAATATCTCTGGATCTCGGTGGATCTTTTGGGTAGCCATTGAGCTTCCAGCAGGTAATCCGAGTATGACCATGTTTGTTGCAGTGGTCGCAAAAAGGTCTGGGTCGCTTGTTGGTACCATTGCCAGCGTTGGATGTAGTGTCGGGATTAAAGAAAGACCTCTGATTTGGTCTTTCTGAGTTGGGAGCACTGCGAAAAACATTAAGTGTAGCAGATTAAACCTGAGTAAGAGAGGATGAGTTTATACCTTGTTGTTCCTCCTCCTGCCTCACGAAGGATTTCATAATAATATCACAGCTGGTGAAGTGATGCAATCCAATAAGATTAGTACCTTCATCACTTGTACAAAACCCCATGTTTATAGTTCTCACTTCCTAAGATTCTCAACTGATTCTTTATCAACTCTACAACCTCACAATCTGAAGAAGTGTATAGCTCTGTTACAATTCTTTTCATCTTCACTACCTAAATTGAAACAAATACATGGATTCTCAATCAGAAATGGTGTTCCTCTCAGTAACCCAGAATTTGGGAAACATCTTATCTTCTCTTACGTTTCACTCTCATTGCCAATGTCATATTCTCACAGAGTTTTCAATCAAATCCAAGACCCAAATATCTTTACTTTGAATACAAGGCTGAAGAGGTCTGAATGTATCGAGTTGATCCCACAGCGTCTTGAGTTGAGTAAAGTACATCGCAACATTTTGATTTTCTTGTTTCAGAGATGAAATCGATTGTTTCAGTGCAAACAGTTTCGGTGCATTCTTATGAGAGAACTTGTTCTTAATCTGTAACCATTGTTCCCGTGAAGATGGGAAATACATGACAATGGATTTGATAATTGGATCGACTGAGTTTTCAACCCAGCTACCAACCAAATAGTCTGCACGATTCCAATGGAGGAGATCAGTTGGATCCCTGGGTTTGGTGATGGTTCTATCAATGTAACCCAGCTTGGCTTTGACACTTAGGGCTTTTCGGATTCCTCTTTCCCAGATGCAATAGTTATCATCTGTGAGGAGAGGAGTAAATATGACAGTGGTAGGGTTGTCAGCCGGATGCACATAATAGGGACTTGATTGAGGAAGACCTGAATCTCTATTAGGTGGATGATTACTGGAAGATGGAGGTATCTGTATGTCATCTTCAACAGTCATGATGATACAGTTGCAGGTAAAAAAAAACTAACCTAGCTCTGATACCATGTTATAATATTGGGTTTTGGGATTTCTATCCCACACAACTGTGTTGAGAATAATTTCATTATTTGTATATATACTTGTACAAATATAATGAATGAGTGAAGATCCTAATACTATAATTACATCACGAGAATTAAATTTATGCCTATAAATAAATCAAAGAAATTAAAACTAATTACATAAATGTTATTCTTTGCATGTACTAATCTTTGTTTCCACATTCTTCATTGCATGTACTTAATATGTGTTGTTCTTATATATTTGCATGTGTTAATAGGTCCATAGGATGCTTGCATAAAGACGATTCCATAATTCCTTACACACTCCAGAGAGGGAAGTAGAAGACCAATTAGATATAAGTGACCTGATTGAAGTAGGAGGTTGAAAAGGCTTACCTGCAGCAGTGAAGAAGTAGCTCCAGACTTTGTTAGCGTAATTGCAATTAAGAAAAATATGATTGGCATACTCTTGATGCGAATGGCAGAAACTGAAGAGGTTCGCAATTTGGTTTCCAATTGGAGTAGTTATAGAACAGTTCCTTCTATATAAGTTCACCAAAGTTGGCAATTTATCCAAGTAGGCTTGGCAATTCATCCAAGTAGGCGTGTCATCTCCTCTTCTGTAGGAGAACACTTTATCAGAATTTTGATCTGATCACCATCTAAAACTGAGTTGTCCATTGCTAGTGCTGCAGCCTGGATGTGCATTGGGATATCCAAACAAAATAAACTAAGCAAGAGGAGCTCCAGAATAGCGCTTTACATCACCTTAAGGGCTTTCATGACCACCCATTATATTGGAGATTTATAGGTCCAACTTCTATTGGTCATAACAAGGAAATAATGCCTTCGCGGCTTCACGTCTTAAGATGATTATTATTTTTAAACCAGAAATCACTTAATACAAATCGAAACAGGATTCGCTTACCACCTTATCAGAAAGTAGCATTTTGGTTTTCTTGAGCATGATTTCGATGTTTCTGGATCTCTGTAAATCAGTCTACACGGAATTGTGTGGATAAACAACGAAACAAGGGGATGTCAAATATCCATCTTTCTGGACAAAGGGAATGGAAAATTAAAATAACTTAGTTCAAGACCAACTACTTGGTACGTGTATCAGAAAACATAAATTAGCGCCGGACATATTGATTTTATTTACCAGTTGATGAACCTTGCCAGGTTTAGGTTTATGGGACTTTCCTTCTAGCTTATCCGAAACCAAAGGCTTGGAGAAAAGCCTTGTAAGTTCAGACACGTCGAATGCGGGTGCACTAGCATACATACGAACACTAATTAGTGATGTAATATGGGAAACAAAAACTTCTAGCGAAATATGACTTGCATCAAAAGTTAAAGGGGAATATGTATTAATAAAACAGTACCTCTGGGTTTCTTCAGATTCCAATCTTTGACCTTCTGCCCATAAGCTTCTCTCGACGGCTGGGGTACTTCTAATCCAGTGATTCCAGTAGAATGGCCTGAATTCTAACCGAGGTACTTCTGGTTCAGGTGGCCCTGGTGGGCGTCTGCCACCAGGGGGCGGTGGAGGTGGTCCAGGTGGGAGTGATCTACCACAAGGAGGTGGAGGTGGTGGGCCTGGTCAACCACGAGGTGGTGGAGGTGGTCGAGGAGGAGTTGGTGGAGATGCTCCAGCATTTGTAGGTGAAGGGCCATGCACAGTAGGTGGAGGTAGAGGAGGAGAATCATTTGGTGCAAGTGCGGTATTGACTAAAGCAGCGAGCAGACTATTCCCATTGTTTTTTTTGTCATACCCATCAGCACTGTAATTCTCCTCCGCCAACTCCTTCGCTCCACCTTTAGTCTCATCCTCGTCTTCACTTGACACTTTTATGCCAGTGGTAGGCTCGTCCATACCTGTCCAAAGAGTCTAAATAGTTGTTCAGAAACAACTACTAGATGGAAATCTAGGCCGAATTGAAATTTTACTGCTCATGAATTTTACTTACATCGTTTGGTAAGCACATCATCACTGCTTAGAGATTTGAGTACTACACCTGCTTTCCTGAACATGAAAAACTAGCTATTCAAAAAGGAATGTTACCCCGAACTTTTCCAGCGGTCTCCAAAATCCCATCCCGGTTTGCTGAAAAGACAATTTTATAAACACCTCCATTTAATGGAAAATTCTACTTTTTGATCCTAAAATTCAAATTCTCTAGCTATCAATCAAAAGCGATCCGAATTAATCTCAGAAGACTGCAGTTCCTCTAATCAACACAACTTGTAATCACGTACAACAATTAATCTTAATCTAGTCTGAAAAAATGATGAACAATTCTGAAGAAAAGTCTTCTTCAGAGACTTTTGTGTTTCTCTGCATATTTTTTGTGCTTCAAACGGAGCTTGTCACACCTGGCTACGGTGTAAACACTTAGCACCCCAATAATTGACTAAAATATTTTAAGAAAACAAAATGAGTCCCGACAGAGAGCAATATTTAATTGACATTGATTGGCATTTATTATTATGATTGTTCCTCAAACTAATTGATCCTCCTAATTAACTATGACCCATGTGCACACCTTCCAGGACGTGCAAGTTTTAATCTAAAAAAAAAAAGGTGATTCAAATGAATAAATGTAAACGGAAATAACTCCCATGATCAGAAGTTCTACCCAAATGAACAAGTGACTTGCCTAATACTAATACATAAATTAATATATTGTTGTTTTTTATCATAAAAAGAATAGTTGTTGAGAGAACGAACTAGCAGAAGAAGAACACGATAAAATAACTTTTTTTTTGCGGTAGGTGACTACGAGTTGAGTGATGATAGCTCTTCCGAATCTGCATCTTCGTCTCATTGAGTATTCGTTAATGTTTCTGGAATTTGCCAAACTTTACTGAAAATGATAAAAATTTAAGTAAATTTTGGTTAGGTCAAACAAGTTTGGCTACAATATCTGAAAAACAAGTAGTTGAATTTATCTGTAAATGCAATTCGGATAATGTTCTGAGCATACAGATTGCCGACATTTGCTTTGATGGAATATTTCTTTTTCTCGGCTATCAGGTTCCGAGACGGGTAGCTGAATTTTTATTCTAGTGTATACAGAGTAATATATGTTAGGTTTCCAACATAAATTTTCGACTAACCCGAACTAAACAAAAGAGTTCCTTAAGTTTGTTTGGTTAGGAGAAAAAATTCTCGAATGAACCGAACTCAACATATGTGTTTGCAGAGTAGAGTTCGGTTAGGGAAAAAAATTGAACCAACCTAAAAAACCAAACTCAACATATTGGTTTTCACATAAGGGTTGGGTTAGGCAAAAAAAAGTACGAACCAACCGAACTTAGCATTTGTTGTTTAATAGAAGAACTTGGTTAGGGGACAAAAATTTCAACTAACCTAACCGAGCACAACATATTGGTTTTCCAAAAGGAGTTCTATTAGATCTTTTTTTTTTTTTTTTTTTGCTAACAATCGAACTCGGCATTTCTTGTTATATACAAGAGTTCGGTTACAAAAAAAATAATTCGTAAAAGCCTTAATGTTTTTCATGTTCTTGGTTTCACAATGCTGCGTTAGCAACCCAGGATCTTTTAAACTACCACTAGTCGAGCATGCTACTGTAACTTCTATTTAAATCCTATTTCCATGATTTCTCCTCGATTTTTAAATTAAAAAGAATTAAATGTGATGGGTTTTTCAATCGAACAAGGAACATCACGAAATAGGGAAGAAAAAGAGAATTTCTTTTTTGCAAAACTAAAAATTTCTACTTTCTCTCCTCTCTTTCTCGCTTTTTGTTTTTTATTTTGGTTAATGATTTATTTAGATTAGATGTATATGATTATTGATTAGGTTTAAGTGGTTATAAGGTTAATCATAATTTATCTTAAGACAAAGTGCAGTAGCATTTTCCTAATTTTAGGACACACCTTATAAATGTAGGAAAGTTAGACTACAAATCACGATCCCTGCAAAAAAAAAAATGGCCCCAAAAAATCATTCTTTGTATATATATATCAGAAGCGACAATGTTAATTCATTAGGCTTTTTAGTTTGAAGCTGGGATCATATGTAATAGGGGTTTTCTTACAAATTTTGGTGAAAGAACATTTCTAAGGGGCATTTTATGTTAATGTGTAATATGTTATGTTACCTTATTTATCAAATTTTTTTTATGGGACCGAAAAAAGGTGATTACAGTGTTGAGTAATCTAACTCTCGTAATTTTCACTGACTGATATATAATTGTCTGACACAAGAGAAACGTTGTTCGAATATTTTTTTAGAAATGTGAGTGAAGATTCTTAATCGGGTTCTCATTTGACAAGCGAATGAAGATTGAAGAGAGAGACTAATAATCTAAGCTGAGGATGCACTGTATTGTAGTCCATTTGCAGCGACGACCCTATAACCAAAAAATTGTTCCCTAATTGCCGCTACTTACCTGCCTCGGTACTCATATCCCAAATTCCCAGCTTGTTTATTGTACAATCCGAAAGAAAAATACTTCTTCGGTCAGGTTGGACACACACATATGAATACAAAATCTGTTTTAAGATCTGAAAAAGATTTTATCATATGTTATTCTCTATTTTACCAGTAATAATGGTAATGTTGTAGGTTTGATTTCCACACAATTTATGATGCATGCGAATCTTCTCCACCGACGTATCAATCAAATAATTGCTCTTGAACATGTGTTTGGCATATTTTGAAATCTAATATACAACATTATTTTATGCTCTTGGTACTACCAATAATAGTAATCCATGTTACTGCAGTTAACCTTCAATTTATTGCATTTAATACATTTTGTTCCTCTACGTGCTAAGCCCTTTCGCCTGAGCCCATTTCACAGATTCTGCAGTGCTTCTAATTCAACTTGATCTCCATATATATATATATGTATATATATATATATATATCTAATGCTTTGGAGGGTCTTACAACCAAATATATGGTTTTAGTGTCAAGAATTTTAATTTCAACATCGTTTTATGTGATCACTATAAACATCTTTCTTAGTGACAAACAGTAATTTGTTAAAGTTCTTGCTACGATAGGAAAGAGAAAAGAATATATGCTATTATCATCTAATTTTCTTCCATATGGTAAACTGTAATTTTAGGATTCAAATATTATCACATTTTAATTTCCACTCACTAATTTATTTTGGGAATTAATATCTTTTACCGACACGGTAGATTTAAATGACCGTTTCGCGGGGCAAAAGGAAGGAATTTAGCACTGAGCTTATTTTGGATGACAATTCAGGTGTTATGATGGCATATTTTCGGGCATTATACTGCAAATGTTAGCTCACAAGGGATCCCTATTCTCGATAAGAATCTAATTTTGGATGCTGAAAGAAATGAAGTTGTTTGACCATGTTAAAATAAAACATCAACGGAAAAGGAATACAGACATTTTGCTGTATTTATAACTTACGAAAGCAAAAACACTACTAGAGAAAAGAGAAAAACAAAGATCAACTAAGAGATTTCTTTCTTAAGTCTAGGGAAACACCATTTGCCTATATTGATCAATCGGTGCAATTAGGGATGCAGCCATCTCGCTTGTCTATACGATCATTCATCTGAACACCCAAATCATAAATCTTTCCAACTTTCCAGTCAGCTGGCAAATCTTTGTTGGAGTATACAAAAGATCGATCATATCCACTGTATACAAACAATCTAAAACTTAGACTTCCTTGAAGGGCGTTCTTCATTTCCCAGACTGCTCCACGTTTATGGTCCATATCTCTCTCGACCCTAGTGAAGTTATTTTGTGCATAGACTGTTACCATATAGATTCCTGTTTGGCCACCTTGGTTGAGGAATGTAAGTACTAAATGATCAGGTTTCTTGCTGCTTTTATCTACTCTTACCGACAGATTGTGGTTCATGTATTCACAGGATACTCTATACACAAAAGAAAAAAAAAATGATCAGTGATTTAATTTAATTAAATTTATTAAATGGTACATCCTCTGTTTTTGAACAGTGATACTTTCTAAAAATAGAAAGACATGTATTTTGGCAGACAAAAATTATAGCTAAAAGTATCATTAACTACAAAACAACTTGGAATTACCTGATATAATCCACATCGACAGTTTTGAGTGCTAAGAGTTCTCTGGCTTTACCCTTAGCAGCCATAGAGATATAAGCTCTGTCGCTAAGAATCAAATCTATATTTGCAAGGTCTTTTATTTTCGGAAGACTACATGTTAAAACCACATTTGTACCTCTTCCTCTGCACAATGTCTTGTTCTTACAAGTTACCTATACGCATCAGAAAAATGTGAGTGATTTAAGCATATAAACCTCTTGGTCAGTGTCCATAAAGAAATTTTGATTCGCAATTATTATAGAGAGATAACATTTTTGGAATGGATTCAGGTATTTTTATGTACATGTAAGCAGGATCCACAGGCAACACCATTTTCTCCGAGTAAGGAAGGAATACCGGCTGCAATATATCCCTTGTTGAAGCTTTTAGCTATTGAACCATACCCACATGCTCCAGCTGCATTCATTAATTGAACAGGCAATCAATATACATGAACAAGTTATACAGATAAAGAAATTTGTAGCTAGAGGATTAGCAGATCTTACAAGGGATGACAGCCTTGGATAGAGGGAAATAACCAGCCTTGCTTTTATGCAAACAAAGAGGGTTACAAGGAGCAGCACTCACAGATGAGGAAGCGAGAAACAAGAAGAATAATACACTAAAAAGTGCCATCTATGTAATCTTTGTTTGTTAGGGTAGTATTTGCTATAATAGTGTGTTGAAGATGAGAAGAAGTTGATCTTCATTTATAGACAAACAAAATATTTAGCCTTAATGGATGCGGCCTCTAGGCTCTAATTCAATAGTTGACTGCCTGATAAACAATGAATTAGGATTATGTTCCCTAAATTAGATGTCGCTAACGTTTTAATAATCACTAAGATCAATGCTTCTCACATGTGAATCAATGCGCTTGCCAAGGCTAAATAATTATAATGAATCAATGCGCTTGCCAGGGATAAATAATGATAAACCAGCGCGAATACAGAGATAAGTAACGGTCACTTTATTTATTTAGACTAGGTGTGATGTCCGTGCTCTGCAAGGGCCCAGATATATAATTTTTGGGTACAAAAATAATTTGTGATAGTTGCTGTGCCCGTGCGTTCCAATTTCCTAAAATAAAATTTGGGATATTTATAGTTGTTGCGCCCGTGTGTTGCATGGTCCCAAATGTTTCGTAGAGAAAACTATGTTTTTGGTGAATAAAAAAGGCTTATGGTTCATGGTTAGGTTTTTTAAAATATTTTTGTGCCCGTAAAATAAAGATAGATTCTTTTTTACCTGTGAAGTATTTTTTTCACTCAAAATATTATTTTTTTTACCCGTGAAGTATTTTTCTATAACTCAAGATATTTTTTTCTTTTACCGATGATTTTTTTTTTTTTAACTCAAGATATATTTTACTTTTTCAAGGGAATAAATTAATAAATGGGTACAATGTATTAAAAAACAAAATAAACTCACAAAGTTCTTTTTTTTACTTTTACAGTGATTTTTTTTTACTTAAGGAATTATTTTCGAGTGGGGGCGATAAGATTTTTCATATTTAATGTTTTTTTATTTTAGTTAAGAAATTATTTTACGGTGGGACCAGAAGGTCTTATTTCCTGTTGGTGTAAATTTTCACAAAAGATTTTATTGGTCTAAATATTCTCTGGTGGGGCCAGTAGTTCTAAGAAGAGAGCTTTGTTAAGCTTTTAACCATAACAAAGGAAAATCACCTGAAATCATATTATTAATAATAATAAGTCGAAAATATCCCGAGATAAAACTACTAGGAGTCGGTAGGACTCGATGAGTCTTATTGATGTAGCTTGGAATCCGAGTATATCTCATTGTCTGACTCAACTTGAACCAGATATTAGACTGTCTATTTTTTTTCAATATCTGACTCAGCTCACAAAACTGACTTTAAACTATTGGAGTACCTGACTCGTTAGACATGTGTTGGAATAACTTCAAAAGTTTTTAGTAACCTTGTTGTCCATTTATTTGTTAGGCAGAACTACATCTTGCTTTTCCTTATTAAAACTACACCTAAAAGCTCATCAATATATAATTTCTGATACCTATTCTAATTTGGACATGAAAACATATAAAAAAATGTATGCAGAAACCGAGTTATAAAAACTAGTCAAACCTCTTTCATGCGAATTTTCTAGATAAGCCACTAGACATCGGATGTTATAAGGCAGATTTAAATCAGGCCCTCTCGACCATGGACAACATAAATACTTAATAAACTCCGGTTTCCTACGTTTTAGATTATATATATGATTTTATTTTATTTTTCCACAGTGTTTCAATTCATAAATTATGTTATGTGTTGTTGTGCTGTGCTGTAAGAAAAAAACAGTTAAACGTTTGGTAAATATTAGTTAAAGTTAAAGCAGATTAAAAGAGCAATTTAAATGTGTTTGGTAAAATATCAAATTCAACCATTATTATTGTAGCTAGTGACTAAAATAGACTCCGAAAATGGTTTTATTCAATTGTTTTAAAAAAATTAATCTTTTACTATTAAAAATAAATATATATATATATAATATTAACTTTACTAATTATCAATATTATTATAGTGTTCAAAAAGATTATTTTACTTAATCACTTTTTATACATATATTAGTTTTCAAACAAAAAACCTAACTAATTATTTAATTTTAATTTTAATTTTTATTATTGATATATTAAATTAAATAGTATACAAAATAGTTTGAAAATACAAATATAATATTTAAAAAATAAAATATAAAAAATTAATTATACATAATTAAGGGCAAGTTTTGTCATTTATAAAATAAAATAAGGATAAAAAGGGCAAACAAACGCTATATTTAGGTGAGACCAAAGCTAATGCTTTTTAGCAAATAGCATTGAAAAGTTGGATAGTTTTGGAAGTGCTTTGGGTGAAGAACATTTTAATTTCTTTTTGACCGTGTTTGGCAGATTTGACAACCGAATAATTAGATGAGATACGGATTATCTTAGCTTGGTTATAATAAATACAAAACTAAGTAGTTTAAATGTTGTTTGTCTCTGTGCATAACCTATTTCGGATTATTTATATAGGCTTTTGTTAACTTGTATCCCTGAATATATGTTAAGGAGCGATTATTGGCTCTTTTTATGTATTGGGTTTAACAATATTCTTGGAAATAACAACTTTCTTAACAAAATAAATATATTCAATTAATGCTAAAAAAAATTCCTTAATTATCCCTCGTAAGTATATTTTAGCCTAATTATTGTTTCCCTTCTCACGTTTTACTTTTCAATCCTAACTCCTTTCCCGTTTTTTTCTCCTTAAGCCGATTTTTTTCATAGCCAAAAAAAAAAATTAGATCTGTATATATTCTTCAAAATATATTGTCTCCTTGTTCACATTTAATGTCATTTTATCGAGAATCAAAATTTTCAAAATTTATATAAAAGAATCAACCATCAAGAACTGCTTCTAAGAAAACCCTAATCATATATATATATATGTGATCTTATTTGAGAAAGGAAAATAAATGCTGGTAATGTGATGTCCAAATTGTTTTATAACAAAGGAAAATAAATATTTGAGAAACTTCAAGGTTTCAGACTTTACATTTATCAAAAATACCCATGTACACCTAGAGTAATCATCTGCTATTGTTAGAAAATATTTTGCACCAGTTAAAGAAGCAGTAGAAAAAGGACCTCATATGTCAGCATGAATTAATTGAAATGGATGCTTTGATAAAGAAACATTGTTATTAAACTTGAGACGAGATTGTTTTGCCCGTGGGCATACATCACATAAGTGTTTAAATGAAGAACGAACATAAGCAAAATTACGAGCTAAAAAATGAAAACAATCCATATGTGGATAACCGAGACGATAGTGCCATATATCCACTGGTTTATTAACAGCTAAAGATGAAACTGATGGTTGGAAACTGAAATGGTAGAGGCCAGCGACACGCCTACTCCATCCAATCTCCTTGTTCGTGAGACGGTCCTGAAAGATGCATGACTCGTGTGAGAAATTGATACAGCAGTTTGCTATGCTTGTAAGCTGACTTACTGAGATCAAGTTAAATTTAAAACTTGGAATGTGAAAAACATTGAGTAGATGAATATTGGGAGATCAATTCACAGCCCCAATATGAGTGACAGGTATATTCGAACCATCTGGTAATTGAACCGTGATTGGGTTCATAACCAATGTGCAAGAAGAAGAAAAAAAGAGAGAGGAGCAAATGTGATGAGTTGCACCACTTTCTATAATCTAAACATTAGAAGAACAAGTCAGAGTAATACCTGCAAAATTGGCAAATAGAGTGACAGCAGTGTCTCCATTGTTTGGTTCCAGTAAACACATAAGTCTGGCATATTGAGCTGCAGTTATACCAGGAGCAGTCTGTGTATTGGGAACAGTAGCAGCAGTAGCATATGCCGGAGTTGGAATATCTCTGGATCTCGGTGGATCTTTTGGGTAGCCATTGAGCTTCCAGCAGGTAATCCGAGTATGACCATGTTTGTTGCAGTGGTCGCAAAAAGGTCTGGGTCGCTTGTTGGTACCATTGCCAGCGTTGGATGTAGTGCCGGGATTAAAGAAAGACCTCTGATTTGGTCTTTCTGAGTTGGGAGCACTGCGAAAAACATTAAGTGTAGCAGATTAAACCTGAGTAAGAGAGGATGAGTTTATACCTTGTTGTTCCTCCTCCTGCCTCACGAAGGATTTCATAATAATATCACAGCTGGTGAAGTGATGCAATCCAATAAGATTAGTACCTTCATCACTTGTACAAAACCCCATGTTTATAGTTCTCACTTCCTAAGATTCTCAACTGATTCTTTATCAACTCTAGAACCTCACAATCTGAAGAAGTGTATAGCTCTGTTACAATTCTTTTCATCTTCACTACCTAAATTGAAACAAATACATGGATTCTCAATCAGAAATGGTGTTCCTCTCAGTAACCCAGAATTTGGGAAACATCTTATCTTCTCTTACGTTTCACTCTCATTGCCAATGTCATATTCTCACAGAGTTTTCAATCAAATCCAAGACCCAAATATCTTTACTTTGAATACAAGGCTGAAGAGGTCTGAATGTATCGAGTTGATCCCACAGCGTCTTGAGTTGAGTAAAGTACATCGCAACATTTTGATTTTCTTGTTTCAGAGATGAAATCGATTGTTTCAGTGCAAACAGTTTCGGTGCATTCTTATGAGAGAACTTGTTCTTAATCTGTAACCATTGTTCCCGTGAAGATGGGAAATACATGACAATGGATTTGATAATTGGATCGACTGAGTTTTCAACCCAGCTACCAACCAAATAGTCTGCACGATTCCAATGGAGGAGATCAGTTGGATCCCTGGGTTTGGTGATGGTTCTATCAATGTAACCCAGCTTGGCTTTGACACTTAGGGCTTTTCGGATTCCTCTTTCCCAGATGCAATAGTTATCATCTGTGAGGAGAGGAGTAAATATGACAGTGGTAGGGTTGTCAGCCGGATGCACATAATAGGGACTTGATTGAGGAAGACCTGAATCTCTATTAGGTGGATGATTACTGGAAGATGGAGGTATCTGTATGTCATCTTCAACAGTCATGATGATACAGTTGCAGGTAAAAAAAAACTAACCTAGCTCTGATACCATGTTATAATATTGGGTTTTGGGATTTCTATCCCACACAACTGTGTTGAGAATAATTTCATTATTTGTATATATACTTGTACAAATATAATGAATGAGTGAAGATCCTAATACTATAATTACATCACGAGAATTAAATTTATGCCTATAAATAAATCAAAGAAATTAAAACTAATTACATAAATATTATTCTTTGCATGTACTAATCTTTGTTTCCACATTCTTCATTGCATGTACTTAATATGTGTTGATCTTCTTATATATTTGCATGTGTTAATAGGTCCATAGGATGCTTGCATAAAGACGATTCCATAATTCCTTACACACTCCAGAGAGGGAAGTAGAAGACCAATTAGATATAAGTGACCTGATTGAAGTAGGAGGTTGAAAAGTCTTACCTGCAGCAGTGAAGAAGTAGCTCCAGACTTTGTTAGCGTAATTGCAATTAAGAAAAATATGATTGGCATACTCTTGATGCGAATGGCAGAAACTGAAGAGGTTCGCAATTTGGTTTCCAATTGGAGTAGTTATAGAACAGTTCCTTCTATATAAGTTCACCAAAGTTGGCAATTTATCCAAGTAGGCTTGGCAATTCATCCAAGTAGGCGTGTCATCTCCTCTTCTGTAGGACAACACTTTATCAGAATTTTGATCTGATCACCATCTAAAACTGAGTTGTCCATTGCTAGTGCTGCAGCCTGGATGTGCATTGGGATATCCAAACAAAATAAACTAAGCAAGAGGAGCTCCAGAATAGCGCTTTACATCACCTTAAGGGCTTTCATGACCACCCATTATATTGGAGATTTATAGGTCCAACTTCTATTGGTCATAACAAGGAAATAATGCCTTCGCGGCTTCACGTCTTAAGATGATTATTATTTTTAAACCAGAAATCAGTTAATACAAATCGAAACAGGATTCGCTTACCACCTTATCAGAAAGTAGGATTTTGGTTTTCTTGAGCATGATTTCGATGTTTCTGGATCTCTGTAAATCAGTCTACACGGAATTGTGTGGATAAACAACGAAACAAGGGGATGTCAAATATCCATCTTTCTGGACAAAGGGAATGGAAAATTAAAATAACTTAGTTCAAGACCAACTACTTGGTACGTGTATCAGAAAACATAAATTAGCGCCGGACATATTGATTTTATTTACCAGTTGATGAACCTTGCCAGGTTTAGGTTTATGGGACTTTCCTTCTAGCTTATCCGAAACCAAAGGCTTGGAGAAAAGCCTTGTAAGTTCAGACACGTCGAATGCGGGTGCACTAGCATACATACGAACACTAATTAGTGATGTAATATGGGAAACAAAAACTTCTAGCGAAATATGACTTGCATCAAAAGTTAAAGGGGAATATGTATTAATAAAACAGTACCTCTGGGTTTCTTCAGATTCCAATCTTTGACCTTCTGCCCATAAGCTTCTCTCGACGGCTGGGGTACTTCTAATCCAGTGATTCCAGTAGAATGGCCTGAATTCTAACCGAGGTACTTCTGGTTCAGGTGGCCCTGGTGGGCGTCTGCCACCAGGGGGCGGTGGAGGTGGTCCAGGTGGGAGTGATCTACCACAAGGCGGTGGAGGTGGTGGGCCTGGTCAACCACGAGGTGGTGGAGGTGGTCGAGGAGGAGTTGGTGGAGATGCTCCAGCATTTGTAGGTGAAGGGCCATGCACAGTAGGTGGAGGTAGAGGAGGAGAATCATTTGGTGCAAGTGCGGTATTGACTAAAGCAGCGAGCAGACTATTCCCATTGTTTTTTTTTGTCATACCCATCAGCACTGTAATTCTCCTCCGCCAACTCCTTCGCTCCACCTTTAGTCTCATCCTCGTCTTCACTTGACACTTTTATGCCAGTGGTAGGCTCGTCCATACCTGTCCAAAGAGTCTAAATAGTTGTTCAGAAACAACTACTAGATGGAAATCTAGGCCGAATTGAAAATTTTACTGCTCATGAATTTTACTTACATCGTTTGGTAAGCACATCATCACTGCTTAGAGATTTGAGTACTACACCTGCTTTCCTGAACATGAAAAACTAGCTATTCAAAAAGGAATGTTACCCCGAACTTTTCCAGCGGTCTCCAAAATCCCATCCCGGTTTGCTGAAAAGACAATTTTATAAACACCTCCATTTAATGGAAAATTCTACTTTTTGATCCTAAAATTCAAATTCTCTAGCTATCAATCAAAAGCGATCCGAATTAATCTCAGAAGACTGCAGTTCCTCTAATCAACACAACTTGTAATCACGTACAACAATTAATCTTAATCTAGTCTGAAAAAATGATGAACAATTCTGAAGAAAAGTCTTCTTCAGAGACTTTTGTGTTTCTCTGCATATTTTTTGTGCTTCAAACGGAGCTTGTCACACCTGGCTACGGTGTAAACACTTAGCACCCCAATAATTGACTAAAATATTTTAAGAAAACAAAATGAGTCCCGACAGAGAGCAATATTTAATTGACATTGATTGGCATTTATTATTATGATTGTTCCTCAAACTAATTGATCCTCCTCCTAATTAACTATGACCCATGTGCACACCTTCCAGGACGTGCAAGTTTTAATCTAAAAAAAAAAAAGGTGATTCAAATGAATAAATGTAAACGGAAATAAGTCCCATGATCAGAAGTTCTACCCAAATGAACAAGTGACTTGCCTAATACTAATACATAAATTAATATATTGTTGTTTTTTATCATAAAAAGAATAGTTGTTGAGAGAACGAACTAGCAGAAGAAGAACACGATAAAGTAACTTTTTTTATCATATGTTATTCTCTATTTTACCAGTAATAATGGTAATGTTGTAGATTTGATTTCCACACAATTTATGATGCATGCGAATCTTCTCCACCGACGTATCAATCAAATAATTGCTCTTGAACATGTGTTTGGCATATTTTGAAATCTAATATACAACATTATTTTATGCTCTTGGTACTGCCAATAATAGTAATCCATGTTACTGCAGTTAACCTTCAATTTATTGCATTTAATACATTTTGTTCCTCTACGTGCTAAGCCCTTTCGCCTGAGCCCATTTCACAGATTCTGCAGTGCTTCTAATTCAACTTGATCTCCATATATATATATATATATATATCTAATGCTTTGGAGGGTCTTACAACCAAATATATGGTTTTAGTGTCAAGAATTTTAATTTCAACATCGTTTTATGTGATCACTATAAACATCTTTCTTAGTGACAAACAGTAATTTGTTAAAGTTCTTGCTACGATAGGAAAGAGAAAAGAATATATGCTATTATCATCTAATTTTCTTCCATATGGTAAACTGTAATTTTAGGATTCAAATATTATCACATTTTAATTTCCACTCACTAATTTGTTTTGGGAATTAATATCTTTTACCGACACGGTAGATTTAAATGACCGTTTCGCGGGGCAAAAGGAAGGAATTTAGCACTGAGCTTATTTTGGATGACAATTCAGGTGTTATGATGGCATATTTTCGGGCATTATACTGCAAATGTTAGCTCACAAGGGATCCCTATTCTCGATAAGAATCTAATTTTGGATGCTGAAAGAAATGAAGTTGTTTGACCATGTTAAAATAAAACATCAACGGAAAAGGAATACAGACATTTTGCTGTATTTATAACTTACGAAAGCAAAAACACTACTAGAGAAAAGAGAAAAACAAAGATCAACTAAGAGATTTCTTTCTTAAGTCTAGGGAAACACCATTTTGCCTATATTGATCAATCGGTGCAATTAGGGATGCAGCCATCTCGCTTGTCTATACGATCATTCATCTGAACACCCAAATCATAAATCTTTCCAACTTTCCAGTCAGCTGGCAAATCTTTGTTGGAGTATACAAAAGATCGATCATATCCACTGTATACAAACAATCTAAAACTTAGACTTCCTTGAAGGGCGTTCTTCATTTCCCAGACTGCTCCACGTTTATGGTCCATATCTCTCTCGACCCTAGTGAAGTTATTTTGTGCATAGACTGTTACCATATAGATTCCTGTTTGGCCACCTTGGTTGAGGAATGTAAGTACTAAATGATCAGGTTTCTTGCTGCTTTTATCTACTCTTACCGACAGATTGTGGTTCATGTATTCACAGGATACTCTATACACAAAAGAAAAAAAAAATGATCAGTGATTTAATTTAATTAAATTTATTAAATGGTACATCCTCTGTTTTTGAACAGTGATACTTTCTAAAAATAGAAAGACATGTATTTTGGCAGACAAAAATTATAGCTAAAAGTATCATTAACTACAAAACAACTTGGAATTACCTGATATAATCCACATCGACAGTTTTGAGTGCTAAGAGTTCTCTGGCTTTACCCTTAGCAGCCATAGAGATATAAGCTCTGTCGCTAAGAATCAAATCTATATTTGCAAGGTCTTTTATTTTCGGAAGACTACATGTTAAAACCACATTTGTACCTGTTCCTCTGCACAATGTCTTGTTCTTACAAGTTACCTATATGCATCAGAAAAATGTGAGTGATTTAAGCATATAAACCTCTTGGTCAGTGTCCATAAAGAAATTTTGATTCGCAATTATTATAGAGAGATAACATTTTTGGAATGGATTCAGGTATTTTTATGTACATGTAAGCAGGATCCACAGGCAACACCATTTTCTCCGAGTAAGGAAGGAATACCGGCTGCAATATATCCCTTGTTGAAGCTTTTAGCTATTGAACCATACCCACATGCTCCAGCTGCATTCATTAATTGAACAGGCAATCAATATACATGAACAAGTTATACAGATAAAGAAATTTGTAGCTAGAGGATTAGCAGATCTTACAAGGGATGACAGCCTTGGATAGAGGGAAATAACCAGCCTTGCTTTTATGCAAACAAAGAGGGTTACAAGGAGCAGCACTCACAGATGAGGAAGCGAGAAACAAGAAGAATAATACACTAAAAAGTGCCATCTATGTAATCTTTGTTTGTTAGGGTAGCATTTGCTATAATAGTGTGTTGAAGATGAGAAGAAGTTGATCTTCATTTATAGACAAACAAAATATTTAGCCTTAATGGATGCGGCCTCTAGGCTCTAATTCAATAGTTGACTGCCTGATAAACAATGAATTAGGATTATGTTCCTTAAATTAGATGTCGCTAACGTTTTAATAATCACTAAGATCAATGCTTCTCACATGTGAATCAATGCGCTTGCCAAGGCTAAATAATTATAATGAATCAATGCGCTTGCCAGGGATAAATAATGATAAACCAGCGCGAATACAGAGATAAGTAACGGTCACTTTATTTATTTAGACTAGGTGTGATGTCCGTGCTCTGCAAGGGCCCAGATATATAATTTTTGGGTACAAAAATAATTTGTGATAGTTGCTGTGCCCGTGCGTTCCAATTTCCTAAAATAAAATTTGGGATATTTATAGTTGTTGCGCCCGTGTGTTGCATGGTCCCAAATGTTTCGTAGAGAAAACTATGTTTTGGTGAATAAAAAAGGCTTATGGTTCATGGTTAGGTTTTTTAAAATATTTTTGTGCCCGTAAAATAAAGATAGATTCTTTTTTACCTGTGAAGTATTTTTTTCACTCAAAATATTATTTTTTTTACCCGTGAAGTATTTTTCTATAACTCAAGATATTTTTTTCTTTTACCGATGATTTTTTTTTTTTAACTCAAGATATATTTTATTTTTTCAAGGGAATAAATTAATAAATGGGTACAATGTATTAAAAAACAAAATAAACTCACAAAGTTCTTTTTTTTACTTTTACAGTGATTTTTTTTTTACTTAAGGAATTATTTTCGAGTGGGGGCGATAAGATTTTTCATATTTAATGTTTTTTTATTTTAGTTAAGAAATTATTTTACGGTGGGACCAGAAGGTCTTATTTCCTGTTGGTGTAAATTTTCACAAAAGATTTTATTGGTCTAAATATTCTCTGGTGGGGCCAGTAGTTCTAAGAAGAGAGCTTTGTTAAGCTTTTAACCATAACAAAGGAAAATCACCTGAAATCATATTATTAATAATAATAAGTCGAAAATATCCCGAGATAAAACTACTAGAAGTCGGTAGGACTCGATGAGTCTTATTGATGTAGCTTGGAATCCGAGTATATCTCATTGTCTGACTCAACTTGAACCAGATATTAGACTGTCTATTTTTTTTCAATATCTGACTCAGCTCACAAAACTGACTTTAAACTATTGGAGTACCTGACTCGTTAGACATGTGTTGGAATAACTTCAAAAGTTTTTAGTAACCTTGTTGTCCATTTATTTATTAGGCAGAACTACATCTTGCTTTTCCTTATTAAAACTACACCTAAAAGCTCATCAATATATAATTTCTGATACCTATTCTAATTTGGACATGAAAACATATAAAAAAATGTATGCAGAAACCGAGTTATAAAAACTAGTCAAACCTCTTTCATGCGAATTTTCTAGATAAGCCACTAGACATCGGATGTTATAAGGCAGATTTAAATCAGGCCCTCTCGACCATGGACAACATAAATACTTAATAAACTCCGGTTTCCTACGTTTTAGATTATATATATGATTTTATTTTATTTTTCCACAGTGTTTCAATTCATAAATTATGTTATGTGTTGTTGTGCTGTGCTGTAAGAAAAAAACAGTTAAACGTTTGGTAAATATTAGTTAAAGTTAAAGCAGATTAAAAGAGCAATTTAAATGTGTTTGGTAAAATATCAAATTCAACCATTATTATTGTAGCTAGTGACTAAAATAGACTCCGAAAATGGTTTTATTCAATTGTTTTAAAAAAATTAATCTTTTACTATTAAAAATAAATATATATATATATATATATATAATATTAACTTTACTAATTATCAATATTATTATAGTGTTCAAAAAGATTATTTTACTTAATCACTTTTTATACATATATTAGTTTTCAAACAAAAAACCTAACTAATTATTTAATTTTAATTTTTATTTTTATTATTGATATATTAAATTAAATAGTATACAAAATAGTTTGAAAATACAAATATAATATTTAAAAAATAAAATATAAAAAATTAATTATACATAATTAAGGGCAAGTTTTGTCATTTATAAAATAAAATAAGGATAAAAAGGACAAACAAACGCTATATTTAGGTGAGACCAAAGCTAATGCTTTTTAGCAAATAGCATTGAAAAGTTGGATAGTTTTGGAAGTGCTTTGGGTGAAGAACATTTTAATTTCTTTTTGACCGTGTTTTTGGCAGATTTGACAACCGAATAATTAGATGAGATACGAATTATCTTAGCTTGGTTACAATAAATACAAAACTAAGTAGTTTAAATGTTGTTTGTCTCTGTGCATAACCTATTTCAGATTATTTATATAGGCTTTTGTTAACTTATATCCCTGAATATATGTTAAGGAGCGATTATTGGCTCTTTTTATGTATTGGGTTTAACAATATTCTTGGAAATAACAACTTTCTTAACAAAATAAATATATTCAATTAATGCTAAAAAAAATTCCTTAATTATCCCTCGTAAGTATATTTTAGCCTAATTATTGTTCCCTTCTCACGTTTTACTTTTCAATCCTAACTCCTTTCCCGTTTTTTTCTCCTTAAGCCGATTTTTTTCATAGCCAAAAAAAAAAATTAGATCTGTATATATTCTTCAAAATATACTGTCTCCTTGTTCACATTTAATGTCATTTTATCGAGAATCAAAATTTTCAAAATTTATATAAAAGAATCAACCATCAAGAACTGCTTCTAAGAAAACCCTAATCATATATATATATGTGATCTTATACTTAATGAAGCTGCTATACTAGGATTACAGTAGTATGAAACAGAGTGAAATCTGTTATGGGTTTTATGATAATCAAGTTTATCATTGATTATCGAATTAAATGTATTAGATCAGTGTGAAATCTGTTATGGGTTTTATGATAATCAAGTTTATCATTGATATTGTCATTTTATAAGGATTACCTTCTAGCTAATTTCTTCATTGATTCAAGACTACCCATTATTATTTCACCAGACTGATTGAAAAGACGAATCAATAAAATAGCGAATAAAGAGAAGATGGACTAAAACAACCTGCTCCTTGTGTGTGGGACACCAACACCAATTAGGAGAGTCTAGTTATTTTAGGTAATAGTTTATGTTTCCTTATTCGTGATTTTCTTTAGCTACAAGTTACTATCACTATATATTCATAGTTCGTTCTGGGGTTAGTTATCAACCAATCAATCAACTAATACAAAACTCATTTCTTTATTTGTTATTTTATTTGTAAATTCTATCTTAGGGTTCTTGTATAGTTTGTTTTGGGTTAGAACCCTAATATCTGTCATCAGAGCAGGTTTGATTATTCTCAAATTCCTCAATTCTTTTCTTTTTTATATCATGAAGTTACTAACTTTTGATGGAGTTGATCATGAAGGATGGATCTTTCAAGCTGATCGATATTTCAGCTTACTTGGTACAAAAAGTACTAAAATGCTAAGGGTTTTTTCTAATCTTAAAGGTGATGGCATTGATTTGTATGAATCGGTAAAAAAGTCTCTTGTAAAGCTAACTTGGGAAGAATTTTGTTCTGAACTTCCTTCTCAATTAGAATCTCGCAAGCATATGGACTTCTGTAAAGATGCAATAATTACACGCCCATCGCGCTTAGCTGCTGCATTAGAGAAGTGTCTACGTCCAGTTAAAGCAATCCGAGCTACACCAGCTGCGTTACCAGTTCCACTAGAAGAATTATTAGCTGACAACAGTGAGGTTTAAGAAGTAACGAAATTTGCTGAAGAAATTACTATGAATGTGGTAATTGATTCAAATTTATTAAACGATGAACAAAGTATGGCCGAGAAAAACGCCACCGAGCATATTACTAAGAAAAAAAATCGGTGGAGAAGGGATTGTTCAGTCGTTGTAAAGTTTTTCTTGTACTGGATGTAACAAGCCAGCAAGTTTACAAGGTACAAACTGTATGGAGCTGATATCTACTGAATCTAGGGAAACGACATCCTAGCAGCTGATTCAATCTATTACTGCTGATGAACATTATGAACCACCGGTCAACAGGAACCCAAATCTGCCAGGTGAGAATGGTTTTCATTGTAGTATTAGCTACACTAGGTCGTTGTTCGATCGCGGGAAATATGCAGTATACACTATACTAATTGGTAAGAAATACTTTACTCCGTATACTCGACTATTATTTGACCGTGGCAAGCAATTTGAATGTTTGAGGGTATGCTTTAAATCTTGGACGGAAACTGTTCTTTGGTTCCGAATAAGAAGTGTTCGATTTATGGGGAGAATTGCACCGCAAAAGTTCTTCTTAATCTGGCCCCTAAACATGGGTATGAATTGAATATGTTCGTTATGAAATCAAGTGTAACTGCGTCCGAGAAAATTGGTGACAGTGAAGATAGTAACAAGAAGGAGTCATAGTCCAGGAGCGCCGAAAGAATTTTTGGATGATGCTAAATTCTTTATTTTCAAATCTCAAGGTGAAGATAATGTTCTACATTTCAGCTTTCGCTTATATAGCGTTAAACTTCTTTCTTGTTACCGCCGACTGTGTATCACATATCTACCAAGGAAGAGTAGTTCGTCCAGACTCCATGCAAGGATAATGAGTTTGTGGAGTGTAGGAATTTATTTCACAACTGCTAGTGCTAATATGGAAATTGCATTAATGCCGCTAGTCTCTTTCATAACTGAGGTTACTCACCACAAATTTGCAAGCAAAGACACTACAATTATTTCCGTTGTTGCTGCTGGATTTGAAGTTTACTTTAAGAACGTTGATGAACCACTTCACGACTTATTTGGATTAATAGTTCATTTCAATGGTTCAAGCCTATCAAGATTATGGAAGCCACCTTGGTTAGCTGATGCAGAGTCTAATGATGTTTCCATGATGAGTTCAGACGATCAATTTGGGCACAAGTTGCATTTCAAGGAGATGGGAATGTCAGGATTCAAATTATATTTTTTGGCTAGATATATTTTAGCTTAGTCTTGTGATCCAACTTGAAGACAAGTTGTGTCTTAAGGGGTTGGAGATGTTGGGACACCAACACGAATTAGGAGAGTCTAGTTATTTTAGGTAATAGTTTATGTTTCCTTATTTGTGATTTGCTTAAGGTACAAGTTACTATCACTATATATTCATAGTTTGTTCTAGTGTTAGTTATCAACCAACCAATCAATCAAACAACTTTTTATTATTTTTGTTATTTTCTTCTTTTATGTTTATAATCTAGTGGCTGATCTCAAACTCAACAGATCAAAGTTTTGTGTTCTTACGTGGTTCTTGTGCTTATTTGCTCTAGAACCCTAACATTGTGTCAATAAAAATAATGACATCTTTTTTAGGGATTTTTGATCCATTCCATTGATTTGGATAGATATGTATTTTCTTTCAAATTTTTGAGGTTTGATTAAAAAGGATAACATGAAAATATGGTTGGGATTAAAATCTTTAATTCATGTACTGTATATCAGAAGTTTTCCATGAGATCCTCTTGAGTTTTAAGAAAGATGTAGAAGTAATGGATGCGGGGAAGGAAGTAGTGAATGCGGGGAACGATGAAGGGGCAATAAAGGAATATAAGCGTCACTGATAAAAGAGTTTTGTAATTTCAAAAAATTAAAGAATTCAAAGAAATTCTCTAGGACCGATGCAAAATATTAATTATGTAATCACTCTTATCCCTTAAAGTCTATACAAGGTAAGAGGACCCCTAGTATGATTGATTACTATGATTGATTACTTTATGTATTTCATATTACTGTGTTGCTAGTATTTTTTTCCTTGTTCAATACTAGCCCGTGTGACACCCAACTCTAAAATTTTCGGATAATCTGTTTTACAAAAACTAGGATCCCAAACTAATTTAAGCATCCCAAACTTGGCTTGTGTCATTTCTCCAAATTTATATTTTTTACTTTCTTTGTTGTTGAAAACTTGAATCTTCAAGTCGTCTTCAATAATCAAGCCCGTCAGTGAACAAGATCTCCATCCGACCTCCACTCTGTGGCATCTTCAGTACTTTCTTTGTTGTTGGAAACCGATCTCCAGCCAACAAGATCTCCGCTTTATGGCCTGTTCAGTACTTTCTTTGTTATTGGAAACCGATCTCCAGCCAACAAGATCTCCGATTATAGCGTGTTCAGTCAATGAGGCCAACACCCCGATAGGATTCAGTTTAGGCTGCTTTACAGCGTCGTAGGCCCATGGTATTCTAAATTCTGAGCGCTGAAATCTTCTCTATGTTTCCTGGATATTTAGTGTTTGGTTTTGGAAATAGAACAACCACGCACCGTCTTAATGAGCACCTATATATATAAATACAAAATTATAGGTGCATGTCTGTGAACATAAATAAAGGAAGAGAAGAGTTATAGGTGATGGTGGGGTTGTTAATCTGATATATATATATATATATATATGTAGGAAATCACCAACTCTAAACATGCAGATCTCAGGACACGGCCAACTAGCAAACCATGAAAAGAGACTCCCACTTCTCTCGTTTTTCATCCCTCTATCAAACTTCCGACAAAGCTGAGAGCAGTGAGTGGTAAAGCTTACTGTTACCAATTTATTTGCATTAGTTATTGCGAAACACACTTTTCTTGTTTCTTGATAACTTGATTCTCAATGCGGCTTCTTTAATCCAGCGTATTTACCTCTTAGTCTTGGTCTGTTTTTCAACTTTTTAGTTTCTTTGGATTTTGGAAGGTGTCATTCCTGCCGGTGTACAACGGGTAAAAGTACTAATCACGAGTAGTGATATAATTGATCAATTTGTGTTCTTAGTATTTTTTTCCTTGTGTTACGCCTGCCTGACGTCCACCCCTAACGGAACCATCTACGTCTTGTTCCAAATTTACCTCTTAATTATTGTTTTGGTTTGTTTCTAAGAATTTCGGTTTCTTTTGATTTTTCTTAGGAATTTATGTTTTTCTTTATGGTTCCTTTTTGTTCTGTAATATTTGGGGAAGGTGCCTGTCATTCGTGCAGGTGCAATAGGGGCGAAAGTATTAATAACTATCAGTAGTATGATTGATTATTTTAGGTCTTTTCATAATATTTTGTAGCTAGTACTCTTGCCTTCTGTTGTACCTGCCCGTGTGACATCAACCTAACTAACATCTTTAAGTCGTATACGCATTAAGAACGAACTATCTTTATGGAAATCCAAACTTGGGTACCAAACTTGGCTACAGTGCTGTTTTTCATGTCTTTCTGATTAATTTCCTTATACGTATACAAAAACTATACATACAACTAAAAATTCTTTACTTTCTTTGTTGTTGAAAATTTGACTGCCAAGTCCGTTTTAATTCAATCCGAGTAAGAAAGGAAAAGTGATAAGAAAAATGGTGATCAACAATGGGTCTCAACCTCCAGCATGGGATTTGGGTTTTAAATCTAGTTTTAGAGAAGAAGAAATGAGTAGTGTTGCTGCCTTCATTGAAACAATTGGGGATCCTGCGAATTTTGGGGATGAAGAGGACACGAGGTCATGGATTGGAGGGACTAATGGGGACTTCTCAGTTTCTTCATGCTATGAAATGATTGACGTACAACTACAACAACAAGGACAAGCTCAAGAGAGACAAAGAAAAATTCCGTCAAAGTATGTATGGAATTCAGCCATCCCACCAAAAGTGTCATTCCTAGTTTGGGCTGCAGCAATGAATGGTTTACCAACTGTTGATCGTCTTCTTCGAAGAGGTATGGCAATTACAAACATCAATTGTTGTCTGTGTCACCAAGAACCCGAAACAATTTCACACATATTTATCCATTGTGTATTTGCAAAGAAATTGTGGGAGCATTTCCTAAACCTATTGGAGTCAAGATGGCGACCGCCGGATTCATGTATGGAGCTTCTTATCTCATGGCAGTTGAAACTCAACATTGAACCTATTGAATTCCTAAAATTTTGCCTGCCTTTTGCTTTATGGCAACAAATTTGGAAAGAAAGGAACGAAAGAATCTTCCGTAACAAAGAAAAATCAGTGGAGCGGATTATCCTTCAGGTGAAAGCTTCTCTATTCAGTTGGGCAAGTGTTCATATTTCCTTTAAGCATTTCAAGTTTGCAGATTTCATCCATGATTGGCGGGCTTTTAAATGATAATGGATGGTATCTTGTAATAGGGAAAAACTTTTATGTGTCTTTTTAGTTTCTAGCATGCTGTTGTTGTAAGTTTTTAGTGCTTTCTCAGCACTTTCTTCAATGAATTTTATCTTTTCCAAAAAAAAAAAAAATTCAATCTGAATATTAAAATACACAAATCAAGTAGGAAAGAAGAAACTTATCTGTAGCATATTTAGCGTCTTTTACTTAAAACTGGTCCGAAGTAAAGATATGATAATAATCCTTGGGAACAAGACGTAGATGGTTCAGTTAGGGGTGCA
The DNA here is from genome assembly GCF_003573695.1 of Papaver somniferum. Classification (NCBI taxonomy): domain Eukaryota; kingdom Viridiplantae; phylum Streptophyta; class Magnoliopsida; order Ranunculales; family Papaveraceae; genus Papaver; species Papaver somniferum. The sequence goes on from NW_020618825.1 coordinate 6,302,731, forward strand.
TGACACGTAAAGCCCGAGCTCCACTCCTTGTAATTCTTGGAACATAGAGAGATACGTAGAACTTTTGATTGCTACAGTTCCTAAGCCTCACAGGAAGATTTTTCAGCAAGAAGCCATATACACAATCCTCTACAAAATTCCATGAATAATTAGATAAAAATTAATGACTATATATATCTTGAAAGAGTCATTTGTATCCAGAGTAGTCATTATATCGTTAATAATTACTGAGATAACATTTTTTGTTAAGGTTCTGTACATTATTTTGAGTGTTTTCTTTCTTCTTTTTCGTTTTATAACAAAACAAGCACTGTTTTCTTTTTTTTTTTTTTGGTATGCGATCTTGTTCAAAAACTACTTCATCGTTTTGGTTTGTCTCTAGATCTTTTAGTTTCTTTTGATTGATTTTTCTTAGGAATCTGTTCTTTTATTCGATATATCTTCTTCTACTATTTCTTTGTGTATCACGGATTTCCTTCGATCCTTAATTTTTTTAATTAATATTTGAGGAAGGTGTCATTCGTGCAGGTGCTTCAGGGGTGAAAGTACTAACTATCAGTAGTATGATAGATTGATTATTTTAGGTCTTTTGATCATATTATTGTGTTGCTCGTATTCCCACCTTCTGCTGTACCTGCCCGTGTTACACCCAACTAATAAACCACTAAGAACATGCTTCAGAAAAAAAAAAAAAAAAAAAAAAAAAAAAAAAAAAAAAAAAACGCTATAAGAATGAACTAACACCAAACTTGACCACAATGCGGTTTTTTTCCTCCTTCGTTTCTTGTGATACGTATTCAAAAATTTTACATGTGCTTTCTCAAAACTTTAAACTCGTTACTCACTTTGTTGTTGTTGAAAATTTGATTCCTAAGGACGTCTTAAGTCAGTCAGAATTGACAAACAAATTAAATAGGACAGAAGAAACAAATTAAACAGCATATTTATCGTTTTTTTCTTCAAATTGGTACCAAGTAAAGAGATTATCCTTGGGGATTCATGTCCACCCAGATGGGTCTAACAAGGTCTACTTACGTGTCTATGTTCCATGAATTACAAGGAGTGGAACTCGGGTTTCTCTGGTTATTGCGCTCCGACTAAATAACCCAGAAAACGGCGGCATATAGTCTCTTCCAAATTCCAGGACCTCTAGAATTAAAACTGAAAATAACCAGTTTTTAACAACTTAATTCCATAACAGTAGAACCTCTAATTGCAGGCATATTAGCCGATGAGATAAAGAGGTTCCAAATCTGCTGTATGAATATGGACACTACAGAAACAAAAGTTAACAAGTTTCAGGCAGCACAATGATAGATCTAGCGCGTGCACATATGCTTGGTGCACGTTGCAAGCCGCACAAATACTTTCCTATTGCACTTCTTACCCAGTTGAACAATAGTCACTTAGGACTTGCTACCTAAATATATCATAAGCTAAGGCTTTACTCTCGTACAGTGTGAATATCCTGATGGTATACACCTGAAACAAAATGGTAGAGTAGAGCAATCTAAATATATGGCATGTAAACATTGCATATATCTAAATCTCAAGCAATCTTTTCAGTGAAAGAGTAGAGCTGAGAAAACAACTTGAGCAATTGAACTTAGAAAATGCAAGGAAATGGTTGATAAGATCTAAATCTGAACACCTGAAAGAAGGAGATGCCAACACCAAGTATTTCCGTGCATTGGAAAATGGAAGAGGAAACAGAAATACTGTTCAAAAATTAGTGATAAATGGGGAAGACAACTTCTGTCAAAAAGACATTAAACAAGAAATCTCAAGCTACTTTCAGAATTTATTTCAAGAAAAACATCCAATAAGACCACAGCTGGAGGAATCATGTTTCACCAAGATATCAGAAGAAGAAAAGGCTTGGGCTGAAAGAAAGATTGAAGAAGTAGAAGTGAAGACTGTGATAAAAAAATTCAAGAACAATAAATCACCTGGACACCAGATGGTTACTGCATGGAATTTTACAAAGTTGCTTGGGAAATTATTAGACTTGATTTCATGGCAGTAGTGGAGGAATTTCATATTAAAGAAAAAATTGATTGGAGAACTAACTGCTCATTTATCAGCCTCATTCCAAAGAAAGAGCAGGTTGGTTCACCTCATGATTTTTGGCCAATAAGTTTAGTTAGCAGTGTCTACAAAGTAATCTCAAAGGTGTTGACACAAAGGTTAAAGAAGGTGATGCCAAAATTAATTCCAGAAAACCAAGGTGCATTTATAAGGAACAAACAAATTATTGATGGCATATTAGTGGCTGGTGAACTCATTGACTCAAGATTAAAAAGTGGTGCTCCAGGGAAATTGTGCAAGCTAGAGATACAAAAAGCATTTGATAATGTCAGCTGACATACAATTATGCATGTTTAAAGTCTTCAGGATTTGGGGAAAAATTGATACATCGGATAGACTGGTGTGTGAACTCTGTACAACACTCAGTATTAATAAATGGTGCATCAACAGAGAAATTTAAACCTCGGAAAGGGTTAAGACAAGGAGATTCACTCTCCCCATTTCTCTTTATTATGGTAGCTGAAATATTTACAAAGCTAATGAATAAAGCCATGGAACTTAACATGATCTCTGGGTTTTACATCAACAATGAGCTGGGAGTGTCTCATTTTCAATATGCAGATGACACTTTGGTGTTTCTGGATGCAAAGGAAGAAGAAGCAGAAAACTTACTAATCAAACTACAGATCTTTGAAGCAATGACTGGTTTAAAGGTAAATCTAGCTAAAAGATCAATTCTTAATGTGGGAGCAAATGATAAAGTTCAAGAGATGGCTGATTTCTTAAATTGCAACATTGAGCAACTGCCGCTGAAATATCTTGCTCTTCCAGTGGGAGCTACTAGGAGAAGTTCCTCCATTTGGGATGTTGTTGATGAAAAATTCCAAAAGAAGTTGGCGCCATGGAGGAGAATTTTTTTTACAAACGCTGGAAGAGTACTACTCATCAAAACTACTCTACCCAGCTTGCCACTTTACTTCTTATCTATCTTTCCCATGCCAGTAAAGATTGAACAAAAGTTAACTCAAGTTATGAGAGATTTTTTGTGGGGGTCTTCAGATAATAAAAGAAAAATTGTTTGGGTTGCTTGGGATAAGATAAGTAAACCTAAGAAATTGGGTGGTCTGGGAAATAGGTGCTTAAAAATTACCTATAAAGCTTTTTCCAGATGCACATGAGAGAAAACAGCTATGGAGAAGGATAGTTCAACTCAAAATGAAGGGTGATGAATCTGGTCTATGGGCAAAAGATTCATTTGGTACCTCAAGGAAGAGGGATCTGGAAGGTATTCAGCAGCAAAAACATATGATAGAAGAGATAACAGAGCTAAATATACAAAATGGGAAGTCTTTGAAATTCTGGTGGGATATGTGGAAACTAGATGTGGCATTAAAGGAGAAGTTCCCTAGAATTTATAAACTTGCACTAAACAAGAATGCAACAATCAGAGAAATGATGGTTAATGACTCTTGGGACATTCAGCTGAAAAGGAATCTGAAAAATGTCGAAATCAGAGGGGTTACAAAACTCTTTCAACTGCTGGGGGACACACCAAATTTATCTGAAGAAGAAGATTCAATCTAGTGCAATGGCTCTATTGGGTTTACAACAAAATTTTGTTATAATTGGCTCATTGAAAGAAGTGACAGTCCTTCCTCTCCGTAACATACTTTTGCATATGTATTACTCATGTCCCTCCTAGAGTTCAAGACTTCTTATGGTCAGTTGCACAGAATGCAATAGCTACAACAGATAATTCAGTGAGAAGAGGATGTGCTGTCAACAACATGACTTGTTCTCTATGCTCACAAGAAGATGAAACCTGTGCGAGAGAAAGATTGAATGACATAAATTATAAGAAAGGATTACAATGGTTTATATATACAGAGATTACCAAAAATAGAAAGGCCTATAATACAAGCTAATAAGGAAACATATAATATGCCTTCATGAGTATATGCTGGAGAATAATACGTCTTCATGAGTATATATGCTGGAGAATAATACGCCATGATGAGGATATACGCTGGAGCATAATACGGCTTCATGAGTATATATGCTGGAGAATAATACGCCATGATGAGGATATATGCTGGAGCATAATATTCGCTAACACCCCCTTTCAAACTCACGATGATAAAGCATTAACCATCGAGAGTTTTTCAACTAGAAAACGAAAGCGCGCAATGGAATGTGATTTTGTGAAGAAGTCTGCAACCTGCATGGTGGAAGGCACGTATGGAAGAGAAATTGTACGGTGCAAAAAATGGTGTCGAATGAAATGGCAATCAACTTCAATGTGCTTGGTACGTTCGTGAAATACAGAGTTACGAGCAATGTATATGGCAGATGTGTTATCACAGTTTATTGGTGTTGGACTTGATATAACAACACCCATATCTCCAACTAACCAACGTAGCCAAATAATTTCCGCAGTAGTGTCTGCCATAGCAGGATATTCAGCTTCCGTTGATGAACGAGAAGGAATAGATTGTTTCTTACTCCTCGAAGAAATAAGAGAATCTCCAAGGAAGACACAATAACCGGTAATAGATTTTCGATCACCATGATCACCAGCCCATCCAGCATCGGAGAAACCTCTAAGAGAGACAGTCGACGAACAAGAAGAAGGAAACAATAAACTCTGATACTGAGTTCCTCTAAGGTACCTCAATATACGCATCATTGCTGCCCAGTGCACAGTAGTAGGAGAAGAAACAAATTGACTGACTATATAAACAACATATGCAATATCGGGTCGGGTAATAGTGAGATAAACAAGACTGCCAACAATAGTACGGTACAATGTGGGATCAGCTACATGCATACCATCTGAACATGTGTAGCGGGCATTGGTTTCTATAGGAGTTTCAACAATTCTTGTATCTGATATACGAGCCTTTTTAAGAATATCTGCCACATATTTGGACTGAGAAAGTAGGTAACCTTTTGAGGAACTAGCAACCTCGATGCCCAAAAAATAACGTAAGGGTCCCAAATTCTTCATTTCAAATTGATAACATAATTGTTGTTTGAGCTGTTCAATGCCTACCAAATCATCCCCTGTAATTATCATATCGTCAACATAAAGCAATAACAGTATACGACCAGCGGAACTATTACGAACAAATAACGCCGAATCATACGCACTAGATTGAAAACCAAGAGTAGCGACAACACTAGAGAATTTTTCGAACCATGCTCGGGGTGCTTGTTTGAGTCCATATAAAGCTTTTCGGAGTCTACAAACTTCTCCTTGTTTGTGTGGAATACCAGGAGGAGGAACCATATAAACTTCTTCGGAAAGATCCCCATTTAGAAAAACATTTTTCACATCCATTTGAGATAATTTTCGTATAGATGCCACTGCAATAAGAGCACGAACGTAAGTCATTTTTTCCACGGGAGCAAAAGTCTCATCATAGTCAATTCTATATTCTTGGGTGAAACCTTTCGCTACAAGGCGAGCTTTTTAGCGCTCAACAGAGCCGTCTGACTTGGTCTTGATCTTGTATACCCATCTCGAGCCTACTGCATGTTTTCCTGGTGGGAGAGGAACCAATTCCCATGTTCCTGTTTTGAATAATGCGGAAAGTTCTTCATCCATAGCTTGTTGCCACAGTGGGTCACAAACATCCTCCTTATAGGAGGTAGGTTCATGTAGAGAATGAATAGAAGCGAGAAAGCAAGAGAACTGACTGGAATAACATGAAAGACCAAAATCACTATGAGAATAACCAAACCTATTTGGAGGATTACGTTGTCTCGAAGGATAACGAGGAGGGACAGGATCACCAATCTCGGAAGACGACGAGGACACAACCGTAAAAGAAGAAGGGGAATGGGTGTTATCTGCCGAAAATTGTTCGTTCCTGCAAGCATCGGTAGAAAAAGTAGAGGAAGGAATATTTAACGATAAATCAGAAGTAGGATTTTCTATGTCACCAAAAGGATCAGTATAGAACAAATCAGATTCTTTAACTTTTTGCGGATTAGATGGAATGAAAAAGAATGAAATATGCTCGGGGAATACTACATGACGAGAGACATACAATTTTTGAGTACTAGGGTCATAACAACGATAACCTTTTTGACTATCACCATATCCAAGAAATACACAAAGAGCAGATTTAGATGCTAATTTGGAAGTAATTTCACGATGAGGTTTTAGAACAAAGCAGGCACAACCAAAGACTTTTAGAGATAAATAATTAGGTGTTTTGCAATACAAAGGTTTGAAAGGAGAAATACCCTCAACAAGGATAGTTGGTATATGATTAATGACATAATTTGCCGTCAGAACGGCTTCTCCCCAAAATGAAGAAGGGACATGAGAAGATAATAAGAGAGAGCGAGCAGTTTCTAAAAGGTGCCTATGTTTACGTTCAGCCACTCCATTCTGTTCCAGTGTATCAGTACAAGATGTTTGATATACCGTCCCATCAGAGAAAAGAAGTGCAAGAAACTCATTCTTTTTGTATTCACCAGCTAAATCACAACGAAAGCATTTTATGACGGCAGAAAATTGAGTTTTTATCATGTTACGAAAGGACTGGTAAATACCAAAGAATTCATGTCGTTGCTTCATAAGAAAAATACAACAATAGCGAGAATAATCATCAATAAAACAAACATAATATCTAGAGCCACCTTTTGTGGGAATGGATATAGGTCCCCAAACATCAGAATGGACTAAATCAAAGACAGCAGTAGAGACGGAAGTGCTTTTATTGTAAGGTAAGGAAGAAAATTTTTCAAGCTTACAACCAATACAATCAGAAATGTTGTGAGATTTTAGTTGTCCGAGATGACCAGTTGATGCTAAATATTTAAGACGAGAACCAGAAATATGTCATAAACGATTATGCCATAAGAAAAAAGAACTTGAATTAGAATTCAAATGAAAAGAGGATAAATCAACGGAATATGTTGCTGTATCAGGTAGATGAAGCTCCTTCAAAACATACAACCCCCCTTTTCTATGGCCTATCCCAATCAGCTTCCTCGACTGTGGATCCTGCACATAACACGAAGTTGGAGTAAAGTGAATATAATAGCCAGAATCAGATAACTGACTTATAGAAATTAAGTTCATAGTCAACTGAGGAATACAATAAACATCAGAAAGAGATAAATGAGGAGTTTTAATTGAACCACTACCAACAAGAGAAAGATTTGTACCGTCGGCGGTCTTAACAGTTTGAGAAAATGAAATAGGGGACAAAGAAGTGAAATAAGATATATCTTTAATCATATGATGAGAGGCTCCAGAGTCAAATATCCAAGTATATTGAGCTTTTGTAGACAGCGTTGTGGTCATGGCATGCGATTGTTGGGACGCGAGAAGCTTTTGTAGCTGCTCAATAAGAGAAGATGCGGCTTGGCCATCAGTTACAGGCGAAGTAGCATCTGCAGTATGTGGCTTTTTGAAGAAACTTCCTTGCTGTTGTTTCTTCAAAATTATAGGACACTGGGATTTCCAGTGACCCTTTTTCTTGCAGAAGTTACATTCATCATTAGTATTCTTGTAAGGTGGTCGTCCATTAGAAGCAAAGTGGGGTTTTGAGGTAACAGCCAAAACATTTTCCGTAGGGAGAGGAAGAATCCCTTTCCTGACATAGGAATTTAATCGTAATTCTTCGGCCAAAAGTTCACTAACAACTGAATCCACGGAAGACAACGGAGAACGGTGCAGAATAGAACCTCTAAGAGCTTCAAAATCATCACGCGGTGCTATCAAAAACTGAACTAAACGTTGTTCTTCTCTATATTTTATATAAGGAGTATGAGTACGGAGATCAACAGGTTCAGTTAAGGCTAATTGATCCCAATAACTAGTCATTGAAGAGTAAAATTGATGGATATCTTTATCCCCCTGTCCGGCAGCCCTAATATCACTCTCTAATTGGTACCGTTTGGCAAAATTCGATTGCGAAAACAACTTTGTCAAATAATCCCAAACTTCTTTACAGGTTTCGAATTTTTCCAAATGCATGCCAATATTTAAATCAACGGAATTGTTAATCCAAGTGATTATTTTATCATTGTTACGATTCCAAATAACAATCAAGGTATTATAATTTGCAGCAGTAAGATTAGTAAGTTTAGTAATATCACCAGAAACATATCCCCAAACATCTTTTCCAAGCAAAATTTTTTCATAACATATGCCCAATATGTGTAGTTCCAACCATTTAAACGGGGGAAGGAAGATATGCCCATTGTTAATGTTTGCCATTTGCTGGGTGTTATGGGATGAAAGGAATAGAAGAGTTATGGCAGGCAAGAATCCCAGAAGCTTAGGGTACCCTGCAGATCAATGAAGTTAGAGCCAAAATATACAAATGGGGAGCACCAGCGCAAATTGGTTTAGATATTATATCTTTAGAGATTTGATCACTCATTGGAAAGTAATCATAGATTGTAGGTAAATGTCAATATAACTCTTCAGGGTTTGTAATTGGGGACTGAAAGTCCATGTATGGTTAACCTTTTTTCTTGATACAAGTTCAATCTTTCCACTAAAAGAAAAAAAAAACCATGCATATATATGTGAAAAAATCAAAGAACTGAATCTTGGAAGAAAAAAAATACAAGTTGATCCTAATCCGTCCCGTTTGTTTAATAATCTTGCAGTTTTGTCGTTGAGTTACATTAACAGGGGTATTACCTTGCGAGTAGTTTAAGTCTTCCTTATTTGGAGATATCACAACAGACTCGAGCAACGGAACAAGGATAGATAGTTCAGCAATCTCAGTGTCATAAGAGTCTTCTTCTGTGATGCAAACCTAAGTCCCAATTTAATCCAGCACCTTCGGGAATATGAGTCTGAGATATTGGTGGAGTATTCATGGGATGAAAATATGCTTGGATATTTTCATTATTATTTAATATATTTTAATTATCTAGAAAGATATATTGTAATTAATTAAGATGTTTTCATTTATTAATAATATTTTAGAAATATAATTGTTTATTTAGGGATTTTATATATTAGTTTAGAAATCTCGTATTTTAAGGAATAAGTATTTTGATTATTTGTCTGGAAGTTATCTATATAAAGAGCTCCATGTTTTCATATTAGAGGAGAAGATTTTGATTAATTGAAAAGTAGTATTTTCCTTGAGAGTGGTATCTCGGAAATATGTGGTTTTAGATTTTAATTTTATTCAACGCTTCCGCCCTGCATCAGTTGGTATCAGAGCAACGCTCCTGCATCATGTTTCGAGGAAGAAATTATGATGTTGTTCGAAGAGCCGCTCTCAGCGATGAGAAAGAGCAAGCGGTAATAGATGATCTAGAACGGAAGGTTAAGGCGCTCACCCTCCAATTGGCTGAAATGCATCATCAGCAAGAGCCCCATCATGGTCCTAGCCTACAGCGAGTGGAGGAAGTGACCGGTGATGAACAAAAAAACTTCCTTGGCGACAAGGAAGAAGGATTTCAAGGAGTTGCACATGATCCACGAGATTCGTTGGAGTCCGGATTAAAGCTTGAAATCCCAAGGTTTGATGGAATTTTTTCTTTTTCTGTGGTTGAGAAAAATAATGTTGCCGTGGATTGGAATCTACCACCAATTTATGATATTTATCCTGATGATGAGATCATATTATGTTCTAGTTATGTTGATTCATACTCTCTAAAAGCAGTATGTAGTCAGGTGGATCAACGACATCAACTTCACATTTTCAAAGCGCAAATATTTTTGAGTCCAATAGCAATTATGCCAAGATTTTTTAAGTCGACGGATTATAAATATTTTCATCGGCGAATTATTTATACAAGAACTAATACTGGCAAAATTCGAGGGCGAATTTTTTCTGAGAAGGGGAGAATGGTGGAGTATTCATGGGATGAAAATATGCTTGGATATTTTCATTATTATTTAATATATTTTAATTATCTAGAAAGATATATTGTAATTAATTAAGATGTTTTCATTTATTAATAATATTTTAGAAATATAATTGTTTATTTAGGGATTTTATATATTAGTTTAGAAATCTCGTATTTTAAGGAATAAGTATTTTGATTATTTGTCTGGAAGTTATCTATATAAAGAGCTCCATGTTTTCATATTAGAGGAGAAGATTTTGATTAATTGAAAAGTAGTATTTTCCTTGAGAGTGGTATCTCGGATATGTGGTTTTAGATTTTAATTTTATTCAACGCTTCCGCCCTGCATCAGATATAGACTTCTTCTTCGTACTAGAAAGGTTGAAGAGCCCGGGACAGAGAGAAGATAAGGGACCTGAACACACCATTTTTCTTCCCAAAGCCTGAGTTTCTAATGGATTGAATAGCGAGGTGTCGTTATTTATTTATTTTTTGCTCCATAAAGAAAATTTTATTACAAAAGGAAGGAGTGTCAAAAGAACAACCAGCCACCAAAACAAAATCAAAGGAAATAGGAGGCCAAAGCCAACTGGAAAAAACCAAAAAACAAAGGAAAGTGGACAGTGAAAGAGAGTTAAAGAGCAACTCCTTCCAATTACATCATTACTAGATAACCGAGGCAGCAAGGAGAGTAAGAAGCCAAGTTAAACGAAGTGAACTTAATATCCTTTATAAGATTTTCAACTGTTGGCTTATAGCGAGGTATCCTCAGCTTATCCTACAAATAAATAACCTAACGCTAATTAATTAGTTGTTCATTAATTTGGTCTGTATTTACCAACACTACTAAATCATGTTAACAACTCACCAAACCAAAAAGCTTGAGAAGAACGGGCTAGAGAAGAACGGAGCAAAAAAAAAAGAGAAAAACGGAGAAAACAAAAACTTTTCATAGCCGAGGACAACCTCAGAACTACAGCTTCAGGACAAGAACTTAAGGATTGGACCGATAATACATCCTTAATCATGTAATGGTCTAGCATTCAAGGAATCTCTAGAAGACATATAATCATTCTTTTCATTGTTTATGTACAGCAGTACGTATGCTACTAAAATACGCGGGTACTTTCTGGTGCTACCAACCATATTTTGGCGCCCAAGGAATCTCTTGGAAGTGCTGTTAGCTTTTTCACAAATCGCTTTTGTACTCTAGAATGAGGGTGCAGAAAAACTTCTTCCAAAACCGCTGCATTTTTCAACAAAAAACTCAGAAGTTTGATCTCCCCAGTACATCCTATCATTTCTTCAATACGGACAACCTTGAGATGAGACAGCATGCCTGGCAGTGAACATCCTACCTCCCAATCATCTCCAGCATCTACTAAATTCGGCTATATATTGAAAACAAATGCTGATAATGAGTATAGATGCACACCACTGAAGTTGTTTTAGATTATCTTCTAAAGATATGAAGTGACCAGATTAAATACACCAAGGATAGTTAAACGTTACCCCGTTTAGTTTAAGGACCAGAGTGTTTATACTGGGAGAGATCTTGAGTAAGTATGCTATCGTGCGCAAGCTACCTTCGGTAAACCATGTTTCCATCTTCAAACATTGAAGATTACATAAGCAGTGGAGCTGACAGTTTAACAAACAGGTAGCACTCGAGAGAACCTTGAGAAACAGTAGAAAATTCTCTTGAATAACATTGAAACTAAATCATAAATGTATGACCGAAACAACTTAGACGAGTTAAGAAGATAAAGCACGGTTTTGATTGCGTATAATTAAAACATACCTCGAGGATTCCAGGCGATAAAACAAGTCGTTTCACTTTATCAACCGCTGCGAGAAGTTTCACCACACGTGTAGCATACACTTTTCTTTCCTCTGCAGAAAGTACACCTTTTACATATGCTATGTTAAGATTTACATCGGATAGCTGATCAGAACAGTTCCGAAGATCATAGTCTTGTATTGTCAAATCAGATTCACAGGTGAACCTATTTAGATTAGGAGTAGATAACTTGATAATTTTAGGTGTAGTGTGATATCTCTCCCAATAACCAACACCGCACCGATGAGTGTATGTAAACTGCTTAAGACTTGGACACTCAATTGTGAAATTCCTTTGGTTAACAGTTTTTATATCACAATCAACTATACTCAGTGTTTCAACTAGTGGACAGCTTGAGAAAATCCTCTTCGATAATTCTACATCGTTCACAGAAACTCCATCGAGGCACATAACTTTAAGCTTCGGTAAACTCATTGATTTTGGAAGAACAACTGTTGCATTCGGAAATCCATCTTTACAAGACACTGCCAGTGTCAAATTTTTCAATGTTTTGCAGTTAAATAGTCTATGTGAGATTTTATATGTGAAACTAGCTATGATATCGAGCAAGGTTTAATGTTATTTCTTGCACATTACGTGTAACGGCAGCATCAATCCATCTATTAACACTTACGAATAGATCACCACGATCACTAAAAACATTCACTTGAAACCTTAGAATACAACAGTCATCTCGGAGACTTAGAACTCTATCCACTAAATCATTAAACGTATACCCGTAAAGACCACTATTGAAGTTGAGAAAAGGTAGAGATTTCCAAACACGAATCCATTTTTTCGATAAAACACAAGTTTTTACTGCATATTTTGTATGGACGAAAGACAAAATTTCATGAATCAAAGCATCTGGTAACATACCGATTCGATCTTCTTCTTCTTCTGTCATTCTCGTGATCGATATTGGCTGAGTGAGTAGCTCTTGGCTAATACATACAAACCCTATCCCTATTCTTTGGACTACATATATATAGTTGCATATAATTTTTTCACAAAATTGGTCAATTAACCCAATAATGATAATACCTGGATGAAAAAGACATTTAAAATTTGATACTGTTTAAATGGACAAAACTATAAAAATAGCCAGGATGTAAACCAGTGCCGGTCCTGAAGTAAATGATGCCCGAAGCAAGCTTCAAAAGCATTGCCCCATCAAACGGTGGTTTCTAGCCATTTGACCAAGTCAATGTACGTTGACTATTGGTGTAAAATTATTTTGTTTATCTGGTTGATTAAAAAAATATACATGAAAAGTTAGAGTAAAAAAAATTGCGGAAGTTTATTTTTTTATTATCTATGTGCAGGATTTACCGTTATAGTCATATCTTTTAAGCAACTTTTAGTGTGAGATGAATGTAATTATGATGGGATAATTGGTGTTTAGTATTCTGGTTACGACCAACACTAGGCTTTGGTCTAACATTTGTCCAACAGTAGGGCTTGGTACCTGGACCAGACATTGACTTGTGTTGACTATGTTAAGGGATAACGTGTCTAATTTTTTAATTTTTAAAAGTGTAAATACTAATTCAGTTGTGACTTTAGTAATAAAGACCTGTGAAGTCCCTAACGTTCTATAACAACAGCAGTTCATTCTTCTCCTTCTCCAGAAACCCATCAAACCCTAACCATCATATTCATCTCAATTTAAAAGTAAATTCAACACAAACCCATTTCAGCTCCGTCTCATTGATACTTCTTCCTAACTCTATCTTTGTCTCAATTCAAATATCAGATCCCATAAGAAAAAGCCTAACTTCTAACCTGTTTCAAGTTATCACCAAAAACCGATTTAACCCTTGAGCATCACTAATTAACAAGTCGAACTATTCTTCTAATCAACAACTACAGATTGATCTTCCGATTTCCGTTCAAAACCCCATCACTGGAGTTGGAATTTCAATTGGGATTTAGAGTTTCGATTGCTTCAGAATAGGATTGATTGGGTTTGAGTAGGAATTTTGGTTGGGATTTTATTAGGGTTTCAATTCGATTCGATGAAAGGAAAAGAAGTGATTAGTTCTTACTGCAGATTTACAATCCAATTTGGGTTTCAAAAGGGTACAGTGGAGACTCACAAAGAGATTGATGATCTAGAACAAGAATTAAGTTGCTGAATTTGCAGATTTTAGATTTAAACATAATTTCTTCTTGATTTCATCTGTTTAAGTTGTTTTTTTTTCTCAATTTCATCTGTTTTAGATTTACAATCTGTTTGTTTTTGTTAGTCTAATTTCACTGTGTTGTTGGTATTGACATCGGTGAACAGATGTGAAGAGGTTGAATAATAGAACTCTAACAAGAATAAGAATATATAGGAAGATTGGGTATGATTCAGAAATGGGTTTGTGTTATATTCAAGATGATAGTTGCCATGATAAGAAGATGGGGTATGAAGCTTCGGTTGATGGCAGTAAGAGAATTCAGAGACAAAGAAGAAATAAGATTGTTGGTTAAATCTGGTGGAACTTGATTTGAAGAGATGAAACTTGTCACAACTGCAAAGGGAGAGTGGAATAGGGTTGAGTTCGTGGTATTGATTTGGCTGGGATAGGTCAAGATTGTTGCAGTTCATATTTCCCATGGCTAATGGTGGCCGTCGAACTTGAGAAGGGTTTACACTGCTGACGACGCTGTTAACAGCGTTAAATAATCAAATTTAATTTAATTTTTTAATAGTTGGTAAACATAAGTCAAGATTTTAATGGTCAATGAGAGTCAACGTCCAGTCCAGGTACCAAGTCCTAACGCTAGACAAATGTTAGACCAAAGGCCAGTGTTGGACAAAACCTAAGTACTAAAGTCCAATTATCCTAATTATCATAGATGGGGGCAGTGAATGAATCAGTCTTTCCATGAGATCATTAAATTTCGCTCGACTCTTATTCCTTCGAGATCCTCTGTGCTTTCTCTTTCGTTACTATAATAATTAAACTACTAAAAACCAAGTTATAATGGATTTGATGCCCCTCTTGACTTGATGCCCAAAGCACTGCTTCGGGTGCTTTGGCTCAAGGCCGGCCCTGATGTAAACAGTTTCATCCTATCTATTTTCAAATACTTTTTTTTTATTTTTAATTTACATCAGGATGTATCAAGTTTCATCTTTATTATTTTTTAAGTTTAAGCCAGGATGAATCCAGTTTCATCCATTTTTCGTTATTTTTTTAATATCGAAGGGGATCGATGATCAGTTTTAAAATATATTTTTTAAAGAATTTATTAAGATAAAGATTAAAAAAAAAGAATTTATTATTAATATTAAGATGACGATTAGGGTTTTGTTTTTTCTTGTTTTCCTTCCCTTTCTAAGTAAAGATATATGGCTAGGTTAAGCCCATAAGCCGTATAGCTATATCACGTTATATGAGCCGGTAAAGGTGAAACATCATCGATATGCTGGACCCTTGGATGTAAAATAAATGACAGGCTGAGACAATTTATCGTTTTGCATTTGTTCGCCGATCCGCTTCGGTCATAAATGCCATTACTGTAAAATGCCGGACATTTCCTTTCGTTACAGATTGTACTGACAACTGCCGCAGGTATGAGACTCCAAAAATAGTTTCCAGATCTTGAGAAATGCGAATGAAACCAGAGATCAGCCAACATTTTCATAGAATTAGGAACCACCCATGCCCAACACAACAATTAGGGATTATTGACCAGATATAGTGAGAAATCTTACAGTGAAGGAAACAGATTATGAATAGAAACAAATTCTCAATTTATTTGAGGAAGGAATACTTGTGTGATTTCGATTGAGTCAATCCATAACCTGGTTGAGAGCTTTAGCTCTGGTTCATAGTTATGTTTGAGACAGTTGAAGAAACAACATTCTCTAAGAAATTAGTGCTGCAAAAGAAGCAGACTCAACTGATATTGACGTGGTATAAGAACATGAGCATTGCATAAACCGACCGACTAGGAATCTAAGCGGTTCCAGAGTTTCTCAATCAGACATACATCTGCGTTTCTACTAAACATACATCCAATCAGGAGTACGTTAAATATTTTTCACTTGTATTACATATTTATTAAAATTAGCTACAAACATTTTTTCTTGAATTCGAGACCATCAAAAGTTAAAGTCCACATATCATTGACAGAAGCATAATACTGAGTTAATTTCTTCGACTCCGTCTCTCCCTGTTTTTTTTTGACCAATTCTTTTCGTTTTTCTTCCGACATGACCACCAGTCTCCTTTTGTTTGTTACACTGCAGAATAAGCACCACATCAACTGAATCAGCTGTGATCTTGCAGAGGCAACACCATTAGCCATTGACAAAAGTAGAGCAGTAATGAAGACTGCAACTAATTCCTTAACAATATTTAGTCAATGAGTGTTAAAGGGATATATGGAACTCATCAGTGCCCGATATCTGGAGAGGATGTCTTCCACAGTCTGGCAATACTCAAACAATGCCTAATTCTACTTCTACAACTACCTTCTGACTAACAAGATTTTTAAAATCAATAGCAGCCAGCAGGGCACAAGGAATTCCGGCTGTGTGAAACCTCCGCATTGTACTATTATGTATATGCGATATAGGTAGCATGAATTATTTATCATGGAAATCAACCTAAAATTGTACATTATCAAGGTTGACAAATATTTTAAAAGGCACAATTTGGACAGACGACTATGGAAGATGCTCGTACCAAATACTTAATGTTAAGGATCAATGTAAAATAAGTTGAATATGGATAGGAGAGAGGCTCCTCATCAGTGATCTCTACATGACGTCGTTGTGCAGGGTCTTCCTGTTAAGAAGTGGAAATACAATTCTATAATCCATAAACTTTATCCATCTAAATTAAGATTAGGAAATGGCCTCTTTTAGTGAATCCTTGTTAACAGGAACGCGAGGAGCCACGGCTTCACACAACACAGGCATGATAAAAATATCACTCTCACAAATTGTCTTCTTAAATTCGCAGCTAGTAATGCCCGTTATTTTTTCGACCTGACCAATACCGATAACATCAGAAATGCAAAAAAGAAAAACTTACTACACAAGAACCCTTGAGATACCTATAAAGACCAACCACAGAGCGTATACAATTCAGACATTCACTTAGAGGAACACTTCCTGCCAACTCTAAAACACCACAGAGCTGTGTAAAATAAAAACAAGAAATAATCCAGCATGCATAAATTCTAGTACCATAAAAGAAAATGGATGGCATAATGGCAACTGCAAGATGAAACTTAGCTTATATAAAGACAACTCTCTTTATTGATGTTTAGAAAATCTCTCAAAACTAAACACAAGCTCTAATCTTGCTCATATGATCAACCACAACTTTGGTGATCATATATATATATGAATTCCTTTTCCTAGTCCTATTAACTTATTACATGTCTTTCCTTTTCTTAGAACTAGATGACTTCTAATTCCCTTAGGATTACATCAATTTCCTAATCTTGTCCTAACCAGCTTGTTAGTGACTTCTATGTTGAAGTTAATCCAACATTCTCCCCGTTAAGCTTCAAACTTACCCGTGACATATCTTGTACTCCAATCAGTTGTCTCATTTATTCAAACTTGATACGAGCTACTGCCTTTGTCAATATATCTGCTTTCTGCTCAGTTTCAGGTATGTGTTCTACGTTAATGACCTCCTTCTCGATGCATTCTCGTATGAAATGATACCTTTTGTGAATGTGTTTCGTCTTCCCATGAAACACTGGATTTTTAGTGAGTGCAATTGCAGACTTATTATCAATCTTGATGAGAACTTTTTCAGGTTCTCTTCCTTTGATTTCACCCAACAGTTCTTGAAGCCATATTGATTGTTTAGCTGCTTCTGTTGCATCCATAAACTCAGCTTCACAGGATGAGAGGGCAACAGTGTCTTGCTTCTGTGAACACCATGTAATAGGTGCTTCTCCTAGATAAAATATATGACCAGTTGTACCTTTTCCATGCTTTTGGTCAATATTATGATTGCTGTCACTATACCCAACAATTCCTTTTGATCCTCCTCGACCATACTTCAATCCACAACTGATTGTTCCTCTTAGATATCTCAATATCTGCTTTATTACATCACCATGAGACTTGCGTGGACTCTGCATATAACGGCTTGCTACTCCCACAGATAAAGCCAAGTCTGTTCTTGTGTGTAACAAGTATCTAAGGCATCCAACATTTCTTCTATCACTCGTTGGATCAATCTCAGCTTCTTCTTGTGCCTTTGAAACTTTAAGTCCAAACTCCATTGGTATCTTAGTTGAATTACAAGTTTCAAGTCCTGCTTTTTTCAGAATTCTCCTTGCATAAGCTTCTTTTTTAATCTGAATCCCATCTACTCCTTGATGGACTTCTATGCCAAGGTAATAAGTGAGTTTTCCGAGGTCTGACATCTCAAACTTTGATGAAAATTCTCTCTTGAACTCATTGATCACCTTAAGGGAGTTTTCAGTCAAAAATAGATCATCTACATAGACTACAATCACAAGAAGCGTTCCCTTTTCTTCTCTTCTGTATACTGATGTTTCTTTAGAGCACTTAACAAATCTGATTTCTCTTAAGATTTGATCTAACTTTGTATTCCAGGCTCGAGGAGCTTGTCTTAGACCATATAGAGCTTTTGATAACTTATAAACCTTATGATCTTGTCCTTTTACTTCAAAACCTTCTAGTTGTTCAATATACACATCTTCTCGCAATTCATCATGTAAGAATGCTGTCTTAACGTCTAAGTGGTGAATTTCCCATGAGTTTGATGCTGCCTCTGCAATTAATAAGCGTATTGTTTCAATTCTAGCAACTGGTGCAAAAACTTCATCAAAATCTATGCCTGATTCTTGAACGTATCCCTTAGCTACAAGTCTTGCCTTATATTTGTTGACAGTACCATCAGCATTCTGTTTTATTTTGAAGATCCACTTAAGACCAATCACTTTTACCCCACCTGGCTTATCAACTAGAAACCAAGTCTTTTTTCTGTTGATTGAAATAATTTCTTCTCTACATGCTTGTGTCCATTTAGTCGAGACCTTTGCTTCCTGAAAATTCCTTGGTTCATCATTAACAGAAAGTAGCATAATCTCACATTCTTCTACAGGTTGAAGAACATAATCCTCCAGATACTGTGGCTTTTGTATCTGTCTTGTTGATTTTCACAGTGGAATGGGTTGAGTTATTTCATTGATCTCCTCTTCTTCTTCTTCTATCAGATTTCTGAAAGCTTTGAATCTGTCAAATGCTTCACTCTTTTCTTTCATAAGAATAGACCAGATATATCTTGAGAAGTCATCTATAATAACAAATATGTATTTGTTATTTGCAAGGGTTTGTGGTGTAATAGGACCACCTAAATCAGCATGAAGAAGCTCTAATGGCTTTGAGGCTCTGAATGTTGTTGCTTTTGGGAAACCTTGACGAGTTTGTTTCCCAACTAAACATGATTCACAAATTTTTTCTTCATCGTTTATCTGTGGTAGCCCTCGAACCATCTTGTTCTGAGACATAGTTTTTAAGGTTCTGAAACTTATGTGTCCTAACACTAGTGGAAAATGGAAGTAAAACCACTGCCAGGACAAGAAGTAATATCACTTAAAACGACTGTGTCCATCAGTTGGAATCTAGAAGTGGTTTTTTCCAGAACGACTGTTTCTGGCAAAGGTTGATTTCTTTAAAACAACCATTGTTTGTCACAGTTACTGTAAACATACTGACAGACAGAGTAGTTTTTATTGATCATATTTCATAAAAAAATAAATAATTGATTCGGCTGAATCCAAAGCTGAATCGACTGTATCAAAAACTAAAAGCTGAATCACAATTAATAATAATGACTTCAAAAACGAATTTCACAAAATTAAATTGATAGGACTTTAAAACTCAATTGGTATTGAAAGTGAATTCAGTTTACAATTTCAACTAAATACTGCGAGTTCCAAGTCTGAAAAAAAATATCTAACACTAAGTTGGAAAACCATAACCCATGTTCCTATTACAAGCTTTACAACCATAAAGTTTCAAAACATGAAGGTAAAAACTTCACCATCTATGTCTTCATCTTCTGAAAAACTAGCCCAGGTCTGTTACTCCAGCCCTAAGCTGCAAAAAAAAAAGAAAAAAAAGAAAAAAAAACAAGACTATAACAATTAACAACAGCAAAAAAAGAGGAAAAGAGAAACAAATCTGCTCGATACCAGTAACACCTACAACTATCCACTCATAAATTAAAGAAAACATATGAACTGCAACTATTTTCCATATGTAAAATATCCAGTCGATAACTCATGCATCCCAAAACATACACAGCGAATTGATAGAAGTCTTAGGAGAAAATCCACTAACTTCACCAATTGAGATCCTAATTACCCAGCAAACTTGCCTATTGACACACGTAGAGAGGTTCATAGCTGCATCCATTACCATTTACATGATCAAAGTTTAGTTCCACCTGCAAAAAATCCAAACAAAATGAGTTCAAAACAATTCAACCTGTGAAGAAATGTGAGGACTTGTCGAAAAATTGACAAAATATGTTCTCTTCCTATTCAATTTTAAGGGAAAATACATTGAATGTTAAAAATTAAAGAACAAAATGAATCATTGCTGCGAATTTGCATAGTCGTGATAAGTAGCTAAGTAAATCGACAAAAACAAATATGAAGATAAAAATGCCACTTCAATGCCAAGATCAATAACCACGTGATTTTGTGGAAAAAAAATCCCAAAATACTAACATTTGAGGCTAACAAAAGGAAACGGAAATATGAATAGAAAGTAATTCACAGAGACTATAGTAGTCTAGATTTCTCTAGGAAGTAAGTGTTCTAGAACGGTCTTGTGTCAAGTAAATCTTGTAATGTGAACTTTTGTAAAGTCGGTAAAATGGTTTCATACTAAGAATGTCCTAAAAGGTCGGAAATTGTATTAGCTTAAAGATTTTCTGGAGTATTACAAAACCACCAACTTTCTTGACCTAAACATTTTCTGAAGTCATTCATACGTGAGATGCAAACTTAAAACGAAATACATACAGGCGTAGCATCAAACAACAGGATACCAAAAATGAAATATATGATTTGCAATATTCGAATATCACAAATGAATAAAAGAGATAATTTTTCTGCACACATGAATAAATAATGGAACATGACAGTATGTTTAAGACATACCTTTTCTTAATCCAGGAGAAATATCTTCCCCTACAAACACAATAGAGCATTTAAAAGATCTCTTAAGAAAATAACATTAAGTAGCGCATCAGTTCAATACATGGAATTCAAACAATTGACGTGAAGAAAAAAGAAATCAAGTTAAGTAATAAACAACTGGAGGAAAACATGATACAATACTGCGTCTTCGCTAGAAAAGGACATGGTTATTCACAAATTCAGACGTGAGTGGCTAAATGCAAAAGTAGAATAATTGACCGTCAATATTTCACAGTTGATGCTAAAAAGTAGGCTAAAAACTAAACTACAACCCCAAGGGAGATTCCCCCCAACAATGACATGATTTTTTCATTTCATAACCTGATCCCAGAGCTACAACAATCTAATTCATCTCACAATTTCATTCTATGAATTGAGTTTAAAACTGAACTGAACTACAATGTCGGGGCCATTGTCCTCCCCTGACACTGCCTATGTAAATCCATAAGTTAATCACAATTTAGGTTACTGATCCAACATTTTCAGCCCACGTCATAATGTAGATGAGGATTAGAGTATGCATCATCATTACTTGTTGTTAACGCTAACAACCTTGAGAACTATAGTACATTACAATAATCAATCAGTGTGTCAGTAAATTTCATATAGTTGTAAACTTAAGTTTTGACCAAGACTAATATCAACATAGTTTCAGATAAAAGAGATTACTGCAGTCAACAACTACAAGTTACTCAAAATTTATGCCAAGTAGATGGAATAAATCCATTAATAAAGATTCATGAAACACTTACAAGCCAGCTTATATATACAATCCGCAAATAAGGATCCTCACATACATTTGCCTGATTACATTTGGCTTTCATCTTACGATATACCTTCTAGTCATACATATGATATACCTCACACATTATATTTCCAGGCTCTATGATGTTCTTTCATTTAATTTGTTCAAATAGGAAGAAATTGAATTTTGGGTTTTGCTCAAAATCATACCGAAATCATGAAACTTAATAAGAATTCGAAGACTGGGTTTTCATAAATTACCCAGACCCAGTTAATCACATGATAATTTTAGGTTACCTGAAACTGAATCCCCTTTTATCGCACTCGAAACTTTGTGCTTGGTTTTGAATCAATAAGAAGAAAATTGAAATTCCTTGTGTGTACAAGTTGAGACAAGTAAATCCAGTTATAACTACCGTGGTGCTGTAAATAGTCACACTTAGCTTCGACATCCCTGAAAGAGATTCTATCCAACCTATGCACTTCTTTTCCATTATTGTACATCTCCTGTAGCCACCTCGCATACATCTTGCACAGAAAAATAAATAAATAATTGGTGTGTTACAAAAATATTGAAAACAAATAAACCAGACACTACTCTATTGTAGCAACTAATTACATCCCTGCTAGGGAACTTACCCGACTCCTTTCAAACAACTATTACTCCTTTCAAGCAACTAATTACTCCTTACATCTCAGCATAATCAGGGATAGACCAGAAAGTACTATGCCCTGGCCAACGTACGTCTAATTGAACCTCATGGTGACTAGTAGTACTAAACTCAAACGTTCACCATCAAAAAAAAAGAGATAAATGACTTAAGGTAGAGATAGAGTGACGAGATACTCGACTTCAGCAAAATAAATAAAAGGAATTAGTACAAGATCTTTTACCAGTTAAGCCATAGCCTGCTACCATTTGTTCTTCCCCTTCCGTTTCTTTTTCTCCTGCACATCATCACGTAACTG
This sequence comes from Papaver somniferum, assembly GCF_003573695.1. Lineage (NCBI taxonomy): Eukaryota > Viridiplantae > Streptophyta > Magnoliopsida > Ranunculales > Papaveraceae > Papaver > Papaver somniferum. Next base: position 6,325,352 of record NW_020618825.1, read on the forward strand.
AATTTAAATCTCTAACCATCACATCTACGTAAAATTGAAAACATATGTAAGCAAAACTGCATGCATATAATCACCTCTTCTTCTAGAATCAATAGGTGAGTTTAAGAATTTTGGTTTTGGGGGAATAAATATGTATGCTCTTACGGCTAATATCTATAAGGAAAGCCTCGTTTCTGTCCATGCAAATGGTTCAGCAACTAAAGCTATCTCCAGCTAAATGGCTGGTTCTGGTTGGTTACGAAGGAGGACTATCTATAGTTAGTGCTCTTTCCCCTTTAGAAAGTCCCTGCTTCTGTTATCTTATTAAGGTGTTCAAATAAGAATAATAAATATTTTTTTTCCAAGAAAGAATTTTCATTGTTTTAAATTTGTGTTGTTAAGAAAGTCCAATTATTTGTGTTTTATTGGACTCTATTGTTTGTCCCCATTTTCTCAGCTTGTTCTCAATTCTCAAAGGTTGTTTCGTTTGAGAGAGTAAGAGGACGGCTGATGGTAAGGAAAGTCACACACAAAGAAATTTCTTTGTTTCTTTACTCTAATTCTTATTTCTGTACAATGAAAAAACTATCATACACAACATGAAGTTCGTCTGAATCAGGCACTGTCGCCTTCGAGGTTCTAATATTAATTTGCTCAAGTTGTTGTTTCTTGTTACCCTAGTTAATTAAACCTTGCCGTTGCCTTTATGTAGTATGCTTGTCCTCTTTGAAGATGCTGGCAGTGTTGTACTTTGTTGTGCCAATTTGTACAATTTCAGTATTACACTAATTTCTCTATGGTTGTTGTTAGCCTAGTTTGGATGTTTATCTTGCATATGATGCCCTCTATTTACTACCAACTTTGTGTGGTGGTGAGCTCAATAAACACCTAAAAATGTAGCTCAGTCCAATTCAACAACAACAACAAAGGAAAAAAAAGGTATTTTAGAATACCCCTGTGGCAGCAAAGGTATGGAGTAGGAAACTAAACCATGGACCTATACCACTAGGGCCAAGCAGGCTTTGGTGTCAAATCCTTGAATTTGTTTCATTATCAATCTTGCTTAGACAATTACGGGTCGTCATTCATGGTAGAAATTGTATAAACATCCAATCGCTAAAATAAATTAGTGAAATTACAAAATTTTGGTTGGCAACCTAGCAACAAGCTGGGTTCCAACACAAAATTGATTGAAATTTCGATTTTCTCTGCATATAGTACGTTGCTCTTTTTTGGGGGATTAGTGTTCGAGTGGAAACAAAAAATTTGTAGGATATAATTCTAATTTTTCTATTGATCTTTTTTCCCTTTTATTTGGGAAGGCTTTTTTTTGTTCGTCTTCTCTTTTCTGTGGTTTTTGGTCGTTACATCTGAAGCTTTATCAAAGTTTCTTTTCCCTGTATCTTGACGTGCCTCCTCGGCACATAGTTGTCAATTTTAAATCCCTTTTGTGAGAATAAAAATTAACAACAAAGGTTCCCAGTTACTTACGTTTTACCTAATCACCAAAGCTAACAACAAAGTTAACCCGAAATATAGAAGTTATTGTATCTAGTGGTAACTAGCTAGTACAACCAACAAGTTCTAGGTTCCACTATATTCGGTTCTTGAGTACTCCGGGAAGTTCATTCCTCCAGACTCCATAGAAATATAACCCCCTCTCAGAAAGCTATCTCATTTTGTTACAATATTGGGTTTTGAGATTTCTATCTCACACAACTGTGTTGAGATTAATTTCATTATTTTGTATATATACTAGTACAAATACAATGAATGAGTGAAGATCCTAATACTACAATTACATCAAGAGAATTAAATTTATTTCTGCCAAGACAAGGCTTATTTCTGTTGGAGAAGTCCTAAACTTAGCCTTGTGGGCTGAGGAATTCGGTTGTGCAAATAGACTGTTTACCTTTCCAGTATTTGGGAATGCTGTTAGGTGCTAAGTCCATATTATTCATTGCATGTACTTAATATGTGTTGATCTTCTTATATATTTGCATGTGTTAATACCCCCCATCAAGTGGGAGCGGTAGATCATGAACGAACGCCCAACTTGCCAACTAGATGACCAAATTACGGAGCTCCCAGAGGCTTAGTGAAAACATCAGCCAGTTGATCAGACGACGGAAGATGTTTTGGTGGAATCAATCCACTTATTAACTTTTCACGAACAAAATAGCAATCAATCTCGATGTGTTTAGTACGTTTGTGAAATACCAGATTTTGAGCAATATGAATTGCTGCTTGACTATCACAAGAAACAGTGATAGGAAGAGGACAAGAAATGTGCATGTCTTTGAAGGGATAAACTAACCATTGAATCTCAGCAGTTATATTTGCCAAAGCACGATATTCAGCTTCAGCTGATGAACGAGCCACAGTAGGCTGTTTCTTTGATTTCCAAGAAATTGGACTATTACCTAAGGTAACAAAATATCCAGTGGTAGAACGACGAGTAATTGGGAAGACTTCCCAATCAGAGTCTGTGTAACCATGAATAAAAGGAGAACTGGATGAGGACAAGAATATGCCATGTCCAATGGTTCCCTTGAGATATCTTAGAATACGATGAGCAGCATCCATATGAGCTGATCTCGGATGTTGCAAAAATTGACTCAGATAATTAACTGAGTATGTGATATCTGGTCGTGTTACTGTAAGAAATAACAAATCACCTATTAAACGACGAAAGCAGCTTGGATCAGTCAATTCCTTACCATCTGTAGGAAGCAACTTGAGTTTTATATCCATTGGATAAGCTGATGTACGAGCCTCTGTGAGGCCGGAATATTTAAGGATATCAAGAATATATTTTCTTTGACATAGAAATATACCCTTGGATGAGCGAGAAACTTCAATTCCCAATAAATACTTCAAACTACCAAGATCCTTGATTGAAAAATGAGAAGCGAGACGCAATTTGAGAGAATTAATGAAGTTATTATCTGTACCAGTGATGATAATATCATCAACATAGACAAGAACAAATATAGAGGTTGTACCACGATGATATGTGAAAAGAGAATTATCACATAAGGATTTAGCAAATCCTTTAGATAACAAAACTGAAGAAATCTTCGCAAACCATTGGCGAGAGGCTTGCTTTAAACCATGGAGAGACTTTTTGAGTTTGAAAACTTTGGACTCACCTGGGCGTGCCATACCTGGTGGAAGCTTCATGTAAACTTCTTCATCCAAATCAACTTGAAAAAACGCGTTGTTGATGAAGAGACCATCCCTTAATAGCTGCAACAGATAATAAGACACGAACAATAACCAACTTAGCTACTGGTGCAAAGGTATCATAGTAGCCTATACCCTCTTGTTTTGTGTAGCCTTTGGCTACCAGTCGATCCTTGTAACGTTCAATGGTACCATCAGCATTGAACTTTATTTTAAAAACCCATTTGCAGCCAATGGCTGTTTTACCAGGTGGTAAATCTACTAATATCCAAGTATTGTTGGCTTCCAAAGCAATGATTTTTTTGGCCATGGCTGCGCGCCATTTGGGACATTTATTTGCCTGAGAGAATGATCTCGGTTCATCAGTGAGAATAACTGAAGCTAAAAAAGCTTTGTGTGAAGGAGTGAATTTGTCAAAGGAAAAATAATTTGTCATTGGATACAGTGATGAAGACGCATCCTTAGTAGAAAAACAATGGTAATCCTTTAAATAAGATGGTGGATTACGAGAACGGGATGGATGTGAATTTATTGTCGATGAAGGAATCGCTGGAGAGATAGGCACCTGAATAGGTAGAGATGTGGATGATTGGCCTGGCAATACAGCAGGTGACTGAACTACTAGAACAGTAGTAGTATCGACATAAATTGATTTTGTGGAACGGACAGAAGACGAGCCACTCATGGAATTGCGTGTAGCAATAGTTGGTTGTGCAGAAGAATCATGAGAAGGTACGACAGGATTGGAATGCTCAGAATGCGACTGAGACTGAGAGCATGGGATAGAATGCTCAATAATCGGAATATCACCACATGATTGGGACTGAAATATAGAGTCGCAATACGAATAATCAGGTTGTGAAGGCTCAACAAGAACTAATACTGATGAAGAAATATCTTTAAAAGGAAATGTATGTTCATGAAACACTACATCGCGTGATACATACACAGATTTTGATGATAGATCAAAAATTTTGTAACCCTTATGGCCATGCGGATATCTGATGAAAATGCCAGGCTTAGCACGTTCATCGAATTTGTTACAAATACGTATATTTATGCCAAAACAAAGGCAACCAAACACTCGGAGATGTTAATAATCTGGTGGCGAATTGAGAAGTAACACATGTGGATATTTATGAGATAATACCGGTGTTGGTAATTTGTTAATCAAATATGTTGCAGCTAAAATGCAGTCTCCCCAAAATTGGATGGGTAAATTAGCTTAAAAGGGTAAAGACCTTGCAACGTTGAGCAAGTGGCGATGCTTGCGTTCGACAATACCATTTTTCTGTGGCGTATATATACAACTGGTTTGATGGAGAATTCCATTTTGATGAAACCAAGATTGAAGTTCATTTGATTTGAACTCAGACCCATTATCAGACCTGAAAGTCTGTAATTGAGGAATAACTAATGAATTGATACCCGAGGAGATGCTGGTAATGTGATGTCCAAATTGTTTTATAACAAAGGAAAAGAAATATTTGAGAAACTTCAAGGTTTCAGACTTTACTTTTATCAAAAATACCCATGTACACCTAGAGTAATCATCTACTATTTTTAGAAAATATTTTGCACCAGTTAAAGAAGCAGTAGAAAAAGGACCCCATATGTCAGCATGAATTAATTGAAATGGATGCTTTGATAAAGAAACACTGTTATTAAACTTGAGACGAGATTGTTTTGTCCGTGGGCATACATCACATAAGTGTTTAAATGAAGAACGAACATAAGCAAAATTACGAGCTAAAAAATGAAAACAATCCATATGTGGATAACCGAGACGACAGTGCCATATATCCACTGTTTTATTAGCATCTAAAGTTGAAACTGATGGTTGGAAACTGAAATGGTAGAGGCCAGCGACACGCCTACTCCATCCAATCTCCTTGTTCGTGAGACGGTCCTGAAAGATGCATGACTCGTGTGAGAAATTGATACAGCAGTTTGCTATGCTTGTAAGCTGACTTACAGAGATCAAGTTAAATTTAAAACTTTGAATGTGAAAAACATTGAGTAAATGAATATTGGGAGATCAATTCACAGCCCCAATATGAGTGACAGGTATATTCGAACCATCTGGTAATTGAACCGTGATTGGGTTCATAACCAATGTGCAAGAAGAAAAAAAAAAAGAGAGGAGCAAATGTGATGAGTTGCACCACTTTCTATAATCTAAACATTATAAGAACAAGTCAGAGTAATACCTGCAAAATTGGCAAATGGAGTGACAACAGTATCTCCATTGTTTGGTTCCAGTAAACACATAAGTCTGGCATATTGAGCTGCAGTTATACCAGGAGCATCCTGTGTATTGGGAACAGTAGCAGCAGTAGCATATGCCGGAGTTGGAATATCTCTGGATCTCGGTGGATCTTTTGGGTAGCCATTGGGCTTCCAGCAGGTAATCCGAGTATGACCATGTTTGTTGCAGTGGTCGCAAAAAGGTCTGGGTCGCTTATTGGTACCATTGCCAGCGTTGGATGTAGTGCCGGAATTAAAGAAAGACCTCTTATTTGGTCTTTCTGAGTTGGGAGCACTATGAAAAACATTAAGTGTAGCAGATTAAACCTGAGTAAGAGAGGATGAGTTTATACCTTGCTGTTCCTCCTCCTGGCTCACGAGATTATAGAGTTTGGATGCTGATGGAAATGGTTCCATCAACAAACATTGACTGCGCAGTGCAGAAAAACGGTCATGCAGCCCCTGTAAGAACTTCATGGATCTATTTTGGGTATGATGATCTACAAAATCTTTTCCTGCACCACAGATGCAAGGCTGAAGAGGTCTGAATGTATCGAGTTGATCCCACAACGTCTTGAGTTGAGTAAAGTACATCGCAACATTTTGATTTTCTTGTTTCAGAGATGAAATCGATTGTTTCAGGGCAAACAGTTTCGGTGCATTCTTATGAGAGAACCTGTTCTTAATCTCTAACCATTGTTCCCGTGCATATGGGAAAGACATGACAATGGATTTGATAACTGGATCGACTGAGTTTTCAACCCAGCTACCAACCAAATCTTCTGCACGAGTCCAATGGAGGAGATCAGTTGGATCCCTGGGTTTGATGATGGTTCTATCAATGTAACCCAGCTTGGCTTTAACACTTATCATCTGTGAGGAGAGGAGTAAATATGACAGTGGTAGGGTTGTCAGGCGGATGCACATAATAGGGACTTGATTGAGGAAGACCTGAATCTCTATTAGGTGGAGGATTACTGGAAGATGGAGGTATTTGTATGTCATCTTCAACAGTCATGATGATACAATTGCAGGTAAAAAAAAACTAACCTAGCTCTGATACCATGTTATAATATTGGGTTTTGGGATTTCTATCCCACACAACTGTGTTGAGATTAATTTCATTATTTTGTATATATACTTGTACAAATATAATGAACGAGTGAAGATCCTAATACTATAATTACATCACGAGAATTAAATTTATTCCTATAGATAAATCAAAGAAATTAAAACTAATTACATAAATATTATTCTTTGCATGTACTAATCTTTGTTTCCACATTCTTCATTGCATGTACTTAATATGTGTTGATCTTCTTATATATTTGCATGTGTTAATAGTTCCATAGGATGCTTGCATAAAGACGATTCCATAATTCCTTACACACTCCAGAGAGGGAAGTAGAAGACCAATTAGATATAAGTGACCTGATTGAAGTAGGAGGTTGTAAAGTCTTACCTGCAGCAGTGAAGAAGTAGCTCCAGACTTTGTTAGCGTAATTGCAATTAAGAAAAATACGATTGGCAGACTCTTGATGCGAATGGCAGAAACTGCAGAGGTTCGCAATTTGGTTTCCATTTGGAGTAGTTATAGAACAGTTCCTTCTATATAAGTTCACCAAAGTTGGCAATTTATCCTAGTAGGCTTGGCAATTCATCCAAGTAGGCGTGTCATATCCTCTTCTGTAGGACAACACTTTATCAGAATTTTGATCTGATCACCATCTAAAACTGAGTTGTCCATTGCTAGTGCTGCAGCCTGGATGTGCATTGGGATATCCAAACAAAAGAAACTAAGCAAGAGGAGCTCCAGAATAGCGCTTTACATCACCTTAAGGGCTTTCATGACCACCCATTATATTGGAGATTTATAGGTCCAACTTCTATTGGTCATAACAAGGAAATAATGCCTTCGCGGCTTCACGTCTTAAGATGATTATTATTTTTAAACCAGAAATCACTTAATACAAATCGAAACAGGATTCGCTTACCACCTTATCAGAAAGTAGCATTTTGGTTTTCTTGAGCATGATTTCGATGTTTCTGGATCTCTGTAAATCAATCTACACGGAATTGTGTGGATAAACAACGAAACAAGGGGATGTCAAATATCCATCTTTCTGGACAAAGGGAATGGAAAATTAAAATAACTAAGTTCAAGACCAACTACTTGGTACGTGTATCAGAAAACATAAATTAGCGCCGGACATATTGATTTTATTTACCAGTTGATGAACCTTGCCAGGTTTAGGTTTATGGGAGTTTCCTTCTAGCTTATCCGAAACCAAAGGCTTGGAGAAAAGCCTTGTAAGTTCAGACACGTCGAATGCGGGTGCACTAGCATACATACGAACACTAATTAGTGATGTAATATGGGAAACGAAAACTTCTAGCGAAATATGACTTGCATCAAAAGTTAAAGGGGAATATGTATTAATAAAACAGTACCTCTGGGTTTCTTCAGATTCCAATCTTTGACCTTCTGCCCATAAGCTTCTCTCGACGGCTGGGGTACTTCTAATCCAGTGATTCCAGTAGAATGGCCTGAATTCTAACCGAGGTACTTCTGGTTCAGGTGGCCCTGGTGGGCGTCTGCCACCAGGGGGCGGTGGAGGTGGTCCAGGTGGGAGTGATCTACCACAAGGCGGTGGAGGTGGTGGACCTGGTCAACCACGAGGTGGTGGAGGTGGTCGAGGAGGAGTTGGTGGAGATGCTCCAGCATTTGTAGGTGAAGGGCCATGCACAGTAGGTGGAGGTAGAGGAGCAGAATCATTTGGTGCAAGTGCGGTATTGACTAAAGCAGCGAGCAGACTATTCCCATTGTTTTTTTTGTCATACCCATCAGCACTGTAATTCTCCTCCGCCAACTCCTTCGCTCCACCTTTAGTCTCATCCTCGTCTTCACTTGACATTTTTATGCCAGTGGTAGGCTCGTCCATACCTGTCCAAAGAGTCTAAATAGTTGTTCAGAAACAACTACTAGATGGAAATCTAGGCCGAATTGAAAATTTTGCTGCTCATGAATTTTACTTACATCGTTTGGTAAGCACATCATCACTGCTTAGAGATTTGAGTACTACACCTGCTTTCCTGAACATGAAAAACTAGCTATTCAAAAAGGAATGTTACCTCGAACTTTTCCAGCGGTCTCCAAAATCCCATCCCGGGTTTGCTGAAAAGACAATTTTATAAACACCTCCATTTAATGGAAAATTCTACTTTTTGATCCTAAAATTCAAATTCTCTAGCTATCAATCAAAAGCGATCCGAATTAATCTCAGCAGACTGCAGTTCCTCTAATCAACACAACTTGTAATCACGTACAACAATTAATCTTAATCTAGTCTGAAAAAATGATGAACAATTCCGAAGAAAAGTCTTCTTCAGAGACTTTTGTGTTTCTCTGCATATTTTTTGTGCTTCAAACGGAGCTTGTCACACCTGGCTACGGTGTAAACACTTAGCACCCCAATAATTGACTAAAATATTTTAAGAAAACAAAATGAGTCCCGACAGAGAGCAATATTTAATTGACATTGATTGGCATTTATTATTATGATTGTTCCTCAAACTAATTGATCCTCCTCCTTAGAGCTGGCAAACAAGCCGAAACCCGCGGGTTAACTCGTGCCCGGACCGTGAAAACCCGAACCCGGACTGGCTGGTTTCTAGACAAGCCGGGTTCGGGTTGGAGATATGGTGACCCGTCGAGAAACGGGTTAACCCGGCCCGGACCGTGAAACCACTGGTTAACCCGTTAACCCGCACTTCATTCGTGTCGCCTCTCCTTCTCTGGGTTAATCGACCGAGAGGATAAACTCTCATTTATATTTTCTTCTTCTTCTCGTTTCTTTCTTCTTCTCTTCTTTCTGTTTTTCACCTCTGGTGAATTCTTGTGAGGGCTCTGAGGTGGTGAGGTTGGGATAATTAGACAAGAGTCATGGGTTGTTGCTGGAGGTGGTGTTGTTCTTGGCTGAACAAGGAGAGAAGAGGAAATATTAAATCAGTGAAGATATGAATTAGAGTTTATAGAGTTGGATGATGTTATGAAGATTTAAAAGATAAATTATGAAGTTATTGTTGTTGAAGATTCATGAGTAGTTTTTTAATTTAAGCCTTGAAGTTGATTCAGTGACGAATCATTGAAGAATCAATAGTTAGGGTTTTCTGTAATTGATCGAGAATTCAATTAAAGGTGAATAAGGAGAAGTTATAAGATGAGTTTTTTTTTGATTGGTATTTGATGTAAATGGTGGAGTTATCCTGAAAAATTGATTAAGAAATTGCAGATTTAGGGTTCCTCATGTTCTTCCCCAATTTATGAATTAGAGTTTCTCGGGGTTGCTGATTATGAGACTCAGATCGAGACAGAAGAAGGGTAGAGTTGGTTTTGGTAGATGGTGATGAATTCTGAGTCAGGTTAGAGTAAGAAGAATCTAATTCAATTGCTTGAGTTGGATTGGTTTGAGGTAATTATTCTTCTCAATCGAATTAGTAAAGTTATTTATGTATGTTGTCGAGACTATGTGGTTGTTGATGAACCAGGATTTGAGATGAGTATTTAAGATATTGTATATATGTTGAACTGATACTTGGATGTGCATGCATGTTGTTAGGTTGAACTGCAGTTATTAGCGCAACACTGAAGTGAGTTAGTATTAGTAATATGCCTGGTGTGATCGAATTACTAGTAGTATTGTTGAATGAGGTATGCCTTTGTTTGTTGATAATTCTAATTGAAGTATATATGGTCATGTGGATATAATTGCAATTGTTGATGATAATTCTAATTGAAGTATATATTCTAATTGAAATTGATTTTCATCTCTGTTTTTATTTCTTTAAAGAGTGGAAGATGATTTGGTTCAATGGGATTGTTCTTGTTTGGAAAAAGGAGAGAAATAGAGAGCTATTGATGGCAGTAAGAGTTGGTGACTAAAATGGCAAGGTTCGTGCTTGGAGGGTGGTTTAAAAATTGTCTCAACAAAATCCCTTGTGATTTGAAGGAGCTAATGCACATATTCTTCTGCAACATTTTTGTAGTTGACTAAACAAAAACCAGAAATCCCTTGTGGTTGGGAAGGAGCTTTAGATGGCCTGAATGTGGCCGGAAATAGCCCAGAAATCGATTTCTGGCGAGTTGACTCAACAAAAACCAGCTAACCCGTGAGCTCTCGTGAACCCGCAAGCTTTACCCGGGACGGGCACGGGTTGGAGAAATGACCACCCGTGAAGAATTTCAACCCGCAAGCTTAGGCTTGTATTAACCCGTAACCCGCGGGTTGGTCACAAGCCAGACCCGGCCCGCCCGTTTACCAGCTCTACTCCTCCTAATTAACTATGACCCATGTGCACACCTTCCAGGACGTGCAAGTTTTAATCTAAAAAAAAAGGTGATTCAAATGAATAAATGTAAACGGAAATAAGTCCCATGATCAGAAGTTCTACCCAAATGAACAAGTGACTTGCCTAATACTAATACATAAATTAATATATTTTTTTTTTTATAAAAAGAATAGTTGTTGAGAGAACGAACTAGCAGAAGAAGAACACGATAAAGTAACCTTTTTTTTTGCGGTTGGTGACTACGAGTTGAGTGATGATAGCTCTTATGAATCTGCATCTTCATCTCATTGAGTATTCGTTAATGTTTCTTGAATTTTCCAAACTTTCCTGAAAATGATAAAAATTTAAGTAAATTTTGGTTAGGTCAAACAAGTTTGGCTACAATATCTGAAAAACAAGTAGTTGAATTTATCTGGAAATGCAATTCGGATAATGTTTCTGAGGATACAGATTGTCGACATTTGCTTTGATGGAATATTTCTTTTTCTCGGCTATCAGGTTCCGAGACGGGTAGCTGAATTTTTATTCTAGTTGTATACAGAGTAATATATGTTCGGTTTCCAACATAAATTTTCGACTAACCCGAACTAAACAAAAGAGTTCCTTAAGTTTGTTTGGTTAGGAGAAAAAATTCTCGAATGAACCGAACTCAACATATGTGTTTGCAGAGTAGAGTTCGGTTAGGGAAAAAAATTGAACCAACCTAAAAAACCAAACTCAACATATTGGCTTTCACATAAGGGTTGGGTTAGGCAAAAAAAAGTACGAACCAACCGAACTTAGCATTTGTTGTTTAATACAAGAACTTGGTTAGGGGACAAAAATTTCAACTAACCTAACCGAGCACAACATATTGGTTTTCCAAAAAGAGTTCTATTAGATCTTTTTTTTTTTTTTTTTTGCTAACAATCGAACTCGGCATTTCTTGTTATATACAAGAGTTCGGTTACAAAAAAATAATTCGTAAAAGCCTTAATGTTTTTCATGTTCTTGGTTTCACAATGCTGGGTTAGCAACCTAGGATCTTTTAAACCACTACTAGTCGAGCATGCTACTGTAACTTCTATTTAAATCCTATTTCCATGATTTCTCCTCAATTTTTAAATTAAAAAGAATTAAATGTGATGGGTTTTTCAATCGAAAGAGGAACATCATGAAATAGGGAAGAAAAAGAAAATTTCTTTTTTGCAAAACCAAAAATTTCTACTTCCTCTCCTCTCTTTCTCGCTTTTTGTTTTTTATTTTGGTTAATGATTTATTTAGATTAAATGTATATGATTATTGATTAGGTTTAAGTGGTTATATATCAGGAGCAACAATGTTAGTTCATTAGGCTTTTTAGTTTGAATCTGGGATCATATGTAATAGGGGTTTTCTTAGAAATTTTGGTGAAAGAACATTTCTAAGGGGCATTTTATGTTAATGTGTAATATGTTATGTTACCTTATTTATCAAATTTTCTTTATGGGACCGAAAAAAAAGGTGATTACAGTGTTGAGTAATCTAACTCTCGTAATTTTCACTGACTGATATATAATTGTCTGACACAAGAGAAACGTTATTTGAATATTTTTTTAGAAATGTGAGTGAAGATTCTTAAACGGGTTCTCATTTGACAAGCGAATGAAGATTGAAGAGAGAGACTAATAATTTAAGTTGAGGATGCTCTGTATTGTAGTCCATTTGCAGCGACGACCCTATAACCAAAAAATTGTTCCCTAATTGCCGCTACTTACCTGCCTCGGGTACTCATATCCCAAAATTCCCAGCTTGTTTATTGTACAATCCGAAAGAAAAATACTTCTTCGGTCAGGTTGGACACACACATATGAATACAAAATCTGTTTTAAGATCCGAAAAAGATTTTATCATATGTTATTCTCTATTTTACTAGTAATAATGGTAATGTTGTAGGTTTGATTTCTACACAATTTATTATGCATGCGAATCTTCTCCACCGACGTATCAATCAAATAATTGCTCTTGAACATGTGTTTGGCATATTTTGAAATCTAATATACAACATTATTTTATGCTCTTGGTACTACCAATAATAGTAATCCATGTTACTCCAGTTAACCTTCAATTTATTGCATTTAATACATTTTGTTCCTCTACGTGCTAAGCCCTTTCGCCTGAGCCCATTTCACAGATTCTGCAGTCTTCTAATTCAACTTGATCTCCATATATATATATATATATCTAATGCTTTGGAGGGTCTTACAACCAAATATATGGTTTTAGTGTCAAGAATTTTAATTTCAACATCGTTTTATGTGATCACTATAAACATCTTTCTTAGTGACAAACAGTAATTTGTTAAAGTTCTTGCTACGATAGGAAAGAGAAAAGAATATATGCCATTATCATTTAATTTTCTTCCATATGGTTATAGGTAAACTGTAATTTTAGGATTCAAATATTATCACATTTTAATTTCCACTCACTAATTTGTTTTGGGAATTAATATCTTTTACCGACACGGTAGATTTAAATGACTGTTTCCCGGGGAAAAAGGAAGGAATTTAGCACTGAGCTTATTTTGGATGACAATTCAGGTGTTATGATGGCATATCGGGCATTATACTGCAAATGTTAGCTCACAAGGGATCCCTATTCTCGATAAGAATCTAATTTTGGATGCTGAAAGAAATGAAGTTGTTTGACCATGTTAAAATAAAACATCAACGGAAAAGGAATACAGACATTTTCCTGTATTTATAACTTACGAAAGCAAAAACACTACTAGAGAAAAGAGAAAAACAAAGATCAACTAAGAGATTTCTTTCTTAAGTCTAGGGAAACACCATTTGCCTATATTGATCAATCGGTGCAATTAGGGATGCAGCCATCTCGCTTGTCTATACGATCATTCATCTGAACACCCAAATCATAAATCTTTCCAACTTTCCAGTCAGCTGGCAAATCTTTGTTGGAGTATACAAAAGATCGATCATATCCACTGTATACAAACAATCTAAAACTTAGACTTCCTTGAAGGGCGTTCTTCATTTCCCAGACTGCTCCATGTTTATGGTCCATATCTCTCTCGACCCTAGTGAAGTTATTTTGTGCATAGACTGTTACCATATAGATTCCTGTTTGGCCACCTTGGTTGAGGAATGTAAGTACTAAATGATCAGGTTTCTTGCTGCTTTTATCTACTCTTACCGACAGATTGTGGTTCATGTATTCACAGGATACTCTATACACAAAAGAAAAAAAAATGATCAGTGATTTAATTTAATTAAATTTATTAAATGGTACATCCTCTGTATTTTGAACAGTGATACTTTCTAAAAATAGAAAGACATGTATTTTGGCAGACAAAAATTATAGCTAAAAGTATCATTAACTACAAAACAACTTGGAATTACCTGATATAATCCACATCGACAGTTTTGAGTGCTAAGAGTTCTCTGGCTTTACCCTTAGCAGCCATAGAGATATAAGCTCTGTCGCTAAGAATCAAATCTATATTTGCAAGGTCTTTTATTTTCGGAAGACTACATGTTAAAACCACATTTGTACCTCTTCCTCTGCACAATGTCTTGTTCTTACAAGTTACCTATATGCATCAGAAAAATGTGAGTGATTTAAGCATATAACCCTCTTGGTCAGTGTCCATAAAGAAATTTTGATTCGCAATTATTATAGAGAGATAACATTTTTGGAATGGATTCAGGTATTTTTATGTACATGTAAGCAGGATCCACAGGCAACACCATTTTCTCCGAGTAAGGAAGGAATACCGGCTGCAATATATCCCTTGTTGAAGCTTTTAGCTATTGAACCATACCCACATGCTCCAGCTGCATTCATTAATTGAACAGGCAATCAATATACATGAACAAGTTATACAGATAAAGAAATTTGTAGCTAGAGGATTAGCAGATCTTACAAGGGATGACAGCCTTGGATAGAGGGAAATAACCAGCCTTGCTTTTATGCAAACAAAGAGGGTTACAAGGAGCAGCACTCACAGATGAGGAAGCGAGAAACAAGAAGATAATACACTAAAAAGTGCCATCTATGTATTCTTTGTTGTTAGGGTAGATTTGCTATAATAGTGTGTTGAAGATGAGAAGAAGTTGATCTTCATTTATAGACAAACAAAATATTTAGCCTTAATGGATGCGGCCTCTAGGCTCTAATTCAATAGTTGACTGCCTGATAAACATGAATTAGGATTATGTTCCCTAAATTAGATGTCGCTAACGTTTTAATAATCACTAAGATCAATGCTTCTCACATGTGAATCAATGCGCTTGCCAAGGCTAAATAATTATAATGAATCAATGCGCTTGCCGGGGATAAATAATGATAAACCAGCGCGAATACAGAGATAAGTAACGGTCATTTTATTTATTTAGACTAGGTGTGATGTCCGTGCTCTGCAAGGGCCCAGATATATAATTTTTGGGTACAAAAATAATTTGTGATAGTTGCTGTGCCCGTGCGTTCCAATTTCCTAAAATAAAATTTGGGATTTATAGTTGTTGCGCCCGTGTTGCATGGTCCCAAATGTTTCGTAGAGAAAACTATGTTTTGGTGAATAAAAAAGGCTTATGGTTCATGGTTAGGTTTTTTAAAATATTTTTGTGCCCGTAAAATAGAGATAGATTCTTTTTTACCTGTGAAGTATTTTTTTCACTCAAAATATTATTTTTTTTACCCGTGAAGTATTTTTCTATAACTCAAGATATTTTTTTCTTTTACCGATGAATTTTTTTTTTAACTCAAGATATGTTTTATTTTTTTCAAAGGAATAAATTAATAAATGGGTACAATGTATTAAAAAACAAAATAAACTTACAAAGTTCTTTTTTTTACTTTTACAGTGATTTTTTTTACTTAAGGAATTATTTTCGAGTGGGGACGATAAGATTTTTCATATTTAATGTTTTTTTATTTTAGTTAAAAAATTATTTTACGGTGGGACCAGAAGCTCTTATTTCCTGTTGGTGTAAATTTTCACAAAAGATTTTATTGATCTAAATATTCTCTGGTGGGGCCAGTAGTTCTAAGAAGAGAGCTTTGTTAAGCTTTTAACCATAACAAAGGAAAATCACCTGAAATCATATTATTAATAATAAGTCGAAAATATTCCGATATAAAACTACTTAATAAGCTCCGATTTCCCACGTTTTAGATTATATATATTATTTTATTTTTCCACACTGTTTCAATTCATAAATTATGTTATGTGTTGTTGTGCTGTACTGTAAGAAAAAAGCAGTTAAACGTTTGATAAAATATTAGTTAAAGTTAAAGCAGATTAAAAGAGCAATTTAAATGTATTTGGTAAAATATCAAATTCAACCATTATTATTGTAGCTAGTGACTAAAATAGACTCCGAAAATGGTTTTATTCAATTGTTTTAAAAAAAATTAATCTTTTACTATTAAAAATAAATATATATATATATATAATATTAACTTTACTAATTATCAATATTATTATAATGCTCAAAAAGATTATTTTACTTAATCACTTTTTATATATATATTAGTTTTCAAACAAAAAACCTAACTAATTATTTAATTTTTATTTTTATTTTTATTATTGATATATTAAATTAAATAGTATACAAAATAGTTTGAAAATACAAATATAATATTTAAAAAATAAAATATAAAAAATTAATTGTACATAATTAAGGGAAAGTTTTGTCATTTATAAAATAAAATAAGGATAAAAAGGACAAACAAACGTTATATTTAGGTGAGACTAAAGCTTATGCTTTTTAGCAAATAACATTGAAAAGTTGGATAGTTTTGGAAGTGCTTTGCGTGAAGAACATTTTAATTTCTTTTTGACCGTGTTTGGCAGATTTGACAACCGAATAATTAGATGAGATACGAATTATCTTAGCTTGGTTATAATAAATACAAAACTAAGTAGTTTAAATGTTGTTTGTCTCTGTGCATAACCTATTTCGGATCATTTATATAGGCTTTTGTTAACTTGTATCCCTGAATATATGTTAAGGAGCGATTATTGGCTGTTTTTATATATTGGGGTTAACAATATTCTTGGAAATAACAACTTTCTTAATAAAATAAATATATTCAATTAATGCTAAAAGAAATTCCTTAATTATCCCTCGTAAGTATATTTTAGCCTAATTATTGTTTCCCTTCTCACGTTTTACTTTTCAATCCTAACTCCTTTCCCGTTTTTTTCTCCTTAAGCCGATTTTTTTCATAGACAAAAAAAAAAATTAGATCTCTATATATTCTTC
Source organism: Papaver somniferum (assembly GCF_003573695.1). NCBI lineage: Eukaryota > Viridiplantae > Streptophyta > Magnoliopsida > Ranunculales > Papaveraceae > Papaver > Papaver somniferum. The sequence continues at coordinate 6,342,358 of NW_020618825.1, forward strand.
AAAATATATTGTCTCCTTGTTCACATTTAATCTCATTTTATCGAGAATCAAAATTTTCAAAGTTTATATAAAAGAATCAACCATCAAGAACTGCTTCTAAGAAAACCCTAATCATATATATATATGTGATCTTATACTTAATGAAGCTGCTATACTAGGATTACAGTAGTATGAAACATAGTGAAATCTGTTATGGGTTTTATGATAATCAAGTTTATCATTGATTATCGAATTAAATGTATTAGATCAGTGTGAAATCTTTTATGGGTTTTATGATAATCAAGTTTATCATTGATTTTGTCATTTTATTAGGATTACCTTCTAGCTAATTTCTTCATTGATTCAAGACTACCCATTATTATTTCACCAGACTGATTGAAAAGATGAATCAATAAAATAGTGAAAAAAGAGAAGATGGATTAAAACAACCTGCTCCTTGTGTGTGGGGACACCAACACCAATTAGGAGAGTCTAGTTATTTTAGGTAATAGTTTATGTTTCCTTATTCGTGATTTTCTTTAGGTACAAGTTACTATCAACCAATCAATCAGCTAATACAAAACTCATTTCTTTATTTGTTATTTTATTTGTAAATTCTATCTTAGGGTTCTTGTATAGTTTGTTTTGGGTTAGAACCCTAATATCTCTCATTAGAGCAGGTTTGATTATTCTCAAATTCCTCAATTTTTTTCTTTTCTATATCATGAAGTTACTAACTTTTGATGGAGTTGATCATGAAGGATGGATCTTTCAAGCTGATCGATATTTCAGCTTACTTGGTACAAAAATTACTAAAATGCTAAGGGTTGTTTCTAATCTTAAAGGTGATGGCATTGATTTGTATGAATCGGTAAAAAAGTCTCTTGTAAAGCTAACTTGGGAAGAATTTTGTTCTGAACTTCCTTCTCAATTATAATCTCGCAAGCATATGGACTTCTGTAAAGATGCAATAATTACACGCCCATCGCGCTTAGCTGCTGCATTAGAGAAGTGTCTATGTGCAGTTAAAGCAATCCGAGCTACACCAGCTGCGTTACCAGTTCCACTAGAAGAATTATTAGCTCACAACAGTGAGGTTTAAAAAGTAACGAAATTTGCAGAAGAAATTACTATGAATGTGGTAATTGATTCAAATTTATTAAACGATGAACAAAGTATGGCCGAGAAAAACGCCACCGAGCATTTTACTAAGAAAAAAAAATCGGTGGAGAAGGGATTGTTCAGTCGTTGTAAAGTTTTCCTTGTACTGGATGTAACAAGCCAGAAAGTTTACAAGGTACAAACTGTATGGAGCTGATATCTACTGAATCTAGGGAAACGACATCCTAGCAGCTGATTCAATCTATTACTGCTGATGAACATTATGAACCACCGGTCAACAGGAACCCAAATCTTCCAGGTGAGAATGGTTTTCATCGTAGTATTAGCTACACTAGGTCGTTCGATCGCGGGAAATATACAGTATACACTATACTAATTGGTAAGAAATACTTTACTCCGTATACTCGACTATTATTTGACCGTGGCAAGCAATTTGAATGTTTGAGGGTATGCTTTAAATCTTGGACGGAAACTTGTTCTTTGGTTCCGAATAAGAAGTGTTCGATTTATGGGGAGAATTGCACCGTAAAAGTTCTTCTTAATCTTGCCCCTAAACATGGGTATGAATTGAATATGTTCGTTATGAAATCAAGTGTAACTGCGTCGGAGAAAATTGGTGACAGTGAAGATAGTAACAAGAAGGAGTCATAGTCCAGGAGCGCGGAAAGAATTTTTGGATGATGTTAAATTCTTTATTTTCAAATCTCAAGGTGAAGATAATGTTCTACATTTCAGCTTTCGCTTATACAGCGTTAAACTTCTTTCTTGTTACCGCCGACTGTGTATTACATATCTACCAAGGAAGAGTAGTTCGTCCAGACTCCATGCAAGGATAATGAGTTTGTGGAGTGCAAGAATTTATTTCACAACTGCTAGTGCTAATATGGCAATTGCATTAGTGTCGCCAGTCCCTTTCATAACTGAGGTTACTCGCCACAAATTTGCAAGCAAAGACACTACAATTATTTTCGTTGTTGCTGCTGGATTTGAAGTTTACTGTAAGAACGTTGATGAACCACTTCACGACTTATTTGGATTAATAGTTCATTTCAATGGTTCAAGCCTATCAAGATTATGGAAGCCACCTTGGTTAGCTGATGCAGAGTCTAATGATGTGTCCATGATGAGTTCAGACGATCAATTTGGGGACAAGCTGCATTTCAAGGAGCTGGGAATGTGAGGATTCAGATTATATTTTTTGGCTAGATATATTTTAGCTTAGTCTTGTGATCCAACTTGAAGACAAGTTGTGTCTCAAGGGGTTGGGGATATTGGGACACCAACACGAATTAGGAGAGTCTAGTTATTTTAGGTAATAGTTTACTTTTCCTTATTTGTGATTTTCTTAAGGTACAAGTTACAATCACTATATATTCATAGTTTGTTCTGGTGTTAGTTATCAACCAATCAAACAACTTTTTATTTTTTTTATTATTTTCTTCTTTTATGTTTATAATCTTGTGGCTGATCTCCAACTCACTAGATCAAAGTTTTGTGTTCTTACGTGGTTCTTGTGCTTATTTGCTCTAGAACCCTAACATTGTCTCAATTAAACTAATGACATCTTTTTTAGGGATTTTTGATCCATTCCATTGATTTGGATAGATATTTATTTTCTTTCAAATTTTTGAGGTTTGATTAAAAAGGATAACATGAAAATATGGTTGGGATTAAAATCTTTAATTCATGTACTGTATATCATAAGTTTTCCATGAGATCCCCTTGAGTTTTAAGAGAGATGTAGGAGTAATGGATGCGGAGAACGAAGTAGTGAATGCGGGGAACGATGAAGGGGCAATAAAGGAATATAAGCGTCACTGATAAAAGAGTTTTGTAATTTCAAAAAATTAAAGAATTCAAAGAAATTCTCTAGGACCGATGCAAAATATTAATTATTTAATCACTCTTATCCCTTAAAGTCTATACAAGATAAGAGGACCCCTAGTATGATTGATTACTATGATTGATTACTTTATGTATTTCATATTACTGTGTTGCTAGTATTTTTTTCCTTGTTCAATACTAGCCCGTGTGACACCCAACTCTAAAATTTTCGGATAATCTGTTTTACAAAAACTAGGATACCAAACTAATTTAAGCATCCCAAACTTGGCTTGTGTCATTTCTCCAAATTTATATTTTTTACTTTCTTTGTTGTTGAAAACTTGAATCTTCAAGTCGTCTTCAATAATCAAGCCCGTCAGTGAACAAGATCTCCATCCGACCTCCACTCTGTGGCATCTTCAGTACTTTCTTTGTTGTTGGAAACCGATCTCCAGCCAACAAGATCTCCGCTTTATGGCCTGTTCAGTACTTTCTTTGTTATTGGAAACCGATCTCCAGCCAACAAGATCTCCGATTATAGCGTGTTCAGTCAATGAGGCCAACACCCCGATAGGATTCAGTTTAGGCTGCTTTACAGCGTCGTAGGCCCATGGTATTCTAAATTCTGAGCGCTGAAATCTTCTCTATGTTTCCTGGATATTTAGTGTTTGGTTTTGGAAATAGAACAACCACGCACCGTCTTAATGAGCACCTATATATATAAATACAAAATTATAGGTGCATGTCTGTGAACATAAATAAAGGAAGAGAAGAGTTATAGGTGATGGTGGGGTTGTTAATCTGATATATATATATATATATATATGTAGGAAATCACCAACTCTAAACATGCAGATCTCAGGACACGGCCAACTAGCAAACCATGAAAAGAGACTCCCACTTCTCTCGTTTTTCATCCCTCTATCAAACTTCCGACAAAGCTGAGAGCAGTGAGTGGTAAAGCTTACTGTTACCAATTTATTTGCATTAGTTATTGCGAAACACACTTTTCTTGTTTCTTGATAACTTGATTCTCAATGCGGCTTCTTTAATCCAGCGTATTTACCTCTTAGTCTTGGTCTGTTTTTCAACTTTTTAGTTTCTTTGGATTTTGGAAGGTGTCATTCCTGCCGGTGTACAACGGGTAAAAGTACTAATCACGAGTAGTGATATAATTGATCACTTTGTGTTCTTAGTATTTTTTTCCTTGGGTTACGCCTGCCTGACGTCCACCCTTAACGGAACCATCTACGTCTTGTTCCAAATTTACCTCTTAATTATTGTTTTGGTTTGTTTCTAAGAATTTCGGTTTCTTTTGATTTTTCTTAAGAATTTATGTTTTTCTTTATGGTTCCTTTTTGTTCTGTAATATTTGGGGAAGGTGCCTGTCATTCGTGCAGGTGCAATAGGGGCTAAAGTACTAATAACTATCAGTAGTATGATTGATTATTTTAGGTCTTTTCATAATATTTTGTAGCTAGTACTCTTGCCTTCTGTTGTACTTGCCCGTGTGACATCAACCTAACTAACATCTTTAAGTCGTATACGCATTAAGAACGAACTATCTTTATGGAAATCCAAACTTGGGTACCAAACTTGGCTACAGTGCTGTTTTTCATGTCTTTCTGATTAATTTCCTTATACGTATACAAAAACTATACATATAACTAAAAATTCTTTACTTTCTTTGTTGTTGAAAATTTGACTGCCAAGTCCGTCTTAATTCAATCTGAATATTAAAATACACAAATCAAGTAGGAAAGAAGAAACTTACCTGTAGCATATTTAGCGTTTTTTACTTAAAACTGGTCCGAAGTAAAGATATGATAATAATCCTTGGGAACAAGACGTAGATGGTTCAGTTAGGGGTGCATGACAAGTAAAGCCCGAGCTCCACTCCTTGTAATTCATGGAACATAGAGAGATACGTAGAACTTTTGATTGCTACAGTTCCTAAGCCTCACAGGAAGATTTTTCAGCAAGAAGCCATATACACAATCCTCTACAAAATTCCATGAATAATTAGATAAAAATTAATGACCATATATATCTTGAAAGAGTCATTTGTATCCAGAGTAGTCATTATATCGTTAATAATTACTGAGATAACATTTTTTGTTAAGGTTCTGTACATTATTTTGAGTGTTTTCTTTCTTCTTTTTCATTTTATAACAAAACAAGCACTGTTTTCTTTTTTTTTTTTTGGTATGCGATCTTGTTCAAAAATTACTTCATCGTTTTGGTTTGTCTCTAGATCTTTTAGTTTCTTTTGATTGATTTTTCTTAGGAATCTGTTCTTTTATTCGATATATCTTCTTCTATTATTTCTTTGTGCATCACGGATTTCCTTCGATCCTTAATTTTTTTAATTAATATTTGAGGAAGGTGTCATTCGTGCAGGTGCTTCAGGGGTGAAAGTACTAACTATCAGTAGTATGATAGATTGATTATTTCAGGTCTTTTGATCATATTATTGTGTTGCTCGTATTCCCGCCTTCTGCTGTACCTGCCCGTGTTACACCCAACTAATAAACCACTAAGAACATGCTTCAGAAAAAAAAAAAAAAAAAAAAAAAAACGCTATAAGAATGAACCAACACCAAACTTGACCACGATGCGGTTTTTTTCCTCCTTTGTTTCTTGTGATACGTATTCAAAAATTCTACATGTGCTTTCTCAAAACTTTAAACTCGTTACTCACTTTGTTGTTGTTGAAAATTTGATTCCTAAGGACGTCTTAAGTCAGTCAGAATTGACAAACAAATTAAATAGGACAGAAGAAACAAATTAAACAGCATATTTATCGTTTTATTCTTCAAATTGGTACCAAGTAAAGAGATTATCCTTGGGGATTCATGTCCACCCAGATGGGTCTAACAAGGTCTACTTACGTGTCTATGTTCCATGAATTACAAGGAGTGGAACTCGGGTTTCTCTGGTTATTGCGCTCCGACTAAATAACCCAGAAAACGGCGGCATATAGTCTCTTCCAAATTCCAGGACCTCTAGAATTAAAACTGAAAATAACCAGTTTTTAACAACTTAATTCCATAACAGTAGAACCTCTAATTTCAGGCATATTAGCCGATGAGATAAAGAGGTTCCAAATCTGCTGTATGAATATGGACACTACAGAAACAAAAGTTGACAAGTTTCAGGCAGCACAATGATAGATTTAGCGCGTGCACATATGCTTGGTGCATGTTGCAAGCCGCACAAATACTTTCCTATTGCACTTCTTACCCAGTTGAACAATAGTCACTTAGGACTTGCTACCTAAATATATCATAAGCTAAGGCTTTACTCTCGTACAGTGTGAATATACTGATGGTATACACCTGAAACAAAATGGTAGAGTAGAGCAATCTAAATATATGGCATGTAAACATTGCATATATCTAAATCTCAAGCAATCTTTTCAGTGAAAGAGTAGAGCTGAGAAAACAACTTGAGCAATTGAACTTAGAAAATGCAAGGAAATGGTTGATAAGATCTAAATCTGAGCACCTGAAAGAAGGAGATGCCAACACCAAGTATTTCCGTGCATTGGAAAATGGAAGAGGAAACAGAAATACTGTTCAAAAATTAGTGATAAATGGGGAAGACAACTTCTGTCAAAAAGACATTAAACAAGAAATCTCAAGCTACTTTCAGAATTTATTTCAAGAAAAACATCCAATAAGACCACAGCTGGAGGAATCATGTTTCACCAAGATATCAGAAGAAGAAAATCCAAGCTATGTGTAAAGCTTCATACATATAACCAAAACTAGTTTCAACATAACTTCCCATCTTCATCTAGGAAACGACAACTTCTAATCGGCAGAGAACTACGGTTAATAATCTTTCCCGCGATGCCGCCTCTCTCGCTCATACAGTCACACTACTTGCCTCCATTCTTACTCTGTAAAAAACTTATACCGAAACCCTAGAGCTTAGCTGATTTTATAGAAAAAATTGGGCGAGTTACTAAAATGCCCTTAAACTAGTTCCATTGTAAGTGCATGCCCGGTTATTACAATTACCACGGTTGGATGTGAACTGCAGCACAGGGTACAATTGATGACTACTTTGTCATTTTAAAGTGTACAAATGCTGCACCCCCATAGGAATATCGCAGCCCCATGCTTACCTGTATGTCGGAGCACAAAGTTTCAGCTCATTTGATCAGTATAGGAATAGCTGTAGTTGAAATTCCTTCACTGGCCTAGTTTGATAAAATTTCATTCTTCTCTGACTTTGAGCACATTGAACTGACGGGTTACCAAAGACAGCTCAAAAGTTAGAAGAACCCAAACCTTAACACAAACCTCAAAAGTCAAAACAAATCAAATGAACCCCATACTCGTCAAGCTACTATACCTGTAGTCCAAATTGTTTCTTTGAGAATCGTATATAATTCTGGTGAGGCCTTGACACACCCCTGATTACAGGAAACTCAATGCAACAAACCATTCCACAAAACACCAGGCGTTTTTCCTATCATATAAGCCAATCTCAATTTTGATATTCAAAAACATCCATAAACACGTCAGTTTGTAATATGGTAGCCGGAGTGGATCGCACGCTAAGCTAATATTACCGGCATAAGGTGGAACAAACTTTTTCTAATCTTCCTAATTGAAGTATGTGTTTTGAAAAGATTTCAACATGAATAAATAAGAAGACATTTATGCCTGTTTCCTGTCTCAGAACTTCGTTTGCTAGCCTTTTTTATCATGAATATTTGTTCTTCTTTTAGGCCAGACTTAAGCGACATAACTGGCATATCAAAATGTTGAAATCAGGAGATGAAGTCACCGTGTCAGCTAGGGAAATCAACAATGAACAGCATAAATATCTCGAGGTCAACCCTGAAGATGAGCATTGTCTTGCAATGTTCTTGGGCCCTGTCGCACCTCCTCATACAAGAATTGCTGTTTTTCAGAAAAACAAGATCTGATTTATTCCACTTGAGCTTTATATTTGTTTAATTTGTATTGCAACGAAACTGAGTATTTAACTACTTTAAGTTAAAGAACCAACCATGTCTAAGTTTGTTCGCTTGTCGTTGTTCCCAGAAATCATCTGAGAATAAAATCTAGAAAATAATAATGTGATACTATCTCCACCCTTTCGTGTGGTATTTATTCAAAGAGGGGACTTGGAAGAAGATTCAATTGAGTTTGATGGCTTATCAATTAGATGAAGTAGCAAGTCTGTTTTTTAATTTGTTTATTTTGAGGATTTGTTGCTTCTAATGATTTTGATTTAAGTTATGGATTAATTTGAGCCGGTTTCAGTGCACATGAGAATCAGAGCACGTAAAACACTATAAGATCAAAGTAGACGTCTATTTCAGATTCAAATACTGAGAGAGTCGGTTTCAATGTACCATCTGAATCCATACACGACTTTTGGCAGAGGATTTCAGGAGAGAAAACAATGGAGTATTCTAACTTTGATGACCTCAACACTTGGGCTTTGATGTCTGAGAGAAAGTATATTTCATCTTTTTTCCTTGGATGATAGTTACTATTTCGTTATACACATTTTATAGACCTCAGATGATATAATTGAGATATGTAATTGAAAAATCATCAGTAAAAACAATATCAAACTAAAAGTATAAGAAAGAAATGATAAAAAAAACCAACAACATTTATAAATCTAAACTAAATGTTATTTTCAACAGACTAACAATAGATATTGTCCATAAATAGATACAGTCTGTGCAACAAGACTTGGAGGTGGTGGCTCAATCAAAGGAGAATTTGACTGCTGGTATACAACATGATGGGGTCATAGAAGTGGCAGTGGAACCTTCAACAGAAAATTGGACTGTTTGTACTAAAAAGAAGAAGAAATGAAACAGAAAAGGTACTTCGCAAGTTCAACCTTGCTCCTTGAACCCTTTTTCTGTTTTAGATACAGGCGCTGATAGTGTGAATGCAGAATTAGATGAATCTTGTAATGAGGATAATTCTTCACATCTTCAAGACTTCGCAATACTTGTAATGTCTCATATCATATTACTTTCAAGCTAACCTATGCGAAGTTTAACTCTAGTACATAATCAACCGACTCTTAACATGAGTTTTGATCACTAAAATATGACAACCAAACTTGACATACCAACGCTTGGTTGGTTCAGCCGAGCAATGCTCTAACACATCCAATTATCAAAAAGAAAAAAAAAAGAAAAGAAAAAAAGAACTGACTCACCCAATTACCATGACATCCTCAACTAAGAAAGCAAAGTGGATAGAGACAATTAAACCCTATTCAAATAAATCATCCGATACGGAAATTCTTCCACACAAAATGCTGCGGAAATTCTTCTCCTATTCAACTGAGAGAGCTCCAGATTTTCATGATTTCTTAAATAAGAATCCTATTAAAAGATTTTTAGCTGAAGAATATGTTGGTGCTTACTTCCAAGTTACAGTCATTGAGAAATGCTAATCCTGCCTCTAAAGGTTCCTAGGTTATAGCCAATTAGTTAAGTTGATACCAATATACGATACAATTTGTCAACAATTTGGCTCATGGTGAAACTACTATAGTAGATGATTAAACAACCCTGCACAACTTGGCATGAAAACCATCATATATGCTTTTCCAGAATTTCAAGCTATGAAGATGTTATTGACTTGTAGAAGGAAGTGATTAGTGAATCCACCAAACATTAACACCATCTGCAGGAGTCGAACCCATAACTACATGGTTGAGAACCATGTGCTGTTCCATTTGAGCTAAGACGGTAGATACCGGTTTTCAGTTTAAATGGAATTTTGAGCTAAAACGGCAGATATACTGTTTTCAGTTTAAATGTAATTTAATATGAATAATATAAAGTAGATTGAGCAGCTAGTCGTAAACATTTACTTAGATCCTAGATCAGACTTGATGATGGCCATTTGTACACCTACCTAATAGCGTATGAATAAATATTACAAATAGAATAAGACTGAAACACACCTGTTGTCCAGACTAATTTCCAAGATGTAAACCCTTTGACATGCAAATGAATTCGAAGGCATTAATAGCTACTGGTTGTTCTTCTATCTTTTCAGTCGCATGATACCACTGGAAATCTTAAATAGTGCCAACAAAAAATTATTAATATCACATGAAATGCCATCAATATTACCTTTGACACACTTTCCAGCACTCGAAAAGAGTATCGACATCATCGAGGTTTGTAAGAGCTTTCTCCTCAAACACCAGTGCCCGGAAAACTTTGTTGAGCCACATATCTTCAACATCTCAGGGATTGTGATTCGCTGCAATGGCCAATGACTATTAGCTCCAGAAACCCACTCATGTGCTCTATGGGAATCATTATACATATCCATCGAAAGCCTTTACATAATGTAAAGATGAGAACATTCTCTGTCACGTGCTCATATCTACAGTATTGAACATCATTATTACCAGAAGTTAAAGGTTCTCCTTCTCTTGCTAATGGTATCCTGTTGTACGCGAGATTGCATCCCTTAACCCCTTCACACCAGCATAGCATCATCCAAGTTTTTTGCAGGTGTCTTCACATCATGTAGTAATATCCATGTAAAAAAAATGATTGCAGCTCACCTTGAATTGAAGAAAAGCCAAGCCTCTGCTTTGAATTGTTTTAAGCACAACGTTCTTTCAACCATGCCAACGGTTAATGGCTGAGACAAAGGAGTTATGAACCCTAAAATTTGCTAAACCCATAAATTCCAATTCTGCGTAAACCTAAGACGTATCTAAATTGCAACAACCTTTACCAAACAGAATTTCCGAAAGAACTTACAACACTTAGGTTTATGGTTAACTAAGATCGAGTTTCTTTTCAATCGGTAAGAATTTCCGTGGAAACTCATCAGAGATGGAGACGAAACCGTCTCTTCCCTAAAATCTGTTAATATACGTGGCTGAAAGAAAACTGGTTAACCAATACCTAGTTATATGATGAAACGCACAAATCTGTTAATATATGTCGCTTAACTTTCCATCCGTGCCTAATTACTTCGAGCCAGAACAGTGTGTCACAGTGAATTAACAAACTTGAAGATTTACCTGCTTGAGAAGATGAAGAACATATGATTGAGAAACGGTTACATCTGGAAACCTAATAATATATCGCCAACTCGTATTCGTACGGACGGACGGATCCATCCCTCAAAATTATGTCTGCTGCGTGACCATTCGGAGCAGGTAGAAGGAATTAAGACAGAAAATTGAGAACGTCGAATTTGCTGAATCACGAAGGATGAAGGAGAAGGGTTTCACCGGTTTCTTTTTTGTAAGTAAGCTAGAAGAAAAGAAGAGTGTAACAGAATTAAATTCAACAATACAATTAAATTCAACAAACTACAGAAACAAAGAACACGGACAAATAATACGAAGGTGAGCTATTCAGTTAGGTTGTGTTTTTACCCAGGAGCAACTCAAAAACCCTATATATCATACTCCCTCCGTTCCACTTTAGATAAGTGTTTAGGGTTGTTTTTTTGTTCCACATTAGAGTTTTCATATTTTTTCCACAAAACTACCAACAATATCTCACAATTTTTGTTCGAACTATAAGTTTATTTTTAAATACATTAATAGTAATTAATATTTGAAGACTTTTCTCAAAGGCATAAATAGAATTCTTTTTGTATCTCTCTCCATTTCTTAATCTGCGTGAAAACTCCCAAAACATCATCTAAATTGGAACGGAGGGAGTATAAGAAAGTAAAAGTATACCTCGCTAACCATAATTACCAATTCCTCTCTTTCTTTTTCTTTTCTGCGATCTTTATAGGGAGAAATCAAACAAAAACAAATAAAGAATACCGTGATTGATTCAATATGAACCAAAATAAAAGAAACAATCAAAAATAATTAAATAAAAGAAAGGTTTAGGGTTCGTATCTGTTGTTGTAATTTCAATGCGGTAAATACGGTGTTCGTTGCTCGGACTTGAAAAGAAAATAATTTTTAGACTTAATAAAAAATTAAAGATAAAACAAATTAAATTCAAAGGTGATGTAAATATTATGGAAAGACCAGGGGTTAGGATTTCACCATTCACCAAAATTCATGTGATTCAATAATATATTATCATGCAATTCTAGACGTTATAATTCAAATCAAAAACAATTGTGATTCTAATCATTGCCTAAATCAGATTTTCAAAACATCCATTGTTAATCGCAAGCATGAAATATCAAAAGCAATAAACCAAGCATATTTCATCAAGAGAAAACACAATTAATTAATTTCAATTTTCATTCGGTGCAATTAATCATAAAAGGATTGCATAAATAAATTTAAATGAATTTTACCATATAACTTTTGGAAGAATGGCTTCCTCCATCACCCCTGGGATTGGGTTTTAGCTACTCATAATAATCATGTTCTAAAAATAAATATTTGATGCTCAAAATATGATTAAAAGAGTGATAAATATAATACAGAGAAACTACGACCCTCTTTAAGCGTCCAAAGAAGAACGATAAGACACCACTGCTGTAAATAACGATACTCACTGCTGCTGTTGACATTGTTGTTTTAAGACCCACAGAAGCAAGTCGTTGTCACTGTTGATAAACGACTGTCTTGTGGAGTCTGTTCTTCGTGTTCTTCGTGCTCTTTAATGGCAGCAGCAGCAGCAGCAGAACTCCTCCTTCCTGCAGCTCCCGTTCTTCGCTCCTCTAGCCTCTCTCTGGTCTCTGCTCGACCCCAAACCTCTTCTAAAACTTTCTGACATAAAACCAACTATTTATAGGCTTTAAATCCCCTTGAAACTCGATCAAACCCCTTGGAAATCTCCATTATTCTTTACGGGTTGTTTGAAGAATAATCTTCTTCTTGTTGCGTTACAGGCTGTTTCTAGCTATTCTCTCGTCTCAAATATCTTATAGGACTTTTACCCAACTGTTTTGATGTATATCCCACGCAAGATATCCTATACATCTCTCAAACTAATCTCAAACCCTAAACAGAAACCGTGTGCACTGTCTTGACTTTGTGTGGATTTTCTGACTTATCTAGCCCAATTAGATGGGTCTAATCGCTTCTAACAGGTCCCTTATGTCTTGTAGAGTCCGTGGGTACCAAATTTTCCCATTGAATCGCCTCCTAGGTCTCTCAAATCCTTGATCCAAAACTGTTGACGCTGCTGCCTTTTTTTCCGCCAAAATCCAGTTTTGAAACTTTGAAGATGACCTCCCCCTATCCAGTTCCGGTGTCCCTTTAGTGCATGCCCTGAAATGGGGTGCCCCTTAGTAATTAGGTTACCCCTTATCCAAAGTGAGATTCCGTATAGTAATTTTCTCCCACGAGCGCAAAAACCACTTTTTAGCCAATTTCGCCGCAAAAGCTTATTTCTCCAAAAACACCTACAAAGACATAAAATAACCAAATAACTACAAAATCGAGCACTAACAATATAAACAATTGGGACAAATTAGACACATAAATGCGTCTATCAGTATCGAGAGCTGGGAGAGAAGAAACTGGATTAGTCAAGGAAAGAACCGATTTTAATTTTAACAAATCTTGATTGTTCGTAGTGAGGAAATAGACTTATAAGGAAACGCTAAACTCTTGCGTTTAATAAGTGTGGCCTCCTATCATTCCCAGCCGTCCAAGTCAAACGAAATCCAGACGATAATAACCGTGAGATGACCCTTTTTGGCCAATCCTCTCCACTCTTTGACTCTTTGATCAAGGAGTCAATTACCACGTCTTTTTGTAACTATGATTGATTGAAATGCCTCTTTTGATGAAACATTTGGTTAAGAATGATTCTAACAAGCCCAATAATCTATTTAAGGCTACTATCATCTAGTTAACGATGATTTATTACTGGCTCGATAATTTTATTGTCCGTAAGCAATTCCATAACTGTTCATTCTCGTTAAGATAATTCATATGATATTCGACATCCATCACATTTCTATATCTTAAGAAAGAAATGATATTAGATAAATCTTGAATATCTTCTCCTGATCCGCCAATTTTTGGTTCGGAAACATCAAAAACTAAAACTACTCTATAAATAAATAAAAATTTATTTACCGCTAATAAATATTATATTCGACAAAGAAATAACCTTGTTAAATGAATATTTTATTTTGGGTCTCGAAGGTGGTCATTTATCGAGGGTAGAGTTGTTGGACTGTATTTGAAGTGGGCTGGCCGCGCAGGTCTTCCCATCTGATTCCCAAAGTTCACTAGCAACCCTGTGTAACCAGAGTGTAAGTAAAACTGTTTTTCGTTCGTATATAAACAACTTAGTGCGCATACCGTAAACACTAACCCTGGACTTCTTCCCTGATTCCCCAAAAATGGCGATAAACACAATGACAATCTCGACATCACCAAAATTTCTTCATCAAAATTCCTTATACTCTCCTCTAAACGCTTATCTTCTTATTGATTCACAATCGACCCATTTCAAATCCAGAAAATCTCAAGTTTCTCAGTTCACTTTGAGCTTAAATCGATTCAGAAATGCATCTATTGTTCCTATTGTAAAAGCACAAACCACCCCAGGTATTGGATCTTGATTTTTTGTTGAATTGAACTCTGTGTTTGTCTTATGTTGCTGATTCGTATGGTCGGTTGTTATCAGATTACATGCCAGACTCCAAATTTTACAAGATTGAAGCGATTTTAAGGTGAATTGAGATTTTTTTCTTTCTAAATTTTTGAAGGATTTTTTGACTTTTGGATAGAGATTTGTCTTATTTATGTATATTTTTTTTGTCTTTGTGATTTGATTCAAGGCCATGGAGAGTTGCACAGGTCTCATCGGTAAGACATTTCCACTTGATGTTTTAATTTATAAGTAGCAATTTCATGACATTTAAAAAAGATGCATAATGCATTTCCTATTTTTGCACAATATCCTTGCAATTCGATGGATATGTTATTATGCATGGTGACAAATATTTGTGCTAGTAAGTATGTTGAAAGGATTGTATACCATGAGTCAAATGCAGTACATGCAAAAGCTTATCGTTCGTTTTAAGGGATATGGTTGTTTGTTTTGGGGGGTTTTTGGGAGACAGGAACTTAGAGAAAGCACTATGGTAAGGAAATCTTCCATATCTAATGTTTGTTCCATGAAAAATCAACTTCTATGGATGTTTTGCACCACAGAAGTAACACTTTGCGCGACATTGTAGGGAACAATTCCATCAAGCCAAAGACTGTATGGATTTGGACCTATGTTTAGATTCGTTTACTTTTAATGATGTTGTGAACAGATATAGGACAGTTGCTTAGCCAGACATTCATGACCAATTATCTTAAAAATATGTTCTGAAAAAAATAAAGGGATTAAAGCAACTTCAGCATCCATCATTCCCTGCGTGGAAATGTTCCCTGGGATGTTCCAAGATGCGTGGAGCATTTGTTGGAAAAAGAGAGTTTATTTTAGGTGAAAAAGAACCATAGTGGTTGCTTTTTCGTGAAACACACCTTGGGATGGAAGACATCCATGTCATAGTGCTTGCTTCGAGAAATGATAGTATATTGAGTCATTTGATCAAAAAATAATGATCTAGGAATCCAGAAAAAGGACTATCCATATGGGAATAGATGCTTAAATTTAGCTGCTTTTAATGATGTTGTGACATGTAATTTTCTGCATATGATAATTACTTATCCAAACATTTAGTGTGTGGATTCTTCCATGGAAATACCATATGAGTCCTGCTATCACGCACTCGATGCGTAACAACATAATGAGCATGCACTTCTTAGCCACTGGATTCCACATCCATTTATGTGCATCTTTATAATACAAATTTAGCGGCTTAAATGTGCGTGTTTATTATACATTCGAGTGCGTGATAGCACTAGTCTTATCTATCATAGTGCGTGGACTTTGCAAGACATTTATGGCTGATGTGTCGGGAAGAATCTGTATTGCAGGATAGAATTCCACGGAATTCTTCCCGGTATATCTTGTAGAATTTTTCAATGTGCCAGGTAGTATGGTTCTTTGAAGGAAAATCCGGACAGCTGGGACAATTTTTGTAGAGATTTAATATTGTCACAATGCCGTCAGTTCTCTCATAGAAAAATCCCATACCGTAGTATTTGTTGTAAAGAGTGATAGTATGTTGAGTCATTTGATCAAAATTGTTTTTCCTGCCTGGATAATTTATAATTTGCAGCATGTTTAGTTATTGCTACATTTGCAATAGCGAATCTTGTATGTTTCTCTCATAAATTACTACGAGTAGTGTTTCGAATTAGTAACAGTAGTTCAAATTAACATTCATAATCTCTGTGTTGTGATACATGAAGGTTCTGTTGAAGATGGGAATTCGTGGTGTTACAATTTCTGATGTGCGGGGCTTTGGTGCTCAGGGTGGGTCTACAGAGAGACATGCTGGTAATTTATCAAGTTCAAAACTTCATTTAGACTTTGCTCAGCAACTTATTCATTTTGGTGCTTCTGTAATATTTACATATCTCTGGCCATTTTATAGGTTCTGAATTTTCTGAAGACAATTTCGTAGCAAAAGTTAAACTGGAGACTGTAGTCAGCAAAGACCAGGTAATATCACTCCCAAATTAAAAAAAGAAAAAAAGCGATTAAGAAGAACTAAAGTCATTCAAGTTAAAGTTTCTTAAATGAAAGAGAATCAAAGATGAGATTTCTATTGGTAGACATTTTTGGCAATCGGTTCAATGGCATGTACGTTATGAGTCCATCACTAATAAGTGATTTCTCTCATTGGTATCTTCCAGGTTGAGGAAGTAATTGCCAAGATAATCGAGGAAGCAAGAACCGGGGAGATTGGTGACGGCAAGATCTTTTGTAAGACTTTAAGTTCTTTTCCTGTGAATTAATTTTCTTTATGTGGTAGTTCTGTAATGGCTAATGAGGTTTCTTAAACTGCATCATGCAACGTCTTTGTTCGATTGTGTTACAGGCTAAATGAATATGATTTCTTAGGAAAAAGATGTATATATATATAAAGAAACCTTGAAGTTAGTCACCCAATCATCATTTTAGTTTAGAGAGATGTAAAGTAGGAAGTTCAACGACAAAAATAATGAATGAGACGTGCCGTACCTAGCACATTGTTTCCTTGTATGACCTTTCAGTCTGCAGCGAATATGTAAAACGTGAACTCTAGTCTCATTTCAGGTCAAATATATCCGAAAACGTAAAGAAGTTGAAAACATGAGAAACACATGCAAACGACGTGTCCTTGAGGATAATCTTTAACCGCTGCATCTCCTCTTTTGTATTTTATATTCTAGTTTCTACGCCAGTAAACAAAGCCAAGCAGAGCCATAATCCCGTTAGTCCAATTTCCCAAAAAACTTTGCATGGTTTAGAGCTTGATTGTACTAAAGCTTACGAAGTTGAGAAATTCATTTTGATATGACTTTATTGTGTGTGCAGTGACTCCTGTTTCAGATATAATACGAGTTCGTACAGGTATGTTATTTTTTATCCCTCTCTACCAGTTAGCTGGTCATCTCTGTTTCAAGCTATTTTCCGTACTATTCTCAAACTTGGTAACTATGTAACCAATCATATAACTATAATAATATGCAATTAACAGGGGAGCGTGGAGAAAAGGCTGAGAGAATGACTGGTGGACGCTCTGATATGACCTCTACAGTTAAAGTTTGAGCTGTAACCCAAAAATGAGTAAGACTGCATCTGATCCTTACTTGATTTAGCATTGCCGCACAACCTTCTTATAAATTAAAATCCGCTGCATCTTGAATTTCAGATTACACTTGGCCAAAAAGTAACATCAGTTGTTTTTGTGTAGGGTAAAAATGTAGAACGTTAACAGTAGCAGTCGCCTCTATTTCAACATGGAAATAACTGTAAGCTTTTCCTGGGTGACGTTTTCAACCTGCATTTTGAAGATTTTCATTTTAAGGTAAGTGAGAATAATAGGACAAACTTGATTTTGTAAATAAAGACGGTCTTAATATTTGAATGCATAATCTTCTTTTAACATTCTGGATTGGCAACTGTACGAAATATAAGGTCGAATCGATCAGATAGGGTCCGAGTGATCGAGTGATGCTGGCTAAACTGGGCCTACACTTGGACATGCTAGTTTCTAGCTTAACTAAAGCCCTGATCGAGTGATGCTGGCTAAACTGGGCCTACACTTGGACATGCTAGTTTCTAGCTTAACTAAAGCCCAAAACTGTAGAGCGTACCAACTGTTTCCTCACCCGTCAATCACAGGTTAGGCGAGCCACCATGATTGAATCCTTGTTAATTGAATGTCTGCTTCATTAAGTTGCTTATTCCAAACTGAATGGGGTGTCGATGTCGTTATCATTAATTAGACAGTTTAACTAAGCTCATACCTAAGGGCTAAGGCCATACCGAGTTACCCACGGACAATAGTGTCCGCGCCTATCAGCCGTAGCTAATGTGAGCCCAGCATGATAGAATCCGCGTAACTTGGATGGCTGCTCCATTGGGTTGCCCTTATCCAAATGGAAACGGTTGTGCGGTGCCAATATTAATATCATGATGGGCATGGTTAGACGGTTTAATGAAAGGCCATGTCAAAACGGACAGTGGTGTGTCCTCATCTATCAGTCGGCCCTAACTCATGCCAGCCCAACATGATTGAGGGCTGCTCCATGAAGTTGCCCATATCCAAGTGGAAAGGGGTGCCAGTACCGATATCAACATCGTTGCCGACGGGCAAAGGTGTCCTCGCTCATGTGAAAAGGAGAGATCGATTTTGCGAAAACGAGACGTCGATTTTGCTATCGTTAGTCAGTTTAACCCAAAGGCCATACTCACGGACAATGGTAGCTGCATAACTTGAGAGGGGTACTCTATGAAAAGTTGCCCATATCCAAACCGAGGGGGTCCCGAACCGATATTGTCGATATGGATAGGCAATATTTTTTTGACATGCATAATAATAAGTGTGATTCACTCAAGGAGCCCATAAATCTCTTGTGATCAAGGATGAATGGCAACAACAATGGCATGAATACAAGAAAAAAACAAGAAACTTCAATTGAAAGTATGAAACAGTTCATTTCATGCATGAAAGAGACTGCCTAAATGGAAAAGGTAAAGAGAAACCCCCTCCCTCTCAAAAACAAACAAACAAATTGGACCCATTCACACATTACAAAACAAAGAGGAAACACAAAGTTTTGGATCCTACTGTTCATCACAGTTGATGACATCCCAAGCCAAATCCAGATGTTTATGTGTTTACACAAAGATGATGATGCATTGTCATTCCCAACTTTCCATTACCCTTTGGAGCTCTTTTACTTCTTCTTCCTTGTTTGTGTGGTTTGGTTTTTGTTGTCTCTTTCTTTCTCTTTTCCTTCACTCCATCTAATCTATCTCGTGTGCCCGTTACAACTTTTTGTAAAGATGGCTTTCTCTTTTTTATGTAACGTTCCTACTAGTGGTTTTGTTTGCAAGTACTGTACTGCTTGGAATCACTTTGTTTAACATATCTCAAGGCTATCTTTAATGATCTTTTCATTTAGTAATTTTGTAATTTTTTTTTTTAAATTTGGAATTTAGGATGCATTCAAATTTCAACACCATATAATAGTAAACCGGGTGCAATAACCCATCTTTTATTTTATAGCTTGTTTGGACAATAGAAACCAGAGGTAATTTTTGAGAAGCAAAACAAATTTATTTCGCTTCAATGTAATACTGATAAAAGTTTAGCGGCCAGAAACATAAAATGGTCTTAGAAATTAGAAGCCAAAATATATTACTCAATAAAAAAATATTTTTCTTCCTGTAAAAGTAATTTTATAATTTGATTCCCTACCTAATTTCTGACTTTTTCGACATATTTCGGTCAAAAAGTTACTTTTCAAGAGATGTCCAAGCTGTTTTTTTTAGTTTCCATTAAATTTTTAATTCTTTCAACTTAATTAAGTCAAAAGCTAATCCTTTTATGACATCGGAGCGCCTTCTTAATTTTTGTAAATGTTTTAAATGTTTTAACTTCAATAGGTCCAGAAGTTTTGAAAAAAATAAAAGACAGACGTTCCAGCTAGTCTATTTGGCGGGAGGCCAAGCCTACAAAAATTTGTGATCTAGTAGCGGCGTGAAAAAGAAGTAGATGTAATATATTTAAAGACTTAAAATGACTAGACAAATAAAGCTCCGACGTTAAACGGTAAAGAAATTCTCGTTTCTTATTGATCGAAATAGGTCTTTTTTAGTTTTGTGAAACGAGCGTTTTGGTGAGCACATTTGGCAACGTATAATTAGTTTAAAAAGAATAGAAAAAAGATTAAAAAAAAGAAACCAAATTCAATTTGGAATTTATGAAGTCACAATATTTAGGTAAGGACACTTGACAACATATGATTGATTTAAAGATTACAAACTTAAAAGTAAAACATAACTTACCGTGTTTGGAATTTTATGAAAGTTCAAATTCAATTTAGAAATCGAGTAATTACTATACTATGACTATTTTTTCCAAATTAATATATAAAGGGGAGAAAATCCACATATTTTCTGTGAAAATAAAAAGAAAAAATAAATAAAATTTGCACATATCCTCCCCCTATTTAATGTATTTGCTTCGCCACACCAAATCAAAAATACATCTCCACGGGGAGGAGCGAAGCCCGCCGTACACCAAGCCAAAAATGCATATCCAGGGGACGCGGCGAAGCCCCGTGCATACCAAGTTAAAATGAAAAAAATAAATAAATTTTGCACATATTTTCCACCTATTTAATGTATTTGTTCCGCCATAACAAATCAAAAATACATTTTCAAGGGCGGGGTGATGCCCCGCACATACCAAATCAAAAATACATCGATACGGGACGGGACAAATCCCCACACATACCAAATCAAATATATATCGCCACGGAGCGAGACGAAACCGCACGCACGTCAAGTTAAAAAATAAATATGCAAAGGGCACAAATCTAGTAAGAAGTTAAACGCCTTAATTCTCTTGAACGATTTTTTGTTTGTTTCTCTCTTTTTTTTTTTTCTTTTGCCTTTTTCTAGTACGTAGTAGCATGATTAGTGACAATATTATCTTTTACTAGGTTTCTTTTTCTCGTGTACCTTTGTTTGTATTAGGCGAACTTTATAATCATCATAATAACCTTGATGTGTATGTTTAGGGTCACCGTATCCCGGATGCTTGACCACTAGCTAGTCCCCTCTGGATGCATATTGCACCTGCTCTGTGACAGCTTGAGAGATAATCTGTTTTTGTCAATCGAATGAACAAGTGCTTCTATATTGTTCGTATATTTTCCTAGCTTGTCATCTGATTTCTAAGCGTACAAAACTACGACGTTGCAAAATAGACGAGCAGAAAAATACTAGACGCACACAATTTGCGCGAGAAAGAGTAGTTCCAACTGCTCATATCAATGCTGCTGAAACTGAGCATCACCGGGGAGGAATTGCCGAGCTAGCAGATAAGGCTTCTATATCGGCATTACAAAAAGTCAAATCCCACTGTAGTTGGTCCGTGTAGTACTGCCATAGCCCACGCAGTCGAAATGACAGTGCCAATCTGACTCATTCTCAACACAAAATCATCAACTTGGTAAACTGCTGACTCATTTATACGGCTTAGAGCAACCACAGTCATGAAGGGGACTAAATACTAAAAGCCATACTAAAAGCTAAAAAAAATTGGGTATAGTGGAGGTGAAATGCAGTGGTGAAAGACTAAAATTTAATCAGGCGGACGATATAATAGCGTCCCAAGTTAAACGTAAGTATAACGAGCGTATGACAGTGAGACGTGGGTATTGTGAACGTACGTATGAGACGCTGGTATTGCGCACGCTTGGATAGGGTCGTAAGTATTACAAACGCATGGAGTGAGACGGGGATAAAAGATGCGTTTCATGGGACGTTGTACACGACAAACACACAGGTCCCCATTTTGGGCGGATATATTAACCACGCCTGGTGTGAGGCGCAGGTATTATATGAGTTTGGCTGGGCGGAGCTAATAACTGCGCCCCATTCAAACGTTGGTTTTACTTCCGCCTAGATACAAACGTTCATTATACTTGCGTCTAATTTCAAACGCTATTAATACATGCGCCCCACTATATGTTGATTTGGTCTGGTTAGTGACTACATTTAGTCTCAAACCCTAATTTTCCATACCATATATAGCTTTAGTCCCTTCCACTGTGGCTGGTTTTTGGACCAAATTTGGGTATAGTCCCCGAATTTGGTCATGACTGTGGATGCTCTTATACCACTGTTTTCACAATCCGAAGTCACTTCACTATTTTTGGTGTACTTAAAAGTGTCTTTTGTTGCTCCATTGCCTGTGCCCGTTAGGCCGTTACAGCTTTTAAAGTTGACATTCTAGGCCATTTTACGTACAATACTCTGAATATGAGTGCGTATTTGTTAACTGGTAACCCCATGTACACAACGACGATTGGTTACCAAATAATTTCCCAGCAAAAAGCGTTTGATATATGCTAAGTCTGTTCTTATGTCTCTTTACTTTGTATTCGACAATCATGCAAATTGCCCACTGCAATTGGTCCATATAGTACTGCGCCATACCTCAACAAATGAAATGGCAGTGAAAAAGAGGTGCGAAGCTGACTCGTTTTCATTATAAAAACATCATGTTGGAGAGGTACAATAAACTGCAACTCATTCATTTTGTTAGACAAGTATAGACTGTTTTCACATTTCACATAGCGAAGTCACTTCACTTTTCCCCTTTTTGGTGTACTTAAGTTAAGTGGGTATTTTCTTGCTCCATAGTCTGTGCCCGTTACAACTTTTCTAGTTGACACTCTACGCGTTACTTTCTTATTTTTGTATTCCGTGGGAAGTTACCGGTCTATCACGAAATAAGATGTAAAATCTCCATCGCAGGATTCACTGAATTGGAAGTTTCGTGGAATTTGATAACCTCTACAACTACAATGTACAAAACATGTGATAACAAGCAAAATATAACATATGCCTACCTAACATGCACGAAAGGGAAGAATTGAAGAGGTTCAGCAACTTACTAATTTTAATTATTAGCAAAAGTTTGTCAATCAAACGAGTTTTTACACACATGAAAAAGAATAAAGATCAGTTCATTTTATACTAAAAACCAATAATCTTTCTAAATCAAAATATCTAAATATAGTTAGAATAATCTGGCTAGACTGCTAGTGCATAAAAAAGAAAAAAACAAGTTGAGAATTGAAACCGAAGATTGTTAAAAAAATATTGCCGACCTTAAGATCATAGATTGTGACATAAAAATGTGTACTATAGAAGTATTTTTTTTCTTATCGATACAGAGAGATTTTCCATTGTGGTATAAAACTGTACTATACTACTAGTTTACTATCAGTTGAAAGTGATTAGCTAACACTTAATTAACCATCCATTTACGATTAAATTATTATATAACGTTACGCGGCGAAAACCATTTGTTTACTATGTACAATTAACTCCTAATTTGGTATGCTAACCGAATTTTGTACTAAAGATAAAAATTCGAATTTCAATTCATTTAAGCATTATATTCCGAACCTGAAATTCATCCTCTTGATTAGAGTACTAATTAGATGACGCTAGTACTAATTAGATAATGCTATGCGGCGAAAATAATGTGTTTACTATAGGATTAACTCCTAATTTGGGCATGACAACCGAATTTTGTACCAAAGATAAAAATTCGAATTCTCTTAAAAAAGCGTATAAGATGATGATCAAATTGGTAGTGATGGTGGTAGTAATTTGAAGAAATATCCTCTTATCGAACTTTCGGTTTATTTTTGGGTGTTTGAAAGGATGTGAAGAGAACAAAATAGATTCAATTCTTTCTTTCTTTCATATTGCCTGTCATTCACAATATATACTACTACTACTAACAAACTCCCACTTAGTGAAAAATCCGATGAGATAAGCAAATAGTCCGATTTATTTGTGACGTATATGAAGAGAATAAGGAATAAAAATGTCATCTCTTGTATGAAAATACAAACGTTTTATCTTAATATTTAAGTTTTTCTTTTTTCTTCCAATCCAATCTTCTAAACTGCTTACTCTATATTAATAAGAATTTGGCTAAGAATTTATTTGAGTGTAGAAGTATTTTTCTCTACAAATATGCTTACACCAAATAAAATGAGGATGTTTTTCGGATTTTTTTCCATTGGTTGTATGAGCCGAAACATTGCCGTTTTAAATGTGTACAAGTTAAAAATAATGTTAGATAGGTTTGTTTTAAGGGTTGTTCACAAATTAAATGATGCTATTACCCAACTTAATGATGTTTAAAATGTCCAAAACCAACCAACATTTTGTTTTGTTTTACTATAGCTATGTAGTATAATCAACTGAGTCAACGACCGGTCAAGCACCAATTTTAAAGTTTTTCAACTGAAAAGAACCAGATCAGTTGAAACATTACTGAATTAAAGCATCTGTATTAGAACATCATAACATAGTGGTAACGCTAGACGACTTTGATATCTTTGTATCTTTCTTTACGTATCAATATTCCAGAAAAAGGTTGGCACCCCAAAAGTTAATGTGTATTCATTTATTTTTTATGCAAACGTGTTATGAATTGGACACCGATGATTATAGTGTATATAATTGATGAACATATTTTAATCAGAATTTAATGAATCACTGTGATCATTTTGTGTTATCAAAACTTCAATTATTTAGAGGTTTCTTGTTTAGACAGGAGATGAGATGAAGATATTATTAGCTAGTTGCTGCCATGGGTCATGCATGAATGAGGGGTATTAAATGCTAATTACATGACAAAACATAAACATTTTGTGGTTTAGTGACTCGATCACAACTCAAAAAAAGAGCAAAAAAGATACATCTTTTTTTAGAGAGTTCAAAAGAAAAACTTTGTTGCTGCCTATACGACTCGATCTCCATAGTTGTTTGTCGTCAACATCACACTTTCAATAATAATAAATCTATGACCCTCATAAAATAATACTATTTTATTGCTAAATAATGCTGCACCCACAAAAATTAAATATTAGTGCCTAACATTTTCCATTCCGCAGTGCTGTAAATGTCAATCATGGCTTCTTGAATTTTCTTACAACTTGCGGTTAAAAATGTTGGAGCAGCCGGTGCTGTAGTAAGAGTGACTGTAAAAAAAATAGATTATCCGGCTAAAATTACCGGTTGGAGAGGTCTGTTTTAAATGCTCACCACAGTCGGTGTTGTAGGGAAACTGATTAAGGTGTGCTAGTATAAACAACATGCATCATGACTATGTAATTGAATTGTTTTGGACTACAATTAAATGTAAACTTCTATATATAGATCGTTAACGATACATAATCAAATGGGGTAGACATAATTGCATACAAGTAAGAAGGAAGTTAAAAACAGAAGTAGTTATAACGATGAAGATAATGATCAAGTGTTTTGTAATAATTAAGATCACTGTTGTATTATACTTGAAGATCTGATAAATGGTTGTCCATAATTTTTTATTTGCACAAGACTTAACAATGGTCAGTTGATAATTATTTTTTATCAGTGAATTAGGATGTGGATAACTTTTTACCTTAGATTAAGGTAGTATCTTAAGATTCTTTTACCAGAATATCAAATTCTCTTTGAACTCTCCTACGATTATGTTTGCACGGCATGGTATTTTTTTTTTCTTTTTTTTTTTCTCTTTCTGATTCGGTAAACAATATGGTGATGGCATTCTCTTTGAACGCCCAGACGATTATGTTTGCATGCCATTTTAACTTTTTTTTTGCTAGGTAAAAAATTTGGTGATGACGAGTTTCAAACTTGGATTACTGGTATTATCATCCAGTGACTTTAGCACTGTACTAAAATGATAACGCAGTGACATTTCAATTTTATCACTTGGTTTAGTAGTTATGAGAGTCATATAGTTAATGAGGATATTTTTTTTATTTTTTTTTACCACACGTACTAATGAGACTGTCAGCTGACAACTTAACACTCCCTAAGAGCAACCACAGTGGGCGATCAAACCCATAAATATGGTCTAGCAACGAGACGTAGTGGGACGGACTAAAGAGCAAAATCCTGACTATAACCAAATCCTGGACTATATTTGGTTTGGGACCAAGACCAAACCCAAATATAGTCGAGCGAACTTAAAGTGTACGCTTGTTAACGGGAGAACGTATAATGTACGCTTCAAGTGGGGCGGTTGTATAGTCCCCGTTCCATGAGTTGTTGTGTATGGATCACATTATATCTTCGCCTGGCTACCTATCAGGCGTAGATTATATGCCCACATCACATATGGGCTGACACTATATGTTCGCTCGATCATATATAGTCCACTACCGTAGCGTTACAACACGGACTAAACTTAAAATTTGGTCTTTTTTTTGCTCTTTAGTCTTTGGTTTTGATTGCACCACTGCAGTTGCTCTAAGAAAATGTGCATAATAATGAATTATTTTACCAACTACGTACTAAAGAGACATGATAAATGTTTTATGATATATCGTACAGAAAATGGAATTGATTCGAGGAATTAAATTGATATGCTTTTGACTAATGATGATTAATTAGAAAAAATCCAAAAGGAAAATAATAGAGAGGTTACATATAGACATAGTCCAAAAAGCCTGTTTCAGGGATATGTGGTGAAGAGGAAAATCGAATGTGTATATTTCTTAAATAGACAATAATTAAGCTAATTAATTAATAAGTAATCCTTTCCTAATCAAAAACTTTATAAATAAAAACAGAAAGTTACCAATAATAAGCAAGGATTTGTGTGTAAGCACTGTAAGCTAAAAATTGCAAAACGCCATTTAATCACAACAACTCTATTATAGCTAGCAGCAGCTAAAACCCAATCACAAATAAAAAAATTGTTCCAAGTATTACTCCATTAGTGAATGAAGATAAGGAATCTAGATTCTAATTTTGAATAAAGTAGATTCCATATTAGGATAGTATTAGGTTCGGTGGAAACTACTTTACACATTTACTTAATATTTATTTTTTCATCAAAAAATCTAAATTTTTCTGTTAAAAATTGAATAAACTTTTCCATGAGTCTTGTACACAACATGTCAACATGCATGTTTTGATATTGATATTTATTTACTATGTACATATTCCCCTCTTGATTTTATTCTTACATTCTATTTTATCGTTTTCATACATGTTTAGTATCAAAATGATTTAAAGGTTAATTTTTTATTACAACCTAATTCGACATTTGAGGAAACATAAGACATCTCCATGTTTTTTTACTGATATTCAATGAAACGGAAGAATATCACCATGAAAAATCAGTTTATAGGATCACATCCTCCATGAAGATAGCAACAAATATACGTTGCACTATTAACAAATAATACTTCATAAAAGTTTCACCAAAAAGTAAATAAAAAATATATTAATTAAAAGTAGGAGATGGTTTTTCCTTATTTTTTCTTGCCAATTTACTAGTTGCTTTATCCTAACTCAACTAACTCGCAAATAGTTTCTGACTCGTGTTGAGTTAAACATGCAATCAACTTCAGATTCCGAGTCAGATCTAAACAAACAAGGTGGTGCACGCTAATAAGAATGTTATTATAAATACATGTGCCATTACGCATTGATTTTTCAAGTTTGTGCATGCTGACTCAAATTTTTTCTAAGCCACATCTATTGCCAATTGTACTAGTACATGCCTCGTAGCTTGCACACTGATTTTTTTCACTAAAAAGTGAATAGCTAACAGATTAGTTTTAATTAGTGGGATCATAATTAATTACTTAATCACGAAGAGTCGCAATTAAGTGACTACACGAGTAGTTAATTAAGATATGGGACATATGACCCCCCATGCAAAAATTAAAGAGAAGAAGCTAGAGAAACGAAAGTAGTGCAAGAAACCTGAGAGAGTTAGTAGTATGTTGAGAAAGTGATATGAAGGATACTTGCTTTCTGTTATTCCAGCCCCAGCTAGGGGTTACCTAAGAAAAAGTTTCTTTGAGTGTTTTGATTGTTGTTTTCATTCTCATCACTATACTCTATCTCTCCCCCGCATTACCACGTCATGATCCCTTAAACTTGTCTTTCCACTGTTTCTTACTCATCATTTCTCCGTTAACCATTCCTCTATATAAACCCTCATAACTCTCCTCTTTTCTCATCAGCCTAAGCTTCACATCTTTACCTCCTCTCTCTAGCTCTCTCTGAGTATTATTAGTTTATTAGATTTAGAACTTTGATTCTCTCTTCATACATTGTTGAGAGAAACAAAATATAATTTTGTAAGTTAGAAATAAATTAGTAGAAGA
This sequence comes from Papaver somniferum, assembly GCF_003573695.1. Classification (NCBI taxonomy): domain Eukaryota; kingdom Viridiplantae; phylum Streptophyta; class Magnoliopsida; order Ranunculales; family Papaveraceae; genus Papaver; species Papaver somniferum. The sequence continues at coordinate 6,370,534 of NW_020618825.1, forward strand.
TCATATCATCATCATCATCATCAAATATCATCATAATGGGTGCAGATATGTTGCCTGGTTTAGCAATGACTTTGGTTCAATTGGGTTATGCTGGTATGAACATCTTCTCCAAGTTAGCTCTTGATGCCGGAATGAACCCGTTTGTGATGGTAGCATATCGGCAGATTTTCGCTACTGTCATTATAGCTCCGTTTGCTATCTGCTTTGAAAGGTATAAACTGATTATCATCTAGTTATCTATATAGGTTCTGTTCACTTCAAAATTCTCTTTTCTTTTCTCATCATCTGATCGGTTTTTCGTACGTGATTAGCTAAAATATTCCGATTCTTTATACAGTTCGACTTGTTTTTTCTTTAAACAATTTTTCGTTCTCGCTGTTTTTAAGAAAATATTTGAGTTGGTAAAGTGATCCCGATCGTATGTATGACGTTTTAGTTCGTTGCGAGTTTTTATTCTTTACAAACAATTTTCTGGTATTATTTGCTAACGTTAGCAATTTTTGTCATGCATTTTGGTTTTCCTCTCTTTATATCTTTATTAACCAAAACGATAAACTTTGCATTACTCTAACACCACCTCCTTCGGCAATTTTTGGTGGAAACCTCAGTTGAGTCGCGTGCACTTAATTATGTATCCCTACCAAATGTAATATTCTTTTTTGGTTTACTCTCAAACAGGAAGACAATGCCGAGGCTAACCAAAACTATCTTCTGGCAGCTTATCTTGTGCTCTTTATTTGGGTGAGCTGTAAAATTTCTTCAACATATATGTGGCTGTTTCTTTTTACTTTCCTGGTTAAGATTATCGAACTAAAATGAATGGTTATATATGCAGGGCAACATTGAACCAATGCTTGTATTTCGTCGGACTGAAATACTCGACACCCACCATCACATGTGCACTAAACAATTTATTACCTGCAATTACTTTCTTGATGGCTATCCCTTTCAAGATGGAGACGATTGGCATCAAAAGGCTCCCGGGACAAGCAAAAGTATTGGGAACAATTGTATGTGTTGGAGGAGCAATGTTAATGTCTTTTTACAAAGGCAGCTTAATCAACATTGGTAGATCATCTCTTCATTGGAGGTATGCAGAGCAAATGGCAGATAGTAACTCTGGTGGTGAATCAAGCAGTTTCCTTGGTCCTCTATTTGTTGCCCTTAGTTGTGTTGCTTGGGCTGGCTGGTTCATAATCCAAGTAAGTAAACATCTTTTACTTTTTACCATTTAAATATATATATTTACACACAACTAATCTCAATTAATTAACTTTTGACTATCTTTTTTGCAGACAAAAATGAACACAAAATTCGTAGCACCTTATTCGACAACAGCAATCATGTGTGGTATGGCTAGCGTTCAGTGCGTACTTATTGCCGTAACTCAAGAACACTCCGTTGAAGCTTGGTCACTCACTTCTAGAATCAGACTCATTGCTTGCTTATACAGTGTAAGTTAACTAATCATTTTTTTCTTATATATTGAATTTCTTTTTTACAGAATGAGTGATTAACTCTCGGCTGATGATCATTGTTGGGTTAATATTTCAGGCGGCCTTTGGTTCAGCTCTCGCATTTGTTGTCATGTCATGGTGCATCTCCAAACGTGGTCCTCTTTACGTGTCAATGTTTAACCCATTGTTGCTAGTTATCGTTGCAGTACTCGGATGGGCAATATTAGATGAGAAATTATACGTTGGCAGGTACATTCATTTATACCATTTCTTCTTTCTACTACATTTTTTCATCCACACAATTTTTTCTTTTTCTTTTGCTTCTACTGATTTGCTTATGCTATTGGTGGGTTTGTGTAGTGCTGTGGGATCAGCTTTGATAGTGATTGGGTTATATGCTGTTCTATGGGGCAAAGGGAAAGAGATGGATGTTCCAACCGGGAAGACAATTGATGATAATGAAGATCATGGTGGAGATATTGAAGCTGGTGATGGTGATATTGAATTACCAAAGATACTTATGATGCAACCCACTAAACCTGCTAATGGAAATATTAATACTCCCAACTAATCATGAAGCTACAAGAAGAATAAGAGATAAGAGAAAGTGAGAGATAATAAAGAGAGTATATAAACATGAATTTAAGATGAACTGTTCCATTGGTGTATGCTCTAATTGATCATCTTTTATCTTATGATATGTGGAGACTAGAGAAGAGAAGAGAGGAGAGGAGGGGAAAAGAAAAATGTTATCTATGTATTTTGGCTGTATTATCTTTATGTTCCATTAGAGTTGTTGTTAATTATATTAACCCAAAAAGAAAAAAAAAAATATAATTTTCCAGCTTTTCTGTTTTGTTTCCATTAGAGCTGTAAAACAAGGAAAAAAAGAAAAAAAATGTAATAGCTTAGTACTAATAAAATAGTTTAACCTTTTTACTAATTTCCTTGCAAGGCTTGCTACCGAGGGGCTACCAAATTCTTTTTGGGTTCAATTTTTTTTTCTTTTTATCCTTTTGGGTTCCTAATCCATGTAAGGTAAAATAATTCTCTCCATTGAATCTACTAGTAACTAGATCATAAACCCTTTAGAATTCGGTAATTTTAAAATATCGTTTGGTCCTTTTTTAGGTGGGTCCATGTCTGTTTGGTCCTTTAGGAAAACACCTTTACTGTTTGGTCCATAATTATTTAAAAATATTAAACTGACAAAAGTACCCTTCCGTGTTAATTTTTACTTATTTTCTTGTAGCAGTTCATTCCAGAAATGAAGTCCATATAAAAACCTAAAAAAACAGAAATGAAATCCATATAAAAACCTAAAAAACAGACTTCATTCCAGAAATGAAGTCCATATAAAAACCTAAAAAAAACAGACTTCATTCCAGAAATGAAGTCCATATAAAAACCTAAAAAACAGAATTCATTCCAGAAATGAAGTCCATATAAAAACCTAAAAAAGAAGATTTCATTCCAGAAATGAACTCCATATAAAAACATATACAAACCAGACTTCATTTCTGGATGAACTCCATATAAAAACATCATGACATCATCTTCATCTTCTTCGACGTCTTCAACAGCAGCAACAAAAATCATCATCACGGAAAAACATCAACAAATCATCATCAACACGAAAAACATTAACAAATCGAGATTTCCAACACGAGCAACAAACAGAAATCATCATCAACACGAAAAACATCAACAAATCGAGATCTTCAACACGAGAAGGAAACAAATACCTCATCATCTTCGTCTTCAACACGAGCAGAAACATCAAAAACGCATCTTTATCTTCGTCTTCGTCTTCAACAGTAGAAAAGAAATCAAAAACGCATCTTCATCTTCGTCGTTTTCATAATCTTTATATAATTCTTCGTTATCCTCATCTACAACACCATCATCTTCATCAAAATCAAACACCAGCAGTAAAAACGGAGAAAGAAAATCAAGAACAGAGAAACTAGATCTGAAAAAATTAGGAGAGAGAAAACAAATATGAAAATAAAGAGGAGAGAGAATGTAAATCTAAGAATGAGATATTTTTTAGTGATTTTGTCTATATATGTGGCCCTAAAAGGGTATTTCTGCCACCACACAATGACATTTACATCATCCATGACATCAGCTTAGGACCAAATCATAATTTTTAGGACCAAATTATAATATATTTTATCAAAAAGGACCAAACAGACAGTTCTGGGTAAATTGGACTAGACTCTCTCTAATATATTATTTCTAGGATCTAATGGTATTTCCTACAATTTTTTTATATAACTAGATCATATTTACTTGTCCCAGTAGAAATCTAAACACACATCAGTTGAATGATTTTTTGTCACAAAATTGAAGGTATTCACTTTTTATGATTAAGATGCACAGACTAAAAGTGTGTCCATCGTCAAGGAATCACATTTGATTATTTTAGATGTAGATTTTCTCTTTTCATCAAGGAACATATAAATTTGGTTCATCAAATTATAATTGTATAATTTTATTATGAAATGTTGGAGTAAAATGAGTAGAAGAATTTTAGATAAGTATATAAAATGGAGATGAAAAAAGAAAACTCGGAACAACCAAAGAAACGGAAAAAGGAATGTTCATTCTTTGGTTGGAACTTGTTGGCACTTGTTGGTACGTTGATTCCTAATTGGGGAAATTAGGGGGAGACCCAAAAAAAATAATATTCTCGTTCTCAGGCCCACAATTAATTTTGTATACCGTGACACCCATAATTATATGAAATTATTATATGAATCAATACATAACTGGTTATGCATACTATCTTTTCAGGCATAACTCGTTATGCATACTATCTTTTTCAAGGGTATAATTGTCAGCGCAACGTGGACATAACATATCTAAAAATCCGCGCCTTAGAATTTTACAAATTTTATATCGTTGGAAATATTTTTAAAAGAGCTATGCAACGAGTACAAACAAGAATATCAAATTTTTGTTTTTAACGAAAAAATCGGAGGTGATCCTCATTTTAGGGAAATTTTTGAAAACTTGATACTTAACCATTATGCAGTCACCAAAAACGATGCATAACACATTCTGCAGACGCATAACGAATTATGCAACCATTTTTCGACTGCATAACAAGTTATGTATCTGCATAACAAAGTTATGCATCTATAACAAGTTATGTAACCATTGTTTTGGTTGGTTTTAGCCGTACATATAAAAAATTGATGCATAATGCAGTATACATCCATATTTACGGATGCATATCAGGTTATGCATCTATTTTCTCGATGCATAATGCATTATGTAGCCATATTTTCGGACTCATAACAGGTTATGCAGGTTTTCTGGACTGCATAACAAGTTATGCAACAAATTTTGTAGATGTATAACAGGTTATGCATCCATTTTCACGAATGCATAACATGTTATGCAGACAGTTTCTTGACTGAATGACATGTTATGCAGTCATAACCACATCATCATCTTCTTTCATGTTTCATTAACTCCCACGCAAACCATTATCTTTCAGTTATTCGGGGGCACTTGGTCAAAATCATGTATTTACACCATCATCTTCTTTCATGTATTTACACCATCATCTGCAATTAAACCTGCATAACAGGTTATGCAGGTTTTCTGGACTGCATAACAAGTTATGCAACAAATTTTGTAGATGCATAACAGGTTATGCATCCATTTTCACGAATGCATAACATGTTATGCAGACAGTTTCTCGACTGAATGACATGTTATGCAGTCATAACCACATCATCATCTTCTTTCATGTTTCATTAACTCCCACGCAAACCATTATCTTTCAGTTATTCGGGGGCTCTTGGTTAAAAATAATGTATTTACACCATCATCTTCTTTCATGTATTTACACCATCATCTGCAATTAAACCTTCTTCACAACTCATCGAGTATTGCTTACTCCAACTCAATTCACGGCTGAGAGTTTCATAAAAATATGAAATTCATTTCAAAATATTCATTGAAAACAAGTTTTAATGGGAACCCTTGCTTGTCACACCCTCCCATAATCTTAAAAACATATCCTTTGAATTCCTGTTGGGAAAAAATAAAAATTAAAACATGCATTTGGGAACTAAGATGCAAACTTAAAAGTAGTTCAGCAACATTTGAACAGTAATACATACGTCACCAAGAGCATCTGCACTAACTTCCGGAGACACCCTCTTGTCGTGGAATGCACACCTACACACAATCAAATGACATTAAGCATAAGCAAAGGCAATATCAAATGACACTAGCACATGGGAGAACCAAATGCAGTTAAGAGTTAGCATCACCAACAACTAAAATAAAACACTATCATGAATTAAGATGTAATCTCCACATTTATCACATATCACATCCATGAAGGACTATTTCATATTCTTGAGGTTTGAAGCTGTAGATTAAAACAACTTGAATCAGCATATACAAAATTTGAACAAATTTTTATCCATACAAACTACAGATGATACTAAAAACAACGACCTAATCATCTTTCAAAATAAACAGTCGAATTAGTCATTCCAAGTTCTAGATTATAGATATTCAAATGCAACTACTGAATAAACAATCATTATAGTGAGAAAACAGTGTAGAACTTACAGTTTTTGGTCATCATCGATTTCCAACTTCTTTTGACAACCGGTTGTTGGACTTTTGTTATCACAGTAGAGAAGAAGAAGAACGCCAGCAATTCACTATGTTCTTCCTTCTTCTTCTCGGCTTCAGGGAGAGGTCTTGATCTATGGTGAATACCCATCGAATCCATGGCCGGCGGCTAGGAAAATAGTGCAACATCTCACGATTGGAACCAGAGAATCAATTCACAGTCGAGAAGAAGAAAAACAATTTCGGAAATTATGGGTGTGACGGAAATTTTAACCCAGAAAATGGGTGCGTGCCTGAACTTTTATGATCGTGGGTTTCTTAGTGTAAAAAATTTGAGAAATGGGTGTGGTGGTAGTTTTCACTTCCTAATTCCTATACGAATTCATACTACGCCTCGGTCTTGGGCTGGAGCTTACGACACAGACATTGACCTTTTCAGTATGGCATAGATTTTTGAAGGTTGAAGACTTGAAGTGGGGATGGAGTGTTGTAATATTGTCTTGTCAAATTGCATCCAATTTAATGAACATAATCAAAGTCGAAGAAATCATTTTTAAACTTTTTAACTTTAAAAAACTCATTTCCTATTTGTGTTTTTCGCCGTTTTATGGATATTTTTTGCCCCGTTTTGGGGCGATTGTTTCAAATTTTAATTATTTGTTCATGGTTTGCTATAGTGTATTCAAGAAAATTGTATTGGATTCACCACAAATGCATTCAGAAGACGAAGTTGTAGAGGAATTAGGAGAGATCTAGACTAGAAGAAGGATGAAAAAGAAAAGAGAGAGACTCGGAGAGAAGATAAGATTAGATTCATTCAACAATGTATTCGTACAAGAGAGGAAATCCATCTCAAATAGCATCTCTACTACTCACGTACAACATGTGAGTATTTAGCTAAAGGCACCAAAAATAAGATAAGGGCAAAACAGACAGGGTGACCCATAATACACCACTAGTCGAGGCTAGGCTATAACAAATGCCTCCTCCTTTAGACATTCTTGTCATCAAGAATCAGTTTAGGAAAAAAAAATTCATGAAGTCAAAGTCCTCCCAAATAGCTTCAGCTGGAGTGGAATTGTCCCAATGAACTAAAACCTGATGCACAATCTGTTTATTCTTCCTTGTCATGCGAGAGCCAAGCACTTCTAGTGGAGAGACCTTTAAGGAACCAGCAGAATCTAAGGAAGGGAGAGTTGTTTGTGGAAGAAACCCTGCATAAAGCTAAAATTTAAGTTGCGGAACGTGGAAGACTGGGTGAATTCTGGATGTAGTTGGAAGGTAAAGATGATAAGCAACCTTGCCTACTCTGGCGAGCACCTTGTAAGGCCAAAAAAACTTTGCGGATAGCTCAAGACTCTGAAAAGGCGAGGGTACCCAAATATTCCTCAAGCTAAAACTTTTTCTACCTATAAGTCCTTTCTCCGAAAGTGATTGTCTATGAACAGAGTCGATACAATATAACTAACAGGTTCACACTTCGTGTGATCGTCTATGGATACGAGATCGAGGCAATACAACAACGAAGTATGTTTACTTGATAATAGGTTCAGACTTAACCAAACACGATAGGATTACTATCAAGTAAAATATGAATTAACGTTTGTGTAATTTACTTTAAATTATAATAACAAACAATTATAATTGCGGAAAATAAAAGTAAACGACACAGCACGATTTTGTTAATGAGGAAACCACAAATGCAGAAAAACCCCGAGACCTTGTCCATAGTTGAATACTCTCAGGATTAAGTCGTTATACAAAATCAAACCAACTTCGTATAGTTGAGACCAAGAAACTAAACCTATAGTTCACCTACTTCCGTCTGTATTCCCACGCCTCCAACTTATGAATAAGTCACATACGTGGAACAATTCTTTTGGTTCGTATTCCAAACAGTAAAGGAACAACAAATCTGTTTGGTAGCAACTCTTTTTAACCAAGTGATGTGAGTTCGACAAAGACTCTTCTGTTTATCTCAATAAACTCCTTCGTCAGGTTCTTAGATCTATCATATTCTTAACTACCGAAGTAATTGTTAAGATTTTGCAATCAATACTTTTAATTACAAAGAATTGTATTGACGTCGATCTACACAACTAATCAATCTAATCTACCAACAGGATAAACTGATTATAGTTGGATCCTCTTTGTTGATGGTGGTTTTTATCTTAGGGTTAAAATCGTAAAACCTTGCATCTGATGTGACGTCACTCTGCAAGGAAACGGTGCCGTGAGTGCTAATCTCTCCACCGACATATTTATTGAGCTGTTCAATATATCTACATGAAATTTACCCAGACTGGCAAATGTAGCAACCATCCCAGATGTCCTGTATATTTCGGCGCCTTGCCTATACTTAAGTTCCTTTGAATGCCTTCTATGCTATGTTCTCCGTCTGAACCCTTAATGTTGATATGGCATGACATGACGATTTGTGTTCACTCGCAGCAGAGTAGCATGAATCTCCAAATATCAAGGATAAGATCTTTGCATAAGGTATTCAATCTGAAAACCATGCTGCTCCCTGGCAATGAACTTAAAAGAACTCTGTGTCAGCACATAGAATTCAATCAATTATCCTTACTTGCAGAAGTTAGGGTTTCGTGCCTCGCACAGTATACCAGACCTTGCTTGTCAAAATTAAGCATATGCAAACTAGGTAATTAATCCGCCATGGATTAGCAGGTGAAAAACCTCGCTCAGAATCAGAAAAACAGGGAGCCGCAACAGCAAAGGGAGGCATGGCCCATGCTTTAGGCCAGCTGGCGCCACTTGTCATTGGATACGCCCCATCCTAATCCGGCCCTATTTACCTCGACCAATCAGGTCGCTTTAAACTCGCCACGCGCACATAAATTGTGTCTAGGCCCATGCTTGTCGGTCCCACTTCCCATCGACCAATCAGGTCGCTTTAGAGCCGCCACACTCTCGCCAGAAGTGTAGTCGTTCCTTATGTTCGGCCTACCCCCTTTTTGTGGCCAATCAAGTTTCTCTAAACTTGCCACCACACATTAAAGGCCAAACGCACCCTGCCGCGCCACCATGATGACTGGCAAGCCAAACGCTCCCTGCCATGAAAACATATTGATCGGCATGCCAACATGCCACTCTACCGCGGTAACATGTCAACATGCCACTCTACCGCGGTAACATGCCAACACGCCACTCTGCCGCGGTAACATGCCACTTCGTGGCAACCTTCCATAAATAGCCACCACACGGCAATCCCTACTCATGTGGCCGTTTCCACACTACGGCCTTGCCATAGTTCCTTTGGCATAGCCATGACGCCATTCGCACAAAAGTATCGCCATGCCGCGTCCGCATGCCACACGCACTAATTAGGGTTTCGACATGCCAAACCCTAATTTGGGAAAGTTGCTACCAAAGCCAAATAACGTTTCCCAGAACAATGAGATTGATGTGGCAACAGGGCCAATGTTTTCACGACACATGTGGTCCAACACCACGGCACTAAACCCTAGCATTTTCCATGGCGCCAAACCCTAGCCTTGGTCATGCCACCAAGCCCTAACTTTGGCCACAGAGCCAAATCTTAGCTTTGGCCGTGCTACAACACCACAGGCATGGCCATGCCACAATGCCACTAGAATGCCGCTATGCCACGGCTACTGGTACACCTCTATGCACGGCTACTGGCACACTGCTATGACACGGCCACTAGCATGTCGTCATGCCACGGTTACTAGCACGCTGCGATGCCACGGCTACGCCACTGGTATACCACTAACATGACGCTATGCCAATGGCGCCACTCCGCTATACAACAAGATGCAGCCATAATCAATGGACATCCTTCCTCATGAGATGCAATCTCGGCCATCCAAGATCGCCACCAAACTGACAGACCTGTGGTGAGTTTCAGGCGACCAGGTGCCTAAATCTAGTGGCCATGGCTACGCCAGGCGCGACTTGCATCAACGTGCCACTGGCATGCACGAGCCATGCCATCCATGCCACATTGCCACTGGCGTATACAAAAATACCACTGCGCCATTATCAGGCGCCAACACAAGGTAACCATAATCAACGGCTACCCTCCTTCATGAGATGCATCTCAGCCATCGAAGTTCGCTGCCGAACTGACAAACCTGTGGCAGGTTTTAGGCGACCAGCCAAAACGAGCCTAATAGCATTACTTGTTATTTTCCTACGGTAAGTCTCTTGACTTTTACTTGCCACACGTAGCGAAGTGCTACATGTTTTCCACGAAAACACTCGAGATATCAAACATTACACAAACTTGGGGATGCTCATCGGTATTGGTCTGGCGGTTTACAGCGTGCGGCGTGCAATGCGCCTGTTACAAAAAAGTTTCATGAAGCGGGACAATTAGTGGTGGTGAAAAGTAACAGTGTAAACGAATTTACTTCCTTCATCATGGAAGCATAACGGCTGACGGTTACACGTTACTCTTTTCTTCCACCGCTCAATCGTTTCCACTTCCTAAGAGACCAGGGTACGTTTCAATATGACTTGTATAAATAGGCTTCACCTATCTTCACCAAACAACAAGTTTTGATAGGCAACAATACAGTATCTAGAAATCACCTGGCATCTTTCCATTCTGCTAGCCAGTTCTACTTTTTTATACAAGTCATAAACAACCACACCTTCAGAATCAATGATTCTGGTCTCAACACTCTCTTCGCTTCCCTTCCTAAGACCAACCTTTCTCCTTCACTTTGTGACCGAATCAAGGATGGAACTGCTATTTCTTGCTTTAGGAAAGGATTGTACAGATTGATTTCTCGAATCAAAAGTACTCCCGTGCAGTACAGTGTTTAGGGTCTATAATTGTTTCTCATCCAACACACCCAAAATTACCAAAATCAGCAGAAACGGTTTTCACCCAAAAACACTCTTATACCAAAACAAGTATTGTGCACACCAAAGATTATGAGCTCCAAATCAGAAATCTTCAATATCTTCTTTGTCTTCAAATCTTCTTAGATCTTCAATAAACGCCTGCACACAACAACTTGAATCTCTTGTAATCAATCGAGCACAAAATACAGTCTGTTAACAACGGATTATCACAAGACGTCTTTAGATCTACAAACAGTCTAAATATCCCTGTCGAAAGTTCGATCTAGTTTGAGTGAATCTTATATCAGAAGAGAAGATTCTCAAGCACAAACAAACTAGGTGTAATAAAATTTCAACCACCGTTAGTCAATCAAATCAATCGAAAACACAAGATAAACCATAATTATCTAGTTTCCCACCAACGGTACTAATATATCTTCTCAATCCCAAAGAAGACTTTAAACTGAGCGGTCGTAAGAGATTTCTCCTAATTAGGTTACTATCCTCTCCGAATAGGCGGCTTCACCATTAACAACACCACCGAGGAAGTTTGCTGTCACGAAAGATTAGTTTGCTAGAAATGCAAACTTCAAGTATTTATAGACAAGGAAGTTTGGACACCAAGGAATTTCCAAAACCGAAAATATTATCAAGATATGCAATATATTCCAAATTCGGTTTCCATAATTCCTGGAAATGCTCTGTCCAAAGTAATGACCGAAAATCTCTTTGAAAAATCTTCAACTAAGCACATTAATAATTCTCATTTTCCTAAAATAAACTTAAAAACCTTAAATAAAAGATTCTTAACTTATTTATATTTCGATCCTGGGATTCTCTTCCTTTAGCTATTAAGGAATAACTTTGAACAATTAAAGATAAGCGTTATTGCACATGTTCAAAGTATGTCCACATCCTTACTTTGTAAGTCCTCTTTCATACTTACAATCTTTAAACCGATTTTCCACACTTCCAAACAAGTTTAGAATTGGTTCATCTGACTTTCAAGAACTACGTGATTGATCAAAAACACTCAATCACCAATCATGGGTTTAACGGTTCTACCAAAACAAGTTTCGGTTCTACCTCCATGTGAGTATTGTGCATAGTCACACTATCTTTCCAAAATTCGGTTGACTAGGTACTAGGATCGGTTCCCCACATATATATGGTATCTAACTTAAATGTATTGCACATGTCCATAGGATCGGTTCCCCTTTCTGCTAAAACATGATGCACCTCATACAAGGATCGATTCCCCTTTGTGATGTGTTGCACCTCTACTAGGATCGGTTCCCCTTTACCTAGAGGTGGTCTTACAAAATCACAAACTTCGATCATACCATCTCAGGTGATTACTTAAGATCGGTTTCACTAATAAAAGCCATACCAATAAAAAAGTCAGGCCTTTGTGAATAGTTTTACCAAGAACACAAACAAGTCATGAGCGGTTATACTAATCACACATATTGGTTGTTCACAAGATATGCAATGAATAACAATACCAATAACGCCTGGCGATTTCCTTTTCGATTCACAAAACAAGTTCATGAATTTACTTCCTTAAAACACATGTGAAACATTGTTTGCTAGCATGAAATCCTCACCTCATACCCATACAAAATCACAATAGCATATAAACGATTATGTCGATGTCTTATCTACAAATTTTAATGGTTAAGAAATAAACCTCGTATTGTATTCCTTAATACAATGTCTATTTAGAGTGCTCATGCTTTGCAGTTTTGTTTTTCAATACGCCCGACTTGAAAGATATGTTAGGGAATGAAACAGTTCAAGTCAAATATCACTAACCTCAAGAGGAAGGATGATGTTGTCGTTGTAGCTTCTTACTTCTTCACTTCTTCAAGTCTTCGCAATACTTGTAATGTCTCATATCCTAATATTTTCAAGCTAACCTCTACGAAGTTGACTCTAGTACATAATCAAGCGACTCTTTAAATGAGTTTTGGTTCACTGAAATATGACAACTAAACTTGACATACCAACGCTTGGTGGGTTGAACCAAGCTATGCTCTAACAATCTCCCCCTTTGTCAATTTTAGTGACAAAACTCTTACATCATATGGATAAACAAATTACAAGAATTTATTACACATACGCTTCATTACCGAATTCAACAACACAATAACCTACATACATTCAATCCTTAAATGCGGCTGTTGACTGATAGACGCATTTATGTGTCTGATTTGTCCTCAATGTTTCGTATTGTTGGTACTCGTTTTCGTCCTTATTATGGTGTTTTGTGTATTTTTAGGTATTTTTGAAAAATAAATATTGTTGGAAAAATCAGCTCGAAAAATCACTCGGAACACCCCCGGAGGACACTTGCTATACGGAGCCCAGATTTGGTTAAGGGGCACCTCAATTACTAAGGGGCACCCCAAAAAGGCAGCTTCTATTCGCACCCCACAGATGGTTAGGGGGACACCATCTTCTTCATTTGAAACTTAAAAGTTGGCGGGAAAAATGTGGCAGCTCACTGAGAATGTTTCGATCGAAACTTGAAGATGTTCTAGGTGGACTAAAGGGCTGATACTTCATGGGTAGTTGTGATATGTCATAAAAGAGCTGGTATGGGTGTTTGTTTCGATCAAATTTGGCTGGAAAATCCGTGACAAGGAATCAGGGAAGCCCGTGCATGAGAAGAATAGTTCACGGGTTTTGGAAGATTTATGCGTGTTCTGCTCGTGTATGATGACTCTAGCAACACTCTGGACCGTGAAGAAGATAAATGAGGAGATTTTGCAGCTGTAGAAACACGTGAGAAGCTAAAACAGGGAAGCAAATATTCCTAGAATATTTTTCTTCACTGCCGAGTTTAATGAAAATTTGTGAGAGTTATGGCGTGATATTTTGCTGTTGTTGAGTATATATAGGGTGAGGGGATCATAGAGAAGTGGGTACGGAGAGATTGGGAGAGAAAAAGAGCACCACAGAGCGAAAAATCAAATTTTCAGAGCTGCCATTTCTGTTGCTGCAAAACTGAAGAACACGAAGAACGGACCTGCACCAACAATCGTTTTTGAACAGTGACAGCAACTCATTCTGTGAGTCGCAGTTTACAGGCAGACTTAAAAACGCAACAACAACAGTAGGGCTCTTTGTAACGGTTTTTGCAACAGTTATAAGCATTGCAAACCCGATTTTTATTATAATTCTCCCTTATTCATCATTTGTAACCCTTTGAGCATAAATGAAATCAACTTTTGAGCGTGTTTCCAACATGATGAGCTGATAATTCTCTCGTAACCAAGGAAATGGATGAATCTATTCACACATGAACAATGGGTAACTATTTCATTTTCTCTAATATTTAATTATAATTCACTCAATCACTGCTTTTGCAGAGTTGTTAAAAGTTTACATAATTTTCTTCATTAGTTGTGATTCAATTAGATAGGTTATGCTTTGGTTAGATAATCTATGCTTAGGGGATACAATTAATTTTTGAGAATATGTTTGATTATTTGTGGATTAAGAAATAAAGGATTAAAAGGATAATTAGAGTTATGAAATATTTGACATCATTCACGTGTAATAGTGGATTCTAGTGTCTTGGTTATTTTCCAATCACTTGAAATCAATTTTGAGTTAAGTTTTCTATATTTTTAAGTTCTATTAAGTCTAGAATTCATTGACTTCACAAGCCTCAACGAACTCTTTACTATAACATCATTGAAAATACCATCAATTTTTGGCGCCGCCGACGCGGGCTTGTCTTTAGGATAGAGTTTTTAGATTTATTTATTTTTAGTTTTTTTTGTTTTTCTTTACGTTTTTGGGTTTTTGTCTTTTCCTTTCAGATTTTGGGAATTTGGAGCGAAAGAAATTTTTGCCAAAACTTTTGGCGAATATTTAAAGATTTGAAGTAAAAGGCAAAGTGAAAGGAGCTAAAGAAGAAGAATTTTTTTTATTTTATAGAAAAAGAGAGAAAAAAAAAGAGAGTGTTATTTTATTAGATTGTATTAGGAATTCTTTTTATTTTGTATTTTTCTTTTTCTTTTTGCACTTTATTTTTTGGACCTTTCTTTTGGACTTTGGACATTTGGACATTAATTTTTTTCAAACCCTACGGTAGGGTAGATTAAATATTAAACTGTTTGCAGAGAAGGACGGTGATTACGATATCACCTCGACCCCTCGGGTTCGTACACAACATAGGAGTTGTGTCCCGAGTCGACGACAACGGTTCATCTCCCGTCTGGAACGGGAGGTAAGTTTGTCGAAACACTCGCAAATCCCCTGTCAGTGAGTTACTATATTCCTTCGTTTGCATATATACCGAGGAACTGAAAATGGCTGTTTTAAATTCCTAGTAAAGGGCAAGGACTAGCCATACAAGATAAGGGTTCGGATTTCATCACCGTTCTCTTCTTGCACGCCTTAGGAAAACGAAACCAAACGCGAACCTAAGCTTTAAAATTTGGAATAGAACGAGACCTATAGGATAACGAGCTTAGTAGGAAAGTTGTTCGAAAAATATTGGTTACTCTTTTAGCATACTTCGAAGTTCATGATGGTTTCTGTGAGTTGAATGCGTGACTGCGCCGCCTTGTGATAGCGGTGAGGCCTTGGGTATCAAAGCTCCACTGAGCTTCACTCGCCTCAATTCAACTTACTTTAACTCGGATTGATTCCAGAGTGGTTTTCTTAAATTGTAACGAATTCCCTTTCGAAGGATTAGAAGCTGGTCTAGATAAGTGGAGCCATCATGCTTTTTGTTTGCTAGAATTCAATAGATTTGCTTTGGTGGAGTCAGCCTTGTTTGTGTTTTCATAGAACTTCCCTTCCCTTTTAGGGCTTTTCGTTTTAGTTTTTTTTTCTAGTGTATGCCCGAGGTCATTAGAGAACGGGCTTGGAAAAGAAACACTCTAGGTCGTCTGATTAGTGAAAAACCTAGTAGTTCTTCTTGTGAAGGCGGGGAGCTCGAAGACTCTTCTTTAGAGAGCCCCGTTTTTGGAAACTTCAGTTTTGATAATCTTCTTATTTGTGAAGAAACTACTCCTAGTCCTTTGGTAGTGCCAGAAATGGCAACTTTAAAAGCTTTATTGAACCCAACTAGGACCTCTCGTCCGTCTTGTATCAAGTTAGCTGAAACCGAGGCAAATTATGAACTCAAACCTGGGACTTTACAGATGCTCCCAACCTTTTTAGGAAAAGAGAATGAGAACCCCTATTTTCATGTTAGGGAATTTGAGGAAGTATGTAGTACTCTGAAAATTAAAAACCTTAGTGATGATGCACTGATCTTAGGTTATTCCCCTTTTCTTTAAAAGATAAAACCAAATCTTGGCTGTATAGTTTGGATTCTGAGTCAATTGAAACCTATGAACAACTTACATCTGCCTTTATACATAAGTTTTTCCCAAGGAACTATTAGGACACAAATTTGTACTTTTGCTCAACAAGAGGGAGAATCTTTATATAGGTATTTAGAAAGGTTCAATGACTTAATATCTCAATGTCCTCATCATGGTTTAGAGAAGGTTAGGTTAGTTCAGATCCTCTACGAGGGTTTAGATTATTCAACAACAACCATGGTTGAGTCCTTATGCACAGGTGGGTTTGAGAATAAAACTGTTGATGAGGCGATGACATTTTTGAATGAAATCGCCAATAAGACCCAACAATGGGAAAATAATAGGGAACCCCAGAAAAAATTCTTCTAAGTAGAGGAAATGTCAATAGGGTAGAAGGATCCTATGAGTCAGATGCTAAAATAGCAGCCATAGCCAAAAGGTTAGAAGCGTTGGAATTAGGTCATTCTAGTGGTACTAGTGGTAGAATAAGCCTTTTTGGGAAGACCATACTGTTGAAGAGCAAGCCAATGCTCTTTATAACAACACTAGATTCGATAACCGTCAGAAGTTTGACCCTTATTCAGAAACCTATAACCCTGGCTGGAGAAACCATCCCAACCTTTCTTGGTCTAAGGGCCAGAATCAAGGTCAGTCTAGTAACTCTCAAGCTCCCCCAGGTTTTGGCTATCCTAAGAATCCTTCAGCCCCGGCACAGTTTCAGAACCCTTCGGAAGATTATGAGTTTAGAAGAGTCTCTTGCTTTGTTAACT
The DNA here is from genome assembly GCF_003573695.1 of Papaver somniferum. Taxonomy (NCBI): domain Eukaryota; kingdom Viridiplantae; phylum Streptophyta; class Magnoliopsida; order Ranunculales; family Papaveraceae; genus Papaver; species Papaver somniferum. The sequence continues at coordinate 6,387,526 of NW_020618825.1, forward strand.
CGTAACACTATGCAGTTTCAGCAATCTGTTGCTCAAGGTTTAGAAGAAAATAAGAGAATAGGTCAGGCTAACTCTCAGGCTATTTCCGAGTTGAAAACCCAGGTTAGTCATATAAATGAGTCTTTAAGAGAAAGAGGTAAGTTTCCTAGTCAAACTCAACCAAACCCTAGAGGAATTAATGAAATAGGTGAAAGACCATCCGATCATGTAAATGCTATTAAAACCCTTAGGAGCGGTAGAGAGATAGACAACAAGGTTTCCATGCCTAATAGTGAACATGCTGTAGTTCACCCTTCTGAGCCAGAGAATGAGAAGACTGATAGAGTCTCCAAAGAGACCAATGAGGGTCCTGCTGAGCCCGGCTTTGTTCCCAGAGCCCCGTTTCCCCAGCTGCTAGTTCCGACTAAGAGGGAGTCCAACTTTAATGATATATTAGAGGTTTTTAAGCAGGTTACTATCAACCTACCATTGTTGGATGCGATTAAGCAGATTCCGGCTTATGCCAAGTTCCTTAAGGACTTGTGTACACGAAAGCGTAAGCTTAGTGTCCAAAAGAAAGCCTTCCTAGCTAGTCACGTGAGTTCCATTATTCAGAATACCACTACTCCTAAGTATAAAGACCCAGGGTCCCCTACCATTTCTTGCACAATAGGTAAACACCGTGTTGAGAAAGCTTTGCTTGACTTAGGAGCCAGTGTGAATTTACTTCCATACCATGTGTACCTTAAGCTAGGACTTGGTGAGATGAAACCTACCCAGATGACACTCCAGTTAGCTGATAGGTCCGTTAAAATTCCTCGTGGTGTGATCGAGGATGTTCTTATTGAGGTCGACAAGTTTATTTATCCAGTGGATTTTGTTATCCTAGATACCCAACCTGTCCCTGACCCAGAGAACCAGATACCGGTGATTTTAGGTCGCCCATTTTTAGCAACATCCAATGCGATCATTAACTGTCGAACTGGTATTATGAATTTGTCTTTTGGTAATATGACTATTGAGCTGAACATCTTTCACATTAGTAAGCTACCCCAGGAACTGGACGACTCGAGCGTAGAAGAGGTGAACATGATAGGCACCTTAGTAGAGGAGTCATTACCAAACACTTTGATAGAAGATCCATTAGAGAAATGCCTAGCTCACTTTGGGATTGATTTTGATGATGATGATGTGATTAATGAGGTGAATGCTTTGTTAGATTCAACCCCTTTGTTAGACACTAGTAATGGATGGAAACCTAAGTTCGAACCTTTACCCGTTCCCGAGTCTACCCTAGTTCCTTCGTTGGAAAACCTCCCAAGTTGGACCTTAAACCATTACCAGATACCCTGAAGTATGTGTTTTTAGGCCCCTGAAACTTTACCTGTGATTATAGCATCCGACTTGGATAGTGATCAGGAAAGTAGGCTAGTGACTGTCCTTCAGAATAACAAGGAAGCTTTAGGGTGGACCATAGCAGACATTAAGGGTATAAGTCCTATTGATTGTATGCATCATATCTATTTAGAGAGTGACACCAAACCTTCTAGGGAGATGCAACGTCGACTGAACCCTAATATGAAAGAAGTTGTTCGAACCGAGGTTCTGAAGCTGTTAGATGCAGGCATTATCTACCCCATTTCAGACAGTAAGTGGGTCAGCCCCGTTCAGGTTGTTCCCAAGAAATCCGGTATTACGTAGTCCAGAATGATAACAATGAGTTAATCCCAACCCGAATGACCACGAGTTGGCGTGTCTGTATTGACTATAGAAAATTGAACAAGGTCACTAGGAAGGACCACTTTCCCTTCCCTTCATCACCAAATGCTAGAGAGATTAGCTGGACGTAGCCATTATTGCTTTTTAGATGGATATGCGGTTATAATCAGGTTCCTATTGCCCCAGAAGACCAAGAGAAAACCACTTTTACCTGTCCCTTTGGTACCTTTGCGTATAGACGCATGCCTTTCGGCCTATGTAATGCCCCTGCGACCTTTCAGCGTTGTATGATGAGCATATTTTCTGACATGGTAGAACGGTTCTTAGAGGTCTTTATGGATGATTTTTCAGTGTTTGGTTCGTCTTTCGATGAGTGCTTGCATCATTTGTCATTAGTTTTGACTAGGTGTAAGGAAAAATTTAGTGCTTAATTGGGAGAAATGTCACTTCATGGTTCGTTCAGGAATTGTTCTAGGGCATATCGTATCTTCAAAGGGTATAGAGGTAGATAGAGCCAAAGTTGACCTTATTAAAACTTTACCGGTCCCAAAAACCGTAAAAGGTATTAGGTCATTCTTAGGGCATGCTGGTTTTTATCGTCGATTCATTAAGGATTTTAGCTTGATTTCTAGACCTCTTTGCAATTTGCTTGCAAAAGATGTTAAGTTTGTCTTTGATGATGCTTGTTTAGAGGCTTTCGAGAAGCTTAAAACTTTACTCACTACCGCCCCCATAGTCCAGGCACCCAACTGGAACCTACCCTTTGAAATCATGTGCGATGCTTCAGATTATGCTATTGGTGTTGTGCTAGGTCAGCGAGAAAACAAGTTACTTCATGCAATTTACTATGCTAGCAAAACTCTGAATGATGCGCAGTTAAACTATACCACTATGGAGAAGGAACTGTTAGCCATTGTGTTTGCCTTAGACAAGTTTAGACCTTATCTCTTAGGTTCTAAGATCGTAATACATACTGATCATGCTGCTTTGAAATATCTTTTGTCTAAGAAGGATACGAAACCTAGATTGATTAGGTGGATCCTGTTGTTACAAGAGTTTTCTCCGGACATTAGAGACAAAAAGGGTGCAGAAAATGTAGTAGCAGACCACTTTTCTAGACTTGTTGTGGATACCCTTAATGATTCCCTTCCTATAAGGGACAACTTTTCTGATGAAAAATTGTTCTTTGTTACGCAATTACCTTGTTATGCGAATATAGTGAACTATCTTGTTACTGGTCGAATGCCCCAACATTGGGGTAAACAAGAGCGTTCTAGATTTTTAGCTGAGGTTAAGCACTTCTTTTGGGATGATCCTTATTTGTTTTAGTATTGTCCAGACCAGATTATTATGAGATGTATACCTGAGAGTGACCAGTCCAGTATTATTTCATTTTGTCATGATCATGCGTGTGGGTGTCACTTTAGTGCTAAGAAGACTTCTGCTAAGATATTGCAGTGTGGATTCTATTGGCCTTCGTTGTTTAAAGACTCCCATAGTTACTGTGTTACTTGTGAACGTTGCCAGAAATTAGGAACCATTTCCCGTAGGAACATGATGCCCTTGAACCCTATTTTAGTTGTCGAGGTCTTTGATGTGTGGGGTATTTACTTTATGGGTCCATTTCCTAATTCTTCTGGTAACCTATACATCTTTGTCGCTGTAGACTATGTCTCTAAGTGGATTGAGGCGGTTGCGCGAAAAACCAATGACCATAGGGTTGTGATTGATTTCTTGAAAAATAATATTCTTACACGTTTTGGTACACCACGGGCTATAATTAGTTATGGTGGGTCGCACTTTTGTAATGGACCTTTTAGGCTTTTGATGAAGAAATATGGTATTACACATAAGGTAGCTACCCTGTATCATCCACAGACTAGTGGTCAGGTTGAGGTTTCCAATAGGGAGATATAACGTGTATTAGAGAAAACAGTTAATCCTAATCGGAAAGACTGGTCGTCTAGGCTTACTGATGCCTTATCGGCTTACCGTAATGCGTTTAAGACCCCCATTAGAATGTCGCCTTATCGGCTTGTGTATGGCAAGGCATGTCATTTACCTGTCGAGTTAGAACATAGATCTTATTGGGCTGTTAAGCAGCTAAAATTTTCTCTTGACAAGGCAGGAGCCCATAGGAAACTCCAGCTCAATGAGTTGGACGAGATTCGTATTGATGCTTACGATAGTGCGAAGGAGTATAAGAAAAAAATGAAACTTGTGCATGATAGAAATATTTTAAGGAAGTCATTTTCTCCAGGTCAAAAAGTTCTTCTGTATGATACCTGCTTGCATCTTTTCCCTAGGAAGTTACGTTCTCGGTGGACGGGTCCTTTTATTGTTCGCACTGTCTTTCCTCATGGAGCTGTTGAGATCGAGACACCGGATGGTAGTAGCTCTTCGAAGGTTAACGGTCAGAGATTGAAACCCTTTTTAGAGCCCTTTCCAACAGGTGATGTTGAGGAGGTCCCTCTGGAGGACCCTGTTTACCCTTGATTGACCATCGAGGCGATTGTATGTTGTATATTAGTTTTTGATTTCTCTCTTCACCCAGGTACTATCTTTCCGACTTCTCTCTTTACTGATTCCTCATGTTACTTTACTTTTTGGTATTGCTCTTTCATTAGAAACATTGAGGACAATGTTAGATTTAAGTTTGGGGGTGGGGAAGAAACTTTTTGTTAGCTTTTAGTTGCAATAAATAAACTCCAGAGCCTAGAAATTTATGTTTATTAAGGTTGGCACTAACTGATCTAAGTGGATGGGAACATTTTGATTGTAGGAGTTGAGGAACCAATATGATTAGATGGAAACATCTAGAAGAGTCTATTCATAAAAGCACAGAGCTCAGGTGTTAGAAAAGAAAATATGGTAGTTTCGCCATATCCTCGTGTTGGAAACATCGAAAGAATCCTGATCACTTATTTTTATATTTTTTTACCATTACTAGGGTGAAATAGAGTGACTGAGATGAAAAAACAAAATTGAGACCAGACCACCAGACTAACCGGAATAAATACAATAAACTCGACCACTCACAAAATTGAGACCAGTCCATTAGGATAGGTTCACCTTAGTCAACATCATCCACATTTTTCTCTACATCCATCTTCTTAATTAATCTATCCATGTGATTGGTTGACTCCGGTTTATGATGTCCAGAAACTATCTGAGTAGAGCTCTGTCACTTTATATGAATTTTAGTATGCTTGAGTGCAAACTCGTGTACAACAATTGGAATTTCGCATCAGGGTACTTCCTCCTGTAGTCAATAAGTATGCCAACCAAGGAGATTCTTTAGTGCCTTCCAAGATTCTGCATAGATAGCTTGGGTCTGGAGTAATGGTTTTGTGGGCACACCTCAGGTAAACCCTCCCGATATTATCTCGTTTTTATTTATTTTTTTATTAGTTTTGCTCGAGGACTAGCAAATAATAAGTTTGGGGGTATTTGATAGACGCATTTATGTGTCTAATTTGTCCTCAATGTTTCGTATTGTTGGTACTCATTTTCGTCCTTATTATGGTGTTTTGTGTATTTTTAGGTATTTTTGGAAAATAAATATTGTTGGAAAAATCGGCTCGAAAAATCACTCGGAACACCCCCGGAGGACACTTGTTATACGGAGCCCAGATTTGGTTAAGGGGCACCTCAATTACTAAGGGGAACCCCAAAAAGGCAACTTGTATTCGCACCCCACAGCTGGTTAGGGGGACACCATCTTCTTCATTTGAAACTTAAAAATTGGCGGGAAAAATGTGACAACTCTCTGAGAATGTTTCGATCGAAATTTGAAGATGTTCTAGGTGGACTAAAGGGCTGAAACTTCATGGGTAGTTGTGATATGTCATGAAAGAGCTGGTATGGGTGTTTGTTTCGATCAAATTTGGATGGAAAATCCGTGACAAGGAATCAGGGCAGCCCATGCATGAGAAGAATAGTTCACGGGTTTTGGAAGATTTATGCGTGTTCTGCTCGTGTATGATGACTCTAGCAACACTCTGGACCGTGAAGAATATAAATGAGGAGATTTTGCAGCTGTAGAAACACGTGAGAAGCTAAAACAGGGAAGAAAATATTTCTAGAATATTTTTCTTCACTGCCGAGTTTAATGAAAATTTGTGAGAGTTATGGCGTGATATTTTGCTGTTGTTGAGTATATATAGGGTGAGGGGATCATAGAGAAGTGGGGACGGAGATATTGGGAGAGAAAAAGAGCACCACAGAGCGAAAAATCAAATTTGCAGAGCTGCCATTTCTGTTGCTGCAAAACTGAAGAACACGAAGAACGGACCTGCACCAGCAATCGTTTTTGAACAGTGACAGCAACTCATTCTGTGGGTCGCAGTTTACAGGCAGACTTAAAAACGCAACAACAACAGTAGGGATCTTTGTAACGGTTTTTAGAACAGTTATAAGCGTTGCAAACCCGATTTTTATTATAATTCTCCCTTATTCATCATTTGTAACCCTTTGAGCATAAATGAAATCAACTTTTGAGCGTATTTCCAACATGATGAGCGGCTAATTCTCTCGTAACCACGGCAATGGATGAAGCTATTCACACATGAACAATGGGTAACTATTTCATTTTCTCTAATATTTAATTATAATTCACTCAATCACTGCTTTTGCAGAGTTCTTAAAAGTTTACATAATTTTCTTCATTAGTTGTGATTCAATTAGATAGGTTATGCTTTGGTTAGATAATCTATGCTTAGGGGATACAATTAATTTTTGAGAATATGTTTGATTATTTGTGGATTAAGAAATAAAGGATTAAAAGGATAATTAGAGTTATGAAATATTTGACATCATTCATGTGTAATAGTGGATTCTAGTGTCTTGGTTATTTTCCAATCACTTGAAATCAATTTTGAGTTAAGTTTTCTATATTTTTAAGTTCTATTAAGTCTAGAATTCATTGCCTTCACAAGCCTCAACGAACTATTTACTACAACATCATTGACTAGGTACTAGGATCGGTTCCCCTTTGCATAAAAACGTGTTGCACATGTCCATAGGATCGTTTCCCCTTTCTGCTATAAACCTTGCTGCACCCCATACAAGTATCGGTTCCTCTTTGTGATGTATTGCACCTCTTACTAGGATCGGTTGCCCTTTCCCATATTTGGTCAGAAAAAACACAAACCCGATCATACCATCTCAGGTGATTACTTAAGATCGGTTTCACTAATAAAATTCATAGCAATACATAAGTCAGGCCTTTGTGAATAGTTCTACCAAGAACACAAACAAGTTGTGAGCGGTTATACTCAATCACACATATTGGTTGTTAATAAGATATGCAATGGATAACAAAACCAATAACACCTGGAAATTTCTTTTTCGGTTCACAAACAAGTTTATAATCTTACTTCCTTAGAACACATGTAAATATTGTTCCCTAGGATGAAATCCTCACTTCATACCCATACATAATCACAATAGCCTTCAAATGATTATGGTGATGTCTTATATACAAAGTTTAATGGTTAAGCAATAAACCTCGTATTGTATTCCTTAATACTATGTCTATCTAGAGTTCAAATATACTTCATAGTTATGTTTTCAGTATGCACGACTTGAAAGATACGTTAGGGAATGAAACAGTTAAAGTCAAATATTACTAACCTCAAGTGGAAGGATGATTTTTGTCGTTGTAGCTCCTTGCTTCTTCACATCTTCAAGACTTCGCAATACTTGTAATGTCTCATATCTTAATACTTTCAATCTAACCTATATGAAGTTGACTCTACTACATAATCAAGAGACTCTTAACATGATTTTTGGTTCACTAAAATATGACAACCAAACTTGAAATACCAACGCTTGGTGGGTTCAATTGAGCCATGCTTTAACATATTCTTTTATGCTAAACCAAAACCGATTCATCATATTGTGACTTTTTCACATATTGTTTCTATCAGAACCCCCCATGATCCTTTGATAAAGCCTACTAACATGGGCTAGAACTTAATCCTGCTAAATCAAAAAGTCACCCAAACCATAAGGGTTCACAACATTATAAGATCGAATATCAAGGTAATAAAACCGAAATCAAACATCCCATAAACATACATAGCAATAATCATAAAGCATTCAAGCACATGCTATGTAAATCAAAAAACTATCACAAGAAAAATTATAAATTAAATAATTTTTTTATAGACTTAATAAATTAAATAATAGACTTAATACAATCATTGAAAGAAATCAAAAATTGATGTATATTTCCTTTTGCAACTTAGTCCTTCATATCAGTGCTAAATGAAGGCGGATTACTACTTTCAGTCTTCAGCTTGTGAATTTCTTCAAGTAGAAAACCTTATTGCTTGACCAGAACTTCTTGCAGGTAAGAAATTTTTCTGAAGGATTCTGCAAGAGCATGTAATTCTGTCTTTGATTGAACACAAAAAGTGTGGAAATGCTTCAATACACTGGTCTTTCCTCAGCGTATTCTCTCTTTCCTTCTTGGTAAGCCAATCTGCCTTTTTGATTTTACTCTTAATATCAAGAGAAGATCCAGACTTAATCTTAAGTTGGTCTTTCTGATCTAGCATCTTGCCATAAGAAGATGTTGGATCCAGACTCATGGTTCAGACAAAGAATGACCAAAGAAGGAATCTTTTTATAATTTTCATACTTCAGAAAATATAATATTCCTATAAATACAAATGTATCAAACATTTTAAAATACTATATTTTATTCCCATAATCTACATATAAGTGCCTTGATTTTCCTTCTTCCTCACTCAATTCGGCACACAAGGTGAGGAAAGAATTCTAATATCGATCAAGTGGTATTAGTATGATATTTTCTCTCATTATGGGATTTTGAAAAACCAGAGTGTCCTTGATCTAGTATCGTATGAGAAATTATCTTCTTGTTACCTCGAACTAGCGAAGTATCTTGAGATTGACTTGGGTTTCCTATGAAACTTTTAGCAATTCAGTTTTTGAGATAGTTTTTGCACTTTGTCTTATTTTTCCCTTTGCCATTAGATGATTTAATAACATCGGAAGACATGTCCATTTTTAAAATGGGTAAATCACTAATGGAGGAGGAAGAAATAAAATTGACAACTAATGCAATATTAGTTGTTTCCTCTTCTTCAGAAACGTATGAATCAAAGGTTTCATCTAGAGTCACATCCAAAGCCTTGCTTCCAGTGTATTTATTAAGATTGGGACAGTCTTTAGAAATATGAACAAACCCTTTACACTTGAAGCATTGCGGATGATATTCATCATCTTCTTCATGATCCTTTTTGACAGGAACTCGATCATGTGGACGAGAAGATCGATGAGTATCTTTTATGAATCTCTTATTTCTTTTCTTTAAGAGATCTCGAAACTGTATAGTAATAAATGATAATGATTGTTCAATTTCATCATCAGAATTTTCTGCAATATGTTCATCTGAATCATCCATCTTCCTATTCTTCTCCATTGGAGCTTTCGGAATTTCTGCAGCTTTAAAAGCAATTCCTTTATTTTGAATAGACTGTGATTCATGATCAAAGATCTTTAACTTTCCAACGAGTGTGCTTCGTGAGAGAGTTGATAGATCATTTGCTTCTATGATTGCATGCTTCTTAGAATCATATCTTGGTGGCAACGGTCTGAGAATTTTGCACATTATATCCTTTTCAGAGATAGTCTTTCCAAGAGAGAAAGAGGCATTAATTATCTTAGAGAGTTTAAGATGAAACTATTCAAAAGTGTCGTTGTCATCCATTCGAAGGTTTTCCCAATCGGACGTAAGAGTTTGAAGTCTAGCTTATTTCTCTGATGTGTTTCCTTCGAATACGATCTGAAGATTATCCCAAGCCTCTATCGAAGTTTGACATGTTGATACATGATGTTGTAGATCACGACTTACAACATGTATTATAGCATTCAAACCATCTGAATTCTGCTTTGCAAGCGCCTTTTCTTCGTTTGAAAAATCTACTAAGCGTTTAAACTCAGTTTCTGAATTTTCTATCTTTGGACGAATATAACCATCGACAACTAATAGCTAAGTATTAAAGTCTCGTGATTGAAAAAAAGATCTCATAGAAGATTTCCACCATAGATAGTTTGTTCCGTCAAGTCTTGGCAGTACGTTAATTGAAGTCGATTCATGAGAACTCGAGTTCATTCTTATGGTTGGATCGCACCAAACACAGATTGTTAGATCTTTTCGTGTTTGCATGTTCTGATTCCAATTGAAAAGGCGAGGGTACCCAAATATACATCAAGCTAAAAAAATTCCTACCTATAAGTCCTTCCTCCGAAAGTGATTGTCTATGGATTGAGTCGAGACAATACAACTAATCGGTTCACACTTCGTGTGATCGTCTATGGATACAATATCGAGACAATACAACAATGAAGTATGTTTACTTGATACAAAGGTTTGGACTTAACCAAACACAATAGGATTGCTTATCAAGTAAATAAGAATTAATGTTTGTGTGATTTACTTTAATTATAATGCGGAAATATAAAGTAAATGACACAGCAAGATTTTGTTAACGAGGAAACCGTAAATGCAGAAAAACCCCGGTACCTTGTCCATAATTGAATACTCTCAGGATAAAGCTGCTATACAAAATAAGACCAACTTCGTATAGTTGAGACCAAGAAACTAAACCTATAGTTCACCTAGTTCCGTCTGTATTCCCACGCCTCCAACTTATGAATAAGTCACCTACTTGGAACAATTCCTTTGGTTCGTATTCCAAAGAGTAAAGGAACAACAAATCTGTTTGGTAGAAACTCTTTTCAACCAAGTGATGTGAGTTCGACAAAGACTTCTGTTTATCTCAATAAACTCCTTCGCCAGGTTCTTAGATGTATCTTATTCTCAACTACTGAATTAATTTTTAGGGTTTTGCAATCAATACTTTTAATCACAAAGAATTGTATTGATGCCGATCTACACAACTAATTAATCTAATCTACCACAAGGATAAACCGATTATAGTTGGATCCTCTTATATCCAAAAAAGTATTGTGCACACCAAAAATTATGAACCGCAAATCAGAAATCTTCAATATCTTATTTGTCTTCAAATCTTCTTAAATCTTCAATAAACGCCTGCACATAACAACTTGAATCTCTTGTAATGAATCACGCACAGAAAGGAGTCTGTTAACAATGGATTATCACAAGACATCTTTAGATCTACAAACAGTCTAAAGATCTCTGTCGAAACTTCGATCTAGTTTGAGTGAGTCTTATATCAGAAGAGAATATTCTCAAGCATAAACAAACTAGGTGCAATCAAAGTTCAACCACCGTTAGTCAATCAAATCAATAGAAAAAACAAGATAAACCGCAATTATCTAGTTTCCCACCAACTGTACTAATAGAGCTTCTCAATCCAAAAGAAGACTTTAGACTGAGCGGCCGTAAGAAATTTCACCTAATTAGTTTATTCTCCTCTCCGAATAGGCGGCTTCACCAGTAACAACACAACCAAGGAAGTTTGCTGTCACGAAGGATTAGTTTGCTAGAAATACAAACTTCAAGTATTTAAAGACAAGGAAGTTTGGATACCAAGGAATTTCCAAAACAGAAATTATTCACATGTTCAAAGTATGTCGATCCTTACTATGTAAGTCCTCTTTCATAGTTACAATCTTGAAACCAATTTGCTACACTTCTAAACAAGTTTCGAATTGGTTCATCTGACTTTCAAGAACTTTGTGATTGATAAAGACCACTCAATCACCAATCATGGGTTTAACGGTTCTACCAAAACAAGCTTCGGTTCTACTTCCATGTGAGTACTGTGCATAGTCACACTAGCTTTCCAAAATTCGGTTGACTAGGTACTAGGATAGGTTCCCCACATATATATGGTATCTAACTTGAATGTGTTGCACATGTCCATAGGACCAGTTCCCGTTTCTGCTAAAACATGTTGCACCTCATACAAGGATCGATTCCCCTTTGTGATGTGTTGCACCTCTTACTTAAGATCCGTTTCACTAATAAAAGTCATACCAAGACAAAATCCAGGCCTTTGTGAATAGTTTTACCAAGAACACAAACAAGTCATGAGCGGTTATATTAACTGCACATATTCGTTGTTCACAAGATATGCAATGAATAACAATACCAATAACGCCTGGCGATTTCCTTTTCGATTCAAAAAACAAGTTCATGAATTTACTTCCTTAAAACACATGTAAAACATTGTTTCCTTGGATGAAATCCTCACCTCATACCCATACATAATCACAATAGCATTTAAACGATTATGTCGATGTCTTATCTACAAAGTTTAATGGTTACACAATAAACCTCATATTGTATTCCTTGATACTATATCTATCTAGAGTGTTCATGCTTCGCAGTTTTGTTTTTCAATATGCACGACTTTAAAGATACGTTAGGGAATGAAACAGTTCAAGTCAAATATCACTAACCTCAAGTGGAAGGATGATGTTGTCATTGTAGCTTCTTACTTCTCCACTTCTTCAAGTCTTCGCAATACTTGTAATGTCTCATATCTTAATACTTTCAAGATAACCTATACAAAGTTGACTCTAGTACATAATCAAGCGATTCTTTAAATGAGTTTTGATTCACTAAAATATGACAACCAAACTTGACATACCAACGCTTGGTGGGTTCAACCAAGCTATTCTCTAACAGACTCCTTCTCAGTTGGAAAAAAGTCTGACGATAAGGTTGAAGTATAAGATAAACCCAATATGTTTCCTTGAATTCCCTCTCAGTTCTGTTTTTATCATCTTGTTGCTTCATACGATGTTGTGCCTCCTCAAGTGTAGATTTGAGTAAGACTCCCATTCCTTGTATTTGTTGTAAATAGTCATCAACTGAAGCATTGGTTGGTGGTGGAAATGAGAGACCAAATTGTGGCCATATAGTGCTTGAAATGGTGTAAGCTTAATGCTGGTGTGGTAAGTAGTATTTAACCACCGTTCTGGCATCCAATGACCCATTTTGTAGGTTTATAACTTGTCATGTATCTGAGAAAAGCTTCCAGATAAAGCATTCACCCTTTCTGTTTGACCATCAGATATGTAAGGCAGTTCCAAGCTTGGAGAATAATTCTTGCCATAAGTTACTCAAGAAAATGCTGTCTCTGTCAGAAACAATGGAAGTAGGCAATCCATGAAGTTTATAAATGGTTGTCAAGAATACCTTAGCAATGGAAGAAGCAGTGAAAGGGTGGATAATAACAATGAAGTGGCTGCATATAGTGAATCCATCCACAACCACTAGAATAACCTCTACTCCTTCAGACTTAGGCAGACTAGTGATAAAATCCATAGTGATATGCTGCCAAGCTTGGTCTGGGACAGGAAGAAGTTGTAGTAGTCCTCCAGGAGAAGTGTTAGAGCTCTTATGTTGCTGGAAGATATCACATTCTTGAATATATTGGACTAATTCCTTTATTAAGACAACCCAAAATAAAAAACTTTTAGCTCTCTGGTAACTTGCCTGCTGGCCAAAATGTCCTCCAACTAATGAAGAATGAACTGCAGCTAAATTGTGTTTCCTCAAGGTACTCTGGCTACCAACATAAATCCTGTTATTGAATCTAATAATTCCCTGAGAGTAAGAATAATGAAGGGTACCAGTTGGGGAAATCATCAAATGAGGAATGAGCTCCTTGGCCAGACTATCACCATCATAACTCTTAGTAACTTCAGCAAACCATGCAGGTTGAATTTTTGTTAGACTATGACATGTAGAGTCAGTATTTGTTTGATGTGGCACTCTTGATAAGGCATTAACAACTCTGTTATCTGCTCATTTTTTGCGATACAACTCGTAGTCATTACCAAGCAGTTTGGCTAACCATTTTTGTTGTAGCATAGTGTGCATCCTTTGCTCTAAATTTTTTTTGATGCTTTGATGGTCTGTGTAAATAGTGAAGTTAGTGCCTAGAAGATAAGTCCTCCATTTGGTTACTACCATAAAAATGGCCAATAACTCCTTTTCATAAGTTGAATGGGATAAAAACCTTGCACCCATCCCTTTGCTGAAGAAAGCAATAGGCATGTTCTCTTACCCCTGAAATGGTTTTGTAAAGTCAGGTAGAGCCAAAACTGGAGTGGTGGTGATAGCTGATTTGAGATCTTTAAAAGAAGCTTGAGCAGTAGAATTCCAAGTGAAACTGTTTTTCTTAAGCAGTTCAGTCAATGGCTTGCAAATAAGACCATAATTTCTAACAAACTTCCTGTAGTACCCAGTGAGGCCTAAGAAGCCTCTAAAGTCTTTAATGCAAGTTGGGACTAGCCATTGTACCATGCAAGATATATTTTCTGGGTAAGCAGCAACTCCTTCTCCAGATATGATATGTCCCAAATACTCAATATGATATTGTCCAAAAGAAGATTTACTCATCTTAGCATACAATGAGTTTTTTTGTAACATGGCTAGAGTGAGCAGGAAGTGCTTCAAATGAGTAACCATATCAGGACTGTAGATGAGAATATCATCAAAGAATACCAAAATGAATTTCCTCAAAAAAAAGGCTTGAATACATCATTCATAAGGGCTTGAAAAGTGGAAGGTGAATTGGTGAGCCCAAATGGCATGACCAGGAAATCAAAATGTCCTTTATGAGTCTTAAAAGCAGTCTTTTGTACATCAGCATGGAAGATTCTAATTTGGAAGTAACCTGCCCTTAGATCAATTTTGTAAAATATAGTTGCACCATTGAGCTCATCTAACAACTCATCAATAACTGGAATAGGATATTTATTTTTAATGGTAAATTCATTGAGCTTCCTGTAATCAACACAAAACCTCTAACTTCTATCTTTCTTTTTCACCAAAATAATGGGTGAAGAAAATGGTGTATGACTAGGCTGAATGACTCCAGTTGTTAGCATCTCATGTACCAATTTTTCTACAACTTCCTTTTGAACATAAGGGATTCTATAAGGTCTTTGATTAAGTGGTGCGGCTAAAGGTTGCAATGGAATGTGATGGTCATGAGATCTTGAAGGTGGTAAGGTAGTTGGATCTTGAAAAATAATAGAAAAAGACTCAAGTAGGTTGGAAATTGGTGCAGGAGTAGGCTGTTGGTTAGCTGGTGAAACAGCTGAAATGCTGTAAAGGTGGCCAATCAATCCATGGTCAGTTTTCTTGAAATATTGATGTAGCTACTTCCAAGTAATCATTGATATCTTACCAACATCAGGGTACCCTTGTAACTCAATTTTAACTCCAACCCTCATGAAGGAAACCAACAATTTATTAAAGTCAAAGTTCACAGGACTAACCTCTCTCATCCAATCAACACCCAAAACAATGTCACAGCCCCCCAAAGACAGCAACCTCGATCATATCAAAAGAGATATCATGTACTTGCATTTTCCATTGAAATCCAAGATATCTGGCTTCACTTACCAATTTGTTGCCATCAGCTACAACCACCAATAAGGCAGATGTTGGCTCTATGTAAACTCCGCACTTCTTAGCAGCTAATGGGTCTAAGAAACTGTGGGTACTTCCACTATCAATCCAAATACTTATATCTTCTCCTTGAATTTTAATAGTGGAGTGAGACACATTACCAGACAGAGCATGAAAAAAAATCTCCACCTCCTCTTCAACTTCCTGCCTATTGGGTGAGTCAGCTGGTAAAGAGTCTTCTTGAGAAGTTGAGTCTTCATCCTCAGCAGCTAGCATATATAACTGATGTTTAACACACTTATGACACTTATGGAAAACTTCATCACAATTATAACGAAGGTTTTTCTCCTTTCCGGCTCTCATTTCTGTATAAGTTAGCCTTCTAATGGGTGGAATTTGGGTAGCATAAATGGAGCTGGTAGGATTATTTCCTCTACTGACGGGCCTTGGGATTGTAGCCGGAGAAGTGTAGCTTTTATTAACATTGTAGGAAGCAACTTGGACTAGTGGAGGTCTAAGTTGATACCTCTTCTTAGCAGTAGTCTCCAGTAAAGCTTCTTGCATTCGAGCTAGAAAAATGGCATGAGAAAGAGTTTTCAGAGAAAACATCAGCAAATGAAGTCTTAATTCTTCCTTGAGTCCACTAACGAAGCTAGAAGTGAAGTACTCTTCTGAGAGATGACGATTTTTTTGCTAACATCAGGGCTTTTAATTCTCAAAAAGCTCTTGATATTCATTAACATTACCTATCTGACTCAGTCTATTGAATTCACCAACTATATCTTCATGTCCTAACTCTTGAAACCTGAGACATATATATCGAACAAATTCATCCCAAACGACTACTAATTTACTCTCCCGATAGTCATGGAACCAAACATCATCTCTTCCTTCAAGATTAATCGAAGACATATTAACTTTAACATCATCAGGTAAGTTATGAAGTAGAAAAAACTTCTTACACTTTCGGATCCAAGATCTAGGATTAGTACCATCAAAATTTCGAAAATCTGCTTTTGGTATATGTTGTTGAAAATTAGGCTCATGAGTACCAATGAAAAATAGAGGCTGGGTGGTTGGAATTTCATCTGTGTGTGGTATATGTGCTGATGTATTAACTGGTGTGTGTCCTAAGATACATGCAGCTGGATCTTCTTGAAATGGATTTCTACTGCTGATTGGTACCCTTCTTTCCAAAAAATTCATAAATTCAAGTTGGGAATGCTTCTGATCTTGCTTGTGTTGCTCTAGTAACTCCTCAACTGTCTTCTTCTGCGTTTCTTTCATCTCTTATTGAGTTTTGGATAAATCTTCCATGGTTTTAACCATTTCATCAAATTTTTTGGATAAATCATTCATAATAACCATTTTTGCAGCTGAAGAATCGATTGCTCTGATACCACTTGTAGTGGATTCACTACAAATGCATTCAGAAGACGAAGTTGTTGAGGAATTAGGAGAGATCTAAACTAGAAGAAGGGTGAAGAAGAGAAGAGAGAGACTCAGGGAGAAGATAAGATTAGATTCATTGAACAATGTATTCGTACAAGAAAGGAAAGCCAACTCAAATAGCATCTCTACTACTCACGTACAACATGTGAGTATTTATCTAAAGGCACCAGAAATAAGATAAGGTGGCCCATAACACATAACTAGTCGAGGCTAGGCTATAACAAACATCGAGGACTCAAGTCGGCGTAGCTTTTAATCCGTACTCAAGGAATTTTGGGCATCAGAGTTCCATTGATATATAAGATGTTATGGTCAAAATACTTCTCTCTTTTCGAAGAAAAATTAATCAAATTAAATGGCCGAAGTTGATTCCGGATTATATCATCATTCACCACGTCTACAACGATAAAAGTTGGATATCTTCTAATTTAGCTCTCTCTCTTAGAGGTATACTTATAATTGATATATTTATTTGCATTAGGGTTGCATTATCTTGTATTCTAATGTTTTTTTTTTGATCTTCACTATTTTAGTTTGAATAAACAAATAAAATATATAAATCAAAACAGAAAAAAGAAAAAATTCAATATGTATATCTCCAATTTAAAATGCTTGGGTAAATACGAAATGCATGGTCCATATGAAACGTTGAAATAAATTGAATAAAAGAATCCTAGGGAAAGTTGAAAAAAATAAATTAAAAAAAAAAGATTGAAAAAATTGCTCAAATGGCCAAAGAAATGATTACAAGATTTAATTGAAAAAAAAAATGATTTTTTGGGCACCACTCCATTTTGGAGGGGCACCATGATTCTAATTTTCATTAGGTCATTTGGAAGTAATCGAAACAACCCATATCCACATATTTTAGTTAATGGCCAAAATGTCTTTATATTATTTTAATTATTTACTTAAAAAAATTAAAAAAAATTCATTTTTTTTCCAGTTAGGTTTGGTTCGGCCAGGCCCCTAATTTTAGCAATATGCAAATTTGCGTGTATTTTTCCACAAACTCATTACTTTTAGTTTCATTGAAAAAATTGAGTAGTAATCATCAAAGATTCAAAACAAGAAGAAAATGGAAGTGAGAGTAGAAAATTCGGTTAATAGAAGTTTAGAAAAAAATCTTACTTTGGTAAACGAACTTTCTGGAACCAAAAATACGAAGAACACTTCGGCTATAACGAAATTTTTTGGGCGTAATCGAAGTTTTGTAGTGAACACCAAATGTAGAGTTCAGGTAGTTTGCAATTTTTCTTTCTTAGCCAAACTCTTTTCTATAAACACATATGTTGAGCTCGGTGAGTTCTCATTTTTTTCCTTAGCCAAACGTTTCTGGTCACGTTGTTCAACTACTTTTTATTTATGTTCACCTATCCGAACATCAAGTTCGACTAGATTTGTTTTTTTTTCCTTAGTCAAACTCTTCTCTGTAAACCATATGTTGAGTTCAATTGGTTCGCATTTTCCCCCTAGACGAACTTTTCTGTTCATGTTGTACGGCTACATCTTATTTATTTTCTCCTAGCCGAATCTCAAGTTCGACTAGATTTTTTTTGATTTTTCCTAACCGAATCAAATACAAAAAATACAAAAAAGTTCAAAAAAATATTTAGAAAAACTAAAGTTAAAAGGAAAAAAATAAAAAATAGTAATTAAAAATCCCCGAGTGGCATCTGTTATATTAAAAAGATAATAAAATTAAAAATTTAAATTAAAAATTTTATAACCATTTGTCTAGGTTTGATGTTACTGCTAAGAAATGCAATTTCTTTTTCTCACAGATTAGAGATTGTTATTCATAGATGATTTGGAACCCAGCTTGTCGCTAGGATTCCTTCTAGTTTTCTGAAATAATTGTTTTCATTGTAGTTTTTTTTTAATAAAAAATAAATAAAATGAAAATATAGTTATTTAACTGAAGGATAAATTAGTCATTTTGTATAATGTATGGCAGATGGCCTAAGCACATTATAGTTCCCTAAAAAAAATAAAAAAATAAAAAATAAAGAAGAAGGTGTCCAAAAAATCGTTCATTGGAAAAGGATATCAGTTTGTTGTTTTTCAGTGTGTGTGTGGGGGAGCGGGGTACTTCACAGTGGTGGGCTTGACTAGATTTACATGGGCTTGAGCCTAAATACTGCTTGACTAGATTTACATGGGCTTGAGCCTAAATGCTTGAATCCGTTTAGGACATAAGTAAAACTAGGGTTAGTATGGGCCGGTATGGACCGGTTTTTAACTCATCCGCATCCAATCCAATTCACCACGGATTTCAAATTTGGTATCCGCATCCAATCCAACATCCAACGGATTTGTATTTAATGGATACACGGATGAACGGATTGGGTGCGGATAATCCAATGGATTTTGTGTTGGTTAAATTTCATAATGAAAAAAATAAAACCAATATAGATGATTTCTTATAAAACCTACACATTTGATATATGTATATAAATAACAAAGTGACAGGGAAAACACTCTAACCAAACACCTTAAAAATTCCAAAACTATCTGTATATTTTCTAGAAGCCATATAAATTCCCTAATCTAATGAATATGGATGTCCAACGGATTTTCAAGGTTGCATCAGGGCCCAATCCGTAATCCATTGGGTTTCAAAAATCCCATCGGCATCCAAGCCATTAACGAACGGTCTGGCATCCATCCGCAAAAATACGGTTGGTCCCAGTTAAATCCGCGGATTACGGGTAAAATGCTCACCCCTACGTAAAACTTTCATAGAGATGATTTTGTAAAACATTCATAGAGATGACATTAATTAGTATGGTACAGGGGTAGGCAATAGCCGGACGGATGCGGATTAGGGTCATCCGCGTTCAATCCGTCAAAGTTACGGATTTGGAAAATTTAATCGTGTCCGATCCAATGACTCGCGGATTTGGTATCCTCAAATCAACGGGTGATACAGACCGTATACAGATTATCTGAGGATTTATTAAAAGAAAAAAAGAGAGAGTAAAACCAACATGAAATCTTTGGCCGAAGAAGAAATACCATTAAATTAATCATAGGGAAAATTAGGCGTAGGCCCAAAAAAGATAATATTCTTATTGTCAGGCCCACAATTAATTTTAGATACCGTGACACCCAAAATTATCCGAAATTATTAAGAATCAATACATAACTCGTTATGCATACTAAGTTTTCAGGCATAACTCGTTATGCAACCTAATTTTTCAGGGGTATAATTGGCAACGCAAGTTGGATATAACATATCTAAAAATCCGTGCCTTTGAATTTTACAAATTTTATATCGTTGGAAATATTTTTAAGAGAGCTACCCATCGAGTACAAACAACAATATCAAATTTTTGTTTTTCACGAAAAAATCGGAGGTGATCATCATTTTAGGCAAAATTTTCGAAAACTTGATACATAACCATTATGCAGCCACCAAAAAAGATGCATAACACATTCTGCAGAAGTATAACGAATTATGCAACCATTTTCTCGACTGCGTAACAAATTATGCATCTACAAAAAAAAGTCATGCATCTACAACAAGTTATGTAGCCATTGTATTAGTGCTTACATAAAAAAATAGATGCATAACGCTTAATGCATCCATTTTCTCGATGCATAAAAGATTGTGCAACAATTTTCTCGATGCATAATGCATTATGTAGCCGTATTTTCGGATGCATAACAGGTTATGGATCTATTTTCGCAACTGCATAACAGGTTATGCAGATATTATTGTAGGTGCATGACAAGTTATGCAGTCTTTGTTTTTATTGTCTTTAATAGTGACAAAAAAGTTGCTGCATAATGTGTTATGCAACCGTTTTATGGACTGCATAACAAGTTATGCAACAAATTTTGTAGATGCATAATAGGTTATGCATCCATTTTGTAGATGGTAATAGGTTACACAATAGCAATCCATGCATAATATTAGTGCTTCCACACACATCTTTTAAGCAAATGCGAATGGACCTTCCCAACTGATTGAAAATAAGATATAACAAGTAGGTCAAACGAATTACCATATTAAACAACAACATAATAAATGAATCAAGTTTCAGTATAGAACCAAACACATTTAAAACTCACCAAACATGTTTGAAGAACATCTATTGAGAAATATATTGAACTCACCCAATAAAACCACATCAAAACCCAATTTTGCTTGCTTCCAGAAACACAAAAAATTTCATTGGTTTGCTATAAGAATTCCAGAATCACCACCGCCTGCAATTAAATCTTCTTCATGACTCATCCAGTATTTCTTACCCCAACTCCATTCACGGCTGTGAGTTTACCCGAACATTAGCCTCGATGCCGCCAATGAATCCCAGCCTAAGGAAATGTGAACGGCAGCTGCTTGTACTCGGATTTGAATCTGTTATGATAGGAATAAAAGATGAGATCGTCCATGGTGGTGAACTTAACTAGATGCAAATCTTGCGCTTCAATGTAAGTCGTTTTCTACATAAAATTAGTGGTGGATCCATAGGACAGGCGTTTTCATATAAAATTCTAAGGTTTGGAAACCTAAATATTCAAGTCATGTTACTGATTAAAAAAAGAAATCACCAGATTAGTTTCAGCCTATCGAATTGGTTGAGGTGCAAGATCGAATAATAAAAAAGATGATAAAAGACGGAATGAAAGCCAAGAACACCATTCCTTACCAAGTGAAAAGACCTCCTCGAAGTCATTGTGGTATCTGGAACTTGGGGCAGCTGGTCCTCCCAAATCAATAGCAGGTTTCCAGAACTGAAAATATGGGGAAGAAACCTATTGAGAAGAATCACATAAGCACCTAGTTAGGAACTAAGTAGAAGTAGTTAATGATGAGGTTAGCCAAAAACTACCTACAAAATCTGGGAATAAGAAAAGCAGAAGGGATGGCTAACCATATGCTTCTGAAAGACATTATCAAAGGCTTCGTTGAAAAGGGATGGTGGTTTTGGTAGCCAAATCCCGCACCCGCTCGGTAAAGATCTAAGCAAATGCACCACCCATAGTAAATAAAATTTTGCAGACTAGATTCTTTTCCCGAGCATAGCAATGGTTATTGGTGATCAACTTCAGTAAACTATTCCTTTCTCGGCGAAATTGCTTCAATGAAACCGGATGACTTCTTCTTCGCCATAAACATCTCGAGCTTAGAAAGTGTTTATTCTTCGCTGCAAATAGACAACTAATTCAATGATTAATACATAACATGAGATCTAATGTTCCTATCACTAGCAATTCATATAACTTCAATGAGGAATTCCCTAATCTACTGAAGAATTTTTTGATTAAATGGGTTTGTGAAGAACAACACGTAAACATTAAATTTATTAACCAAAACTTTCTTTGAATCAAAGTTTTAAGAATGAAATTAGACTCTTATCGAATAACAATCAAAGTTTTTATGAAAAATTTGCCAAAATTTTCGTTAAAAAACCACCTGATCTGAAAGCTCAAAGTAAAGAGAAGAGATAAGAAAAGGATTCGTCCTTTTAAAACCAATTGTTGATGTAGATCATCTCCTTCATTGTTCCTACAGAATCACTAAAACCTATTCACTTAACTCGGACACTCATATCACAGAATCACTAGTAGATGAAGAACATTTAAAGAGAAGAAGAAAGAAGAATAACTTTTCACGAAGAAAATAATTTTCCAAAATATGGGTTTGCTGATAATTTTTCAAGAAGAAATGGGTGCGTCCGTGAAATTTTCCGACAGTGGGTTTTGACAGTGTAAAAGATCTGAGAATTGGGTGTGATAGTAGTTTTCACTTAATCATACTAGCTGAAAGACATAATAACAACCTCCCAGAAATACCAACTCCCTCGTAGGTGGAAGCAGAAACACCATTAACTTCATCATATGATATGATGGTGGTGGTGGCATAGAGTGGTCCGCTACTGGGCTAGTAGGTGCTTCAATTCTTTGACGTTCTGATACCATCTACCAATTAAACAAACAAAAGTTTGTACTTAGAATCCCCGTTGTGACTATTTGTATAATTAAGTGATATTGCTCATATAAAAATACAAAAAATGTGAATATTTTGAAGTCTTAGAGTACAAAGTGGCTTGAACATGCCTCACTTTCAAGTTGATCAAGTGTGATTCACTGCCTTATGGTGCGGATGAATTCGTGATTAAAAATACCACCTGTGTTCAGCCCATAAACTATGAATTGGGTTTCACCCGTAATTTTGAGGATGGATAAGGTAAAATATGCGGTTCCAAATTTTTTACTTACCCCTAATATGGGATGCTAAGGAGTGTTTAATGGATGGTTTATTTGATTAGATGCCCTTATTAAGATAACTAATTTAATTTTTTCAAAATTTCATATTGTTTTATTCATTTTCTCATTTATTTTGAACTTTTTTTTATTCCCTTTTTTCTTCTCTCATATCATAGAAATTACTTCTCACAAACTCAAATATTGTTTTCTTGTGTTTGATTAATAGATCATGTTTAACTAGAAAAAATCAGAGTTTTATAGCAATTACATGTTAAAGTTGAACTAACAATTGAAACAAATTATAAGCCGAACTGCTCATTAGTTATTCTTCACTTTGAAGACATTGATGAATAATTTAGCTGATAATTAAACATGAAATTGTTAGTTGAACTTTACTATACGAAGAGCAATATACTAAGTTAGCTTGCTTAAATATGCTGAATCTAAGTTTGGCAGTTACAAGTTTAAAAGAAGAAGAAAAATTAGACTTTTTTCTTGAAAAAGTAATGTTAATTATGTAAAAAGAATGAATATAAAATTAAATTAAAATATAAAGTATAAGAATATTTTTGTGATTAATAAAAGTACATATACAAAGAATTTGTAAAATAACTATCTTACGAGTCTGTGACCCAATTTTGGCATCGTTTTATACTTATATGCCCTGAAATTTTTTACGATTCAAAATTTTTTTGTAGAAAATTATATAGACTTTCAAAACGAAAGAATTTTTTTATGGACTTCGCATGGCACCGCGGAACAAGGCCAAATTTATAGACTGCTGCTCAAGCATTATACACCAATACGAAACAGAAAATAATAAAACGTGACCACTAAAGAGTTCTGCAGGTACTCTTCTTACATTTTATGGGCTTCAGAGAAGCGCACTTTCTGGGGGGCGAAAGAAAAATGAGGGTTTTTACTCAAAAGAGTATGCCTGCTGTTCTTCTCATCTACAAATTCATTGAAGATGTCAGGTTGCGATTGATCTCTTGTAAATCCTATATGCCTGACTGCAATAAGTATCGTGTTCTTTCTGCTGATATGAGATGCAACTCTGTTTACTTTCTACCTATTCAATAAGCTATAGGTTGGAAAATAACAGAGCCAGGGGAGGTGGCGGTTGATACGGATGGGTCTAATTATGTGATGAAGAAGCAGGGTTTGGTGCTGTAATACATGATGAACATGGTACTGCACTTAATGCTGCTATATGCACAGTTTAGCTCCCGTATCTATCACTCTTCACGAGCTGCAAGGAGTAGAAGCTGGTCTCCATCTTGCGCACCAAGAAGGATAGCCTAGAATCTCTCTCCGTTCGGACTCTATGACACCTATGAGCTACTTCAAAAAAGATGGTAATGAACCCCCATGATTCTATCACCATGTATGGCAGTCTATAAAACGTCCTAGAGGTCAGTGTGAAAAATGCAACCCTTTGGAAACTTATAGAGAAGCTAACGATGCTGCTGACATGCTTACTACATGCCTGCTAACGTTTGCACAAATTCAACTGATCTCGTTCTCCGAAAGCTAGAAGAAAATTGTGATGGAGGATGCAATGGGGAAAGTCTACTTTAGATAGTGTTAGCGTGCTGGGATATTCTCCCCTTGAGTTTTAGTTTGTTGTAGTGTTTCATTCGTTTTTTCTTTCTTTCGCTTTTCCTTTCTGTTTCGCTCGTTGGCTGGGGTCTTCGTAAACCCCTCTCCATGGAAAACATACGGGCACTCACGTGCACTAGACTGTTCCACTGTTAAAAATATTAACTGACAAACAGAAAGGCTAACGTTGACTAACTTATGTAACCAGAGTGTGAGAAAGACAAAATGCACACACTATCGTGCAGTATAAACGAAGAAATAAAAACAAAAACACCATGATCATTCCTAGTTGCGCCGCCCACTGGTTTTCCATGCAATATATATGTTTCACTATAGTACCGTATATGCCTTTTAACGAACGGAAACAACAACACATACCGTACCCACTTTATTTTTATTCATACAAGCCATAACCGATGAGAGAAAAGGTTTTGGCGTGGGAGTTGATTTATGTTTTTCCAACTGGATAAGAGGAAACGTATGTAAGAATATTTCTGTATGAATAGAAATATTCCCTTGGACGCATGTAATAATCTTGGTAATCTAGATTATTGCTATACTTATATCTGGTTTTTTTTATGGGATTATATTCCTAATATCTCTTCTTTGATGGACTGTCGAGATTTAATATCAATACTAAACCCTAAGAAATTGGTCCTCCTTCTACCTGTAAGAGGAACACAATAGCCATCAGTATTGGGTTCGAAAATTTATCATTCATAACGTACAAGGTGAAGAAGGAAAAACCTGACCTCCATAAGATATTATCGCTGCCTCAAAGATGATCGATGTGCGATGGATTAGGCTACAAGGTATTTCTCATAAACTATTCTTGCATCTTAATTGTGTGATTATCATGAAGTTCAACTATCCTATTTAAGTATCTATATAAAATAAATCTTATAGTTGGTATTTAGAGCTTGCGCTTAGCACTCATGATCTTCCGTTAATTAAATGCGATAATTGTGTGTGGGTTTTTCGTCTGCGGCCATTCACGTTTATGCACTACCTTATTAGCATAAATAATTCTTATGATGGGTGACATCCATTCTCAATTTTGGCGGTGGGAGATAATTGTTATGATGTCTTGTACGGGTTATTGACATCACCTCAAACCACCGCATGAAAGGGTTTTATTTTTCCATTAACCTCTGAGATTAAGATGAAGATGATGATGTTATGGTATATTAGGTTTAGCTTAAAGAATTAATGAGGATCCGAAGATATTATTTGTGAAACGTTTAGTGGGTGAAATAATATGGAATGGTTTTTTTTATCTTGGGCTTGTTAGTGTTTATGTATCCAACAGAGATAATTTAATGGGCCTGTCATTAATTTTTTTTTTTAAGTTAATATTTGGGCCTAGAGTTATGTATGTTTACTTTGTTAACTGACATATCTCACCGAGATGATTGCACCAGCACCTTTTCTCCGGCTGTTTGATTTTTGGTCGCCGACTTGTTCATTCATTTGACTGTTTATTTTGTTTGACCAAACAAGTTTTGAACTGATCCATTTTATAAAATTTTATGTCCAAATTTGATAGGATTTACACTTGTTCGTTATAGAACTAATTCATCAATAGAACTACCCCACAGTTAAACCAATTTCCGATAATTGTTAAGAAATTGCAATTGTGTGGTTCCTACCTAAAGAAATATGAAACAGTTAATATGCTTCCGTTTTATTGAAAACTAATGTACATATAATCTGAGGCGATTTCTTACCGAATTCATTATAAGATTTTAATTCGAATCATGTTTGACACTGTAAAGTTTGTGTGTACATTATGATATGGTTTATGTGCTTTTGCATTAGGGAATAGTTTCTCTCATATTATTGTTTTTGTTTTTGGATTTTATGAGATTATACTTGAAATTATTATGGGACTCTATAGTTATCAACACAGTGATGCTAGAGTGTTATATCTCAATATAATAATAATATTATTATAAGCATGAATTTGCAAACCAAAAAATTTAGGTTTTGCAGTTATCGATATCATGTGATAATGGCATTATTTTAGTTAATTGGCTATCACCACAGTGATGTCAAATCACTTTTGGCCATGATCACAGTTTTTCTAATGCTTGTAATATTGTTTTTTCTTAAATGTATTAGAACATAATTTACCCACAGGAAATTGGAGTTCATGTATTTAGGAAAACATTGACTGATATGATTGTTGATCATACATTATGGATATGAACTGATTTGAATCTTGAGGGTGTCTTGTGTCATTATGTTTCACTTTTCTCCCAATGTTCATGATAATTTCAATTGTACCTATGAAATTATTGTGCTTAAGATTCTTAGGTCATAATTCTTTAGCTATCACCACAATGATATTAGAGTGTTTTATCTTAGCAATAATAATAATTTTATTGTAAGCATGAACACGCCAAGCCGTAAAGGAAAGGTTTGGTAGTTATTATGGCATTAATTTTGAGTTGTTTGGCTATCACCACAGTAATGTCAAATAATTTTTCCAGTCATAATCGTTATCATGTCAAGTGCTTATAATATTGTTTTTTTTAAATGTATTAGGACAACAATGACCCACAGGTAATTTGAGTTCACATGTTTAAGATAACATTGAAGTGTATAATATCTGATCATACATTATGGTAATTAAATAATCGGCACATGATGTTACGTTATTTCATAAAAGTGCATAAAAGAAAATTTACATAAATTAACTCACTATCGAGTTGAGTAACCTGTTACGAATTTTTCTTATGTTATCCAAAACCTATTGCATCCTCTATGAAATTGAGGTTTTATTTTTGATAAACTTATCCATATTTCTGAAAATGATATTGATTGACTATTTAACACCTTTCATATTAATTCATCATATATCCGTTATTTATCGCGATCCTTAAGCTTGTATCATATTTAAAGGAGCGATGCATCAAAGAATTTTTCTTCAACGAAATTTCATTATTGAATTATATTTATAGACTTGCTTCATACTCAATTTTGGTTTAAGAAAAAGTTCATTATGTTTGGATATTTTTCGATTATTGGGTGTTGATATTTTTTCACAATTTATGTATGGCATGTAAATTTTCGTGATTGATGTTTTAGGGTTACTCATTATTGTTTATAAGCGACTAAATTTATGATCAGATCAAGTATGTCCATATCATTGAGTGGGACTGTGCAATATCACAAGAAAAATTAGTGTGATATTTGCAATTGTACATGTTTGCTGGATAGTTTAGTTAACACCACAGTGATGCTATGCTCTTATCTGGTAAGTGTTGTATATTTTGAGTCCTCTTAGTTTGATTTAACGATCAGAACAATGCTGCTCACAAGTAGTTTTTTCTTCACACGTTAAACAAGCATTAAGGTTATCTAAATGTTTCATATACATGTGAAATAATAGCCACCCACAGGTGACTACAATTCACATTATATTAGGTTGAACATATTTAGAATTATTGGAGTTTGTTAATATATTTTAGGACGTGAATTGCCAGGTGATTCTAGTTGTAGTATTTGACAGACATAATGTTGAATTATGAGAATGTAAAATATCCACAGATATTTTTCATGTCTTAATTTGTTCCTTGATAAGGTTCGAGAATCTATGGAAGGTATGAAACTATTTTAAGCTTAATTGTCATTTATCTCTATTATAACTTTCAGTTTTTTGTTCTTATTAATTATTGATTACGATTATTTTGTAGACTTTTAATTAATGGTCCAATTTTTGGGAAAATAAAATTGTTTAGCACCTAATGATTTTTATCTTATTGTGTACATCTGTAAGTTGCATTATGAATCTCAATCCGTGGATGTTTTCTCAAATATCCATTATTGAAATTGAGAGGCAAATTATAGAGAGTGAAAATCATAAAGTGTGATAAAGGTGGTGAATATTGTGAAAGGTATGACAAAATAGGATTATATCCTGAATCTTTTGCGTAAGTATCTCCAATAGTTTGGAATTGTTACTCAATACACAAGGTCAATTTACCCTTGGCATAATGGTGTATAGCAAAAGGAAAAAATCATACTTGTATGAAAATGGTTAGAAGCATGATGAGTTATGTATAATGTCCACAAATCTGTGAGTGTATGTTCCTTCTGCAACTGTATAATTTAAGTAGATTTCCGAGTAAAGAAGTTTCAAAGACACACTTTGGACTAGAAAGTCTGGAAACCTAGTTTAAATCACCTTAAAGTTATGGTTGTTCAGTTGGAGGTGAGGGCTTATATTCCAATTAATGAAAATTGGATTTGAAAACTATTACTGGTTCATTAGTTTTCCTAAATAATCCAAATGGTATTTTTTAATGTTCTAACCGTAGTATGAGATTTATTGAAACCGAATATTTAAATTCATTAGTGATGGCATAATCAGTAGGAGTACGTGGATATATTTGTTCAAGAAGTCATGATAATGATTCCTTTATCTAAGATTTCTACATATATTATGAATCTTCTCATTGTCGGAATGTTAGATAATGAAAGACCACAAATTACAGACCCTATACTCCATAATAAAACTACTGCCATTAAAGAAGTTTTTTGATATCAACATGAACCATCATTAAGAAGGTCTCAAAGAGATTGAAAGAAAGTTAATCATGTTGTTTCAGTGATTTACTTATAAGAATTTATTTCATTTTATTATGGAATGGCAAAGACTCGTTTTCCATTTCACAAATATTACTTGTAATAATTTTGAATAATCGATTGATGCTATGTGAGCGAAAATTAATGGTTGAACGTCAAGTATGGGATATTGTTTCATTGCTTGAAAGACACAAATCAGTTGTATGTAAGTAAGTCTTTCAGACTTAGTACGAATATAATGGCAATGTTAAACGATATAAAGCTAAACTTATTTCCAAAGATTTTATGTATAAATAAGGCGTTAATTATAGGTAAGTTTTTCTCTCGTGTCAAAAAAATTCTTATGCAAAATTATCATAGTGTTATTTGTAGCTCGGTATTTAAGAGTTGCATTAACAAAATGTGAAAAATAGCCTTTATTAATGATAAATTATAAAGAAAATTACACGTGTTAATAAGAAGTATTGGCCTTATAAAGATAAGAATACGTAGTCTGCAAACTTAAGAAATCAAAGTATGACATTAAGCAATCTTCCAGAAAATTACATATCTAAAATTCAACAAGACCATTAACGTTATTTGGTTTTGGATGACATTATTATAGATCATTGCATATACCTCAAGATCAGTGGGAGAAGTTCATACTCTTGGTACTTTATGTTAAGACTTACTACGTATGAGTAGTGATCTTGACTTTATGCATGTCTCTGTATTTTTTGAAATAAAGGATATCAATGAAGCTTACCATGTGATAACAAGTTGTTGATATGTTAGCTAAATGCATAAATCGAAGAACAAATAACAGGAAAGCTATCAAGAATCTTGAGGTACCAGTCTTTCTTATATGTCTTACAATTAGTTAGCTAACTCAGTTAAAGTTGACTGAGTTTCTCAAACTTTAATTTTAGTGGATGTACGGATCCTATTAAAGAAGAATTCATTAATACTAGTCCCACAAGGTTTGAATATTTATGTATGTCTACGAGACTCAGAGACTTAAGGTTTGTCTCTATATATTGCTGAAATTCATCGTCTTAGATTCGTAGCATTAAAGCACGATATGATACAAAAAGGAACAAAACACATGAACCTTGAGTGTATATGCGTGAATCAAGAAATTCAGAAACAATAGTTGTTCATGTATCAGTTAAGCACAATTGCATTCAGAGATGCACTTATTGAACAATTACCATTTAAGACCTCTTAAGAAAAGATTAAAAATCTTATGTTTGTGGGAGTGATTGATTATTGAATTCAGCTAATTTATGTGCTTATTTTTGGACACTTATTGAGCTCTTACTAATGTCATTCTGAATTATTTCTGTATCCATGTTTAGTATACACTTATATGAATGAATGAGTGTTAACAAAAATAGTCTTTCTTTTAAAGACATCATTGGACCATTATGATACCCCAACTTAAGGCCTAGTTAAGTAAGTTATTTGTGTTGTGGTACATGGAAGGGAGCATGTTGATAACAAGACAATGTGCAACCGCTATGACTCGCATGGATAGCTTAGTTGACCAAGGTATTACGTTAACCATTAAATTTTGTTAGCAATTACGCGCGCCTTATGTTTTTCTATGATTATCCATTAAAATGATTATCACACGGACCAGTGGGAGAATGTAAGAATATTTCTGTATGACTAGAAATATTTCCTTGGGCGTATGTAATAATCTTGGTAATCTAGATTATTGCTATACTTATATCTGGTTTCCTTTATGGAATTATATTCCTAATATCTCTTCTTTGATGGACGGACGAGATTTAATACCAATACTAAAGCTTAGGAACTTGGTCCTCCTTCTACATATAAAGGAATGCAATAGCCACCAGTATTGGGTTCGAAAATATATCATTTATAACGTACAAGGTGAAGAAGAAGAAACCATGACCTCCATAAGGTATTATCGCTGCCTCAAAGATGATCGATGTGCGATGGATTAGGCTACCAGGTATTTCTCATAAACTATTCTTACATATTAATTGTGTGATTATCATGAAGTTCAACGATCCTATTTAAGTATCTATATAAAATAAATCTTATAATATATTGTTTCAAGAATCATCTATTGCGTTAACAGAAATGTCCCAATAGTGTCCAACCCCGGCATCAGCAAAGCATTTCCTAGCAGCAGCTTCAGTTCTACACTCGTGAACAGCAAACCCATTGAAACTAGATTTAGCGACACTTCCCTGACATACAAGCACACACTTGTTCACTTGTTACTCATCATCATCTTCAGCCATGCTGTCCTATTCTTCATTTCTGACGGTCTCAGCCCACTTTATTCTCTCAAGCATCAGCTTTCCATATCTTTTGATGGATTTATTACCACCTTCCAGAACCACAACAGTTAAATCTTCAGTTATCACCAAACAACCTGTTAGCCGATTTTCCCGAGCATGGTCATAAACCTTACGTCGGGTTTGTGGGTGTGAAAGGTCATTGATCTTATATACAGAAACAATTTTCTCAAGTTTGTTTGGATTATCAAAGAGCTTCTTCAGTTTTTTCTCACGGCGTTCTGCAGGTGTGAGCTTACGTGCAATGTTCCTGTCGATGTGGGCTTGTTCAGGCGCAGCAGCTTCACTCCTAATTTTCATTTCAAGCCTCGTAAGATCTTGTGTATCTTCAGATCCATGACCTTTCATGAGATTACTCATTTTGACCTTTGACTTTGGGGGTTCTAGCAGACCTTGCATGATCATCTCCTGTCTGTCTTTCTCCTTTGCAAGACGCGTTTGAGTAGACAGTTTCTTTCCCTCTTTCTTGGTTAACATAAAATATTGGGGAGGTGGTGGGGAAGGTCCAGCTGGGAGCTCAATTGGCAGAGGGTGCTCAACATATATCGTGATTTTTCCCGTTTTTAGTTTGTCGTTTTTGATGCTGTCACTGCTAATGTCACCGTAAGTTCCAGAAGGCAAAAGCACAGCATCCCACCACTCGACCTCAGGGATTGGGTCCTTGAGTTTTTCTTTGATGATCATTCCGTCTGCATATACTTCAATCAGATTAGGGTTGATATCAGGCCCAGCCTTGGTTTTTGCCAGTTGTGCTTGTTTCATCTTCAACTCTTTCGCCTGTGCTTCTCCGAATTGGCTCTTGAGTTTATTCATCTCTGCCTGTTTTGACCACGCACCTTCCTCCACAAACTGAAATTCCATTCTCTTTGGCCTCAACAGCTTCGCCTTGTTGATACCCATTCTGTCATCATAGTGAGGATTTGATTCGAGATCCACCTCCAGTTCAGGCTTAAGGATTTGGAACGCATCCTTTTTCTGGTTGTTGATATTGAACTTCAAGGTGCTAAGATTAGTCAACTTTGTCTTATTAATCAGATTGCCACGCTCATCTACTTCTCTACCATGTGCATCTAGACGTAGAACAGGAGCTGTTGTTTTCTAACGAATAGCAACCTTTCCTGGCATCTTCCCAAGAATAGATACAGTTGCATTACCTGGTTGTGGAGTTACTAGTGCAGTAGTCAAAGGAACCACACTTGACGCTGGAGGTTTATGTACCTCGCTGTGTAATCCCAAGGGAGGCGTTGAACCAGAATATTTGGTATAGAGGCTTTCTTTACCAGTGGTATCTTTTTTAGCTTTTCTGACAATTGTTTTTGCATTTGTAAGGCTCTCTTTGCCTTTTCTAAGGCTACAAGAGAAAGATTTCCACTTTTGGTTGTAACTGCAGCTGTTGTCCCATCTGTACTAGAATTTCCAAGAAAATCATCTGGAAATTGAACATACCTTGGACGGAGGGGGGTGACCATGTGCCGAGGCCTCCTGGCCAATCCTTAATGGAATTTGGTTCGGTTCCAGAGATGCAACGTTGTTATTCTTTTTGTGGTGTCTTCTTCTGCGATTGCATGCCTCACCATCAGAATCACCGTGAGAATCAGAGGAGAAACCGTGGTCGTGATGTTTTCGTTTGAGTATCGTTGTTAGACCAGAAGCGCCCATGGCAGTTTTTTTGAGGGAGGATTTATTTGAGTTACAATCTTGAATAGGGTATGCGTATTTATAGGTTTTATGGAGTTATATTTTAGGAAGGATTGATAAAAATCAAATGTATTTTATTCGTGGCCGTTGATGTGAACCTCTTACGTCTCAATGAATCATATCCGTTGGAAGGTTTGAGAACTAGTCTGAAAACAAACCTCTATATTATGCCTCTTTCACTTTCTCTCTGGCGATGAAACCAAAGAAGGGAAAATCAATTTCGTTTCATCTTGGGGGAAAAATTCTAATCAATATAATGAGGTACCCGGGAGAAACGAGGGATTTTCTCCCGGCACACCATTATTGGTTTTTCGTTGACATGAATTGACCTTGTTTAGTATAAGTTCTTGAGGCATTCTGTTGCTGGGTTTTTTGTGCAGTTATCTGCTTGTGGCAGTAACTTTTTAAGACTAAATACAGTTGAAGACTGGAACTTATAGCAGTTTTCCCAGTTTAACAGACCTATAATAAACTTAAAATCAAACTCAAAACATATAAGCAGTTCCAGTAACTAGATCGTTTATACTTGGTAAGACTATATGGCTCACAATCTGTTGAAAATCCTCCACATACGTCAGTCAGCGGCCGAACTTCCAAATGCCCATATGAAGGTGTCAGTGAAGGAATTTGAGACGTAGCTTTGCGTTCGCATTTCCAAGATCAAAGGGCATGCGAAAACTGTTCAGGAAGTTTTCAATTTCATCAAATATTTTTTCTTCTGTCTGGACTGCAAGATCAAAGGGCATCCGAAATGTTTGATGTGCTACACACTGCACTTCTGAATCTGTGATGCAAAACTGTTCAGGAAGTATTCAATACCATCAAATTTTTGTCCGCTGTCTGGGGACTGCGAGATCAAAGGGCATCCCAAATGTTTGATGTGCTGAGATGAAGAGGGCTGACTGGTAGCTCGTAATCAATCTCATCAGAGCAGGCTTCACAGTCAATCAATGCAGTATTAGTTCCACAACTGAATCTGTTGCCTTATCATTTGCGAGCATAAGATTGAGATGTTGCATCAGCAGAAAGTGAACACCTCGGTATCTGTCACCACAAAAGAATCATCACGCTGTCTAGATTTTTGGATCCCAAACATAATTGTCAAACAGACTGCCAGCCAAACAAGTGAATGTATACAGGTATGCCACCTGAAGCCTGTCCCCAAAACTAAAAAATCTGAACCTGTAAAGGGTTTCTAGGTGATACAAATTCGAGTCTAAGTACTATTTTTTTCCACGAATTTGGTCATGAGATTGTAAAATGTACTGGAGAACTCAATCCAGCCAATAATTTGTAAATTAATTTGCAATGCAGTTGGGTATGATTTCCTTCATTTCTCTCTTTTCCATAACATCATCCCATCTCTTAGCTTCTAATGACAACTGCAAGATGAAACTTAGCTTATATAAAGACAACTCTTTTTATTGATGTTTATAAAATCTCTCAAAACTAAACACAAGCTCTAATCTTGCTCATATGATCAACCACAACTTTGGTGATCATATATATACAGAACTATGAATTCTTTTTCCTAGTCCTATTACCTTATTACATGTCTTTCCTTTTCTTAGAACTAGATGACTTCTAATTCCCTTAGGATTACATCAATTTCCTAATCTTGTCCTAATCAGCTTGTTAGTTACTTCTATGTTGAAGTTTAACCAAAATTCTCCCCGTTAAGCTTCAACCTTACCCGTGACATATCTTGTACTCCAATCAATTGTATCATTTCTTCAAACTTGATCCGAGCTAATGCCTTTGTCAATATATCTGCTTTCTGCTCAGTTCCTGGTATGTGTTCAACGTTAATGACCTCCTTCTCGATGCATTCTCGTATGAAATGATACCTTTTGTGAATGTGTTTTGTCTTCCCATGAAACACTGGATTTTTAGTGAGTGCAATTGCATACTTATTATCAATCTTGATGAGAACTTTTTCAGGTTCTCTTCCTTTGATTTCACCCAATAATTCTTGAAGCCATATTGATTGCTTAGCTGCTTCTGTTGCGGCCATAAACTCAGCTTCACAGGATGAGAGGGCTACAGTGTCTTGCTTCTGTGAACACCATGTGATAGGTGCTTCTCTTAGATAAAATATATGACCAGTTGTACTTTTTCCATCATCTTGGTCAATATTATGACTGCTTTCACTAAACCCAACAATTCCTTTTGATCCTCCTCGACCATACTTCAATCCACAACTGATTGTTCCTCTTAGATATCTCAATATCTGCTTTATTACATCACCATGAGACTTGCGTGGACTCTGCATATAACGGCTTGCTACTCCCACAGAGAAATCCAAGTATGGTCTTGTGTGTAACAAGTATCTAAGGCATCCAACATTTCTTCTATAACTCGTTGGATCAATCTCAGCTTCTTCTTGTGCCTTTGAAACTTTAAGTCCAAACTCCACTGGTATCTTAGTTGGATTACAAGTTACAAGTCCTGCTTCTTTCAGAATTCTTCTTGCATAAGCTTCTTGTTTAATCTGAATCCCATCTACTCCTTGATGGACTTTTATGCCAAGGTAATAAGTGAGTTTTCCGAGGTCTGACATCTCAAACTTTGATGACATTTCTCTCTTGAACTCATTGATCACCTTAAGGGAGTTGCCAGTCAAAAATAGATCATCTACATAGACTGCAATCACAAGAAGCGTTCCCTTTTCTTCTCTTCTGTATACTGATGTTTCTTTAGAGCACTTAAAAAATCTGATTTCTCTTATGATTTGATCTAACTTTGTATTCCAGGCTCGAGGAGCTTGTCTTAGACCATATAGAGCTTTTGATAACTTATAAACCTTATGCTCTTGTCCTTTTAATTCAAAACCTTCTGGTTGTTCAACATACACATTTTCTCGCAATTCACCATGTAAGAATGCTGTCTTAACGTCTAAGTGGTGAATTTCCCATGAGTTTGATGCTGCCTCTGCAATTAATAAGCGTATTGTTTCAATTCTATCAACTGGTGCAAAAACTTCATCAAAATCTATGCCTGATTCTTGTACATATCCTTTAGCTACAAGCCTTGCTTTGTATTTTTATTGACAGTACCATCAGCATTCCGTTTTATTTTGAAGATCCACTTAAGACCAATCACTTTTACCCCACCTGGCTTATCAACTAGAAACCAAGTCTTGTTTTTGTTGATTGAGATAATTTCTTCTCTACATGCTTGTGTCCATTTAGTCGAGACCTTTGCTTCCTGAAAATTCCTTGGTTCATCATTAACAGAAAGTAGCATAATCTCACATTCTTCTGCAGCTTGAAGAACATAATCCTCCATATATTGTGGCTTTTGTATCTGTCTTGTTGTTTTTCGCAGTGGAATGGGTTGAGTTATTTCATCGATCTCCTCTTCTTCTTCTTCCTCTTCTTCTTCTTCTTCTTCTTCTTCTTCTTCTTCTTCTTCTTCTTCTTCTTCTTTATTCTCAGTGTTTTCATTATTCTCTTCTTCTTCTTGATTAACATCATTGTTTCCATTGGTATTGATGATTATGGGTCCTTCGCCTTCATCAATTACTTGACCCCATCTCATGTGAAACATTCCTGGATCGCTACTTGGTCCATCATTAGTTTCATCGAATACCACATTTCGACTCACTATTACTCTTTTCGTTGTTGGATTGAATAATCTGTAAGCTTTGGATACAGGATCAATTCCTAGATGCACAAGAGTCTGATATCGATCATCCAGTTTCTTAAGAGTTGCAGAATCAACTTTTACGTATGGTTTGCAACCAAACACTCTTAAATGGTCTATGTTTGGTTTTCTCTTTCGTAAACTTTCATATGGAGTCATGTCTTTCAGAGCTTTCGTAGGTATCCTGTTTATTAGGTATGTGGAGTGTCGTACAACTTCTCCCCATAGATAATTAGGTACCTGCATAGCCTTTAAAGAACTTCTTGTCATCTCCATTAGAGTCCTGTTTAACCTCTCCACCACTCCGTTTTGTTGTGGTGTATATGGTGTTGTGAGTTGCCTTTTGATTCCATTTGACTCATAGAACTTGTTGAACTCTAAGGAAGTGAACTCTCCTCCTCTATCAGTTCTAAGCATTTTGACCTCCTCTTTTAACTCTTTTTCTATCAGATTTCTGAAAGCTTTGAATCTGTCAAATGCTTCACTCTTTTCTTTCATAAGAATAGACCACATATATCTTGAGAAGTCATCTATAATAACAAATATGTATTTGTTATTTGCAAGGGTTTGTGGTGTAATAGGACCACATAAATCAGCATGAAGAAGCTCTAATGCCTTTGAGGCTCTGAATATTGTTGCTTTTGGAAAACCTTGACGCGTTTGTTTCCCAACTAAACATGATTCACAGATCCTTGATTCATCGTTCATCTGTGGTAGCCCTCGAACCATCTTGTTTTGAGACATTTCCTTTAAAGTTCTAAAGCTTATATGTCCTAACCTTGCGTGCCACTTCCATGTATGATCTTCCAGTCTCATATTCAGACACAATGGCCTTCCAATCATGAGACTTATCTTGTAGAGTCTATTCTGTGAGCGTGAGACTCTAACTAAAAGTCTTCCACTTGGGTCATGAACTGTTAGATAATCTTGTCGCATTCTAACATCACATCCAACTTCTGTAGCTTGTCTTAAACTTAGAATGTTGCTTTGTAATTTTAGGATGAAGTAGATGTTTGTGACAAGCTTCTGTTCTCCGGTCTTGCTCTAACATAGAATTGATCCTTTCCCTTCAATTTCTACAGAAGATTCATCCCCAAACTTCACTTGTCCTTTGATTTTGTCATTGAGTTCAGAAAAGTAGTGTCTCTTACCAGTCATGTGATTGCTGGCTCCATTATCTAAATATCATATTCCTTCTTCTCCATCCTTTGATTCGTAGTTCTTTGGTATTAGTTTCCCTTCGTTTAAGAATACAACTTCGTGCATGAAAAGAGCTGTATCTGCTTCCCTTGTTTCATTCTTGTTTTCTTCTTCCATCTTTTGTATTCTTTCAGGGCATACAGAGGAGAAGTGTCCTCGTTTATCACATCTGTAACAGATAATGTTTGATTTATCCTTCTTTTCTTTCCCTTGGTTTTGATCATTCTGACTTGTTGTTCTATCTTGTGTGTCAAACCTTCCTCCCCTTCCTCGGCCTCTGTTTACTCTACCACCTCTTCCACGACCTCTTCCTCTTGTCGCAGAGTTTTGTTGGTAAGAGTTTGTGTACAAGAGTTTTCCTTGAGTTTCTCCATTGTTTTCTTCATCAAGGATCTCTCTTCATATGCTTTCAATCTTCCAATTATATCTTCATAGCTAGTCTTCTTTAAATCTAAGACTTGTTCGAGAGAAGCTATGATATGAATATACTTGGATCTTGGTAAACTATTGAGAAACTTATTTACCAGTTTATCTTCATCAATGGATTGTCCAAGTGACGCAGCTTTTGAGGCTATCTCTGATAGATTTCCAGCAAGATTGTCAATGGTATCAGTTTCTTTCATCTTCATTCTTTCAAATTCAGACATTAAGGTTTGCAGACGGGCTTCTTTAACTCGATCAGCTCCGAGATTACGTGCCTTTATTGCATCCCAAATTTTCTTTGAAGTTTCCAGTTCGCCAACTTGTAGAACAAGACATTCTGGTATTGCTTGAAAGAGTAATCCAATGGCAACATTGTTTTTGTCTGGGTCCAATATACCAGGATCAATTGTTTCCCAAACTTTGTAGATTTTCATCAGTACGTTCATTCTCATGGCCCATACTGTGTAGTTTGTGGCGTCGAGGATTGGAACTTGTATTGATGGTGGCGTGAACTGTTTTGCACCCACAATGGTGGTTTCATTTTCCATGGCTCAGAAACAAGCTCTGATACCAATTAATGGCAACTACAAGATGAAACTTAGCTTATATAAAGACAACTCTCTTTATTGATGTTTATAAAATCTCTCAAAACTAAACACAAGCTCTAATCTTGCTCATATGATCAACCACAACTTTGGTTATCATATATATATAGAACTATGAATTCCTTTTCCTAGTCCTATTACCTTATTACATGTCTTTCCTTTTCTTAGAACTAGATGACTTTTAATTCCCTTAGGATTACATCAATTTCCTAATCTTGTCCTAACCAGCTTGTTAGTGACTTCTATGTTGAAGTTTAACCAACAGCTTCTGTTCACAAACTCATATAAATTGTTGCATTCCATGGTTCTTCTCTCAATAACACCATCTTCCGCTGACTATCCCACTTGGACATTCTTATGAACTATACAGGCGTTTTAAAGTACACCCCATATAACAGCATTAGCTTTCGATGGCATACTATTCATGAACTTAACCGCTTGTGCAACCAATCCTGCCTGGCTCAGAAAATCGACCACGCAACCGAAGTGTTTTCAATTGTGGGTTCAATCCCAAATTCGGACTTCATTCTCTTGAAATACATTAACCCTTCCTTGAGAATCCTGCATGAGGGCAACCAGATAGGACACCACAAAAGTGATTGCATTAGGCTTAACACCCAATTCCACCATGTTTTCGAAAAACTTAACTGATCTGTTCTCCAAAACCATGCATTGCCATGCCAGAAACCATTACTGTCACTTCTCCCTCAAGCTTCTTCTTAACTCTTTCAAAAACAAAGTATCGCATCTTTGATGCGCCCACACTTAAAATACATATCAATCAATGCAGTATTTGACTATCAAATTGATTTCCTTTCTTATTCCTAATATAAGTAGCTCCCAAATTTTGACAGATGTGCATTGTCATTCAGAGTTACATGCATAGTCATGTTAGCACCAAGGTTTACGTTCAAGGCTAATTTAAGTGTTACGACCACTCTAGTTAGGGTATTAGACAGTAGTTAGTACTTAAAGTCTTAAACTAGATACTCAAGAATTGTAATTACCATAGATACAACATTACTCTAATGACAAAGTATATTTGTACCATAATAATTTACTTGAAACCTAAGCGTAATTAATGTATCTAACATACCAAAGTTACAATATTATATCTACCAGCACTAATCATCTTTCCTTAGTTAGATTGTAAACAATGTTAGCTTAGCTTGTTACTAAACATGATAACTAGCCTTAGTTGCAGCTAACATACCTAGTTAAAAACTTGGGAGGGGAGCACAACCTTATATAACACGCAAAATGTCCACAAAGGAACATTAC
Source organism: Papaver somniferum (assembly GCF_003573695.1). Taxonomy (NCBI): domain Eukaryota; kingdom Viridiplantae; phylum Streptophyta; class Magnoliopsida; order Ranunculales; family Papaveraceae; genus Papaver; species Papaver somniferum. The sequence continues at coordinate 6,427,644 of NW_020618825.1, forward strand.
AAATGTGTAAACAAGTTAGCCTTTAGGGTAGAAGGAAATACAGATACATGACAAAAATAACAATATATCACGTTCTTGTCCTTTCCACATTTAAAACCACAGTACTCTCTCATTTCAATTTTTCCTCTACAGTGACTTATTACATATGCTGTGGTTTGTATGAACTAAAGCATGTCCGATTCAAAACAAGTAAAACCCGATCCACTGTTACAGCCCAAATAATAAAAAAAAAAAAAAACTGTGAAATATCGATTCAGTTCATAAGTGTGAATTCAACAATGTTATAAGCAGAAAGAGTAAGTCAAGTTTTAAGCATTAGCTTGTAATGGAGATGGCCAGTTAACTGATAGATAAGGATAAAAAAGCAAACACATATGAACTCTTATTGTATCTGAAACAGGAGTCACTGCGCACACAATAAAGTCATGTCAATATGAATTTCTCAACTCGGTAAGCTTTAGTACAATCAAGATTTAAACCATGCAAAGTTTATTGTGAAATTGGAATTGACTAGTTAGATCTTTGGTTCTGCTGAGCTTTGTTCCCTGGCGTAGTAACTATAGTACAAAATATAAGGAGGAGATGCAGTGGTAGAGATTATCCTCAAAAAACATGTAGTTTGCACATGCTTCTCATGTTTTAACTTCATCACGTTTTATGTATTCGTTGGAGATTGACAGGTTATACGAGGATGTATTGTGCTAGGTATGCCACGTCTGACGTTTCATTCATTATTCTCGCTGTTGCACTTCTTACTTTAGTAACTCTAAACTAAAATGATGATCAGGTGACTCTTTAGGGTTCTTTATATACACATACATCTTTTTGCTAAGAAATCACATTCACAAAATAGAACAATGATATTGCATAGTGCAGTTAAAAAAACTCATCAGCCGTTATAGATCTAGCCGTCAGCAATCTCCCCAGTCCTTGCTTTCGCGATTATCTTGGCCATTACTTCCTCAACCTAGAAGTTATGAAAGAGAGAAAGTATCTATTACTGATGGACACATACACTACGACGTACGGACAGAAATCTCATCTATAATTCTATTTCACTAAAGAAACTTTTACTTGAATGACTTTAGTTCTTCTTAACCAATTCTTTTTTGATTTGGGAAAGATAATTACTGGTTCTTTGCTGAGTACAGTCTCCAGTTTAACTTTTGCTACGAAGTTGTATCAGTAATAAACTGCGCAGCAAATTATAAGTTTCCTTCAAAGAAAAAAATTTTTGATCAGATGACTGAATGATACACATTTTATCACTTCTAATAGCAAACATGACGGCATGAGATCTTCTATGGAAAATCAACCACTATGGGCTGCTTTTCATCTTGGACATACACTTTTTCCAGTAATGTTTTGGGGATGCCTAGAACATTGTATGAAATTTCCGTCCCGATGGGATAGTTTCTTTAAAACATATTTTTTGAGAGAACTGATGGTATTGGTACGTGCTGTGACAATACTAAAACTCCCTAATTTTTCTATCCCCGCTGTCAGGATTTTCCTAGATTAAATACGGAAAAAATCTACTGCCGACAGGTCGGAAAAGATTCCGTGGAATCCTACCTGCAATACAGATTCTTCCTGACACATCAGTCATAAGTGTCTTCCAAAGTCCAAGCACTGTGATAAATGTTTGGATGAACAGTTATCCTATATGACGACGTTTACTAGTCAAGTCGCAACATCATCAAAAGCAGCTACATCTAAACATCTTTCCCTATCTGGACAGTCCTTTCTGGATGCATATATCATGGTATTGGAAGTGTATAAATTTGTTAGTCACTGTAGCAAACATGACCGACGAACTAGGCTGCAACATTCTAGATTTCATGCAAGAGAACAATTTGATCAAACGACTCAACGTACTATCATTTCTAAGAGCAAGCACTATAACATGGACATCTTCTATCCCAAGATGTTTTTCATGGAAAACCAAGCACTGTGGTTCCTTTTCACCTTGAATAAACTCTTTTCAACAAATGCTCCACATATCCTAGAATGTTGCAGGGAACATCTCCATACAGACAGTGACGGACAAGAAAGTTGCTTTAATCCATTTGCTTATAAGACACCTTTTTAAGATAATTGATGATGAATGTCTGGATGAGCAGTTATCCAACATCCATCCACAACCTCGTTAAGAGCAAGCCTTATGGTGGAATCCAAACTATTCCAAGTGTGGAAAAATCATGGAATGTCAAGTCTAGTCGCTTCCAAGTTAGGGTCTTCCACACAAAATCCAAGCAAGGTTCCACGGTTTCGTGGAAGGGTTCGTGGAATCCATCTAAACGCAAATAAGAATAGCGTTAAACGCAATTTAAGAATGGAGCTAAAAAAACGCAATTAAGAATTGCGTTATTTTTTATCCGTAGATTTAAGATGAGTTGTTGAAATCTAACGGCTGAAAAAAAAACTCCATTCTTAATTGCGTTTTTTTAGCTCCATTCTTAATTGCGTTTTTTTCAGCTCCATTAAGAATAGTGTTTCTACTATTCCACCATTACACTTGCGCTTCCATCCATAGTTCCAAGTGCTGAGGTGGCGTGGAAGATGGATGGATTCCACCATAAGACTTGCTCTAAAAGCAAATGAATTTAAACATAAATTCCCACCAGGACAGTCTTTTGCTTGATGAAATTGTTCCTGAAATGTTCCTTCCATGGTAAATAACCACCATAGTAGTTGGTTTTCCAAGGGGTTGAACTCCCAAGTGAAAGTCTAAACAAGGATATCTCTGAATCACGTTTAGGCAGTGCGGAAGGGGTAAAGTCCTATTCTAATAAGGAGTCCGAGAATCTAGATGCTAAAAATATGTTATGACTGAAGCGGATACGGGCAAATCCATAGATCAAGGAAAACTCGGTTAGCTTGGACACCAAAGGATAAAGGTGTAAAACGTGCCGACCCAGCACAACCCAGCCCACGAAGTCACGTGCTAAGCGTGTTGTGCCGTAATTAAGGAATGTCATAATGTGTCGTGCTAAATGACATGTTCTGTTGTGTTTTGCCGGAAAAATAAACGTGATATGTCGTGTTGTGCTAGGTCGGGCACATTTATTTCATGTTATTTAAAGGAAATATATTTCAAATATTTAGGTATTCTATGAGCTTTTATAAAAATAAGTCCGTATAACGACGATTAAATGTCAAAAATTGGCTAGAATAAAGAGTATTTTATGAAATATACACAAAACGTGACGTATTTTATAGCGTTTTACACATATTATGACGTATTTTTTAACGTGTTGTGTTGTGCTCTGTCAATGTGCCAATAGGCTAACCCAGCACATCCCATAAAACTAACGTGTTGGGTCGAACTGGGCATAACCCAATTTACACCTCTACGAAAGGAAAATAGTGGACAAGGAAAGTAGTGGGCTTTAGGACAAGCCCAATAATAATGAAAATCATAATACGGCCAGTGATGCTGGGTATGAGGATGCTACCATTCCAGGAGAGTTCGGTAAAACTGATGTTAACAAGAAACTAGCCTTCCGTGCAAGATTGGACGCTATGAAATCACAACCAGATGTTGCTCTCTTTGCCAAAGCTATGTTGGACGATAAGACTGATTTCGGGGGTAATATTTAGGACGAAGCTTGTCCGGATATTAGCAACTTGGGCCTCAAAGCTCAACCCCTAGGTTTGCTCAGTTGAGTGAAAACCAAGCTCACCCTCCAATTAAATTGTACCTAGTAATTACAAATGAACATCTGATGAAGATGAAGAGGGTGAATTTTATAACAGCTATGAGGATTTGGACATTATGGCTACCTTTATTCCAGGAGTAAACCGTATAAAATTAGTAACCATGGAGGAAGATTAAGAGGAGTGGGTATACGTAGATAGTTTCTTCTTTTTCTTTTCTTTCAAGTGATGTTTTTTGTTTAGAGTTTTAGTTACGAGCCTTTTAGAGCTTGTTCTGATGTTATTTTATAATTCCCCTTTCGTTTAAGGGGGTAGGGGGTCTTTGAGCCCCCTTGTTCTGTTTCCTCTCGTTTTCTAGTTTCAACCACTTACGGGAATGACTGCGGTCTGAAAGAAAGAAGATTTTATTTGTACAACTCGTAAGCAAGCCAATAAGTGGCAGTTATCTGCATTATCAAGATTTAAAGTCAATTTATAGATAGGAGAACTTAAAGAAGCATCTACTACTTGTTAGATATTTTCAAAACATATGAATTATGTTTGCCGCTACCACTTGTTAGAAATTTTTCTATTTTAATTCGAAACCTAATTCAAATTTTGTTGAAATTTAAATAGACTCATATATACGAGTAGCAAACATCGATGCCTCTTGAAGGTGTCGTTTGGTGATGAGTAGACATCTCCAAAAAACATGAAATCTAAATTATAAGGGACAATGGTGTTTTTTAATATGGACGGTTATCTACAGTTTGGATAGATAAAGAGTGGTTGAGATTGAGCTACTTATGCTGGTTTCAATACCTTATCTAATTTTTCCCGTTGGACAGAGATCCACAGTTTGAACACATAAAGGACGGTCCCGATTCACCCACTTGATGTATTTTATCAATATTTACACCCATCTGCCCTGATCTCATATTCTTGCCGTTACTTTTTTTCAAGGACCTATTACAGAATGGTCATACTTTTTGTAATTCGGTCACAAAATGATCATACTTTTGTAATTCATTTACAAAATGGTTTTTTTCCATCCGATTTAACACTTTTGAATAAAACGGTGTTATCTTTTCTGAAAATACCCTTCCTAGTTAACTAATTGGTCGAAGTGGTGGTGATGAAGCGGTGGTGGTGGAAGCTTAAGAATCTCTGCTAAACCTCGAAGGGGAAGCGGTGAACCCTTTGGGTGAATGCGGTGTAACGATCCTAAATGCGGTGTAACGAACCTGAATGCGGTTTTACGATCCTGAATGCGATGTGACGATATGTAAGCGGTACCGCCACCACCTACCAATAACACCACCGAGATTACAGTGAAAGCACTAGTTAAAATTGTGTATAAGAAAGAAACTAATTCCTTTCATCATTATCTTCTCGCGCAGTAGCTGTCTTGCATTTGATGATACCACAACCATAGATCTACAATCTGAACATTGAATCCGAGAGTAATGGATTCCAGAGAACAATTAAATCTGAGAGGATAAGTGATTATGACATTGATCTGTCTTCTCCAATCTCCAAGGTATGTGTAAATATTCCAACATAATACCAAGACTCAGATCTGATTCTGGAAACCGCAAATTCTAATCAGCACGGTTACTAGATCTTCTTTTCAACACAGCCTCCACTCTCACTCTCTGTGTAGGATGGAGGGAGTATATATAATGAAATTCATGTGATTTACTTTAATTCCCTTTTAGTTAGCCTATACTACTGTTGCTGTTATGTGAGACAGACTGGATGACGGTGCACATGAGGATGAGCCTAAATGAAGAAAAAAAAACGATGACGAAATAGTTTGGAAAACAATGACTTACCCTCTCACAACCGAGGTCTTTACCATAACTACATCATCCCATCTCTGTGCATTTTCCGTCTCCCTGCTAACTCTTCCACTTCGACATTCTTATGAACTAACTCAAAATACAGCATTAGGTTTTGAGTTTTGATGGCATATTGTTTAAGAAGTGAACCGCTTGTGCAACCACTGCTACCCGACTCAGAAAATGGCACCCTCTGAATCCTGAAGAGTAATAGGTAACGGTGTAGTGCTCTATCTTTTTGAGGTACGAAAAATTAAGCAACATGAACTTCTCAAAGAAAGCTCTAATGAAACTGTAAACAAGTAATGGATATCCAGAACTGTTAATACCAAAAGTGGAGTAGTTCACATTCTATGAAGAATATGGTTTACACTATCAAAGTCTAACGATCAATAACATAGTGACATATAAGGTAAAAAGGCTCAAAACTCCCAGATTCAATCCAAACTGTAAGAACATTGTTGCAAAATTTTTAGAAGTTAAAATTAGGAAATACAGATGGATCATCATTTTTTATTCTTTTTGAAGCATATATTTTATTAAAGTACTAAAGCACTATTACACGAGGTACATAATATCCTGAGATTCATCAATTACATTTAGATTGATAAGCCAAGAATCTGCAGTAACATGATTTTGGAGCACAATGGCATTCTTCAGATCAGAGTTGCATGGGAGGTGGATGTTGGTGTTGAAGGTGTCGAAGGTCGAAAAGCCTGATAAACGCATTTATGTGTCTATTTTGATCTCAATTATGTGTATTGTCAGTGCTCGCTTTTATACTTATTTGATTATTTTATGTTTTTGTAGGTGTTTTTAGAGAAATAAGCTTTTGCGTGAAAACTGGCTCAAAAAAGTGGTATTTGCGCTCGTGGGAGGAAATCACTAAAGACACCCTTTATTTGGATAAGGGGCACTCAATTACTAAGGGGCACCTACTTGTTATTTACACCCAGGACACCCTAAGTGTTAAAAGCACCCAACAGCAGGATAAGGGGCGTCATCTTCTACATTTGAATTTTTGCTTTTTGGCGGGAAACTCGTTGCAGCATCGTGTTGGAGCAAGACAGTGCGATAGATATTCACGGGAATGGATAAACTTTGACTGATTATGAGTATTGGCGACAAAACATCGATGGTAAGAGAGTTTGTATTAGCACAGAAGCCGTGTGAGAAGATTAACATTCGTTCTCAAAGAAAACAGAGAAGGGATATATTCTCGGGTTTATTGGCTTTGCTTTTGGAAGGTACGTGGAAACATTTTCGAGTATGTTGATGATTTGGGAAGATACGTGAATGATTGAGAGAGTATATGGACGCATAGGATCATATCCTATATTTACTAATGAGAGTTTTAATCAAAACAGGGAAGAAAAGTCGTGACCTATTTGGAAAAGAAAACCAGAGATTTAATCGGTATTTTTGGTTGTTGTGTGTATAAATAGGATGCTGGGACCGAAACAGGGAGAGGAGAAAACCTTAGGAGAAGTTTAGAACACCACAGAGCTCCAGAGATCGAGTTGCAGGAAAATACAATATTCTGATGCTGCTGCTGAAGAGGAAGAACACGAAGAACATTGACGCACAAGCAACTGTCGCAGAAAACTATCGTTGTTTCACAGCAGAACCTATGTGTCGTTCATCACAACGGTTTCATTGGGTCTTTAGCTATTATTTCGCTCTGTAACAGTGATTCTGCAACACCAATACACTGTTGCAATCAGTTTGTGTTATTACTTTTCACTCTTTTAATCATCTTTTGAGCAACAAACACATATTTTGAGACCATAAATATGAGGAGCTAAACCCCATTGCTGAGGCGATAGAGGAAGCTATTTTTCCAACAAAAAGTGGTATATTCTATTTTATCTTTTTATTTGCAATAATTATATGATTATTTTACTTGAACTATTATTGAATATGATTTTGATTTGAGTGATTGTGATTTATTTTGATGGAGTATGCTTAGTTTTAAGACTTTTGATGCTTCATACTTGGTATTTACAATTATTACTTTTGAAAATCTACTTGTTGCAATATTTTAGAATCAAATTAAACGAGAAAATTGCATAAATATAAGTATTGGTTTAATCACTTTGAACTTGGAAAATAGTGGAATCTTAGCCTCAGTGTTTCTTTTAATATTGATATCATCTTTGATTGAGTTTGCTAAAAATTTTAGTGAGTTTTATATTCTAATATTATAATTTAAGTCTAATTAATATCCTTCACAAGTCTGAGAATCGAACCACTATCCATAAATCACATCAATTTTTGGCGCCGCCGACGCGGACTTGTTTTTAGGGTTTTAGATTATTTTTTTTTTATTTTTTTTTTATATTTTTGTCATTTTTTATGTTTTTGGGTATTTATCTTGTATCTACAGGTTCTGGATCATAAAGGAAATTGAGCCAAGGAGTTTGGTGATTTCATAGAGACTTGGAGCTAAAGATTAAAGCAAAAAGAACAGAAAAGAAGACAATTTTATTTTAGAAAATTTTAGTTTAGGGTTTGTTTATTTTATTTAAAAAAAACTGTATTAGGGTTTATTATTTTTGTAATTTTTCTTTATTTTTTCGGACTTTTGGACTTTTGGACTTTGGGACATTATTTTTTTATTACCCTACGGAAGGGTACTTTAAATATAAACTGTTTGCATAGAAGGAGGACAATTACGATATTGTCTCTGCACCTTGGGTTCGTACACTAGACATCGGAGTCAGTGGCCCGAGTCGACTACAACCGATTCATCCCCCGTCTAGAATGGGAGGTAAGATTCTAAACACTCGCGAATCCCCTGTCAGCGAGTTACTGGACTCCTTCGTATGCATATATGTTGAGGACTGAATACAGACATTTATTTTTATAGTAAAGGGAAAGGCCTGGCCATACAAGATAAGCGCGGATTTCATCACCGTTCTCTTCTTGCCAGCTTTAGGAACATGTAACCTACGCGAACCTAAGCCTAAAATTTTGACTAGAACGAGACCGATAGGGTAACGAGCTTAACAGGAAAGTCATTCGAAAAATATTGGTTACTCTTTTAAGCATACTTCGAAGTTCTTGACGGTTTCTGTAAGTTGAATGCGTGACTGCGGTGCCTTGTAATACCTGTGAGGCCTTGGGTATCAAATCTACACCGAGCTTCCCTCGCCTCTATTGAACTTACGTTAACTTGGATTGATTCCAGAGGGGTTTGCTTAAATTGTAACGAATTACCGTTCGAAGGATTAGAAGCTGGTCTAGAAACAATCTAAGTGGAGCCATCATGCTTTTTGTTTGCTAGAAATATATAGGTTTGATTTGGTTGAGTCGGCCTTGATCTTTGTTTTCTTACCCTTCCAATTTATAAAATTCTATTGTATGCCTGAACGTAAAAGAGACCCACTAGGTAGATTTGTTAAAGAGAAACCTAGTAGTTCGAAGCGTCTCGATTACCTTAATCTAGAGAGTCCGACTTTTGAAGAGTCTATTTTTGAACGTATTTTGACTGACGAGAGAATCCATGTTGCTCCGATAGCGCCAGAAATGGCAACTTTGAAAGCTTTGTTGAATCCAACTAGGAATACTCGTCCCTCATGTATCAGGTTAGCTGAGACGGAAGCAAATTATGAACTTAAACCTGGGACCTTACAGCTTCTCCCAATCTTTCTAGGGAAAGAAAATGTAACCCCTATTTCCATGTTAGGGACTTTGAGGAAATTTGTAGTACCCTCAGGATTAGAAATCTAGATGATGATGCTTTGAAACTTAGGTTATTCCCCTTTTCCCTGAAAGATAAAGATAAATCGTGGCTATATAGTTTGGCTTCCGGGTCAATCGAAACGTATGAACAACAACTTATTTGAACAAGTTTTTCCCTAGGCACAAAACATCGTCTAGTAGAACGCAAATCTGCACGTTTTCTCAACAGGAGGGAGAAACTTTGTATAGGTATTTGGAAAGGTTCAATGATTTATTAGCCCAATGTCCTCATCATTGTTTAGAGAAGGTTAGGTTAGTTCAGATAATTTATGAGGGTTTAGATTATCCCACCACAACCACAGTAGAATCTATGTGTACTGGTGGACTTGAGAACCACACAGTTGATGACGCGATGACATATTTGCATGAAGTCGCCGAAAAAACCAAACAATGGGAAAGTAGTAGGGGACCCCAGAAAACAATTCTTCTTAGCAGAGGAAACGTTAATAGGGTAGAAGGAGGCTATGAATCAGATGCCAAAATTGCTGCTATAGCGAAAAGGTTAGAAGTTTTAGAAGTGGGTAACACTAGTGGTAGATTGGAGCCTCTTTGGGAAGGCCAGAATAATAAAGAGCAATCCAATGCTCTATATAATAACAATAGGTTTGATAATCGTCAGAAGTTTGACCCATATTCAGAAACCTATAATCCTGGTTGGAGGAACCATCCGAACTTTTCATGGTCTAAGGGCCAGAGTCAGGGTCAGTCTAATAATTCTAATGCTCCCCCAGGTTTTGGCTATACTAGGAATACATCAGGCCCAGAAAATAAAACGACTATCTTAGAGGAATCTATTAAGATGTTAGCAAAAACTCAGGAAATGTTAGCACAAATCCATGTTAGTTTTCAACAGGAAACCAAGCAGAATTTTAAAACTAATGCTCAGAGCCTTGCTAAGTTAGAACTTCAAGTCGGCCAAATAGCTAAGACCTTAAGTGAGAGAGATGATGGTAGGTTTCCTAGTCAGACTAATCCCAATCCTAGAGGAGTTCATGAAGTAGGTACAAAACCATCGAATCAATTGAATGCTATTAGAACCCTTAGGAGTGGTAGTAGAATAGTAGACAATCAGGTAACCATGCCCGATAGTGAACATACTGTAGTTCACCCCTCAGGACCACTAGCTAAGGAAACTGATAAAATTTCTGATGATGCCAACTCAGTTCCTGAGAGGTCTGATTCTATGCCTAGAGCCCCATTTCCTCAGCTATTAGTACCAACAAAGAAGGAATCGAACTTTAATGACATATGGAGGTTTTTAAGCAAGTTACCATAAACCTTCCTTTATTAGATGCAATTAGGCAAATTCCTGCTTATGCCAAGTTCCTTAAGGATATGTGTACGCGAAAGCGAAAACTTAGCGTCCATAAGAAAGCCTTTTTAGCTAGTCACGTAAGTTCAATCATTCAAACACCACAACTCCAAAGTACAAAGACCCAGGTTCTCCTACCATTGCTTGCACAATAGGTAACTTCCGGGTAGAAAAAAGCTTTACTTGACTTAGGAGCCAGTGTGAACTTACTCCATTCCATGTATACTTACAGCTAGGACTTGGTGAAATGAAACCTACTCAGATGACACTGCAGTTAGCTGATAGGTCTGTTAAAATCCTCGAGGTGTTATTGAGGATTCTTATTGAGGTCGACAAGTTTATTATCCAGTGGATTTCGTGGTCCTAGATACCCAACCTGTCCCTGACCCAGAGAACCAGATACCTGTGATTTTAGGTCGCCCATTTTTAGCTACGTCTAATGCGATCATTAACTGTCGAAATGGTGTGATGAGTTTATCTTTTGGTAATATGACTATGGAGATGAACATTTTTAATGTCAGTAAGCTACCTCATGAGCTAGATGACACATGTGTTGAAGAGGTGAACATGATAGAAGCCTTAGTTCAGGAGTCATTACCAAACATTTTGTCTGAAGACCCATTAGAAAGTTGTCTATCCCATTTTGGTTTAGATTTTGACGACGATAGCACTATTGAACAGGTGAATGCTCTATTAGATTCTACCCCTGTGTTAGACACTGATAGATGGAAAGCTAGGTTCGAACCGTTACCAGTTTCTGAGACTACCCTAATTCCTTCTTTAGAAGAGCCCCCAAAGTTGGACCTTAAACCACTACCCGATACTCTAAAGTATGTGTTTTTAGGCCCATCTGAGACTTTACCTGTGATTGTAGCTTCCGATTTGGATAGTGATCAGGAAAGTAGGCTAGTAAATGTACTTCAAGACAATAAGGAAGCTTTAGGGTGGACTATAGCAGACATTAAGGGTATAAGTCCTACTGTGTGTATGCATCAGATTCATTTAGAGGAAGACTCCAAACCTTCTAGGGAGATGCAACGTCGACTGAACCCTAACATGAAAGAGGTAGTTCGAAAAGAGGTGCTTAAGTTGTTAGATGCGGGTATTATTTACCCAATTTCAGACAGTAAGTGGGTCAGCCCTGTTCAGGTTGTCCCCAAGAAATCAGGTATCACTGTAGTCCAGAATGATAATAATGAATTAATCCCAACCCGAGTGACCACGGGATGGCGTGTGTGTATTGACTATAGGAAATTGAACAAGGTCACAAGGAAGGATCACTTTCCCCTTCCTTTTATCGACCAAATGCTAGAGCGATTAGCTGGACATAGTCACTATTGCTTCTTAGATGGCTACTCCGGTTATAATCAGATCGTTATTGCCCCAGAAGACCAAGAGAAAACCACTTTTACCTGTCCCTTTGGTACCTTTGCGTATAGACGCATGCCTTTCGGGTTATGTAATGCCCCTGCGACTTTTCAGCGTTGTATGATGAGCATTTTCTTTGATATGGTAGAACGGTTTTAGAGGTCTTTATGGATGATTTTTCAGTGTTTGGTTCATCTTTGATGAGTGCTTGCATCATTTGACATTAGTGTTGACTAGGTGTAAAAAAAATTTAGTGCTTAATTGGGAAAAATGCCATTTCATGGTTAAATCAGGAATTGTGTTAGGGCACATCGTCTCTTCAAAGGGTATAGCGGTAGACAAAGCCAAAGTTGACCTTATTAAGACTTTACAGGTCCCAAAAACCGTAAAAGATATTAGGTCATTCCTAGGGCATGCAGGTTTTTACCGTCGATTCATTAAGGATTTTAGCTTGATTTCTAGACCTCTTTGCAATTTGCTTGCTAAAGATGGTAAGTTTGTCTTTGATGATGCTTGTTTAGAGGCTTTTGAGAAGCTTAAAACTTTACTCACTACTGCCTCGATAGTCCAGGCACCTAACTGGAACCTACCCTTTGAAATTGTGTGATGCTTCAGATTATGCTATAGGCGTTGTGCTAGGTCAACAAGAAAACAAATTACTCCATGTGATTTACTATGCTAGTAAAACTTTGAATGATGCCCAAATGAATTATACAACTACCGAGAAGGAATTTCTAGCCATCGTGTTTGCCTTGGATAAGTTTAGATCCTATTTATTAGGTTCTAAGATCGTAATCTATACTGATCATGCTGCTTTGAAATACCTTTTGTCTAAGAAGGATACCAAACCTAGATTGATTAGATGGATCCTTTTGTTACAAGAATTTTTTCCAGACATTAGAGACAAAAAGGGTGCAGAGAATGTAGTAGCAGACCACTTGTCTAGGCTAGTTGTTAGTTCCCCTAATAATTCCCTTCCTATAAGGGACAGTTTTCCTGATGAACAATTGTTATTTGTTTCCTAATCACCTTGGTATGAAAATATAGTGAACTATCTGGTTACTGGTCGAATGCCTCAACATTGGGGTAAGCAAGATAGTTCTAGGTTTTTATCCGAGGTTAAGCATTTCTTTTGGGACGATCCTTATCTGTTTAAGTATTGTCCGGACCAGATTATTAGGAGATGTGTATCTGAGAGTGACCAGTCTAGTATTATCTTCTTTTGTCATGAACATGCATGTGGGGGTCATTTTAGTGCTAAGAAGACTGCTGCTAATATTTTGCAGTGTGGATTTTACTGGCCTTCGTTGTTTAAAGATTCCCATAGTCATTGTGTTTCTTGTGAGCGTTGCCAGAAGTTAGGAACCATTTCCCATATAAATATGATGCCTTTGAACCCTATTTTAGTGATTGAGGTCTTTGATGTGTGGGGCATTGATTTTGTGGGTCCATTTTCTATTTAGTTTGGTTATCTTTACATACTTGTCGATGTACACTATGTGTCTAAGTGGATTGAGGTGGTTCCGTGTAGAACGAATGACCACGGGGTCGTAGTCCAGTTTTTGAAAGAGAATATACTTACACATTTTGGTACGCCGCGAGCTATAATTAGTGATGGAGGTTCACACTTTTGTAATAGACTGTTTGCTCTTTTAATGAAACAATACGGTATTACCCATAAAGTAGCAACCCCATATCACCCTCAGACTAGCGGTTAGGTAGAGGTTTCCAATAGGGAAATAAAACGTATTATAGAGAAAACAGTTAATCCAAATAGGAAAGACTGGTCGTCGAGGCTTACTGATGCCTTATGGGCTTACCGTACTTCGTTTAAGACACTCATTGGAATGTCACCTTATCGTTTAGTGTTTGGCAAGGCATGTCACCTGCATGTTGAGTTAGAGCATCGAGCATATTGGGCTATTAAGAACTTAAACTTTTCACTTGACAAGGCAGGAGCTCAAAGAAAGCTCCAGCTCAATGAGTTGGACGAGATTCATAGAGATGCATACGATAGTGCTAAGGAGTATAAGAACAAAATGAAACTTGTGCATGATAGGAGTATTTTACGAAAGTCATTTTCTCCAGGTCAAAAAGTTCTTCTGTATGACACTCGTTTGCATCTACTCCACTTTTACCAAAAATGGAGTAGTTCACATTCTATGAAGAATAAGGTTTACACTATCAAAGTCTGACGATCAATAACATAGTGACATATAGGGTAAAAAGACTCAAGACTCCCATATTCAATCCAAACTGTAAGAACACTGTTGCAAAAATTTTAGAAGTTAAAATTAGGAAATACAGATGGATCATCATTTTTTATATTTTTTGAAGCATAAATTTTATTAAAGTACTAAAGCACTATTACACGAGGGTGCATAATATCCTGAGATTCACAAATTACATTTAGATTGATAACCCAAGAATCTGCAGTAACATGATATTGGAGCACAATGGCATTCTTCAGATCAGAGTTGCATGGGAGGTGGATGTTGGTGTTGAAGGTGTCGAAGGTCGAAAAGCCTTCAGTCAATACTTTCCACAAGAAAAACTGTATTTTTGATGGACACGGTAGTGTCCATGGGAACTCGGATGGAAGTAGAGGTGTCTGATGCAGTTGACTGAAGTTGTTAATCATGCCTTTGTATCTTGGTGCTGCGATAAACTTCCTGAATGATATACGTGTACTCCCTTGTTTTTCGGCTTGATCCATAGCTTCGATGAGTCTTTAGCTTTGACTGAGTCTTGGGGTAAAATCTAATCTCAGCCCTCGAAAGATTAGTGCTAACAGCGCTATTACTAATGTTACTAAATAAACTATCTAGACTACTACAATACCTAATTAGATTAAGATCTAGTTAGGTTTATAACTTATAAATATGATTAAAATACAACAGAATAATAAAGTAGGAAATACCATATAGTCCTAGTAATAATATATTAGAGAGAGTCTAGTCCAGTTGACTCAGTCATGTGTCTGGTTGGTCCTATTTGGGAAAATATATTATAGTTTGGTCCTAGAAATTATGGTTTGGTCCTGGGATGACGTCATGGATGATGTAAATGTCATCTTGTAGTGGCAGAAATACCCTTTTGGGACCATTACGTCATCCTAGGATATATATAGTCAATTATCAAGAGAGAAGATATTATTTTCATATTTATTTTCTCTCACCTCCATATTTTCAGATCTACTTTCTCTTTCTTTTCTTCTTCTTTTTTCTTCTTGACACAACAATGGCATCTCCACGAGCAAACAAATGATGAAGACGATGAAGTTAGTTGTTGACGGTGAATACGCTGTTGCTGCTAATGTTAAATACGTTTGTTGTTGCTCATGTTGCTGATGATGAAGACGATTTACGACGAACTCATGTGTGCTGCTGCTGTTGCGGTTCTTGATGATAAAGACGAGCTCATCTGCTGCTGTTGAAGATATATTTGTCGAAGATTCATCTGCTGCTGTGAAATCAGATCTGAAATAAGGTTCATTGTGAAGGATGTTTTTCTACTCGTTTTGAAGATCTTAATTTTTTATGTTGAAGATCTTGATTTTGATGCCGATCTTTGATTTTTTGATGTTTTTTTTGTTGGTGTTGAAGACGACGAAGATGATGATGCTACGGTTCATTCCATAAATGAACTCTGTTTTTTTTTAGGTTTTTATATGGAGTTTTTTTTAGGTTTTTATATGTAGTTCATTTCTGGAATGAACTTTGGTTTTTTTTTTAGGTTTTTGTATGAAGTTCATTTTTGGAATGAACACTGGTTTTTTAAAGTTTTTATATGGAGTTCATTTATGGAATGAACTCTGGTTTATATAGGTGATTTCTGAAAAAATAAGTAGAAATTAACAGGAGTTCATTTTGACGAATGAACTGCTACAAAAAATAAGTAAAAATTAACACGGAAGGGTACTTTTGTCCATTTAATGTTTTTAAATAATTATGGACCAAACAATAAAAGCGTTTTCCTAAAGGACTAAACTGACACGAGCCCACCTAAAAAAGGATCAAACCATATTTTCCCAATACAAAAGTTGCAAGGGAATTTTCTAATTGCGAGAGAAACCAAAACAAAACTAAAAGGACTGGACTATGGGCCCATGGAGAACTGCACTTCGGTTGTATTGTTTAGTCATGCGACACATTTGGGAATTTCCAAGGGATTGTCCTGGTTGGGATGTTGCTGAACTGATGCTGCTGCTGCATAGAGATGCTGTCGGCGATGAAACTGAGCTAAAGCTGTTGAAGGTACTGTGATGCTGGCGGATAATAATACAGCATAAACATGCCCAATTGTTACTTTCTGTATCATAGTTTGTCTGCCTTGAACCTGGAACGAGAGATGCTAATGATGCTGTAGAGCTAAGATGTCGAAAGCTTGAATTTGTTGACAATACCAGCCCCCATATGCTGCATGAAAACTAATATGAAGAGGCTAGCAATCATATCAGCTGAATTCGACAAGCCTTAGGAAAGAAGTCAAAAAATCTGAATGTTGTAATGCTGATGTAAGCTGGTGCGCTGCTGCTGCTGCTGAGATCATATGATACATAGAAACACACTCATTCGGCACCTTCAAAACATAGATGACGATTGCTTGAATATGTTGATATTACCAGTCCCATATGCTGCATGAATACCAATATGGAGAGGCTAGAGAACAAAACAGTCGATGTAGAAATCCGAAGGAAGAGGTCCAATACGTCTGAAAAGAGGTGGACGAGAAGCACCATTTTCCATTGCCGAGCACAAATTTTCTAGGATAATTCCAATCAATTTTCAGGATATAAAATAGCCACGAGATCAACACCTTCTTTGTACAAGAGATGATCTAAATCGGAACCCATGTCTTCATCATAACATGGCTTCAGATAACACAGACTCAAAAAAACTTTGGAATACTCGAACCAATACCAATACTGGATAAAAGATCAAACAAGGACTTAAGAACTAGACGACAAGTTCAAAAGAACTTACAAAGAAACCTTCACTAAATTTTTTAGGAATCATCAGGAAACCTTTACTAAACTTTTTAGGAATCATCAGGCACAGAAACCAGAGTACCCATCGATTATAACAAACAGGTTCACATAGGCAGAGATCCTAGAACCTACAACTAACCAACTACAGAAGATGGAGATGGGGTAGCTTAATGAACAGTTAATGGGAACGGCTAAGGCAAGATAAAGTAGGTGCAACAGGTACGGATAAAGTACCAATAGATAAATTTCTGGCCTAATAGGAATGATAGTGGTATAAGCAACAAAATATAGGACAAGGGATTGAGAGATGATGGAGATTCGCCTTGAGTTTGGTTGATAAATGTTCTAAAAACTCAAAATCCTAATCTGAACCCAATTCAGAGAAATGTATCATTATTCATTAAGGACAAAGTATAGGTATCTCAATCTTCAAACCAAATCTAGAACCAGACAAGAGCAAGCTAACAGCATAGCATAGATATGTCAATCTTCAAAAATCAGATCTACACCTAAACGAACGCAAGCTAGCAGCATTAAAAAGCATGGATACCTCCCTTAGAATTAGAAGAATCATTGTGAAGTATGTTGATAACATGCATAACGGCATCAGCAGACGAACCTATTCAACTTCAATTAATCAAGGAAGCACCAGATTTTGTAGATAACGATTCAATGAGATGGGAGCAGAAACGGAACTATATCTGAAAAACTACCGATAATAGATTGCATCTTGGACGAATGAGGGAGGAGATAACAGATTTCAATCTTGAGCATCAGCATTCAGCAATTGAAGAATCTTAAGCAGCATCGAAGAATCAAAACAGCCAGTAGAAATTGAAAATTATGAACAACATCACACAATACAGAATCCAACGAAAGAAAGAGGACAATCCCATAAAATAATACTGTATCACATAGAACTAAACATTGACAACCCTAGGTGAGTTTCTAGGGCTGGTAATCTGAGGTTAGCCGGTGTCAAAATGAGAATTCATGGCTTGTTTTAGGGTTTTCAGAGGAAAAAAAACTCGAAGAGGGAAGAGGAAACGTGGGAAAGCGTTTTTTTCGGTGTGGTTTATCTTTAAATGAAAGCATGGACAAAAAAACATGGACAAAAAAATGAAAGCATGGACAAAAAAATGAAAGCATGGACAAAAAATCCGAGTACCTCTCCAAACACCAATTCTCACTTCCTCGGTTGCAACATACTGATACAGCTTGATTAACCAATCAAAGATTTGAATGAACTTTACTCATTTATAATAACTTGTAGTAGTTGGAACTAAACAGGATGATGAAGCTTCATTGTAAGCCATGCCATGGGGTTTGCATGCATATTTGAGAACAACATAGTTCAAATGCAAGAGTGCTATGCACCTCAAATTGCACCCAGGCTAGATCCTTCAAAATTCAAAGAGATGCAATAGTTCTTCGTCAACCGGAGTATGTTACCGGAAAATCTCTTGAGAAATTTGAAACTGCCGATTTCGACCATGTGGCAGATAGTGAAACAATAAATAGAGCAATGTACCTGTATCAGTGATAGAAGTTTATGGTCAGGATAAACAACTGAAAATAATTATCTTAGAAGAAAAGCCAATAGCATGTGAGGATGAAAGAAAGGTGGATAAATGGAATTTAGGTATTGTACAGGTTCAAGTTTTGTTGACAGATCAGAACTGTACATTCATTTTAAACCAGTTGTCGTTCCATCATTGAACAAAATCCAGCAAGAGAACAACTTGAACGAGAAGAAAGAATACTGAGCCAAATTTGGACATTGTCTCAGCATTTACAGATTGTAAAGTTAAAAAAAGCTGCAAGCCAGGCCTCGTAATGGAATACAGTACCAGGAAAATAAATAAGACGAGAAGCTGCCAAATATTTATAAATAAGCCTTCTTTAAAAGTTCAATGGACGAATTGCTGCAAAGCACCTTTGTATAGAATCAGAAAAGGATCTAATAAGAGAAGAAAACAACAACACAGCTGGAAACTGACACAATGCTTACTCCAACTACCATGGTTGAGCACGCACGCAAGGAGTTCCATGGCAGACGTGTCTAAAGGGGTTAAAAGTCCATGTGAGAATGATGTTTCAAACTTCACTCTAATGTAGAAAGACTTAATTGTCGCAGCGGGACAAAACGAACAATGTCCACCAAGTATTTTGTACAATAATTATATTGCAGTAGAGTGTATGATTAATCTAAGAAACTGTACTTCCAGCATGAGTAAAAAATATCCATTGAATCTAAATGATGCTAGTACACCTCAATATGACATCGATATACACAGAACAAGCATAGAGTTATAAATATCTTATGCAATAAACGATGGTCAAGAGGAAGGTTGGTGAAAGATTATACAAAGAAAAAAAGTTTACGCAATAAAATACAAGCTACATATTGAAGCAGACAAACTTAAAAATCGCTCCCCATATGGACAGTCATTTCTGGATGCGTTGATCATTGTATGGAAAAGTACTTTTTGATGGAACGAAAAAGTTTATAGTCACTGCGAATGCATAGCGAACTACGGTGCAACATTCTAGTTTTCATGCAAGAGAAACAATTTGATCAAATGACTCGACACACTATCAGTTCTAAGAGCAAGCACTATGACATACTTTTTCCAACAAATGCTCCACGCATCCTGGAAAGCTGTAGGGAACATTTCCACGAGGACAATGACGGACGCAAGGTTGCCTTTTAATTCTTTTACGTTTAAGACACCTTTTCTAAATAATTGAGGATGAATGTCTGGTTAAGCAATTATCCTATATCTTGTCACAACATCCTTAAAAAAGTAACTGAACTTAAACATAAATCTCCATATCCGGACAGTCTTAGGCTAGATGTAATTGTTCCCTACAGTGTCGCGCTAATATTTTTCCATGAAAAACAACCATAGTGGTTGATTCCATGGAATAGACCTTAGATATGAAAGACTTCCAAATCATAGAGCTTGTTTTAAGTTCTATTCCGCCTATAACACCAAAACGCAACCCTATCTCTGAAAACAAGTGATAAGCCTTTGCATGTACTTCATTTCGAAACTCATGGTATATAATCCTTGCAACAGACTAACTAGCACAAATATTCGTCACCGCACATAATAACATATCCATCAAAATGTAGTGAGATTGTGCAAAAATAGGAAATGCATTGTGCTTCCTCATTTCATGCCATCAATTTTCTACTAATAAATTAAACATCATGTAGAATTCGTCTTATCGGTGAGACCTCGGTGCAACTTTTTATGGCCTTGAATCAAGTCACAAAAACAAAATTATCATACAAGAAAAGGTAGTATATTAGTCCAATTAAAGAAGTGTAGTATAGGTATAACCACTAATTTGATAAGAGCAGTTAAAAGGTATTCAAGCACCAATCAATTACGACCACCGCAATGGCGCAACCAGCCAACCACTACATACACCAAACACCATCTTCTTCTTTTTTATAACTCACGAGTACAAAAACATGAAAGGACCCACTAATCAAAGTCATAAAGTTAATTTTCTTTTTCTTGATGGAAATAGTTCTGACCAGACAACTTAACTTACCTTTAACCCACTCTTATCAGATATGTAGTTATCCCTATCATTAACAAGTTTAAAATCGAATAGGATGCTCATTATCATAAAGCAGGTCAATACCTAACTATCTGAATCCCTCCTTCAACATGTCTTTCTATTGAGCTTCTTCTGTTATTATCAGATAGTTACATTAGTTTTTTCTATTTTTCTTGTGTTTATCAATCTATTTGTTTTCTAGATATTAGTCATTTCACTGACCAAGAAGGAAACTTACGACTGAAATATGGTTCCAGTCCTATATATAAACGTGATACGAGATTCATTAATTAGTAGTCGAGGTCTGTCTTAGTAAGTGTATGCTTAGGGGAAATTTCTTCATGATTACAGAGAGTCATGAATCAAGATCTTCTTATTATGAATTCAACTTCGGGTGTTGACTTTTTTAACACTTACAAAAGCAACATACCTGTTCTTTGCAGACTACAGTCTCCATTTGACTTTTGCTACGGAATTGTCTTCAGAAAATTCAGAACCTATAGAATGGCCATAGATAGATAAATAATATGGAAACCCCAACAAGTTGCCGAGCTAAGTGTTAATGGAGTCTTGAACAGGATAATTTACCAGCATGTCTCTCAATTGACCCATCCTGAGCACCAAAGCCTCGCAAGTCAGAAATTGTAAAATCGTAAATTCACATTTTCAGCAGAACCTTCATTTATCACAAAAGAAACATATTTTGAATGTTAGTTTGAACTACAGTTGTATATTTCCAAACAATTTTTCAGCACACTACTTATAGTAGGTTATGAAAGAAAAGTACATATATTCACCATTGCAAATGTAGCAGTAACAAACTACGCTGCAGATTTTATAAGTTTTTGTGCATGAAAAACAATTTTAATCAATTGACTCAATTGTCAATATAGTATCACATGTTATAGCAAACACTACGAGCTAGTTTTTTGTTGATCGAAGGGGAAGATATTATTAGATACACTCTTTTCCCAGTAAAGTTCTGAGGATGCCTAGAACATTGTACGGAGCTTCCATCCAGATGGGATATAAGAACTGATAGCATTGTGACGACATTTGAACTTTAAAGAAAAAATGAAATTATCCCAGCTGCCCGGATTTTTCCTTGGAAGACCATAGATATAGAAAATTCTACGGCTGATATGTTGGGAAGAATTTTGTAAAAACAAATTCCTGCCACCCACATCCTTCCGGACATATCAGCAATAGAAGTCTTCCGAAGTGCAGACACTAGGACAATTCCGTGGAAAAATCCACACACGAATTGTTTGGATGCATTATTACCCTATATTCAGAAATTTACCTGTCACAAATCACAATATCATTAAATCTCTTTCCCATCTGGACAGTCCTTTCTGGATGTATTGTTCATGTGGAAGAAATTGTTAATCAATGTCCCAAATGCAGCTAATGTACTACACATCGACATTCTACTTGTCATGCACGAGAAACTATTTGATCAAATTACTTAATATACTATACTATCATTTCTAGGAACGAGCACTGAGCCATGGAACTCTTCCTTCCCAAGTTGTTTGATAGATGGAAAAGTTGCTTTAATTCCGGATACTGTTTTGAGATAAATGATGATGAATGTCTGGATAGGAAATTATCCTATATCCGTTCACAACATCATTAAAAGTAACTGAATTTAGATATAAACCCACATCCGGAGAGACTTTGGCTTGATGGAATTATTCCATACAAATGTCGCGTGAAGTGTATCTTCCATGGTGAAAAGACTATAGTAGCCGCTATTCAATGCAATAAACCTCAGATGTGAAAAGACTTTCATATCATAGTGCTTGCTCTAAGTTCTATTCTCCCAAAACTCAACCTTATCACTTAAAACGAAAAATAAGCCTTCTGCTTGTACTTGATTTAACTCATAGTATACAACCCTTCCAACTTACTTACTACCACAACTATTTGCTGCCATCCATCAAAATACAGGTGCAAAAATATGAAATGCGTTGTGCTTCTGTTAATATCATGAATTTTCTACTTCATAAATTAAAACATCAAGTAGAATTCCTATAATATGAGTTAAATCAAGTACAAGCAGAAGGCCTTGAATCAAATCAAAGGAAAAAAAAAAAAAAGCATACAAGTAATTAACACAAATTTCTAAGCAAAAAGTCTAAAAATAATTAGAAAAAAAAATCTCAATTCACCTTAAAATCGCTTCAATCTTGTGAAATTTGGAGTCTAGTATGTAATCTAATAGCACCCCACCATAAAAACGAGCAAAATAAGACAAACCCACAATTTATTTCAATAAAAGATCAAGATCCAATACCTGGGGTGGTTTGTGCTTTCACAACAGGAATAGTAAACGCATTTCTGAATCGATTTAAGCTCAAATTGAAGTGAGAAACTTGAGATTTTATGGATTTGAACGGATTCGATTGTGAATCAATAAGATGAAAAGTGTCTAGAAGAGAGTACAAGGAATGATTTTGAAGAAATTTTGAGATTGTCAATGTGTTTGTCGCCATTTTTAGGGAACAGGGAAGAAGACCAAGAGTTAAGCGTTTACTGTACGTGCCCTTTGCTAATTATATACCAACGAAAAAGAGTTTTTACTTACACTCTCGTTACACTGAACCAACCTAAAATCCGGCCGGCCGGTGTTTCAAAACTCCTCCCAACTTTTGAAAGAACGTTTAAACACATTCAAGAAACTGTTTACATAATATGCTCCTTCTATACAAAATCAAACACAAATACGAAGATACACCCAGCGCAACATAAACAACTCCAAAGAAATTTAATAGAACTAATTTGAAGATGATACTATCATTATTACGTATGATGTGCATCGACCAACAATTCCCACTCAAATTGCTTTCTTGCAGCATAATAAGTTCCTCCAAATTCATACAAACCCCAAACATCTGGATCAAATCTTGCATTTTCCTCTGCCAGAGTCAACTCCGCGACATTCACAGCGACAATAGGAAACGTTAATCCTCGGTAGAAACAGTTTGCTCGAACGTTAGTTGTATTATCTTCAGCAAATTCGGGCACCCACATAACCTCATTGAAGTTCAAATGATTATCCTCTGGAAATGTTTGAACATCAAGATCATAGTAAGAAACCCAGTTACTAGGAACAGCTGGCTGACCAGTAATCATCCATGGTACTTCATCATCGGACGATCCAACACCAACACAACCGCAACTTTTTTCAAGCTTCGCTGATAATTCCAAAATTTTCTTCTCGAGAGCTTGTTTATCATTTTTCTCCCGTTCGAGTTGCTCTTGTAGATCTGATATCTCTTTTGTTGCCATATCGATGTCTGCGGTCCACTTGTCTTCCCTGTTCTTGAGAGTGAAATTCATAGCTTCTTGTTCTAAAACTTGTTTCTTAAGAGTTTGTATTTCAGCCTTCTGTTGTTCTTGAATTTTGAACCACGCAGGTAAATATGCAGGCAACCTGTAGAAAGGCTTGTCTAGATCTGCACGAGTCAAGTAATAGTATTTGAAATTATAAGGTCGGTTTGCTTCCCAACCTTGACAGTTTATCATCCTATCTTTAATGTTTTCATGTTGAATCTTCAAATCCGAGAAAAACTCTGCGTAATCACTTTCTTTATTGCTTCCCAAACAGAGATGTTTCGGAAAATGGTAGAACTCGCGATCACTGATATGATCATCGCTGATTTCTGCACCCTTATTTAATTCTTTGTTAACCCAGCAAACCCTAAAATGTGGGAATTTATAGTATATAAACAACTGAGGATCTCTATACCAGGACATAGTTGAGCTTAAAGTTATCTTCAAATGTAATTGTTTGAATAACAAGAGACAGAGTTTCAGATGAAATTTGCAGATTAAACAAAGACGTTAACAACGTGGTGATGACTAAGAATTGCTGACGATCCCCGCTCAAAGTCAATAGAGAGCCATTAACCATGATAGGTAAGCGTTAGGCCACTTGCACGCGTTGCACGTCGTTTTTATTTATATTTTTGAAACGGTTAAAATAACGTTGAATCTATTGATCAAGTTTGAAAGTTGCCACTTGCACGTCATTTGTGTGCGACTAGCGACGTTGAATCTACTATTGAGCAAATGGAATGGGTCTTCTTAAACAAAAATTGGGTCAATTGTCGAGATATATTTTTAAAACATAGTTCTAATGGACGTGTAAAATTTAATATGGGTGAAATGGACACCAAGAAAATACCAAGAATGAAACTGGATTCATTCTGGCTTAAACTTAAAAAATAGCGAGAATAAAACTGGAAGCATCCTGATGTAAATTAAAAATAAAAATGGTTCTTCTTACATATCTTTTTCACCCAGAAATTATTGATTTTGGTATATTTAACCAATTTTGTGAAGACGAAATTAGCTTGTTGGATAACTTGAGCACCAAGGCATGTTATGAAGCTCTGGCAGGTAATTACGCTACATTTGCTCATTCATATCAAGGTTATTTTTAGAAACTTCTCACCATACTTCCTTCATATTAAGGTTAGATGGACAATGATGTTTGTGTGTTTTGCAACACGGAGAACTAAACTGCTGATCATCTTCTTATTCGTTGTGACCATATAATTTCTTTTTTTTTTTTGCCTCTTCCAGCCACCGTGATGCAACTGTTTGTTGCTTGAGAGTAGAATGTTCTTAGAGGTCGCTGCAAAGAAGTTTTGGTTGTGGATCACTGTGCCATCGCATGGAACATTTGGAGCGAACAGAATGGTACAGTAATTGGAACAAGACGCAAATCTGTGGAGGAACTGATTGTTCGTAATATGCAAACCTGTTTTTCTTGGTTTTCTGACAAGGAGACTTTCAAGTCTATAAATTCTAACCAAATCATGCATAATTGGGAGCTTGTAATAACGGAAAATGGGTTATTTGTCCAAATATTTTAAAAACATGGTTCAAATGGACGAGTAAAAATTAGTATGGTGAAATGGACACTAAAAAAATAGTAAGGATGAAACTGGATTCATCCTGACTTAAACTTAAAAGTATGAAACTGGATGCATCCTGATGTAAATTAAAAATAAGAAAAAGTATTTGAAAATCGATAGGATGAAACTGTTTACATCCTGGCTATTTTTACATTTTTGTCCATTTAAACAGTATCAAAATCTAAATGTCATTTTCACCCAGGAATTGTTAATTTTGGTCTTTTTAACCAATTTTGTGTTGTAATAATTCGCATGTAATGCTGCCCTTTTAGAAAAATTCATCTCCTCGGGATTACGACTTCTTCTTTTCTTTTGCTTTTTCTGCTTGACATGGTTTGCCATTACATAACACAAGCTAACAAAACCCATATAATATTACTGATGACTCTATATAGATAGTTACACATTTATTTGATTGTTTAGCTCATATGATAACGCCATCGGATGTTAACAACACGGTGATGAGTAAGCTTGTTGGCGATGCTACACCAAATTTTAATCGTACCTTTTAATGGTACAACTTAAAAAGAAACAGTCTGTTATTCGAATGTTATCCCATATGACTTGTCAAGTTGGCGATCAAGCTTCAACCCCTCGACCCTCCGATAAAAGGTGGATTATTCTAGGAAGACGTCATTTGAACCAGTATGCTAAGGCTAAAACGTAAAACAAACAACTCAAAGTTTCCAGGGAACTTGGAGAAGTTGTGAAGGGTTGATAGTAGATCGCGAGTTGGGTCAACAACCGGCCAAAAATATTAAACTGCAGCGTTTGTTTGTCGGAAAATCCTGGGATACTATTCGATCTTTCTGCTGCAGTTGAGTTAAACTTTGAAGTATCTAATTATGGTCACTTTGCAACTGATGTGAGTTAGACGGAGGAGTGTAAATTTTTGCACCCCCCACGTTGGAGTCCAAGTACCATTTTCATGAATTCGATCACCAGGTTGTATAATGTACTTGATGTTGGAAAACCGTTAATAAAAAATAATTTTTTAAAGTTTTAATAAAAAATTATAATTTATTGTTTTATTTTGTGAATGAAACTTTTTAGTCCCACATCGTAGAGTTTCCAATTTTTAGTAGTTTCAAGAAACTATATAAATCTTTTAATCCCACATCGGGGAGTTTTTCTTCTTAAGTTGTATTTGTCAATTATATAAACAAATTCACTATTTTTGTCAAATCTATGGGAAAGGAGTTGCTCTTTATTTTAGAGGGACCCCTAAGGGAAAATATTTTTTCTTAAGAGTTCGTGATTTTCCTTAACGGTTTTTTGGGAGTTCCCAAGCTCAAGTTGAGCATCTACTACATATGCTAGTAGTAGGTGTAGTAGGGTGTTTTATCCTGGAGATATCCGTCCTGTGAGGGCTATAGCATCACTCTTGAGTGTAGCCGGGCACTAATGTCTTAAGGGAAACGTGTTGAACACGTGACTCACTCTGTTTTTCCAAAGTTTTGCCTTGTTGCTGTTGTGGAGATATGAGAAGCTCGTTCGTTTCGTCAATCGATCACTTCCATTATAAAGGCTCAGTCCGTCGGAACCTGACTTGGGAGGTTTATAGTTTACCTCCAGAGAGTAAGACCATGAGATGTAAATGAGTCTTTAAGAGGAAAAATTAGGTATATGGAACTGTAGAAAAATATTAGGCTAAGTTGGTAGCTAAAGGCTATAAACTAAAAGAAGGTGTATATTTCCTTGATTCTTATTCACATGTGACGAGATTTAATTACATGGAGATGCTAATTGTTATTGTTGTCATAAACAAATTAGAGATACATCAGATGGATGTTAAGACAGCTTTTCTAAAATCGTGAATTAGATAAAGAAATTTACATAGACCAACCTGAGGACTTTGTAGTGAAAGGTTATGATGACAAAGTTTGTAATTTGAACAAAATTTTGTATGGTCTATAACATAAGCACGTAAACAGTGACACGGAAAATTGGATCATGTGATAATGTGTAGTGGATTTAAGTTAATGAATCTGACAAGTATATTTACAAGTAACTTGTTAAGGATGCCTGTGTGATTGTATGCTTGTATGTTGATGATATGCTTATACTTGATACAAACATAGATGTGATTAATACCACTAAAAACATGCGCTGAATGAGAACGTTGACTTGAAAGACTTAGGCACTGTTGATGTAATCTTAGGGGTGAGGATTAGAAAATAATCTAACATATGTAATCTTAGTCATTCTCATTATTTTGAATTTGTGCTTAAGAGATACAATCAGTGTGATTGTAAGCCTTCTTGTACTCCGTACGATTATTCTTGTAGACTCAAGAAAAAAGGGTAAGGGAGTATCTTAACTTGAATACTCAAGAGTTATAGGATGTCTGATGAATTTAATGAACTGTAAGAGTCCAGACATTTCCTATATTGTGAGTAAGTTAAGTAGATATAATTATAGTCCAGAGCAATAGCATTCAGATGCACTGAGTAGAGTATTATAGTACCTAAAATACTCTATTACCTTTTATTTGATTTATCAAAGGTATCTTGCTGTCCTTGAGGGACTTTGTGATGTAAACTGGATAGTTGACTCAGAGGAGTCTAAGCCTACGAGTGGATATGTTTCACTCTAGTATCAGGGTTTGTTTTTGGAAGATTTACAAAACAACATATATTGCTCAATTCATTATGGAATCTGAGAGTATTGAGTTAGATAAAGCACGAGAGGGGGGCGAGTGCCTAAGATGTTTTTTAGAAGACATTCCTCTCTGGCATAGGCCTGTGCCAGCTATATCTATACATTGTGTTAGCCAAGATATAATAGCTAAAGCTGAAAATAACTAATCTCAATCGGCGTTATTTCCATTGATTGGATAAAGTCCAAGGAGAATATCGCGCAATCTTTGACGAAAGGTTTATCCCAATAGATAGTTAGAAATGCATCGAGGGGGAAGGGCTTAAGCTCATAAATTAAACTTGCCATGAAGGATACTCAACCTTGCTGACTGGAGATCCCAAGATCAAGGTTTTGAATGAGACAACTAATTTGTGGTGGGTAAAGGTAAACACTATCAGAGAATTTTATTCTCTGTCCCTTCCCTATGGTGTAGACGTGATAGTGTGACTGCATGTGAAGGATGACTTTTAAGAAGTCTTAATGAGTTCTATAGTTTCAATTTAAGATTGAAGTGGGGTGTAGCAATAACACTCTTTATGGAAACTCACCTATCTGAATGAGGAAGTGGGCCGCTTCCTATGAGAATATGAGCTTTGATTCTCTAGAGCATTCTGAGAAACAGGATATGTCCAGGGCCAAATTGGACAAAACGACACGAGCTTGGCAGCAATTTTGGATATATCACCCGTGGTTGTTATCGCGAATTACATCAAATGCTAGTAGTTCAAGACATAGTTCACCGTCTTAGCAAGTAATTCCGGTAATATCTCACTAAGCAAAGGTTCAAGACCTCATGGACACCTCTGCCTAAAATGGTATTTCCTGCGCTTTTTATGTGATTTTCGTTTTGATGGTTTTGGTATTACTGGAACTTAGGACCTAAAGGTCACTAAGGGTTCACTAGTTCATGCTTTTTCACTTTGGTGAAAGATACCTATAGTCTCACCATGTGAGAACTAAAGATGAAAGCTCTCAATATTATTATGATTTATGCAATCCATAGTATGACCCTGGGGTCAACACACTTTTGTGTGAGGGAGAGGACGTAGAAATGACTAGTATGATTTCAACACTTGCACGATCAGTCTGTTTGGATCGTGAGGTTGGGATGTTGATTTACCAAGATTTATCTGTGTTTTCATGTTTTATTGAGTTTTCATTCATGTGGGGGATTGTTGAAAAACGATTAATAAAAAAATAATTTTTTAAAGTTTTAATAAAAAATTATAATTTATTGTTTTATTTTGTGAATGAAACTTTTTAGTCCCACATCGTGGAGTTTCCAATTTTTAGTAGTTTTAAGAAACTATATAAACCTTTTAGTCCCACATCGGGGAGTTTTTCTTCTTAAGTTGTATTTGTCAATTATATAAACAAATTCACTATTTTTGTAAAATCTATGGGAAAGGGGTTGCTCTATTTTTAGAGGGACCCTTAAGGGAAAATATTTTATAGCGTTTCTTAAGAGTTCGCGATTTTCCTTAACGGTTTTTTGGGAGTTGCCAAGCTCAAGTTGAGCATCTACTACATATGCTAGTAGTAGGTGTAGTAAGGTGTTTTATCCTGGAAATATCCGTCCTGTGAGGGCTATAGCATCACTCTTGAGTGTAGCCGAGGAAACGTGTTGAACACGTGACTCACTCTGTTTTTCCAAAGTTTTGCCTTGTTGATGTTGTGGAGACATGAGAAGCTCGTTCGTTTCGTCAATCGATCACTTCCATTATAAAAGAGCTAAGTATCAATAACTTTTGCTTATTTTATTTTTTCTTATTTTGATTGTTGCACCCAACACTTGAAACTGAATCCTACAGAACTACTGCCAGCCAAACAAGATAATGAGATCCTAAATATGGTATCTGAAGTATGTCGGCCACTCAAAAATTTGAGCCTATGGAGGTCTGCTAGGTGGTAAAATGTACCGGAAAACTCAATTCCACCAACAGTTGAAATCTTCGTTTAACTTCCTCTATTGATTCCTCAACTTTTTAATGCAACTGAATATGATCTATCCCCGGCAACAAATTCATAAGAAACACCATTAACATCAACCAAGATAGTGACCATATGTGAGCATAAATCTCATGATTGATTTGGAAAGCAAATAGACTGACTTGCACATTAAAAGCTTTTATAGACAACAAATTTCTTGCTAACGTTATAATAATTTCAGATGAAGCAACTGATATAAAATTTATATTCACATTTATGTCTTTTACAAAAGAAGTTTATTAGCTGATGAAGTATTATTACAAAGATTTAATGTGCATGATTTATGTCTTCTTTGAATGACTGACACGATCTCCATGGAGACTTCACCACAAAACCGAAGTCATCAACAAGTAAACCTGATACAGCATCAACTAGAAGGAGGTCAAGGACAGTAAACCGGAAACCAGCCTTCTGCAAGATTCTTTGTCTGAGAGGATAAGTCATTATGACGGTAGATAGATACCTTCAAAATGAAAAGATAAGATTGGAAATATGAGATGCAGTAACTCATACCACCATTAAAAATGTACAATTATACACAAAAAAATTCAACTGAAAGGGTTTAGATCTATAAAAGGCTTACAAATGGAGGAAGAACAGTAGAACAACATTGAGATGTAAAATTATAGAGGAACAAAATCAAAATGAAATGAACCTATTTTAACATTGAGATCTATCACCATGTATTCCATTTCCTTGCATAGCAGAAGCAAGAGTAGTGAAGAGAGTCTGTGAACTTTGGAGGACACGGGCGGCGCTGGAGCCATATATATATATATATAGTAATTGCAATAGGGTTTACTGTTTAGTTTAGGTTCCCTAGAACACCACTTGATTTCTCCTTTAATCGAGACCGTTCATTATATCTAACGCCCTGTAACTAAATTCAGTCAGAAATGGCATTTTCAGATAAACGTGTTTGTTACATAAGCACTAAAGTTCAGCTGGTTAAATGTCTCTAAAAGATAAAATTACCAGATCATAATGGTAATGTATTAAGAGTATCAGTGGGCACTAAAACACACAACACCTATCATGGCAAACGGCACATTAATACCCAGGCAACAGGATCAAGGAACTACAAAGTCTACTATCTTCATAGGATGGACTGCACCAACAACCGACGGAATAAAAATGAACTCGATGGAGCTTCAAAAGGCAACCCAAAACCAGCGGGAGCATAAATCATATGCAAATTCGGTGAAGGAAATGTACTAAAAGCAATTGCAACACCACCAAAAGATAACCACATCAATTCTAGCAGAATCATGGGGATTACTGATAACAACAAGAATTACTGTTCAACACCAATGGTGGATTTGGTCCGAAGTCGACTCACAAGCACTACTAACTCTGGTGCAATCACAAGAACCAAAATCATGGTACCTATCGGATATGCTAAAAGAAATCAAAACATTCGTGCAAGAACTTCCAAGCTGCAAACTCACACACACTCTAAGAAAGGCGAACTAGGCTGCAGACATACTAGCAAATAAAGAAGTTAAAGATCAATTGCGAACCAATACACCAGGTACAACAACTAGTTTGGAATTCACTTGTCCAACCTTTCTACATCAGATTGTATTCAATGACATATAGCCCCAAAATTGGATTGTGCCAAAATCCTTAATTTTTTGAATTTTCGATGCAAAAATAATCAGTAGTAAGTGAAGTTTACTTAACTTCCTATTACAATTGGTAGTAAATGAACTAACATAATCAGTAGTAATTGAAGTTCATTTAACTTCCCGATTACAAAGTGAATTTTGCTAAAATCCTTAAATTTTCATATTCTTTAAATAAACATAATCGGTAGTTTCATAATGTTTGTAATTTACCGATTATGATAGTAGCCCCAAATTATAAATTTTCAAGAACCAATGAAATTTTGAATTTCTCTATTTTCACAATCGGTAGTTTTAGGATGTTTGTTATCTACCGATTGTACAATCTGTAGTTTCGTGATATTTATTATCTACCGATTGTGGTAGTAGCCCAAATTCAAAATTTTGGAAAACCATTGAAATTTGGAATTTTTCTATTTTCACGATCGGTAGACATGGGTGGATTTTATCTATTGTGCATAAAATTTAGCACATAAAATTGAAGCTTTTAACGCAAAAATAATCGGTAAATAACTATCTATTTTACCTACCGATTATGGTTGATGTTCTTAAGAAATGAAGAACATTAACCATAATCAGTAGATGAAATCACCTTTATATCTACCGATTATGTTTCTGCAACTTTATCTTAGAAAATTTTCCTATTTTGTTTGTTTAACTCGCTTTTTTTTTTTTTAATATTCTAAGTTCCACTTTTAAGGTTAATGAATTTTGGGTTTTGATTTTAAACAATTAATCCTAAAGTTTGATCGACAATAATTTGTTTCAACCATTATTAAAACGATGGAAAAAAAATCAATCGTTAAAATAGTGAACATTGAACCCTGAAGTAAAAGAGGAATGTTATGATTAGGTGGAGGACAATATAAACAATTTCTATTTTAAGACACCCCATAGCCATCTTCCGAGGTCGTCGCATTAAAAATGTCATGTTTAAAAGCCTGGCTTAATTGGGGTGTACCCAATTTTAATTGGACTCTTTTTAAGGGCTAAGGGGGAATCCTAATGGGTAAAGTTACAAAACTACCCTTACCCTTTATAATTCCTATTACCCTAAAATCAATTTTCATTTCATCTTCTTCTCTTATTTTTCTCCTCCACCTCTACCTTACGGGCTCTCCTCCATCCCCCACCACCGAAACTCGTCGATTAATTCGTCATAATCGTCGATTTAAAAATTACGATTAATCTTCAAACATGGATCCGTCGCGAACTAGGGATAGTCGTATGAAAGACGCTAATACAAAACCCAATGTATACAACCCCGGATTTGCAAAATTAGTTCAACAAAAAGAGAAGAAAAAAATGGTTGAAGACGAAGAAACCGAAGCCGCTGAAAAAGGAGAAATGGTGTGATTAAGCAAGTAAGGGCCTACTTCAACTCACTCCAGTACTTCAATTTCATGTTTGCATGTCAAATTAGGTCGGAAAATTCGAATTTGTGAATTTGCAGTTATTTAGCCGGCAAGGTGTTTGTTCCACGACCTTTCCGACATTTCATGTTAAGGGTCAGTCGGAAAGCTCCTAAGTTGAAGATCTTTCCGTCTGTAACTCCTTTTATAGGGTCGGCAAGTTATTCAACCTAGAAGCTTGCCGGCGGTAGTTTTTTTTTCCTCGGTGGGTTATAATTCAAATACCCTGCTGGCTGTATTTCAATTTTTTATTGTCTCCGGATGCCTTAAATTTTGATAGTCGGAATGGTATTTGAATACCACCCTGCCGGCTTTATGTTAGTCGGTATTGTTTTGATCATAGACCCTGCCGACTATTGATGTTGAAAATCCTGTGTCCATAGTTGTTATAAGACAACGGGTTATTTGAATAAGACCCTATCGACTATACTTTTGCGATCATGTAGTTTAGAGATCGACCCTTCCGGCCATTATTCTGTCGGATTGGTTGTATATGTCGACCCTGCCGACTTATGTATTTTTCTTAATTGTTCTTGTTAAGGTTGCAAAAGGAAAATAAGAATGTTGTTACTCCTCCTTCAATACCTCCTCGTGTTGGTGAGAAACTCTTCACTGCAACACATCGAGGGGCATTGGTTGTGCCGGGAACGCTCAAGATCCGTTTACGGAATGATTCTCAACCACCACCGGAACCAAATGATTAAGATGAAACCCTAGATGAAGACCAAGGAAGTCCATCGGGTAGAAGAGGTAATGATGATGATGTTGTTGAAATAACTCCGGCAGCTGGAGGAGGCAACAATGATGATGATGATGATGGTGATCAAGACATGCCACCTGTTGGAGGAGGTAATGATGATGATGATGATGATGGTAATGGAGATAAAGATAAGGATATAGAATATGAAATTGTTGAAGAGGAACAGTAAGAGGAAGAGGAACATGAAGAAGAAGAAGGTGGAGAACAAATCCAAGTTGTAACTGCAATCGCCGAAAGACCAAAGAGAGTTATATCTAAACCAGGTGATTCCCACATGCCTCCCTCTCACTTAAAGGTTAAACTGAAACCAGGTAAGCCTCTAAAAGGAACTCCAGAAGATGGTGGACATGTTATTTTTGGATACAAAGACTCATGGGCATATGAAATCCAAAATATTGTCTAAGTAATCTCAATCCGGCTTTGTTTTTTATTTAAGTGTATCTATCTTAAATTTTTCTTCAAATGTTTGTATTTCTTTTCATTTTGTGTTTTGGTATTTAGGATCAAAAGCATGCCATCCGTCTCTTGAGGCGCCAAGCTTCATGTTCAGTGATTAAAAATTGGTCACTTGACGAGGAATTTGACGAGGTTCAAGTGATTGTAAATCACTTCGGGTTGTGGCCTGCGGTGGAGAGTTCGAATAGTGGGTATGATAGAGTTACCGTATCTGCATTCAGTGAGAGGTTCTATGGAGAGACTGATACTATATTATTCCCATTCAGTGAGATGGAGATAACTCCCGATGATGCTCATCAAATTCTACGCCTCGAGGTTGGGAGAAAATCAATCAGTGAGGTCTTCGATTAAAGCATTTCTTGGGCCAATATCTTTGAATTGACCAAAGTTTTGTTCGGTTGGAATCAGATTCAGACGGAGTCTATGCTTGTGGTTAAGGATGGTCATCTAACCAAGAAGTTCAATCTGAAGAAGTTGAAGGTTACATTATCTTGGACCAAGAAAATCTATGATAAGGAAGAAAGTGTGGACTTGGTGCGAATCAATGCTACCGCAGAAGGTTATTTGCTAAACGTCCTAGGAAATGTATGTTCCCCGACAGTTACGGAAGCTTGGTCGACGCCAGTTTTATTCAACTATTGCATCCCTTAGATCAGATTCCTGGGTATTCTTGGGGTATTGCGGTGGTCGCCTTATTGAACAATGAGTTGACAAAGGATTCAAAGGCACTCACTAAGCAAGTTAACGGAAATATATGTCTCTTCCAGGTAATTTTATTGCGTAAATCATTTATTTTTGCAAAATGCTTGTAATGTAAGATTCTTACTAAACTTTGTGTTTTCATAGGTTTAGATATATGAGAACTTCCCTACTTTAGTGAAAGCCAACCCCTACGTCGAAGTGAATGAGAATGTTGCGATTAATAAGCCAAGAGGACAAAGATACAGTTTTAAGGGTGGTCAAGATAAGGAAATACCGCAACAGCTTATCAAAATCCGAATCTCCATTGACAAATTTACTGCGGATGAGGTAATATTTGATCCGTATCGAGATGCTAGAAATCAAGGTTTAATCCAAAGGAGAGATGATGTTGCATTATACTACGGTCCCTTGTTGTTCACCCATGGATTTTTAATGTACGGTCCACATCGGGTAATGCGACAATTGGGTTACGTCCAAGAAGAACCCCATTTAGATGATGAGCAATTCTTTAAAGTGGTAAGGAATGACCGCACCACGTCGCAAAAAAAGTATTAAGGTTGCTTACGCTCCAGCACCAGTTAATGATCATTGGAACGACAGAAGTGACCGTAAAGTCGATACGAGTATTTTGGAAGAGGTGACCAGAAGGTCATGAAGCTCATAAGAAATACATTCTGTGGTACTTGGGTTGGGCTCGTCCTACTGTGATTAGGGAACAGACTTTTGAAGAATTGGCTCGTAAGAGGAAGATGGCAGCTAAAGACCCAGCAACAAGTCTTAAGTTCTTTGTAAGTATTATAGAGTTGCTTTTACTGTTTTAAGATTAAATTATCGAATCATTCTATTAATTTCTTGTTGTTTAATTGAAAATAGAAGGAGCATTTGATGAGTCTTGTGAGGGTGATGTGTTGCGCGATAGAAAGAGGAGATCCTTTGTTGATTGAAGAGCAACGCAAGCACATTGACTTTGCTAGAAATATTTACAATGAGTATGCCACCGAATTGTTCAAGCAAGCTGATGCTGAAGTAAAGAGGAAAGCACAAGCCAGGAAGGAAGCATAAGCCAATGCTGAAAAAAAGAGAAATCATTCCCGTGGTGGTGAATGTAGTAGTGGTGGTGCTCCTAAACGGGGTCGTGGTCGTGGTGGTGAATGAGTGCATTCCTAGTTTATTTCTTTATGTTGTGGTAGACAAATGTTTTGTTAAGATTTATGAGACATGTTTTCGTATTTTGGACAAAAAATGTTGGATTTCTAGTTGTTGAATGAATGGTTTGTTTAGCTATGTAAAGTTTCAATAGTTCCGCCGGCATGCTTTTATTAAGTTACATTGTCGACTAAACCAGGACCGGCAAGGTTATGAACTATCAGACTGCCGGCCCTGACAGCAGAAATGGTGTAGTTACCAGCATCAGCAAGGTAAGCAAATTCAAACCTAGCCGGTTGTTTTACAGCCGACAAGGTATTAAATTATCGACCCTGCTGACTATGTGTTGCAAAAAATACCTTTTCCTGATGCCTTAAAAGGATAAGGTCGGCAGGGTTATAAAGTTACTACTTTGACAACTATATAAAAGCCGGCACCATAATGACCAAATACCTTGCCGACTAACATACATAAAAACTGAACTCTTGATGCCTAAAGTATGATAAGGTCGGCAGGCAAACAGTAACCTTGACAGAGAATTCAAAATTTAAATTTTTGCAAGTACAAGTGCATTGATTGACTACCATAACGGCCAAATTTGGGCACCATCCTATAAATAAACTACTTCTCTCCACAAAACAACACAACACTATTTGCATATACTCTCCAAAGCTCATATCATCATACACTCCATCTAACTCTCCCAATACCTCTATATACAACAATGGCATAATATGATTCATATGAAGATTTGGCAATCACCAAAGCGTGGTACGCGGAAATTCGAGTTAGACATCAGTCCTCCGTAAGGGTGGATGTCGTAACCTTTTAGGATAAGGTACACAACAATTTTAGGCAAGATTTTGGGAATCCTAATGGAAGAAGTGTTCAACAAGTCCATGATAGGCACCTAGTCAACGAAAATGCGATACTTGTTTTTTTAGCTCTCCAAACCCGTATTTTTAACGCTACCCACTTCAACTTGTCCATTGAACAATTTGTATGTATGTTTGTGGTTTATTTTACGTAATCCATGTTGTTTTATCTTCCTACTAAACACCACTAAAAAAGTAAGTTTGTGTTTTATTTTTGTAGCATGAAGCCGTGAAAGCGCGCTACTTGGAGGAAAAGGAAGAAGCATTCGCATTCGATGCAAGCTATCACTTCATGATATCCAAAATCCGGAGTATGCAGCGAACTTCATGGAGGCCGGAGATGAATGAGATTCCTCCAACGAAGATTGATGGTTTAGTGTAGGTTTTGTGGGTAGATTTCTATGTAAACCCTCATGAGACTATAACTCGTCCAGTAGGGTCGCCTAGGGGTCCAAAGGCTTGATGCACATGCTAAGTGCATTCGATTTTCCGTCGACAAGGAGTTAGATTTAATGTTTAAATCAATGTAGTAACCAAAATTAAATGAAGTGAATTACATCTTGCCATATTTTGTTTTCTGTTTAAAGGTCGGCAAGGTGACAATGCCGACTATTGCACCGCCGACTATGTTAGAGAATTTATTTTCTGTCGACTTTCGTTAGCCGGCAAGGTAAGAAATATTTACATGCCGACTATAGTATGGCCGGCAAGATGAGAAATATTTCGGAATGTTTTTCATCCGTATACTTTTCCGGCCATGTGTGGTCGGCATGTTCTTCATCCGCAGACCGTGCCGACCATATATGGTCGTCTTGTTCTTCATCCGTATACCTTGCCGACTTTGCACAAAATTTAAACTAGTTTTGGTTGTACTCTTGAGACAAAAGTTTTAATCTACTCCATTCATATTTTCAAAAGTTTTAATCTACTAAGTTAATTCAGCTAAACTCAATTAATTAACCTAATCATAATTTTTAGTGTTAATTAAACACGGATATATTAACCATTTTGAAAATACATGGTTAAGGGGTGGCCTATTTTACTTCTAAATGTCTTGGATTTTGTCTCATTAGGTATACCCTAATTAATCTGGGTATATCCCAATCAAGTTAGGTTTAAAAGCTCCTTTCCCCAAACTTTTAAAAGTTTGGGAATTTTGAAAGTGCTTTGAGTCAAAAGCATTACCAAACCAAAGCCTTTTGTTAAAAAATAAAAATAAATAAAAATATTACCAAATTTCTTGCTAATTTTATAATAATTTCAGATTAATAGAATTTGTATACACATTTATGTCTTTTACAATCATATTAACAAACTTTATTAGCTGATGAAGTTTTATTACAAAGATTTAATACATGGTTTATGTCTTCTTTGATTGAGTGAGACCATCTCCAATGTGAGTTAATCATCAACAGAGACCACCGTCAACAACAAAGAAACATGATGCAGCATCAATTAGACACAACAGACACAAGGAACCAAAAACCAGTGGTCTTCCGAAGTCTTTGTCCGAGAAGATAAGTCATTGTGACAATAGATAGACAGATACCTGCAAAAAGAAAAGAAAAAATTGGAAACCTGAGATGCATACTTTCTAAAAACTCGTACCACCATCAAATTATAATAACTGTAAACAAAAAAAAAAAAAAAAAAAAAAAAAAGGAAATCCAATTCAAAGAGTTTAGATTTGTAAAAGGCTTATAAATGGAGGAATAACAGTAGAACAACATTGAGATGTAAAAGTATGAAGCGACAAAAACAAAATGAAATGAACCTGTTTTAAGAGACCCTGTTGTGGAAGATTACAAAAGTAAGGATCTATCACCATGTATTCCATGTCCTTTCGTTGCAGAAGCAAGAGTAGTGAAGAGAGAGTTTGTGAACTTTGGAGGACACGGGCGGCGCTGGAGCCATATATATATATATATAGTAATTGCAATAGGGTTTACTGTTTAGTTTAGGTTCCCTAGAACAACACTTGATTTAGCAAAAAAAAAACAGACCGTTCATTATATCTAACGGCCTGCAATTACAGACTAAATTCAGCCAGCAATGGGCGTCCGGATGTGCGTGCTGAGATGAAGGCTAGCAACTCTGTAATCAATCTCGTTGGAGCGTAGATTTAAGAATTGAATTTAATTTGTTGCCTCATCAACTGCGATACATAAGATTAAGATGTCGTGTGACCAGAAAATGAACACCCCGGCATTAAGTTTTCTTCACATCAGGATCATCCTATTTAGATTTTTGGATCCCAAATATCATTGGCCAACAACATGCCAGACAAACAAGTCTAAATATAACAGGCATTCGTCTGATGCATGTCAGTCCAAGACTCTAAAGTTTGAACTAGTGGAGTGTTCCTAGTAGGTGGCGAAGATTGGAGCTCAAGTACCATTTCCCCTTCATGAATTTCATCTTAAGTTTTATTGGAAAACTCGATCACACCAATAACTGTATTTGTTTCCATTATTGATTCATCAATTTGTAAACTAATTTTCAATGCAGGAGGGTATGGATTTTTTCCCAGGAAGAAATCATAAGGAACACCATTAACTTCATTCAAACTGCAACCTCGACTTTTTCTACAACCGACATCCTTTGTATCTCTCTAGCTTTCAACTGTGCATTATTCATGAACTAGAACCGCTCGTGCAATCAGTCCAGCCTCTGCCTGGCTAAGAAAATGATACCCTCTCAGGAGTAGGTATAGCATTGTCCTCTTATCTTCTTGACATAAGAGAAACTAGCATGATGGAACCTCTCAAAGAAGGCTCTATTAAAATTATGAACAAAAAAGAAATGGATCTTCCCAGTTGATAACGATAAACTGGCAACACAAAATCGTCAATAGCAAAAGTGGAGTTTCTACCTCCTAAAGTTCAATCGTAGTTGACATTTCATAGAGAACATGGTTTTCACAATTAAAGTCTGACAATCAATAAAACGTAGGGACTTGTAAAGTAACAAACTCAAACGGTGGAAATGCAGATCTTTCTGACAAATGGAAGCATGAAATCATTTATACACATATTTATGATTCAACTGAATTACTTTAAACAAAACTTTCTTAACATCTGGAGTCACACCTCCAAAAACAAAGCTTCCCCTGCAATAGAAAGTTGGTCAGCTGCTAGAAAAACACTTCTGATTTCCACACCAAATTCATCTATCTAGATCACCACATGCAAAAGGTAAACCATGTTATTTCCACACCAAATTCATCTATTTAGATCACCACATGCAAAAGGTAAACCATGTACGCAGATCATACCTGCCAATTCACCAGGGATTAACATAAACTAGTCTCCGCTGGTTACTAATTATAATGACAAACTATGAGATTCATATTCTGAGTGGCATATTCAGATTGAATTAATGTAGGATATCAATTCCTTGGAGAAAAACAGCAAGATACAAAACCATGATAACTCTACAAATATAGCTCATAAGCCCGTTGCAAACAAGGCAGAATACCAACCTTCATTCCAGATGATACAATCCCGCGGAGTAATAATATTCCATAACTACAAATTCGAAGAAAGAGCACCTGCAAGAAACAAACCACCAATGAAAATTGCTCATATGGAATGCCATTTCTGTTTGGGGAATTAGGTCCGTAAAAGCCTATTTTTCAGTTAATGAGACGTGGAACTGTATTTCGTGTAAACAAATTATTCCCAAATCAAACTATGAAACAACTCAGGGATTCCCGCTTATACAATTTTAACAAATATCACTAATTTTTAATAGTTATTTTAATAATTTTTAAGGTTTTATGTTTGCATCTCAGAAACATATACCAAGAGAGTTTTTACCTTCAGCCTGTCAGGTTAATTTGCTTTCTTCTCGTCTAATAGTTCAGATAAGGTTGCAACATTATCAGCT
This sequence comes from Papaver somniferum, assembly GCF_003573695.1. Lineage (NCBI taxonomy): Eukaryota > Viridiplantae > Streptophyta > Magnoliopsida > Ranunculales > Papaveraceae > Papaver > Papaver somniferum. The sequence continues at coordinate 6,468,535 of NW_020618825.1, forward strand.
TGAGTCCTCAATCTCAATCTTTGCTTCCACCCTTTCCCTTGCTTCCAAATTTAGCCATCACCTTCCTCACTTCCTTACAAATGCCAAGACAATTTCTTGGTACAAGGCTAGAAGTCCTTATATATGTTCTTTCTTTCCAAATTCAACCAACCCTTGGTATCATTTTCGCTTTCATGAATTTGATCATGAGATTGTACAATGTAAGGATCTCTTCCTTAACTTCTTAACTGATTCATACTATCCTCAGCCTCAGGATTTTACTATCCTTCATTAACGCAACAAAAAACAACTTTTCTAATAATCCAAGGAAAAGAGGATTCCGGGGAACAAAGCCACGCATTAGGTGGTTATGGGAAGAAGAACTTTGGTGGATGATGGTTTCCATGATGTATGTATGTGTTATATGTGAGAATGAAGTATCTAATTCACAGGATATTCATTTTTTTTAGCGGAACAAAAGAACAATATTAAGATTACCATACTGGCGGCTACTCATCCAAATGTGACTACAAATCATGGATGCATCTCTGTAGCTGTCTTTTCGTCATCAGGCCATTCTGATGATATCTCCCTTATCCCAAAAAAGATCCGATCTACTAGCAGGATGAGGTTCTTCATAAACAACATAGATTTGTGAGGATAAGTCATTGTGACAATGATTTGATAGATCTGTGTTTCTCTCTTTGATCTCCATGGTATGTGTAACGGTTCCCACATAATACCAAAACTCAAATCAAAATCCTGATTTGGGAAAAAGGTAGATTTCAGTAGGCAGAGAACTCCGGTTGCCGGTTTTTCTTTCACCGCCGCCTCACTCTGACTCTCACATTCTGTAAAATAGAACTATTTCTAAAATGCTAGGGTTTTGTCAATTTATACTCCACAACTAACTTTTATGATTTACTATAATACCCTTGAAATAACCTCATCCCAAATCCAATGGTGCAGTCCAATCTGCAGGCCCGGTTATTACGATTTATATAACTTATTCTGCTGTTATACGAGACTGGCTGGATTATGTTGGATGTGCAGAAATGAAGAGGGCTGGTAACTCATAATCAAATCTCCTTGGAGCAAGCCAGCTTAGCAATTAATCAATGCAGCATTCATTAGACTACTGAATTTATTTCCGATTTCTTTGTAATGCTACTGTTTCCTTTGTGCCTCCTTGGCGCCTTATTAATTTTTTGTTCCAACAGAAAGATTAAGATGTTGTGTGGGCAGAAAATGAAGACTCGGGCATTAAGTTGTCTTCAAAACAGGATCAACATGCTATCTAGATTATAGGATCCCAAAATATCACTGGCCAACAAACTGCAAGCCAAGCATTGTGAGTTATAAAGCAACAAACTCAGATTCCCAGGTCTTAATCCACGCCAGAAGAACTTAAAATTAGTAAATGTAGATCATCATGAAAAACGGAAGCATAAAATCTTCAGTTTACTTTAATCGGAACTTTCTTAACATCTGGAGTAACACCTTCAAAAACAAAGCCTTTTCTGCAATTAAAAGACCAAACACTACGCAACTAGCTAGTAAAACAACTCTGATCACTACACACAGGAGGTAATCCATTAACATACATCATACCAGCTAATTTACTAGAGAGACATATCACTCTGTTGGTTGTCAATTATACTGATAAACTATGACATTCATATTCTGAATCATAGAATCAGACTGAACTAATGCAGGATATCAATTATTCGAAGAAAAACAGCAAGGAACAAAAGAATGCGTGAAGACTCTACAGATATAGCTCATGAGCCCCATAAGAGTTGCAATCAAGGCAGAAAACAAACCTTCATTCCAGATGATACATACCATTTGAGGTTACCTGCTGCCAGTAACAGCTACAGATTCCAGGAAAGAGCACCTGCAACAAACAAACCACCAATGCAAGAGAATCCCTCATACAGAATCGCAAGTGCTTATGGTTTTTTTGTTTGCAACAGCTGGAGTCAATCTTTATTGTTGTTTTCTTCTTTTCCTTGCCCCATCTGATTGCTTCCAAGACTAGCCATCACCTTCCTCACTTGGCTGCGTTCTGCACGTACACTCGCGCTTCCTTAGGAATGCCAAGGCAATTTCTTAGTAAAAGGCTAGAAGTCCTAATATATGTTCTTTGATTCCATTTTCAACTAACCCCTTCATTAATCAATGCACTGAGTGCAGTATTAATTCAACTACCGAATTTGTTGCTTCATGAATTTGATCTTGAGAATGTAACATGCACCAGAAAACTCAATCCCACCTATAAATGTAATCTTCTTTTGCTTCCTTTATTGATTCATCAATTTGTAAGCTAATTTGTAATGCAGGTGGGAATGATTTGTCCCCAGCAACAAATTCATAGGAAGTACCATTAACATCAATCAAACTGCAACCTGGACTTTTCCTGGAACCGAGTTCCTTCATTTCTCTCTTTACCATAACAACATCATCCCATCTCTTAGCTTCTGTGTACAAACTCAACAGACTCATATAAATTGCTGCATTCCGTGGTTCTTCTCTCAATAACCATCTGGCTGCTAACTCTCCCACTTCGACATTCTTGTGAACTCTACATGCGTTTAAAAGTGCACCCCACATAGCAGCATTAGCTTTCAATGGCATATTGTTCATGAACTTAACGGCTTGTGCAATCAATCCTGCCCGGCTTAGAAGATCGACCACACAACCAAAGTGTTCAACTGTGGGTTCAATCCCAAACTCTGATTCCATTCTGTCAAAATACATTAATCCTTGTTTAACCAGTCCTGCGTGAGTGCAACCAGATAAGAGACCAACAAATGTGATTGTATTAGGCTTAACACCGGATTCCACCATGTTTTCAAACAATTCCACTGATCTCTCTCCAAAACCATGCATTGCCATGCCATAAATCATCGCTGTCCACTCACCCACAAGCTTCTCCTTAACTCCTTCAAAAACAAGTATCGCATCGTTGATGCTCCCACACTTGAAATACATATCAATCAGTGCAGTATTTATCCGACTATCGAATTGGTTTCCTTTCTTACTCCTGATATAAGAATGGATCCATTTACCAGAATCTAAACTACCCAAATTAGCAGAGGCAGAAATGACTCCCATAATGGTAGAATCATTAGGTTCCAACCCTTGCATCTGCAACTCACGAAATAATTCCAATGCTTCATTAAACCGTCCCTTTCTAACATAACCCATAATCATCGCACTAAAAGAAACAACACTCTTGTCAGGCATTTCCTTGAACAACTTGTGTGCAGTTTCTACTGACCCATGGTTAGCATTACAAGAAACCAATGTAGTCCATGTAGCAACATCTCTATCAAGCATTTCGTCGAACACTGACCGAGCAGAACTAATTCTACCATTTGATCCATACAAATGGATTAATGAATTCTGAACAAATATATTAGTACCAAACCCATGCTTAACAGCTTGACAATGGGTTTCTTCACCTTTACGAATGTCGCTGAGAACTGAACAAGCTTTGAGTAAGAAAGGGAATGTGTATTTATCAAGCGAGGGGCGTCCATTTCTGTGCATTTGGTTATAAAGAATGAATGAATTTTGTGGATGACAACTTGATGAATAAGCTCGTATCATGGTGTTGTAAATGAAAGTCGATTTGTTTTGAATTTGATCGAAAATTAAGCGTGCGTAATCGAGAGAAGACGGCTTATAAATTACGAAGAATGTAATGAGTTTGCGAACGTAAATTTCTTGTTGTTGGAATCCATTGATTATAATGTGAGCATGAAGTTTCTTAGCTTCTTGCATCCTTTTGCAGAGATGAGTTTCTTAACTTTCTTTACGGGGGGGTCTTTTGAGTGCATTTATTCTTCACCCAATAATTCTTAACGAACGGCGAAAATAGACTTCCTAAAAACCGTGTCCCATGCCTAGTTAGTAAGTTCGCGAATGATTCCCAAATCATTCGCGAATTTTTCCGTATCACGAATTTTACCGTCTTATTCGCGTACGTTTGCAACTCCGAACCCAAGTCGCGTATTATGTGGCATTCCCGGATTATTCGCGAATCGTTCACGAATATTACGTATCCCGAATGATACGTCCGCTTAATTCGCCATAAATTCTTTAGCTTTTACTTTTCAAAGACTCCACTTTTTGGGCTTTACTGCCTCCCGAACATACACGACCGAATATTAGACGTGTTGTAATTTTTATGAAACAAAAACGACTGAAGAGATTTGAAGGTGAAGGTGAGAGAGATCTCAAACTCAATAACCAAGCATCTAAACCACCATACGACGTCCTTTTGGATAACTAATGTTGTATATATTATTAATATCATCATATTGAGTTTATTTTTTCCTTAAATAACTCACACATATGCATAAAAATTGGTCTATGACCTTATAAATACAAATTATTTGTTATATATATATACCGAATTTTCAGAGCCGAACTCACATTTATAAATCGAATTATACACGTACGTATGTCGTTCCGAATTAATGACGAATCACGTCCCGTTGACCGAATTTTGGACCGAATCTGGATTTTACAAAACCGTATAATACTCGTACGTTTGCCGTTCCGTACGTTTACCGAATCCCGAATTGCTAACTAGGGTCCCATGTGGCGCCTCCGTGACACTGACATATCTTCAATGGAGTATATGTTTTTAAAAATTATGAGGCCGTCTAGGATTTTAGAAACTCTCAACAAAAAAAAAAACTTTTTCAATGGTGATTGGATAATTAAAATTTAATATAATATGTAAGTTTGAATTTGGATTAGAAAATGGATTTTTGGAGACTCTCATATCCGTACTCATGTCATCAGTTTGTTTTTATTTTATTTATTTTGTTAGATTTTGTGAATTATAAATAAATGACAAGTGTATCAAAATAGATATAGGTAAAACTACTCTTGGAAATGCTTGTCAAAATCAAAAAAATTATTTAGCTCTATGTTAGATACCTCGTTTTTAGGTCTCCACATTGGATAATATCCATGCACTATTGTAGAGAAAATGGAAAGAGAAGTGGTCCCCTTTTTATGTTATGAGAGAAAATGGAGAGAGAGAAGTGGTCCCTCTATTCATATAATAATAAAATCATAACATTTGTCTGTCCACATATGGAAACAAACCTATTTTTTTGACATATCCAAAAAAATAAACCTGCCTATTTTTTAGAAACGGGGGAAGTATGTTTTTAAAAATGGAAAATGTATAAAACAGTCCCAATATTAAGACCCGATTTGCAAAATGGTCATACGGGTACAGACCATTTAACAACAGTCACCCTTCCCTTATTAAGGGTGTTAAGTCGGTAGGCCCTACAAATACAGAGTTAAATAGAATGATGGATTTACCTTTCTGTCCCTGACCTAATAACTAAACCAAATCTGTAATCATAGATCGTGCTAAAATTAAATCTCGAGGATAATTTCAACGGATATGATTGGTCAAAGCAAATTAGATGATATGACAGCTAGGGCTCTCATCTTCTTCTTCATTATTGTCCGCCGTTTCTCATTCCATTTCTATTCTTTAAGCTCTGCAACAATGGCGATTGAGTGAAGGAGAGATTTCTAGTGAGTTTTATCATCAGAAGATGCTTGTAAGAGCACACAGTTTGTGTTGATGGTTTGGTTTAACTTTAATGGTGTTTTACGACAGTTAAAAGCTTAAACAAGTAACTGGTTATGGAAAACCTCAGTTTTCTTACAAGAGAACGTCACGATGTTTGCAAACATAATGAGGTTGGTAACCATGAACCCATACTGAGAATTTCGAATTATTTTCAAAAACCCTAATTTTTTGAATTTAGGGATTTTAATCATTAACCATAATTAGGAAAATTGTGGATTAAGACTAAAGATTATCTGTTACAATTGATGGTTGTGTTAATAACTGATAGTGTAAATTGTATTTTGTTGTGAGTCTTTGCAGGAAACTTGTGAATAATCCAGTTAGAAATTTTAGGTTGAAATTTGTGCTACTAATAAGGTTATTTTTTTGATAATTTGGATGTGAATTGTGGTAATTTAGAGGTCTAGTTTCTGGTACTGAAGAAATGGGTATTGAAGTCTACCGAGAATTTGTGAAAAGTACTTTGGGGGTGAAAGTTGTTTTGATTAACTTGACAAGGTACATACGCAAGCTGCGGTAGTTGATACAGTCGGGAAAGTGATCTGTATTTGATAGTGATGCTGCTGCTTGATTAAATTGAGAAGGTACATACTCAAGCTTCCGTCGTTGATACACTCGGGAAACTGATGTTGTAGCCGTTGTATTTAATTATTGCAATCATGACGAAGATTTTATCCCAAAAGGAAGAAGATATACATATGCTTTTAGCTGCAGATGCACATCTCGGTACCAAAAATGTCAATTTCTAGATGGAGAGATACGTTTTTAAGATAATAGTCATGGTAACTAAACACCAAACCCTCTCCGAATCTTCTTTTTTTGTGTCATGTTTATGGATTTTCTACGGTTTGATTTGATGTTTAGGTCTTGCGGGGTTGTTATTAAAATATGTCACTATGCTTGGGTCTGTGCGTGAAAGATGGATTAATGTTTGTACTAAATGATTTAGTTAGGGGTTTTGAACAAATAAATGACATGTTTTAGAGATTAAACTGGGGGCATGTATGTTGTTTCCTATAATATAAATGGTTTTAACTGAAACTTATAGAAATGCAAAAATTGGTACTGGAATTGTACGTCTTATTTCCTTCGTCTAATTGGAGTAGAAGACAGACTAGTTTATCGCAGAAAGTCAAATGAAAGAACACCATATGCATGAGATGCGAGTTTGTATTCTAAATTTTTCTCAAGCTTAGGAAAATCTAATATTGTCTTTACTTTTTTAACTTCTTTAGAATTGAGTGCGCACATTTAAAAACTTCCTACGCGAAGAGATAATCGAATATCTTGACGTTAATGAACAGAACAATGCATTGGTATGTCTATAACTGTAACATTTGCTAGGTTCTCCTTGAAAATGTTAATCCCAAGCTATCAGTAATGGCTTGTTGGCGTAATGCGAAAATGTGATGGGTTTTATGGAAATGAATTTAGGAAAGAGATTGGTTAATTGAAAAGAGGAGGCTTTGATAAATTGAAATTGAAAATGTTACAAGGGAAATTTTTGTATAGCACTTTGGCTTATACTACTCACTCTAGCACTCAACTCTTACCAACTCTAACACTCACTTGAGTTTTTGATGATCCAAAATGAGACCATAACCTGCCTATTTATAGGCTGAGTGACCGACTCCAAGAAAGTTCTAGAAATGAAAATTCTAGAGATTGTGTCACCGACTAGGCTAAAAACATTCTAGAGAAAGAATTCTCTAGATTACACGTGACTAAAAGAAGCTAAGAAGAGTCTAGAGAAAGAATACTCTAGATGGTAGCCAAAGATGCTAGAGAGTGAACTAATCTAGCTCCCTTTTGGGCCGGACTGCCTTTAGATTGTCCTGGGCTTTTATTCTTTTGAGCCGTGTATATTCTTTAAGATCACAAATTAAATTATATTTTTAACACCCCCTCTTAATTTGTGATGTTAAGCTTTTCTCTGAAATGATTGAACTTATCCACCGTGACTGCCTTTGTAAAAATGTCTGCATTTTGTTCTTGTGTTGGACAGAATTGGAGCTTGATTTCCTTGTTTTCTACCAACTCTCTGATGAAGTGGTGTCGTAGCTCTATGTGCTTTGTCCGTCCGTGGAAAACTGGATTTTTTGTCATTGCCATTGTAGACATATTGTCACAGTAGATAGTTGTCGGCTGTTTTTGCCTTTGTTGTAGGTCGGTCATTATTCTTCTTAACCATACTGCTTCACATGCTGCACTTGTTGATGCTATGTACTCTGCTTCGGCTGATGATAGTGCCACCGTACTTTGCTTTTTAGAACTCCAAGAGATAAGTTTTGTTCCCATACAGAAAACATAGCCTGATGTGATTTTTCGGTCTTCAATAGAACCTTCCCTATCGCTATCTGTCAAGCCAATTAAATCATTATCTTTTTCTCTTTGAATATTTGATGCCAAAATCTTTTGTGCCCTTGATATATCGAAGAATTCTTTTTGCGGCGGCATAGTGTAACTTGCTTGGATCGCTCATAAACTGAGAAACAATGATGGTTGCATTGACGATGTCTGGCCTTGTATTTGTTAAGTAGATCAGTGAACCAACTAGACTTATGAATAAGGTCGGATCCACTTTAGTTGTTCCATCATTTTTTACAAATTTCTCATTGGTACCCATTGGAGTTGCAATTGGTTTGCATTCCATCATGTTGAACCTTTTCAGTAAGTCTTCTGCATATTTTTCTTGGGAAATGAATATTCCTTCTAGAGATTGTTTTACTTGAATCCCAAGAAAATATCGCATAAGTCCTAAGTCTGTCATCTCATATTCTTTCATCATCTCCTTCTTAAATTTTTCTTTCATTTCTTGTTTTGTGCTGGCGTAAATTAAATCATCAACATAGAGACAGACAACTAGGAAATCCGTACCTTGTTTTCTTATGTAGAGGATGGCTCACTTGGACTTTTCTCTAATCCATTATCTCGGAAATACTTGTCGATTTTGTTGTTCCATGCACGCGGTGCTTGTTTGAGACCATATAGTGCTTTGCGGAGACGATAAACCATTTTTTCTTTTCCTTTTCGGATATATCCTTGAGGTTTTTCAACGTACACCTCTTTTTCAAGTTCTCCATTTAGGAACGACGACTTTACGTCCAATTGGTAGACTTTCATTTTGAGTTGAGCTGCCAAGGCTAACACCATCCGGATTGTTTCCATGCGAGCGACTGGGGAAAATGTCTCGTTGTAGTCAATTCCTGGTTGCTAGGAACATACTTTTGCAACTAGTCTTGCCTTGTGCTTTTGAATCGAACCATCTTCGTTTTACTTTGTCTTGTAGACCCATTTCAGACCAATTATTTTTCTCGATTACTCGCATTCTTCATCCATAGCGTTTCTCCATGTTTCTTCTTTAGCCGCTTCTTCATATTTTTTAGGTTCTAGTGCTATAAATGCACAGTTAGATATTTCATAAATATCTCTTAGGGAACGCACCTTTCTAGGCGGGGCACTTGCTTCCGATGAACATGGACTTTGTTGTGTTGGACTAGGAGATCTCGGGCTTGTTGGTGGAGTAGTTTCTTCTTGGCGTGGCTGATCAAGCTCGTCTTCAATGAGTAGTGGCGACTCGTGATTGTTTGCTTCATCATTCCAATCCCAATCTTTGAATTCATCGAAGATAACATGTCTTGAAATTACCAATTCCTTTGTTTGTGGCTTTAGAAGTCTATAGGCTTTAGACTCTTCCCTGTATCCGATGAATATATGCTTTTCTCCTTTTTCATCGAACTTTTCTCTATGTTGGGATGGAATATGTGAGTATGCTACGCAACCAAAAATTCTGAAAGAAGTTACCTCGGGCTTTTTCTTATGCCAAGCTTCGTATGGAGTCTTGTTGGGAACTGCCTTTGTTGGAGAATGGTTAAGGATGTAAACCTCCGTGTTGACTACTTCTGCCCAGTAGCTGTTGGGTAGCTTCCTTGCTTTTAGCATACTCCGAGCCATTTCCACGATCGTACGATTTTTCCTTTCCGCGACGCCGTTTTGTTTTGGAGTGTATCGAACAGTGAGCTCCTTTTTAATTCCAATTTCTTTGCAGTAGTTGACGATTTCATTTGAAGTAAATTCTCCACCACGGTCTGTACGGAATACTTTTAATTGATGGCCACTTTGCTTCTCTACCAACGCCTTGAATTCTAGAAATTTAGTGAATGCCTCGGATTTTTGCTTGAGAATATACACCCGCATCATCCTGGTATAATCATCCACGAATAAGATAAAATATCTTCTGTTGTTGAGTGAAGTTGTTCTTGTCGGACCGCAGATATCGGCGTGCACCAATTCGAGGGTCCTTCTTGCTCTCCACGATTTGTTTGTAAATGGAAGTCTATGAAACCTTCACATATTTTATCTCCACCGCTGATATTAGGAAGACCAATTACCATGTTCTTAGATTTTAGAACCTTCAAGGATCTGTAGTTGAGATGCCCGTATCTCAAATTACATAGCTTGCATTCATCTATATGATTGGTACTCATTGCCTAATTTTCAATTGATGGCATAGATAGTGGAAAGACAAAATTCTCTGACATTTTTACTTTTTCCACCAAGTGCTTATTAATTTTATCGTAAATTGTGCATTCTCCGTCTTCGAAATGTAGTGAGTACCCTTTTCTTATAAGTTGCCCAACACTTAATAAATTTTGAGCTAGGCCAGGAACATAAAGAACATCAGATATGTATCGAGTTTTACCTGACCTTGTACGTACGGATATGACTCCTATTCCTTCAACATTCTGGAACTTTCCATCTCCGATCTTGACTGGTGGAATCTCTTGTTCCTCCAATTTTACAAAATACTCTTTGTTTCCTGTCATATGGCTGATGCATCCGCTGTCGACATACCATATACCATGCGCTTCTTGTTGCAAGGTGAGGCAGGAATAATATCTTGATTTTGAGAATCGTTTTTCTCAGAATAGTTAGCTTCATTAAGCCAACAATCTTTTTCCATGTGATTTAATTTATCACACTTGGTGCACTTATATTTGCAATTTTCGGTTGCATGGCCAAACCTTTTGCAAACATTGGAACGGAGATTTGAGGAGTAATTTTTTCCGTACCTTTGATTATTTTTGTTTTTATAACCTCCTTTTCCTTTTCCACGTCCGTGGTAGAAATTTTTGGGACCTTGATTTGACGTGGATCCTCTCTCGTACTGCGAGTTGGATGATGATCCCCCTGTGGAACTTTCTTTTCTGGCTTCTGTATTTTTCTTCTCACTGAAATTTATTTTTGATTGAAATGCCTGCTCCAATGGTTGCTCCGCGAACCTATTTATTCTTTTATCGTGCGCCTCGAGTGAACCCATTAATTTATGTACCGAGAGAGTCGATAAATTTTTTGACTTCTCAATGGCAGCGACGATATGGTCAAATTTGAACGGTAAACATCTTAAAATCTTTTCTACAACTCTTTTAGTTTCTATGGTATCTCCATAACTACTTATTTGATTTACTATGCCAATAACTCTTGAAAAGAACTTTTGGATAGTCTCATTTTCTTTCATAAGTAAATTGTCAAAATCTCGCCATAAAGTTTGTAGTTTAATGGAGATTACCTTTTCAGAACCTTGGAATGCTACTTTGAGAATATTCCAAGCCCACTAGTACAAATCTTCACATTTGCCACACTTAATCACCGTGTCCATAGGCTTTTGGTCATGGATTTTTTTCACTCCAAAAATGTGGCATCAGGTGCCGTGACAAAGAGGTACCTTTATGGCTACATAAACTTTGAGTGGCTATAAAATATGATTTACCATGGCCATAACTCTATAACCGTGTCTATATGGTACTCATTATTTTTTTTGTAGTTAAGCATTTTCACTATCACCATGGCCATAGGATCCTTATAAACACACAATTTGATTATATGTGGCTAAAGTTTACCTTAAAGTCACGTGAATTTTATTTTAACCGTGGCCTTTGTCAGTAATTGGACATGCAAAATTCATTTTATCATGGCCAATTCATGAGTTGCAGCCACATTAATTTTTCTTAACCATGGCCATCTCTATCATTTGGTCACACGGAAAATAATTTAGCATGGTCAATCCATGACTTGTAGTCACGTTTAATCTATAGTACCATGGCCATCCATATTTTTGGACACGTAATAAACATTTTATATGGTCAATTAATAAGTTATGGCTACTAAGAATTTGTAACACTGTGGCTAAAAAATTTCTACAGACACATCAAGTGTTTTCAATGTAGCTATTATTTCTACAGACACATCAATTATTCACCTTTCGGACACAGAGGATACCACAAACCATAGCCTTTATAAAATGACACAAAATGTGTCCAACGTGGCAAATATTAGATTTTAGCCACTCGAAAATCACAATTTTTATAGATTAATTTATTCTCTGGCCATGGTTTAAGATCTAAATGGTGGCGGTATTTTATATTCAACCAAGTGAATGCAGTACTGACCACTATATCGGGTCTTCAGGGACCTATTGGCCCCCTGTTTTATCATGTGCAGCAAAACTCACCTAAATAACCATCCATAAAAATTAATCAGACTAGAATTAGAATTGAACCAATATAATTTTTATTAACAATATGATAAATGTCTCAATATCTGATCAATTTTGCAGTAACCTAAATATAACAAATTTCAATGGGAGATTTAAAAGTTTAAACATCCAAATTCTACAGTCCTCGACTATTTCTCTTAATAATTAGGTCGAAAACTTGAGTCTCTTGCTGGATCTCCTAGACTTCAACTCCCCGCTCGTTGTATATGAAGGTTTCTTCTTCTTTCTCTTCTTAGCGTGTGGGTCAGCATCATGTTCATCAGGGTCTGAAAGTGGCAGGCCCTGCAGCAAGCAAGTGGACGTATAAGGCAACAAACCATGTTAACAGTTATATGCTGATGATGCATAAGGTAATACTTAAATGTTCACTGGTAACTGCCTAAAACATGTAAATAGTATTATTCTAACATTTATATGCTCATGTGCGAATTGTGGGAAAACATGTGCAGCGGGAACAAAATACAGTTATCTCATATTTGCTAGTGTTGGTTTCAAGACAAACCTAGAATGCAGAGAAATTAGTAATTGTACCCAAGTATCACATAAAACACATCATTATAGCATTAAGCTACATTACAAAACATAACATTCAGTTGAGTCCAGCATGTTCTTAGCTGAAGACAAAGCTAAACAAGCAGGTACATGGTTCCACATTCTTGTTATAACAGATAGACTAAATTAAGGAATAAAGCAACTTACAGTAGAGAAACAAATCACAAACTCTTTGGGACAAGATACAACAGATCCTTTAGCATCCTCTACTGTTTTGAGATGAGTATATGGGACTGGCAAATAATGATTCTTTAATATCGATTTTTCAACAGACACTCTGACACAATTATCCTTGAGTGGATCTCCATGTACTAACTGACCTGGCTCCGATGGAATAACAATACCCATTACAATGACGTTTCTCAGTGAAGCATGAGCCATTTTGTATTTGCCAATCTGCAAAAAATATTTGCTATGTTGACATCAACAAATTCAACTCTCAAAAAAGCCAAGGGTTTAAATACCTGCGAAAAGAACATACCGTTGAAAGTTCTGTCAGGTCTTTTAGTTGAGATTCGTCCGGAGATTTAAGGGGCAGACGCTCAGATGCAAGAGACTTTTGTTTGCATTTTCCAGACTGCAAACAGATATATTATATTAACATCAATATATGGAACTCTCAGTGCCTGGTTTTTTCGTCAAAGTTCCATCTTTCAGCTGCTTATCAAACTCCTCCTGCACAAAAAAATTTTAGGGGATTAAAAGTGTTAATCAATTAAAAGGAACTTATTTGCACATTTAATCAAGCACAGAACAAATAGCTAGGTGGTTTCAGTCGTGTTACAAGATGTGCTGCCTTTTCCCTAACATCATCATCATCGTATTCTCCATTTTTGTTTTGATGTGCCTTCCTCCACAATAAAGACCGTGAAGGATTTTCATGTTCACGAAACTCTTTTTCTTTAATCTAGCAATTATCAATACACAAGCCAAATATTAGATACATACTCTTCATATCTTTAATTAAGCATACAAGCTAACGGGACATCGTCGTATGGAAAAAAATACTAATTTTTGATAAGAAACTGGATTTACTAATTTTTCCAACAGCCCTGCATACCCTGCTCTTCCCGTCTTATGGTTATATTTGTGGTTCTCACACGCCTTAACTCCCTTAGTGGACAATTCCTGAGCATACAGATTCAAGGAATTTCATTCATAAGAAAATTAGACTAATTGGTGAATTTAGTATCAATAGCAATACTAAAATGTGTAATATACAACCTTACACCATGTTTACTCTTATTTTGGGGTTTTAATCTATAAAATACACAGGGTAAGGTTGTATATTACATGTTTGATCTGTATATTTTGGACAATTCCTGAACATCCTGGTAATGTTTGATCTGTTATACTATCTTGAAGACAAAACAAACAAGCTAGTATAACAGATCAAACATTACCAGGATGTTCAGGACTTTTAGTAGATTCGTCGTCAGAACTGGAGCCACTACCATCGCTATCTTCGCCTTCATTCTCCGACTGTCCTACATTCTGCAAGGCTTGAAGCTCCAGGGCTGCAGTCTCATTGTCAGCATACTCATCATCATCATACTCTGGCTCCCAACTCGAATTCTCGTGTGTAGGCATATCAGAACCTGCATATACATATATATGATTCAATCAAATATGGTCTGAATTCTTTTCAATCAAAAGTCAAAAGTTAATAAGCTAGACACAAGAAAAGGATTATATTATTGTAAAACAATAACAATCCTCTATAACCTAAGTTCAGATTCATTTTCAATTAATGGATTCATAGCTAGGGGAAACATATTGTGTCTTGGAAATAACCGAAGGATAGCCCGACTATACAGAGTCCAATAAACTCTCAAAGAAGCGTATTTTGCACTCATCAAGTAATGGGCTCAGGTCATAAATGCTAAAGAGTATTTCCTACTTCATTGTCGGATGTTGACTGGAACAGGGCAACTCAGTTATTCAATTTGATACAATTTGATTTGATACAAAACCGAAAGTTAACAAGAACAATAGGAAATATGAGGAACCCCATAATTCTAAGTACGAATAGTTAAAAAATTACGAGAAAAAAAAGTGAGTTGCTGTAAAATTGAATGAAACAAACTGGTCCCAGAGAAACATAGATTCTGCTAAGGTACACAATAGTGTTGTTACAGCAGATAAACATGCCTACGATGATGCATAGTTAGGGAATAATCAAAAACAAAATAATCTCAAGATGCACCATCTGTCACTCTAAATAAGAACCCAATTTCATTCATTTTGTATTGTATCTTTTCAATTAAAGATAATCTAATACGATTGTATTATTATAAAACTAATATCAATCATATGTAACCCAATTTCAGATTTAATCAAAGAGTCTAATATAAACTCAGGCATCTTTCAAATCAAATATCATAGGTTATTCAACTATTGATAAGCATGAAAATGATATACCTTGGATGTTTTTGATCTCGGAACTAATAATCCCACAAAGAAAGGTGCATCTCTTAACATCCCTGGACTGATTTTAGGGTTGAATTTATAGATATTCCAAACATCAAGCGGGAATAATCGCGCCCAAAAGGATTTTCTTTTGATTTCATGCCGCCCAAAATGAAAATTTTAGGGTTCAAATCGAAAAAGAATTGACCGAGATTATTCCCGCTAGATGTTCTTCTTTCATTCCTTCTCAATATACTTTTGTTTTCATCAGATTTTGATCCTACAACGGTGCAGAAATATTTCCAAAATTCCAGACTAAATCTTCTATGAATAACCCCTAATTCCCCTTTCCTCTAACAAACTTTCCTTAATTTGAAGCCAAAATATCTCACAAAATTACCCTCGTTATCTCCGGTTCTCTTTGCTGCTCTGCAACTTCGTTTTGGGAAGGCAAAAGAAAGAAAGAAAATTGAGGAGTATGTTACTCTCGTGTGATAGTTAGGTCAGACTAGGTGTAAACAAGGTCCAAGGAACAAAAAAAGTCGACATTTTAATTTCGAGAGATGGGACACTTCTTTACCTTTGATAGTACGTGGCTTCCACTTCTATACCTTTATTAGTACGTGGCTCATCTTTAGTGCACATAGGATTTGCAAGCTAGGACATATACAAAGAAAAAATCTTTGTAATGCTTTCTTCATTTTATTTGTTTATTTTTCTAATTCATATTTTAATTTTTTAATTATTATTAATTAAAATGTTGTTGTATGGAGTTGGTGAGGAGCCTAGCAACGAGTCATGCTTCTGCAATTTTTTTTGGACGGTGAGCCCTTTTTCCACAAGAAATTTTCTTACTGTGGCATTAACATCATAACATCAAGACTTGTATGCCTAAATTCTTAAGTCAGGGGATAACAACTGTTTTGAAAAGAAACATAATTATTAGTTATTGCTGGGCTTGTATTTCTGAATTGATTTATCAATTTCTGCATTCATTGAAGTGCAAATGATGTAATTGATCTACTGGTTATCTTTGCGTTTCAGAATGGATAAATCCTGGATGAGTACTGATAGAACGAAAAAACGCTATAGAGAAGGAGTCGCGGCGTTTCTGCAGTATGATGTCAACCATGTCAAGGAGGAGGGTGGGACATTTGATGAATTTCTTATGCTATGTCCATGTACGGATTGTTTAAATCTTTTTGCATGCTCAGTTGGCGACGTAGAAGATCATTTATTCTTAAATGGAATCGATCAAACGTATACTACTTGGACTAAGCATGGGGAAAATGATGAGGCAACCAGTTAACGTCAACAATAGTATGCACGCTAAATTTGAAGATTTTGGAATGGGAACTCCCACTGATGCTGCAGACGAAGATTTTGGAATGGGAACTCCCACTGATGCTCCAGACACTATAGATATGATGCAAGCTGCAGAAGAGTTCGCAGATGACCCTATAAAGTTTAAAAAGTTACTTGAAGATGCTGAAAAGCCCTTATACGAAGGATGTCCCAACTTCACAAAGTTGTCTGCAATTGTGCAGTTGTTCAAGTTGAAGAGTAAGCACGGTGCATCAGACATGTTTTTTAATGAACTATTACCCTTGTTGAAGGACATGCTTCCCAAAGAAGGTAATTTAATGGCGAGGAGTACATATCAGTCCAAGAAAATATTGAAAGAAATGGGTTCAGGGTATACCAAGATACATACATGTATCAATAACTGCATTCTTTATCGGGACAAGTACAAGGATGAAAAAGTGTGCGCTACTTGTAAAGCACCCAGATGTTAAGTTAACAGGGATGGTAAAGTCTACGAGAACGTTCCATCAAAGGTATTGTGGTACTTCGACATCATCCCAAGATTTCAGAGGTTGTTTCATTCGAAGCCCACAACAGAATATTTGATATGGCATGATACCACTAGAAACAAAGATAGTGTTTTACGTCATCCAGCAGACTCACATGTTTGGAGAGAGATAACAATTTCCCAAAAATTAAAGGTGATCCAAGAAATCTGCGATTTAGCTGTTTCGGCTGATGGAGCGGATGTAAATAAAGGCACCAAACATCACAATGTATGACCATTTTTGGTTGTGATTTACAACCTTCCACCGTCGATGTGTATGAAGACAAAGTTCATCATGTTGTTGTTACTTATAGACGGTGCTCCTGGAAACAACATCGATGTCCTTTTGGAACCTCTGGTTGGTGTAATTTTACTTGCTCCTGTTTATAAATAAGCTGTTGTGTTGTGACAAGTTGAAAAAACAAGTTTCCAGTCGATATATTTGTACCAAACCACTTACACTGACAGTTATGTCAAACTCAGAAGCATTGTTTGAAAAAGTCGCATCAACTCCTTCATTTGTATCAAACATACCTCAAATATAACTTGGCAATGTTACAGAAGACCTACTCTGAGAGTACCATTCGAATACAGTTGTTACATGAAAAGCTGGTGTCACGATTTCTGACCTTGACAATTTTTTGCTGAACATGTACACCTGACCCTAGTCGAGATTCAACAAAACCCAGATTCAACAAAACCCAAACACGACGGATGGATGTCTCTGTCACAAGATATGAACCCAATCCTTCGGACACATAAACAAATCAAAGTGGCTTAATCAGATTCCTTTCCGTCACGAGTTAATAGGCGTGTCTAAATCCAACCTTTAAACTCCCCACGTACATAATTACTTAATGTGACCATATTCTCACCTATAGCTACAGGTGACGGGTTTAGACTTAAACCCATGACCAAAAGGTGTTTATGGCTACAGTTGAAGGGTTTATGTTTAAACCCGTGACCAAAAGGTGTTTATGGATACAGTTGAAGGGTTTATGTTTAAACCCGTGACCAAAATGGTGTATTATGGCTACATGGTAACACAAAACGTGGTTATAGTTATACCTATGACGAATAGCCACGTGAATAATCCGAAACGTGACTAGGATAAAAACGAAAAAACGTGGCCTATGCGAAGGTTTGTACTAGTGGCCTCCTTTGAAGTTTTCGCCACCGAAATTCGAGGAAAAATAGCTTTGCTTACTCCTTGTTGTAGAAATAGTAGTGCTTTAGCATCTTTCTTCTTATTTTCCTTATATTCTTTTTTCTCTACTTCCGTCCATGACGCTAGAGTTTCTGCTGACCCGGGTACCTTATAACCGTCTTCTACGAAATCCCATAGGTCTTGCGAAATGAACAAAGTCTTCATTTGTAAACTCCAATAATCATAACTCTCACCATCAAAAATTGGAATTAGACTTTGGGCATAATTGAAACCTTGAATACTTCGGTTAATTTCCATGGGTAAAATTTTAGGACTAACTGGGTTAGGTTTGCTCTGATACCAAATTTGTTGGCGTAATGCGAAAATGTGATGGGTTTTATGGAAATGAATTTAGGAAAGATATTGGTTAATTGAAAAGAGGAGGCTTTTATAAATTGAAATTGAAAATGTTACAAGGGAAATTTTTGTATAGCACGTTGGCTTATACTACTCACTCTAGCACTCAACTCTTACCAACTCTAACACTCACTTGAGTTTTTGATGATCCAAAATGAGACCATAACCTGCCTATTTATAGGCTGAGTGACCGACTCCAAGAAAGTTCTAGAGACTGTGTCACCGACTAGGTTAAAAAAATTCTAGAGAAAGAATTCTCTAGATTACACATGACTAAAAGAAGCTAAGAAGAGTCTAGAGAAAGAATAATCTAGATGGTAGCCGAAGATGCTAGAGAGTGAACTAATCTAGCTCCCTTTTGGGCCGGACTGCCTTTAGATTGTCCTGGGCTTTTATTCTTTTGAGCCGTGTATACTCTTTAAGATCACAAATTAACTTATATTTCTAACATGGCTTACTTTGGAAAAATTGTAGCTTAGGTTGCTTTATATGAATGGGAACCAAAAGAAGATATCACTCGTATAGAAATTAAAGCTTTTACGATCTTGGGTGTTTATGCTGGCTAATTCCATTTCCTCACCACAATCGGTTACTAAAAAATACATATCAGGTTTGTTGAACTTCTTTTGCAGTTTCAAGCATAATATTTTCTTCATATACTTGAATTGCCTAAACTAACATGATTCATATTATTTCTGTAGTGTGCAACGGGAAAGCAAGAGACTTATCTTCCTACTGAAACCAGAATCTTCATTTAGTATGTTCTTAATATCTACACTTTTTGCCAGTCTATTTTAGCTTACATGTTCAATTTCTCAACAAAATTTTCTAATTTAATACGATGGTTCTGCAAATGTTGACGGTGGTAGAAGTAGACCAAGCTTTTGTTGGTGCTGTTGTAGTCTTTTCGATGATGTTTATAGAGGTTGTCATGGACCAAACGGTTGTGGTGGTATGTTGATGGAGGTGGAAATGCAACGGGAAATGGACCAAACTGTTGCGATGGTTTTGCAGATGGAAATGGACCAAATGGTTGTTGCTGCTGCACTGTCCATGGCGTTCAGAACACAACAGGTTCGCCATTTCATATCAAGGGTTTAGGTGTAGGTGGCGCCATATGTGTCTAACTGTGGTTAGCTACTTGAGTTATAAGGGAAGGGTATATATGTAAAAATTTGGGACTGTTTTTTTCTAAACTGTTAGATCGGATGGAAGATGACTATTTTGTAATTGAAATTGAAAAGTATGACCATTTTGTAACCCAATTACAAAAAGTATGACCATTTTATAAATTTCCCTTTAAAAATTTTGAGGCCACCTAGAATTTTAGAAACTCTCAACAAAAAAAATTTCTCCAATGGTGATTGGATAATTAAAATTTAATATGATGTGTAAGTTAGAGTTTGGAAAAGAGAATGGGTTTTCGAAGACTCCCATATCCATACCCATGTCATCAGTTTGTTTTTATTTTATTTATTTTGTTAGATTTTGTGAATTATAAATAAATGACAAGTATATCAAAATAGATATAGGTACAACTACCGTTGGAGATGCTTATCAAAATCAAAAAAATTATTTAGCTCTATGTTGTTAGATACCTCTTTTTTAGGTCTCCACATTGGATAAATATCCATGAATTATTGGAGACGCTCTTTTAATTGCTTTTGAGCATTCACCATCAATTCACATATAGGGATTAAAAAGTTAACTTCTTTTAAGTTTTCACTTCTCTTCCACAAGCAGATGATAATCTTCCTTCATCATGTTTGACATTAGAAATCATATACAGAATTAATCAATATGATCATTACAGTTTTCTTAGTGAATTAGGGACAACAATCGTTCTGAAACATTAGTTTTATGTTTGGCAACTAGTCTGTCTAGGAAGTCCATAACCATCTTAAATCTTTTGGAAATTTATGAAACTAGAAGGTTGACTTATTACATGAAGTAACAGTGTCATGTATCTTGTAGTTTTTGAATTTGGATGGAACCCAAGCTTATGTTTGAATTGCAGAATCTCCGGTGATTATTATCTTCAATGTGCAGCGGAAAACTCAACGTCCGTTTGCATCGAACCCGCTCTGATATCATGTTGAAAATTGAAATCTTTTTAAGATCAGATATCATGTTAATGATAAATTTGATGTTAAATAATATTTAGAGAAATATACGAACAGAGCGGTGTTGCTCGTATAGAGATCCTAAAACTCTAGTAGTGAAGAAGGTTGTGAAGCAAGAATTGGTTACTTTGAACTTTCTTTTGTATCAATTTTCTTCTTGGTTGCTTTAACACAAATGAGTTTACATCATGCCTATTTATAAGCTTCATTTAACAACCTTCTTTAACTCTAGAACATTCTAGTCTTAGGATCTCCTAGAAGACTCTAGCCACTACATTTCTTTCTTTTACATTAAGGTGGACTGGCCACATATTCTTGTTTTCTAACTGACTTAGCCAAGTCTTGACCGACTTTGGGAAATCTAGTACATTCTATAGTATTTGTCTTCTACACTTCTCAATACTTGTTTGGATCATTCTAGACATTACAAATTACATGTTCCAACAGAAAATTATTGTGTATTCAGCTTATGTCGTAGAATTTTAATGCTTAGCATGATTATTATGGACATCAAACAATAAATATCAAACTGAGTAGCATTGTGTCTACATAAACAAAATTTTAAGAAACCATTATATTTTGTTAATTTGATCCACCAAGATTCCACATAAGCACATGAAATTGGGTGCAAACAACTAATTAACATTACCAACATTGTCAACAGATGAGATAGACACCGGGAGAGTTAGCTATCTTAATGCTCACGGTTTTTCAAGTACCATAAGTTAGTATACACGATTTAGTGGAGAGAAAAGGTCTTTTCATATTACTTCTGTTATTGTTGTTTCATAGTTCAAGTACGAACATTACAAAGTGGGTATATATAGACCCTTGTACACAAAACAATACTTTCCACGCCCACTAAAACGTGTCACAAGAACATTTCCAATTGATGTCTTGACTAAGTCAAGATACCTTCTTCGTACTTATGTGGTGGTCAACCACCGACTGTATATAACACTCCTCCTTGGGTGACCACCGATCTAGAAATGTTGTTTATAAAATTTTGTCGATAAAAACCTAGTGAGATAAAATCCGAGTAAATACAAGAGCGAAAATTTTGGATCCTTTAGAGTGATGATGACCGTCAATAATTTTCTCTCCTTGTCAAAGCTGCGCCAGAAAACCATTTAGGACACAACCTGAATGCTGGAAGCTTGCAATAATATTGCCGATGCAGCTTGTTTGGCTTCGTGTAGAACTTATTAGGAAAAACCGTGTGCAGTAAAAAACCTGACTTGAGAGTAAAGGGTGATAATCTGATTACTGATTGTGCCAAAAATTCTATGGATATCCATGTCTTTAAATCCTGATCATCGTTCTAAGATTGTTATCTCATTAAAAACCTTGTCAGGAAAATCCAGAGGGACAAAACCTGAACGTAGGAAAACATGAGTACCCAGAATAATGATAAATCCGCAGATGTTGCCTCGTTAAAACCTTGCCAGAAAAATCTGATTGAGATAAAAACTGGCCGAAGGAAAAAGAGTACAACTCCGACAGCTTTAAAGTGATGATGGTCGTTACGAATTTTCTCCCCTTTTTCAAAATTGTGCCAGGAAAACCATTCAAGAAAAACTTGTGCTTAGAGTGAGGTTGGTCACCGCCATGAAATGCTTCTTCTGTCAAAGTTGCGTCAGGAAAACCATTTAGGACAAAACCTGAGCTTAGAATGAGGGTGGTCGCCGCCATAAAATGTTTTTCTTTGACAAACGGCGTCAGGAAAACCACTTGGGACAAAACCTGGACGCCCGCACCAGGAAAACCACTTGAGACAAAACCTGAGTGCCCAAAGTTCATAATAATGCTGGCGTCGATGCTAATGTTGCCTCGTTAAAAACCTCGTCTGGAAAACCACGTGGGACAAAACCAGACCAAAGGAAAAGAGTACAACGGACGTCCTGATAATGGTGCTGAACATGCATATGTTTCCTCGTTAAAACCTTGACAAGGAAAACCCAACGGGACAAAACCTTGGCTAAAGAAAAAGAGTACAACGTGTTTAAGTTCAGCCAATGATTCTACGAGTTTACTCCCCCTGAAGCATGATTTCTTAAAGCGGTTGGTGGTGTGGACATTTTACAGCCTTTAGAAAAACTGCTTTACTAAGTTCAGTTTATGGAGGATTGACTGCCAGATTTTGCGCCGGGTGAACAATCGCCATTGTACACCTCTCATTTAAATCCTCCATCATTGCACACCAAATTCATTTTACGCTTTAACTTCAGGCATAACAATGAAAGGCCTTTTGTAAACTCATAAACACCGTAGAATCAATTTCAGCCTCTAAAAGTGTAACCTGCAAAACAAAAATTAAACACACAACAAGATAATGTATACATTATATTCGTATATGGCACTTCTAAACCATAAAGTATTATTTCTACGTACGTATCAGATAGATCGATCACTTCCCATTTTTGGGAATCACATAGTAATAGTGCTAATTTAGTAGCACAACAAGTATCATGAGTATCAAAATTGGATACTCTAGTCTATACAGGAAGGCTATGCTACCATGATCTCGAACTTCAGGTCGAGCAAATGTTTCAATTTCGACGAGATCTCAAAATTTAGTTCAAGCGTGGATTTTAGCGCTATTAAGTGATCGTTAAGAGGTCAAGGATGATATCATCAACTTATCCGGAATTTAGTCATTTTTCAACAACTCAAAACACACAAAGGATTGTTCACAAAATTATCCACTTCCAACTGGTGATAATGACTTGATTTCAAGCCTGACATAGTTCACAAAGTCAGGTGGCTGCCTGATTCAGAAAATCGAATCCTTCAAAGATTCAAATATAATCACCAATAATAAGTCGTAGCAAGATGCAATCAGAGTCCTTCAACGACTACCACGCTAAAGTGCATCAATATTAGGGGAATACTTTAGTTTTACAGAACCAATCCTGGGGTTCAGCAGGAAACCCTGTATCGCGCTTAAAGCGATAATAGTACTCTCTCTGCGCTTTATCTCAAACACCAACCTGTAATATTCAGGCCTCGTGATTTTTACAGTGTGAGTCGGATCCTATCTTTTGCGCCTTTTTGGAGAGATTCCATCCTCTACCTTGTTTTGAGGGGAATAGACTATATGCCCACCAATCACGATGTCGATGTTCCTCTGCAGAGGGGTACATAACCACCATTGTAAATAGTAATCTACAATCATATACAATCTAACACATTCTCTAGTGCATGCACATTTATGAAAATTTCATAGACTGGTACCATCACCACTTCAGGGGCATTATCATCTCCTCATGTTCAATAAGCAGTTTCAATATTAGAGAATGTGGATCATATTCTAATAGTCTCCACGAGCAATATCTGTAGTCTTTCTTCAAGAACACTACATATTAGAAAAGTGATCGGACTCTCTTTTAAGAGGCATATATGAGACAGTTATTCAGGCCTCGAGCGTGTTTTAACACACGACTTGGTCATTGCGAGATGCATGATCTAACCTGCTGAGAAAACTTCCCGTGTCTGCATCCTCAAGCAAGTGACCAACAATATTTTCCCAGAGCTACTGCAGTTATTTGTTTTAATCATGAGTAATCTCCAACACCTCAATTACATCCAATATCTTGGTATGAGAAATAAATGAGATGTTTCACGCCAATTCTAGTGGCAGCCAAACTTTCTTTGATCAGGATAAAGCTTAATCAGGTAACCTATTTGATTGTCGACATCTCTTACAACAACCTTTAGGTGATGCCTGTCATATCCATGAATTCAAAGGGTAGCCTTTAAATTTGTCGACATAATATGTGTCATCTTCAGACGGCAGTCTTTCTCCCCCTGGTTAAGGCAGAACCTTTTTAGGTTATCAACATAATTCTCACCAACTTCTTGTGGTGACATTTCTCCCCCTGATTAAAACGGGAGAACCTTAAAATTTATCAACCTTACTCACGCCAACTTCTAGTGGCAGGTTGTCATGCCAACTTCAGGTGGCATCTTAGTCTTCCTGATCATGGCGGAAATATTATTATCTCATTTCTGGACACTTCTGGTTCCAAAATTGCCTGATTTTCGAAGGCAAATCTGCTCATGATAGTTTTTGGGGTTTAATTTAACTGCACAAAAAGTACCCAAAAACAACTGCAAGCTCGACAGAAGATGAGACATTTCACGCCGTTCCTTTTAACGACTTACTTCCTCCCCTAACGGCGGGAATACAGTCTCATCTGCAATAAGACATTACCAGCTCAGGGTTTTAAATGTCTTATGAATCGAAACCAACATATATAGTTAGGTGACACTATGGACCAAACACGTAAATTTAAGATGTAAGGTTGCTTCCCAAAACAATATTGATGGTAAATAGTTGGTCGAGCAATCAACTAAAGATGCTTAAACAAAAGAACTCAACTAAACCATGTCGAGTGCGCACATGTGCTAGTTATAAGCTCGATATAATACCAACTGAAGGCAAAGCATCAAAAGCCTACAAATTTACCACAAAAATAAATGGACTTAACTGGAAAGTCCAAAAATGGATACGCAACCACAAGATTTGCACAAACAGTTTGGCAAAATATAACATTACGTGTTAATATAACAAGATACCATCCAACGGATGTGTCTTTCAATACCACAAAGTATTAAAACTTGTCCACAGTGTAGGGTGAATAAGTCCTACCAATGCCACCATAAATCCTATACAGGATTGTTGGCGATTCAAAGAATTACCATAATGCTTCTGTTAATGCCACTTAAATAGCCAAATGTCTCAGGGAACAAACAACACAATTTACATCCTTACCTTTTGGTTCTATAGAGGATGTCTATGAGCATTTCGTATCGTTCTACTCATTTTGGTAGAACTTGGGTGTCCAAACCACACATGCCTAAGCATGAATAATTCAAGGGTCATTAAACTTCTGGCTAATGACAACGTGGAGTTCGACTATTTGAATTCTCCTATGGCACACCCCATAATAGAGAGCCTTACGTTTCTTTACAACGTGCTTCTGGTACAAAAAACAAATGAAGTAACAAAATACTCCACAAAAATGCTCATTTATCGTTTCAAGGTGGTAATACCAAATATTCTAAGACTCAACGGATTCTTCTGGAGCCTGATAGAATATAAGGCAAATACTATACCACCAGATAAAATGATATACGCCTTGTGCAGACGTCTATCATACTATTCGAACCTGAAATGATATTTTACATTTCGTAAAACCTCTGCAAGGTTACAAAAATAGTTCGAAAATTTGTGTTTGTTGTTCCCTTGTCTTTGAGACAAATATCTCCATCGTCTATTAAATATGGACAAATTACTTCAGGAATCCATATCCGTTAGTACAGGTAGACGAGAGAAAGATAGCAGAGCCATCAACAAAAATATTTGGTAATTATGGGCTACTTCGGGAACCCAAAATTTTATGGCTTATTCCTGGAACCCATAGACCACTTCTGGAGTCTAATACGGATTACTACAGGAAACCACAAATTACGTGTTGGACTGCTTCTGGAGTCTTCAATATCTTATGGATTGCTTCTCCATTGTTTACATAACAAGTAAAATAAACAGAACTTAAAAATAAAAGGAAACATAAACATATATGGTGCTAAAAGAAATAACAAATCTCCATTTTCGTCACCTTCAGGGTCGACGAAATATTAATTTCCAAGTCTGCACATGGATATAGTCTTTGTGGCAAAATTGCCTAAAAGTCAGTTGTAGGTCACTTCAAGGACTGTTGACAGAAACAACTAGTACTTTTATAAAGGGTCACTTCTGGGACCAACGAGCTAGCGGAGCAAACATTTTGCACCCATATTATGTCACACGATGTTCCATCTTCTGGTAGAACTATTTCAAAATTTCCGGAGATTATCAAAACTGAGAAAATCAAATTTACGTCATCCAGGAAGGAGGCAATTTCTCGCTCAACCGATATTAAATTGTTAGTACCACAGCAAATAAAAAGATAATTATTAAAATTCGACAAACTACAGTTCTCACCAATTCATGTCTTACCCGCGACCCTGCTTATGCTTTCCAAAAGCACAAATACCTTTTTGACATACACTGTTTAATCCATCACCAAAATGATAACGCCTTTTGATCCACTAAGATCCTGGTCACACAAAATACCAATTAGTGGAGATTATAAGTACAATTAAAATAAGTGTACATAAAATCGAAAAGAAAGCTTAGCCATCATATTTGTGCCGCCAACTTCACAATATTTAGTGAAGTTCAATGTCTGTCCTTGTTTAATCAACAAGAGCACACGTCATGGTTTATATTTCTCCACCATGGCATTTCGGGAAGCAGCTTTCATTTGTATTGCGATTAAATCATCCGATCATGGTTGAAGAGCTAATTTCGTGCTGATAACGTATTATATTTCGTTAATTCGATCCACCAAAATTCCACATAAGCACATGAAATTGGGTGCAAACAACTAATTAACATTACCAACATTGTCAACAGATGAGATAGACACTGGGAGAGTTAGCTATCTTAATGCTCACGGTTTTTCAAGTACCATAAGTTAGTATACACGATTTAGTGGAGAGAAAAGGTCTGTTCATATTACTTCTGTTATTGTTGTTCCATAGCTCAAGTACGAACACTACAAAGTGGGTATATATAGACCCTTGTACACAAGACAATACTTGCCACGTCCACTAAAACGTGTCACAAGAACATTTCCAATTGATGTCTTGACTAAGTCAAGATACCTTCTTCGTACTTATCTGGTGGTCAACCACCGATTGTATATAACAGAAACCCAAATTTGTGAAATAAAAAAGAAATAGTGATAACGAAATTAGCTTCATTTCTGATGGTCCACAAATTTGCTCGGAAAAAATGGTGAAAATGAAATAAATTAGAGGATTAGACTAGACTTGATGAAGAAAAAGTTGATCTGAGATAGAGAAAGAAGTAGTACTTTTACTGTATATTGTCCAAAAATAACGGGATAAGCTTTACAGTTGGAAATAAATGTCAGTGTAACGGATGCGCCACATGGGACACCGCTTTTAGGAAGTCTATTTTTATGGTCCGTTAAGAATTATTGTTCTTCATCATGCTGACATGTCAATATTTTACTTAGAAACGGTTCGGTTAGGTTCTGGAAAGACGTCCATATAAAGTATGTTATGCCCACGTTGTATTGGGAGAGGCTCCACGCCCTTCGCCTAGCACCTAGGCATTCTTAGGGAACCTCCTATGGTAATGGTTAAAATTTTCAGCCACGTGAATTATCAAAAACAGTTCTCTACTATAGAAAATGCGCTTGGAGCAATTGCAGTGGTGCGAGTATAACCAAAGATTAAAGAGGAAAAAAAAGACCAAATTTTGGGTTTAATCTGGTGTGTGACCCTACAGTGGAAAACTAAATTTGGTCAAACGTACATTATACCAACGCCTGGTGTGGGGCGTAGAATATACCAACGCCTGGTCTGAGACGGGGAATATACGTTCGCCCGGTGTAGAAAAAAAAAAAAAAAAAGTGGGGCGGAGGTATTATGCCCGCCCCATGCATTTGAAGTTTGTAAAGAGTGGGGCGGAGGTATTAAGCCCGCCCCACGCAAAAGAAAAAAAAAGACGGGCGTGCATTATACGTTCGCCTGGTGTGGGGCGTGGATTACACGTCCGCCTGGGGTGGGACGTGGACTATACGTCCGCCTGGTTATGGGGCGTGGACTATATAAACGCCCGATTATATTTGGGTTTGGTATTGGTCGCAGACCAAATTTGGTTGGATTTTAGTCTTTGATCAAATTTTGATCGATGGTCCGTCCCACTACGTCTATCAACTGGACAATATATTTAGGTTTAGTCATCCATTGTGGACGCTCTTAAAATGGACAAATCTGAGTTTATTAGTCCCACAATTAAATTCATCCCCACCACTGTCATATCAACCCACTAAATTGAATCTACCAAACGGAATATATCTATATAATAATAATATAATATGTTTATTTATAGAATACAAAATGATATTCAACTGTGTTAAAGGCCCGTGCTCATAGACGTGCGGTCCAAATCAGATGTCCTTTGGTTTCCTTTTAACTTTTTGGTTTTCTCCTCTCCATATATATATGTATTATATTCATGTAATCAAGATAACTCTCTTATCAATTGTATTCTACTCTTTTCCCTGCTTCTTTCTTTTCCCCTAATATTCTACTACAACACGCTATCATGCATGGACCTTTATCGCAGAGCTAGATAGATTGATTGACTTTTGTTTCTACACGGATTACTAGTGTTAAAATCGTTGGAATCAAATCAAATAAGTTGGATCTATTTTTTTCTATTTATTTTATTTTTGTTTTCTTTTTCCTAGAATCAAATCACTAGGAATTGATTTGATTTTCAATCTGTTTTATACCATATTGATTGGTTGGAAACTGATCTGAACCGTAATCAAACGATAACAATAAAAATTTAATTTTTATAAAGTATTATTATTGGTGGTCATGTCGGTGATTGCTTGTGTTCTCTTCGCAGTCTGTCGGTAGGAATTTTGTGTGAAAAGAGGAGGAAGAAACTATAGGAAATACGTTCAAAAAAAAAATCTGGTTCAACCCAACCCGGTCTTGTCCAACTCTGGTCCAACCCGGTCCGGTTTAACCCAAACCCGATCATGTCCTCTTCCGTCCCGTTTTAGTTGTGTTCGAGTTTGAGCTATGTAACCAATGCGGGATTTTGACATTGAAGATTTTTTGGGCTTATTTACTTGTTTTTAGAACATGCATAGCTCTGTTGTTGTTTTTTTGTCTTACAATAAGTCCATATCTTATAAATAGTCAACTTAAACTATGATTGTTGATATGGACCATTAAGAATTTTGGTTTTATTGTTATTTTGTTCTCTTGGATATATTATTGATTATAGTTGAATGATGTTTACTTTTTTTCAATTGGTTGTACCAACTCAATTCTAATGTATTCATTGGGGTTTAGAAGTACTTGACCACCGTTATTGAATACTTCATATTTTTCCCCAAATTTGGATGTTCGTGGTAATCCACTTGCTGGCATAGTGAAATATGTGCAGAGAGACATAAGTATTATGAGACAAAAATATATTTTTTCCTTCGGCAGTAATCTACTTTCTGATAAATGTAACATAGCGACTTGAATAATCTGTTAGCGAATTCATCTGAGTCAACAAATGTCAAATGTATATTCCTAAAATTGTATAACATGTATAGGGAAATGTAGAATTTGATTAAATTGGGTATGTGCTCTAAGTGAATGGGTCATACCGTCAATTTTGTTTCTTTGTGTATAACATCTTTTTTACCCCCAAGTTCTTACCCGGTATTCCATAATCTAAACACCTAAGATAACAAATCTTGTTAACTTCGGCCCGAGTCAGATAATTTCCTAGTGCATACTGTATAGGAGTCAAAATCCACGTCCCTCAATAACTGCTGACTCAGGTCAAACTCCAAGACCACCTTTTTTTTTTCTTTTTTCGTACAAAAGCAAAGGTCCAACCCTAAGACTGAACACCACTCCTCTCTCTCACTCGTTCTCTCTGCATTTTGGAACCCTAAGAGCGTCCACAGTGGGGGATTAAACCCAAATATTTGGTCCTTTGAAGAGACTTAGTGGAACGTACTATCGATCAAATTTTGATCGACGACTAAAACCCAGAGTATATTTGGTCTGGGACCAAGACTAAATCCAAATATAGTCGAGCGTTGGTATAGTCCACGCCCCACCACCAGGCGGACGTATAGTACACGTCCCACACCAGGCGGACGTATAGTCCACGCCCCACATCAGGCGTTGGTATAGTCTACGCTCCACATGGGGCGTACGCAAAGTCTACGCCCCATTTTCTTTTTCTTTTTTTTTTAATTTTGTATGTGGAGGGCATTATACCCCCGCCCCATTCTTTACAAATTCAAATTGCATGGGGCGGGCTTAATACCTCCGCCCCATTTTTTCTATTTTCTTTTTATTATTTTTTTTTTGAATCTTTCTTACCCGGGCGAACGTATAGTCTCCGTCCCACACCAGGCGTTGGTATAGTCCACGCCCCACACCAGACGAACGTATAATGTACGTCTGACCAAATTTAGTCTTTCCACCGTAGCGTCACACACCAGACTAAACCCAAAATTTGATCTTTTTTCCCTCTTTGGTTATACTCGCACCACTGCAGTTGCTCTAAGTGACCGCCGCCTACTAGAAGAAATTATCAACAATGGCAGCTGGAGCAGTAGTTGGAATTCCAATTTCTGTGATTGGTGGAGTCGATCCTGATGCTCCGCTGTTGGGTGAAAACTTTCATGGATTTCATACCATGGCAGGTTATGAATATTTTTCCTAAATTTTCTCATGTTTTGTTCACTTTTTTCTCCCGATTTTGTCTCATTTTTTTCTTTTTCATGTTGTTTCTCTCAGATTTCAACCTGGACAACATATTAGGTCAAGGAAGAGAGTTTACAGAGAGGAGGAGGTACTAGTGGTGTTGATGAATGGGGAGATGTTTGAAATCTGTCAAGCTGTTATTGATCCAGAAATTGGTATGAAGGTTCTTCAGAGGCATTCCTTCCAACCTCACAGCTATGACTTGATGGCACCCTATGCACAACCACCAGGTCCACCTCCTGCAAGGGGTACCAGGAAGATAAGTCTGGTTTCTGATGTGAATCCTAACCAGCTGGTAGAAGTGAGTTTATCATTCGCTTTTAGAGCTATGTTGATGCAGTATGAGATTCTTTATCTACCAGCAGATTCTTGGAGTGTGTGCTACCACCTGAACCCCAGGCTGAGGAAGCTCTTCTTCCCCCTAATCAAAATAATTTTGATGATTTCGTATTTGATCATTTCAATTTCTAATCGGAGAGTAGAGTACTATTTGATTCTTGATTACTTTTTTTCTGGACATGTTTTGATCTGCACTTAATTAGGAAACTGAACCCATGAATGCTCTGAAGTTTGTTATTTTATTCAATTTATTGCTGTTTTGTGGTTAAGATAGGCTCTCAACTCATTCTGCATCTAAATTTTTTTTTCAGTATTCTGAAAATATATTTTGCCTACCATCATGATTGTTTGTTGTCATTTCCTGTCAACTTATTCTGAATCTGAAGTATGAAGAAATTGTGATATTCGGATCCTACTTTGGAATTCTTGCTAGCCGCATGTTTTAGTGTACTTCTTTTTGAAAAATTATAGATCTATATTACTATAGCGAAATAGTAATATTCAGATGAGTCGCCTGTATGGGTTAGCTGATTGGAAGACCATACAGAGTAGAGCACATTGTGCATCTGCTGTTGCCTCCTTGCCGGCCTTGTCTTTCACTTTCTGCAAAGTAAGTTTGTTTGGTTGATTTCTGACATATGCTTAAGAAGTCTTACATGATAAAAATATGAGTTGTGTAATTTGTTTTTGAAAAATGATAGATCTGATCATTTTTGAACACCAATAATGGCTGTTTATTTTTACTTTTAGGTTTTAGTTGTTTTCAGGTTCATATATGTGGACATTTATTTCTGAATACCTAATCAAGCACGTTGTTTGTTAAGATTTTCTTCATAGCCTCTGCTTAAGAAATAATGTACCCTAAACGTTTTAGAAACTAAACCCTGATGTTCATTATGCTTGTCTTTTTGGGGTTGTTTTTCTTTTTTCTGTTTCTCAACATCTCGTAATTTTTGTTTTTATTGGGTACAATATTTGGTTTGGTTTATGATGTGGCGTTTATATTCCGAAATGCCAGTTTACTTTTATTTATGCTTAACAGAATAGCGCCTCATTAAGCTTACTATATAAATGCAACCTTCTCGATGAAGAAATGTTGGACTCTGAAATTTACATGTTTTGGAGACTCTGTGTTCAAGGTTACTTTAAACTCGGTTGACACACCTTACTCATAAAACGTATCAAGCACATACCTAGCATTTTAGGTTTTAGCTCAGCCATTACGGTCAGTCAAATTCATGGATGAGCCGTTCGATTCAGTAATAATATTTGAATCAAGGGTGATGAGTAAACCCTAGATAAAACAGAGAGATTTAAGCCCTTATAACAACTAGTAGTAATATACTTCTCTTCCGCAAGAGCAGATCCAATCTGTGCCTGACTGCCTCTCTTGTCTTGTCTTGTCTGTGTAGAGAAAGAAAGAAAGCCCTAACCCTAAACAAACAACAGCTCTTTTATCTCATAGTCTATATGATTGATTGACAATGGCAACCAAACAATTTCATGGCAGATGCTTCAATATCATCAAGGTTAGGGTGCCGGTGCTTAAATATCAGTTAATTTAAAACCAACTAGCTCATCTAATTTGGGACGGAGAGAGTTTTACTCAATTGTGGGGGTAGAGGCACTGCCATATCATTATTAGGCTTATGTTAATTTGAACAGAGATTCTATCAACCACCAAAACACTGCCAACATAGGATGTATGTAAATTTAAATTAAAGTATACAAATTCTGAAACATAAGCTCCGAAATGATCGTTGTTCCATGTTAAGATAAGAGAAGATTTCAAATAGAAGACTAGCTGAATCAGATTCCTGAAAAAAACAACCGATTAGTACATTGCCCCAATTCTATTGCTTAATTAGATACAAATTCACTGACTTATATTAAACAAACAACTTAAAATATCTCTATTACCAGTATATGATATTAAATTTTCTGCAGATCTACACTTTAAAAACTTTTAAAAAAAAATGGGATCCATAAAATTTTAAGAGAAGAAATGGCTTGGCAGACTGGATCGGCTACTACCGATATACTCATGATGGAGTACGACAACTTTGCTTTGAGAGGAGAAGGCATTGTGACAATTTTCAAAAGATCTCTGTGTCTCTTTACTCTTTGGTCTCCAACACCGCCTCCCTCAGATCATAATGAATGTGTAAAACTCAGATCATAACCACAAAGCTCCGGTTGTTGTTTTTTCCCTCAACACCGCCTCCCTCTCACTCTCTATGTG
Source organism: Papaver somniferum (assembly GCF_003573695.1). Classification (NCBI taxonomy): domain Eukaryota; kingdom Viridiplantae; phylum Streptophyta; class Magnoliopsida; order Ranunculales; family Papaveraceae; genus Papaver; species Papaver somniferum. The sequence goes on from NW_020618825.1 coordinate 6,502,154, forward strand.
AAACTTTTACTGATTATCCACGGTTTGGTTTGGTTTGGTGGATTACTGATTATCCAGGGTTTGGTTTTGTTTGGTTGATTTATAGCATAAGTTTTTTTTTTGTGATTTACTATAATGCCCTTGATCAGTAATCCCACCCTAATGCTGCAGCCCAATTTACAGGCCCGGTTATTACCATTTCTCTAGCCTATACACCTCTGTTTGATATGCTCTCCCTTGCCACCAGTGTCTTCTATCGGAGGAGGAACAAGTAAATTTAATAGTGGCAACAGCTGGTTACATCTTGGTAATGAATTAGTAAATGCAAAACTGTTTTTTCTGTATGGACTGCGAACTCAAAGGGCATATGATATGACGGATTGCTGAGATGAGGGCTGTTAACTCATCTCAGCAATTTTTACCTAAGTGTAATGTAGTTTTTTCAGTCTTTCTTTACTGCTCCTTGTAGCTTTTGCTGTATATTCTTCTTCTTTTAATAAAATCTCTCTTTTTCTATCCGAAAAAAAACAGGACTGTTAACTCATAATTATTCTCGTTGGAGCAAACTTAACAATAAATCAATGTGGCGCTGTTAATTCGACTACGGAATTTGCTTCCACAGTAATTGCGACTAAACTAGCGGCAAGACAGCATAAAATAAGTAAAGTCGCACAAGCTTAAGGAAGCTAAATGGATCGTGCAGAAAACCTAACACTATTTATGTTCCTGCATGTACTTTAATTTGATGCAAAATAAGTGAACTAACATGACGTATCCAATTTTCCTAATAATATTCCAGCTAATAAAATTCAGATAATATGGTTGTCAGGAAAAAGATAAATATATTTTTTTATTGCTTCATCTCAAAATTTTATCACGGTAAAATTTGCAACAAGTTTAGCCGAAATGTTTATCTCAAAGTTTTTATTGATTCTAGGCTGGCTAGAATTTTGGGTCTAAATGCTTGTATGTTAAAAAGTTTGTAATTTGCCATTGAGTCTATCTCTCCACCTTGTTAGGCCGACCAGCCAAGCGAGGGAGGATTCTATATACGGTGGCTTTGTGTCACCGTGGGTTGTGACAATTTTTTTTTTCAATTTGATGCAAAAAAATTGGATTTGGATCTGAATTGCCCTAAATGACATATCTCCTTGTGTATTTTATTTTTTAGGGGTATAATTGGCTAAATTTTAATATAATATATCTAAAAACCCGTGTCTTGGAATTTTACAAATTTTATCTCGTTGGAAAAAAGTCTACGCAATTTATACAAACAACAATATCAAATTTAGAGTTTTGACGAAAAATTCGGAGCTAGTTTATCATTTTAGGCATAATTTTCGAAAATTAAATGTATATCCATTATTCAAACCACCACAAAGGATACACAATACTTTATGTAGTCATATTTTGCTTTATGCATCAACTAATTTTCCGTTACAACTAATAAAACGATGTACGATCTCTCAGTTTCAATAAAAGTGATGCGTTTATTTTCGGGACAATTTTCGAAAATTGAATGCATAGCTATTACGTAAACCACCATAAAAGATGCATAACACATTATGCCGCCATATTTTGATTTATGCATGGGAAAATTTTCCGTTTCAGTAAAAGTGATACTTTCATCCAGTGTCAGGAAAAATGATACTTTCACGCCGTGTCAGGAAATATTGATACTTTCACGCCGATTTCTTCTGTCGGCTGTCCCACCGTGACAACGGTCAAGTAGATTTTGCATAACATTATATCATTTTGAGAATTCAAGATGCTGGAAAAAGGGCAGAAAGTCAAAAAAAAAAAAAAAAACAACAACGCTCTACCCGTAGGTGCCATAGCTTCGTATAGGTGTTAGTAATGTGATGTAATGTTCGTGTGCACGCAGATAGTGACGACATTTTATTTTATTTTGCTAAGTCCACACTGTTTCGACCATTTTGCAACCTTTATAAATAAACGTCTCTCTGAATCTAAGCAACCTCCACATCCTATACAACCACCGCAATCCTACCACAACCAACACGAATTATACTGCTATGTTGATTAATTGTGAATCTTTCTCCAACACGATTGATTATGAGTTACCAGGGGCTTTGAACTTGCAATCCAGTCAAAGAACAAAATACTGATAAAATGGACTTCAGAGCAATTTTGCTTCAAAAATTCAAAAGGACAATATGTAGCTCCTAATTTTGTAAACGGAAAATGGGTCATTTGTCCAAATATTTTTAAATCACGGTTCAAATGGACGGGTAGAAAGTAGTTTGGGTGAAATGGTCAAAAAAAAAATTGTAATGATGAAACTGGTTTCATCCTTGCTTAAATTTAAAAAATAGCAAGGATGAAACTGGATGCATCCTGTTTAAATTAAAAATAAGAAAAAATATTTGAAAATAGGCACCATAAAATTAGTTACATCCTGCCTATTTTTTACATTTTTGGTCATTTAAACAGTATCAAAATCTAACTGTCCATTTAACCCACGAATTGTTGATTTTGATCTTTTTAACCAGTTTTTTGTTTTGTAAAGAGATTCAAAAGGGCACATTATGTCAAACTGCTTTGTCCTTCTACTATCTTGATCCAAAATTTACGGAAACTCAACGAAAATGACATTGTTTCACATATTAGGTTTTCTGCTTATTGCTACCAGCTGTAGTAGTTATATGCTTTGAAATAACAAAAGTAGATGATCGGATACTAATTTCAGATTTTGGAGCTTTCGCTGCCTTGTGCAGTTCACATCCCAACTAAAATTCTAACTCTTCTTCCTTGGTTTTGTTGTTTTACCTTTTGGGATTAAACTTAGCTCCGTAAAGTCGTTTTTTATTGATACCCACGACTAGGAGTGTAAAACGTGTCGGCCCAGCACAACACAACCCATGAAATCGCGTGCTATGTGCCATGTTGTGTTGTGACGGAGATTATGACGTGCAGTGATGTGCCGTGCTAGAAGGCGTCCTGGGCTAGGCTGTGCCAGAAAAATAAATGTGTTGTGTCGTGGTGTGCTCTGCCGAGCACATTTATTTTATATTTTCCAATATAAATGTTTTCCCAATATTTAGGTATTATGTGTGTTATTATGAAAATAAGTCAACATAATGATGATAAAATGCCAATCATTGACCAGATTAATAAAGGCTTTTATTGAAATATACACAAAATGTGATGTATTGCGCCACGTTTCTTAGTATTTTATACCTATTATGACGTGCTTTCTTAATGTGCTGTGATGTGCCGTGCCACGTGCTAATCCGAGCCGCTGCTGTGCTGGGCTACTGTGCCAATTTGTCAAACCCAACACATTCCATTTAACTAACGTGTTGTGTCATACTAGGCTAAGTCACGTGCTTGACTGGATGTGCTCAAATTTAGCGTGCTGTGTTGGGATGTGTTGGGATGTGCTCAAATTTAACCCAGTCTAACCTAACAGAAGAAGAGTCTCTAGACCAGAAAGTAATAACTGGACCTGCAAATTGGGCGCAACATTGGGATTACTTCATGGGTAATTTAGTAAATCACATAAATTTTCCTATATAAATGAACCAAACCCTAGAGCTTCAGAATATGTTTTACCGTGAGAGTGGAAGTGAGGCGCTGCTGGTAAGAGAAAAACCAGTCACCTGGGTACTCTAGTTTGCCGTTTCCAGGATGAAAGATTGTGAGAAGAGTCTCGGTATCATGGCAACATTTACACGTACCTTGTAGATCAAACAGAAACACATATGTTTGAAAATTGTCATAATGACTTCTCCTCTCAAATCCAAGTTGGTTCGTAAAATTTAATCTTATAATTTGAATAGCAGTCTCATATTAAACCCAAAATATTGGTACCCTTTTGTATCGGAAGACATTCTACCTCCAAAGGTATATCTGCAGAAAATTCAAGATGTTTTTTTTTGGAATTTAAAAGTTAAGATCTTATGTATTTGGTAATGATTAATCATTGAGTTAGAGGTCTGGTCAATAGAAATTGGAGCAGAAGTATGTAATTGGTTTTAGCTGGAGAAATTGCACGGTGTATTCAGTGCTGTACTTGCTAACTTTCTCTATTTTGAACATTGAAAGATCATTTCAGAGCTTACGCTTGAACTGTTAATTTTTTTGTTTTTGTTTAGAAAATCTGTAAATGTTGATAATAGTTTAAACTAAATAAATTGATAGAACATCTAATCGAAACTAAATAAGCCAAACGATGAATCAATAAAGGAAAAGCAAAGATGGCTGTACATAGAAATTGATAGAAGCTATGATTAAAATAAGCAAAGATTCATTTCCGGTACCGGAGGCGAGGTTTTAGCCGGCAGAACCATCGGCTCCCACGATAAACTATCGGAATCTTACGACACCCATTATACTAGTAATTCGAGAAATATACCATTGCCTCATTGTATGCCCAAAATCCGGAATCAGCACGGCTGGGGTTAAAACTTAAAATGCGTTACATTTCATCTCGTATAAATGCCCTTAATAATGCGAAATTTGACTGGCAAATGCTACTACTGAATTTTGTCTTGATCTGTAACTACATAACTTTAGTTTGGACAAACGGTCTCGATGGAGACATATTATCTGTACCCCAGTACATATTAGCTGTCATCCAATATGTAAACACTTATATAAGAGCAAGGTATGAGAGAGAAAGTATTATCAAGAGACATGGGACACATTTGTAGAGAGAGAAAAACGGAATTTGTATTATTATTATTTCCTTCTCTTTCCTTCACCAACTTAGAGCTCCAAATACTCATTAATGGAGTTTCAATGTAATCCAAATGTAATTTCAACAATCATAGTGAACCCTAACCTCGTGGATGTAGATCACATTGATCGAACCAAGTAAATCTTGTGTCTTATTTTAAGTTTCTATCATTTTTATCTTCATTTTCATGTTAAATAAGTTTAGATCCAGAAATTGTTAAAGGGGTATTAGTTGTGGGATTTCCTGCAACTACATTTTGGCGCTAGAAACACTACCTATTGCTTGTTGATTTGAAAGAGATTCAAAGAAATTAGCTACCGTTAGAGTTTGACCTTACTGGATCTAGTTATTTCAAGGACGAAAAAGGAAATTTCCCAGTTATGTCAACAATAAATCCCGACTGATTTTGGAAAAGAGAGATGTCGATGCGAAGGAAATATCATGCTATACGAATGAGAACATCATCCCTGCCTATGCTGTTGAGGGCGTAGATAAACATAAGTCACACTTCTAGTGCTTCGATCTCTAAAGATGAACAGGTTGAAAAGAAAGCTTCTGCGAAGAAATCAATATCTCCAGTAAAAGTACTTTACAACACACGCGAAAATAAGGCTCCTCTCTGCGAAGGAATCCCCAGCCCAACAACACTTAACCAATGAAGACGACGATAAATAAGAAACAAGCGGAACAACAAAAAGAAGAAGACAGGGCGATATTTTCGCACAGTAAAGCAGCTCGAAAAGATCATCTCAAATAACTTGCGCGATAGGGAGACAAAGAAAATGAAACAAGAGTGAAATATAATGAATAATCATCAACAGATAGTTCAAACAGAACAAATACTCTTCCCGTCTCTTTAATTTTACACTTAAATGTTTAGAACTGGTGATTTAAAGTAAAATTTTGAAAAGAATTTCTCAGAAACTCATAATTTGTTCTTCAAAGAAACTTTGATTTTCTCTTCAAAACCTGATTCAATGCAAGATTTGCTTATAGATTTTCCACTTATAAAATTTGTTTTAAAAACCAATTGAACTGATTTCGAAAATACTGAGTCTAGAGACTTTTAATTGGTTTGGGAATTTCCATGTCAGTTGGATGAAAGCTATTTCGTCCTTTAGTGTTTTCCTTGGTCTTATCTCCACCGATCGAAGATAAATCTATTTTCTCTTATCCCTTCTTCTTTTTTCTTTTTCTTTCTATTTCTCTCTGCTTCTCTTCTCTTTCTTCTTTCTTGTTCTTCTTCTGCTGAAGATCGAGAGACGAAATTAAGGTGTGATTGAGAGAATCAAATCGTGGGGATCTATAAAGGAATGAGGATTTGATGATTATGCTAATTATGAAGAAGAAGATGATATCGTTGTGATCTGTAATGAAGAAAAGAAACGTGAAAGTTAGGGTTCGTGAGTTGATTGAGGATTTGTGAGAAATTGATGATGAAATCGAACAGTAGATGATGGGGTTTCATTATTAGAACAAGGAAGAAGAATTATCAATTGTTCTTAGTGGATTCAGTGATGAATCGAAAATCTAAGTTTTGTAACAAAAACTCAAAGAAGCTACAGAAGATGAAGGAGATGATGTTTGAGAAAAATAGAAGACGGGTTTGATTGTTTTGATGAAGAATCATTGAGTTAGGGTTGTAAGAAATTCAGAGAAATAACATATGGTGAATTTGAGGATTTAAGTGACGGATTGGAGATGGGTTTTTGATTGATTTGACGATTGATATTTGAGATAGAGATTCTGAGATGAAATCGAGTATTAGGGTTTCAGGCGGAAACTGATAAAACATATGTAATTGTAGAAGTAGAAAAAGGGTATCCAGCGCTGATTGGAATTATGTTGAATTAGCAGAGAGGATTGTCTAGTCATATGAGTTTTGGATTTCATTTGAGGTAATCATCTTATCTTTTGAATGGATTGATTTTCAGTTATTATAATGTGATGTTGGGTCTAGATTTATTGTAGTAGTTTTTGTATTAAAGAATAGAATGGTTGGAGATTGAATATGAAGTTGGACTGTGAACGAACTTGTAATGGGAGATCTAATTGTTACAATTGATGGTGGAATTCAGTTGGATAGAAGTCTTGTTGTTGAAGTTCATGGAACTGTGATTACAGTTATGGTGATGTTGTTGTGTATCTGTGTTTGCATGTGTTGGGAGTTGAGTTCTTGGTGAGATGTATTATTGCAGGTTGAGTTAAGAGACAGTCTGTCTAGGTGCAAGAGAGGTTTAAGTCTGGGTGTGTGAAATTGGAACTGGGAATTGGTAATGTAATTTGAATTAGAAGTGAATATGAATAGTTGTGATACAATTACTAGTGAAGGCAGTGTGTGCAGGGTATGTATTTGTGTAATGGAAATTGAAGGTTGAGTTGGTATTTGCAGTTGTGGAGGTTATATGAGTTAGTAGCTACTATTGATAGTTGATAAGGATTTGCAGTTTATGAGATTGGTATTGATATTGCTGAACTGGTGGAGTTGAGATGTCAGGATGATATTTAAATATAAGTTGGAGTTGTATGTGTGGATAGCAATTCTGTAAGAAGGGTTAAACCTGCAGTTAAGAGTTTTGAGTAGAGTTGAAGGCTTGCAGCTACTGCAGTTGCAGGTAAGCTGTATTGTTGTAAATCACTTTTGGATTCTCAATTCAAATTTATGGATTATATGTGTATTGATCAAATTATAGAATCAGGTTGTATATGTTCTTGTAGCTGCAATAGAATTAGCCTATTAGTCATCCCAGTCAGTGTCTGACTTAGCTGACTCAGTTAATCTGACTGAGTTGAATCGTATTGACCCACTGAGTTACCTGTCTTGACCCGAGTTGACTCAGTTGACGGATTTAGACTTTTGACTTTGACTATTTGACCCTGACCTTGGACGTTGACTGTTAGTCAACCTATTGACCGTTATTGACCGTTAGTTGACTCAGATGGAATGGACCTTAGTTCAATGGGCTTGTTTAGTTGGACTTGGGTTTAGGTTTAATGTTCCCATTTTGATGTATTGGACCCTTATGGTCTGATTTAGCTTTTGGCTTATTATACAAAGTTGTAGATACTTATAAGACCTATCTAATGGACTATAGAACCAACCTAATTCAATTAGTAAACCTTAGCTATGCTAAAGATAGATAAATAAAAGATGTAGAACCTTAAATGGGCCTAGAATCATTAGAAAGACTTGTATAATACTTGTGTGAGCCATTTTGGCTAGATTCTTAGACTTCTTGTATGATTAATAGTTAGTTTATATTAACAACGATCGATTCAAAGGATGAACCAGTGGATCGTGGATTTCGAGGTAGGCGTGGCTTGTCATCAAAAGAGGTGGGAATACATTTGACTCTTTGGTAACCATTATTGTTTTCCTTTACAAAAGTTTATGTTTAACAACTCATGTATTTCTGTTTGTGCGTTCTGTGCATTGTTTAACTTGTTTTACGATAATTCTGTTGATTCTGTTAATCTTTCCATGGTTTGGAAAGGACCTGTAATGTGTTGTGGTCAATATGAATTGTTATGGAAAATAAGAATTTCCACGTGTGGTATATATGATACGCTCCTTCACATTTATACCTAGAGCTTTTATGATATATTGGTCGACAGTTTGCGAGTTCGGAATTGTCGACATCCATATTTACGATTAGGTGTGGATTTGCGAGTTCGGAATTGCACAACCATAGTATACATTGTTTGAAGAAGGAGTTTGTCCATATACATGTTTGTTTACTTCTGTGAGGATATACTCTTTCACATTTATATCTACATGAATTCAGCTTTTATGCTTATATCGGTCGACAGTTTGCGAGTTCGGAATTATTGACATCCATATTTACGATTAGGTGTGGATTTGCGAGTTCGGAATTGCACAACCATGGTATACATTGTTTGAAGAAAGAGCTTGTCCATATTCGTGTTTGTGTATCTCAGTGACTTGGTCACTATTTAATGTCTGGGAAAACATTATTGTTTTTATTAATCTTGTTTATGATTACTTAGAAGTTAAATGTTAATTATTCCCACTTTCAGTTTTCAGAGACAGATCAGAGTTGCGCATCGAAAGCCACAAGTGTTGACTCCGTTAATTAATTAACTTCTCCTATGTTTATTATGTTGTTTATTGTATCTGTAAACCAATTGACTATTGTATATGTATCATTTGAGAGAAGTTCATGTATATATATTCTGAGCGGGGTTAGTTTTGGGATGAATTTTGTAGCAGATTTCTTAATTGAACGTTTAAGTATTTGAATTATATTCGTAGTGCCTCTTTATTTAGTTAATCTCTTGGATTAGTCAGCTGCTAGCTTAGGGGGCGTTATAGTGTTGGTATCAGAGCTCACTATTAGATCTTATATCGGAAACAATAGATAATAGCCAGTGCCAGATAGATTATTAGATTAGTGTCTAGCTGGGTTGGGTTGTGAGATAAATCTTAATAAATAAAGGCTATCAATAATTAAAATAATTATTTGATTGATTGATTTGTTTGTTTGTTTGGTTGTTTGTGTATGTAGTGAAGTAAAAATTGTAGGGTACACCAATAACTTTAGCTAATAAGGATTTGAGAATAATTAATCTGAAAAGTATAAACACGTAGACAATCCAATATTAAAAATAAATAAATAAATAGTGAGATTAGTATTATAGACTTATTAAGCACCTTGACTTATACGTAGGGTCAATAATTTACAATCACATAAATGTTAATAATATTTTTGGGACTCAATAACATTTGGGAGAGTAGTTGGAATAATAGTTCGACCACTGATGTTAATAATAAAAATATTAATATAGTAATTATAGATGATAATAACAGTAATAGTAGTTTTAATAGAGTAATGTTAGCATTTACCAATTAGTACCATATTAAACTTAATTAAAATTTCAAAAACGATATATAAGAAAAATAAAATAAATAATTATGGAAAAAAATTGGTAACGCTTATCCACGATTAAGTTTTGTAAATTAAACTAATGACAAATTAGGAATAGATGTTTTGCGTTTAAACTAGACGGTTAATATGACTCTTGTTAGGGACCAAAAAGGGTGGAAAAAAAAATGTACCGAAATTATCTTTAGTCTAGCAAATGATCCAGTAACTCTTTAAAATGGAACAAATATACATGAAATAGTAATAATAGAATTCTGACGCTTAGTGTAATATTAGAATTAAAAGAAAATAAATTCGTATATTAATAAGATACTTCATTTTGATAGAAAAATCTAAAGACTATTAAGGCATATTAAAATTTTATGCAGACTCAAAATTTAAATCATATTAAATTACCAACGGCGGTATTTAACAACATATATATAGAATATGGATCCAATATGAATAAATAAAATCTATTATAGCAACCTTTACGTAAATGAAGATTTATAATTAGAAGATTAAGGCTTAGTGTATCATCTGGATTAATTGACTTAAGAATAATAAAAATGATAATATAGTTAAGACATTAATTTTTGATAAGATAGTAACAACAAATAATAACATTATATAATACTAACTACTTTATAGGATAGGAACAACAAGATGTAATTTTTATTAATAGCACAACATAAGGATTATTTAGCAATAATATAAAACTTAATTACAATTAACTTTTATCGGCCTAAGAAATAAATGTTATAATGATAATAAAATGTTAATACCAAATGATTATGGCAAATTGTTAGTGGTTATTTACTTATATCCAGTCACATAATGAAATAAACAATTAGATACATTGAAGATAATATGTAATAATTCAGATAGCTAAATTGTTTAAAATGTTGTGAACTATTTATATTTTTTACGAAATAAATTACGATAAAATTTTAGAGACTAATTAATTTTAATAAATTAATAATTAGTTAATCCAGCACTGGGCAATAGTGAATGTTGTGTTTTCTCCGTTCGTAGGAAGGCATTGTTGGGCTTGGCTAACCTTGACAGGGCAACTGCATTCAGAAATGACCGATTACAGAAGTATGTTATGATTACTTTAGAAACCGATAGATATAATTTCACTTAGAAATACTCATAGGAATCTCCCTTATAATTTGAGACGGGTATTTTATAGAATAGAAAGTAGTGTAAGGAGTTTAAAGACTAAAACTTATAGTTTTCCCATTATATAAATTAGTGTAAGAAAATTTAGGATTCGTAGTGCCTCTTTAGTTGAGCGGGGTTAGTTTTGGGATAAATTTTTTAACAGATTTCTTAATTGAACATTTAAGTATTTGAATTAGATTCGTAGTGCCTCTTTATTTAGTTAATCTCTTGGATTATTCAGCTTCTAGCTTAGGGGGGCGCTACAGCACAGGGGATGTCAAATTTCAATAAATGTGCGTTCATTTCACACAAAGCATGACGTACATATGGTCAAAGGATGGAAAGTGCAAGTTACAGATCCCGAGTTCGAGTTAATTTTATTACTTCATGATGGTTTCATTCCATGAAAAAGATTCTCTTATAACTAAGAGACAGAAATAAGACCTTAACAGAAGGCATCAGAGATAAAAACTCCATTAGGGAGGCTAGGCATCCGAATGTGGCGTGCACCCTAGTTCGCATAAATGCAAGAGGAAACAATAAGACCTAACGCATGTCATAGTCGGGTAAAACCTAGTATGCATGACTCAAGGGAAAGCTACATCGATCCTGGAACTTGAGTCATGGAGATTTAGGGTGAGAAAAACGAAAAAGCCCATCCGGGAAGACGCCTAAATCGAAAGATTAAGGTAATAAGATCTTCTCAAGGAGTGCAGAAACTCGATCAGGGCGCTGAGGTACACGGCTGAGTCAAGCGTGTCGGGTACGTCTGGAGCGTATTCCACCATTCTTGACAAGTCCTGACTATGATGCACTCGGTCCGAAGATACCCCAGGGTGCGGTCTCGTAACCATAAACCTCATCGGTAGAGGGAAAAGAGACTGCGAAATCAACTGGTTGTTGTATTACCGGGTGGGAGGAGCCAACCCTAACCCGGTAGAGGTAAGCTTCCTTGAAGGGGAAACCAGGGGGAATATAAGGACGTCACCCTCCATTAGGGAGCTGAATTGTGTCAAAACACGACAATGTCATGGGGCTTCTACTCACGAGAGTACTTAGGCCTGTCGCATTTTTGCATCCAAATATCCTGAAGAGGCAATAATACAAGAATAAGATAAGGCGATATAAATGGGTCAATACACTACGGTGTAAAGACGTCGTGCGATTTCGTCGCACAGAAAATTGAAGACAGGAAAAATAAGACCTTTACTTAGGAAGGCGCAATAAGACCTCCAGAGAAAAGAAAAATATGCTTGTTTAACTAAATATTTGTTTTGAAGGATATTCGGAAAAGAAGTAGAAAAAGTAAATTCGCGCATTACAAGACATATAATAAGAGGAATTGATAATTAGCGGATAGGCTGCGAAGAAGATCGCATGATAAATGTGCTTGAGGCAAATCCAAAGAAATAAGGAAGAGAAGAAACAATAAGTGCGCGAAGATGAACACTTATACTAAAGACAAGGCCAAAGAAATAAAGAATGGAAGCAATTTGAAGTAACATCAACATTAGTGCGGAAAAATAAGCTTAGTAACACCAGAATTATCTATACATTGCATCAACAATAGATAAGCATTCTCATCATATAAGCATCACATTCTCATCATGAAAGCATCGCATAAGCATTTCATGGCATAAGCATCGCATACGCATTTCATCGCACAAGTATTTTCGCTCAATTATTTCGCATAAGAAACTTGAAGATATTATAACACCGCATTACGCATAAGGAAGAGGCAAGATAAGAATAAAGAGCAGAAGCAGAGCCATTATACCGCATGAAGAACATGGAATTCTCGCACATCCAAAATTTTCTCAAGGATTCTTCCCTCATAGATAAAAAACAGAGGAAAATATGGATTATCAAGAAAACATTTTTTTTTCTTTATCTTCTCGGTCAGAATCATTTCCAAAGAAGACGCTCATTCATGAATAGCAAGAATTCTCACCAACAATTGAATAAGAGAAATAGAAAACATGTAATAACTGACCTTTGAACTTCGTGTTGAGAAACATGCCAAGACACTGATTCTCAACCAGTTGCTAATGTTGTTGTACCATCTCGTAACTGCTGCACCAAACTCGTCTCCCTTCTCCGTAATAAATATTTCTTCTCCACCAAAGTTTACTGCTGCCCCAAGCTCGTCTCGCTTACCTGCATCCAACCGTTCTCAACCACAACAAAATGTTTGTCGTTCAGATATTCCATGTCAACTCTGTGGTCGAAAGAAACATGAGGCTCCGGATTGCTGGAATCGTTTTGATTAGAGTTTTCGCCCTCCTCGACGTCAACCACCCACTTCTACACCTCGTGCATATACTGCTCAGACAGGCTTATTACGAACTCCTCTATGGACTCCTGATAGTGGTGCTAGAGATCATATAACCATTGATCTTTCCCGTCTTCAGTTTTCAACCGAGTACACTGGTCCTGATCAAATTCATATATATGGGTAATGGTTATCATATTCCAATTTCTAATGTTGGATCCTCTATTTTGGGAACTCCCAACCATAAGTTGAAGCTTCATAATGTTCTTTTTGCACCACAAATATTTTACAATCTTTTGTCTGTTTCACGTCTCACCGCTGATAATAATGTTTTATTCGAATTTCATCTGAATTTTTTTCTTGTGAAGGATCGATGTACCGGGAAGGTTCTTCTTCGCGGCAGTAGTAGGGGTGGTCTCTATCAACTTGATGATTCGTCCAAATCTCCTAAAGTTTGTATAGGAAAACGTGTTAGTTTACAAGACTGGAATTCTAGATTGGGACATCCAATGATGCGTACAGTTCGTAAAGTCGTCTCCCAGTTTTCACTTCCGGTTTCAAGTCAGACTATTAGTTTTTGTTCATCTTGTCATGAACATAGGAGTCATAAGTTACCTTTTAATCCTAGTAAAACTTCTTATTCAAATCCATTAGATTTAATTGTCTCAGATGTATGGAGACCTTCTTATATTTTATATAATGAAGGATACGGATATTATATCATTTTTATTAATGCATTTAGTCATTTTACTTGGATGTTTCCTATGTCTCAGAAATATAATGTCTTTTCTATATTCTTTTTTTTTTCAAAAGCATGTGGAAAATATTTTTAATCAAAAAATTTCAATCTGATAATGCACTTGAGTATCGTAAACTTACTCTGTATCTTCAACAACTTGGTATTTTTCATAGATTTTCATGCTCACACACTTCTGAACAAAATGGTTCAGTAGAACGCTGTCATTGTCATATTCGTGAAACTGGTCTTACGATTCTAAACATGGATTCTGCACCATCCTCGTATTGGTATGATTCTTTTTACACTGCTTGTTATCTAATGAATCGTGTCCCTTCAATTTATATTAATAATTCATCTCCATATGAAGATCTTTTTGGTCTTCCACCGAATTATACCTTTCTTTGTGTGTTTGGTTGTTTATGTTATCCTCATCTACGTCCGTATAGATCTCACAAAATGGAGCCTCTCTCTTCTCCGTGTATTTTTATTGGGTATAGTCCATCTCAAAAAGGTTACGGATGTCTTCATATTCCTACAGGTTGTATATACGTAAGTCGTCATGTTGTTTTTGATGAGACTACCTTTCCCTTTGCCTCTACAACATCACCTTCACCGGCATCGATCACTTCTCAGGTAACTAATTCTTCACATTTATCGACATCATTACCACCGTTTTCGGTTACTCGTTCCAATGTTGCACCAATGCTACCAGTTTGCACAGATCAAGTTGTTTTCAGTACTTCTACACGGGATATAACTATCTAGCTGTTAACGTCAGACTTCGATATTATGCCTCCATCTGCAAATGATCCGTCTCATCCTGTTCAGCCACTTTCCGATGATATGTCTCTAACCGACCAACGATCAGAATATTTGGATACCGCTACCGTTACACCTGCCAATGCTTTGTCAGCACCTACTTCAAGTTCGACTATAGCTCCTGTTTCAAGTTCGACTTCAGCACCAGCTCACACTTCTCCATCTGACGTGTTAGGCTCCACAACTCCAATCATCTCATCTCCAAATTCCACTTCCGCAGAAGTTTCTACTCAACGTGTTTCACCTACAACACCTGCTCTTACAACACATCCAATGGTGACTAGGTCCAAAGACGGAATTTTTAAACCATATTCCAAATATGCGTTGGTATGTGATTCTTTTCGTGAACCGACATGTATTTCAGAGGCTCATAAAGATCCAAATTGGCGTACTTTATCAGATGATGAGATCAATGCATTGCTCCAGAACGGTACCTGGACACTAGTACCATATGATCCTTCTATGAACGTTATTGGATGTAAACGGGTATTTCGTATCAAACGAAAGGCTAACGGTGAAATTGAACGTTTTAAAGCTCGCTTGTTTGCTAAAGGCTATTATCAACAAGAGGGGATAGATTATTCTGAAACGTTTAGTCCAGTTGTTAAACCATGTACTATTCGTATTATTCTTACATTAGCCAACTTGATGTGCAGAATGCTTTCTTACATGTAGAACTTCAAGAAGAGGTGTACATGAAACAACTTCCAGGTTATGTTGATTCTCGGTTTCCTACACATGTCTGCAAGCTACATCGTTCTCTCTATGGACTTAAACAAGCTCCTCGTACATGGTACCATAGGCTCGGTACTTTTTTGTTGCAAATTGGGTTTGTTACTTCAAAGAGTGACTCATCTCTATTTATCTACAATGGTCCATATGGAACTATTTATCTGTTGGTGTACGTGGATGATATTATTGTTACAGGTTCCAATTCCACTGGTATTACCTCTATTCTTACTCGTTTGCAACAAGAATTTGCGATTAAAGATCTTGGCTCCGTTTCTTATTTTCTTGGACTTGAAGTGGTTCGTACTTCCTCAGTACTATTTCTTTCTCAACAGAGGTATGCTCGTGATTTTCTTATTCGAGCCAAAATGGATGGTGTAAAACCTATTCAAACCCCACTTAGTACTTCTGGTGACATCTCCTCTGATCGTAGTACCTTATTATCTGATGCTACTGAGTATCGTAGTATTGTTGGAGCTTTACAATAGTTGACATTTACTCGTCCCGATCTGGCTTGTGCTGTCAATAAGGTATGCCAGTTTATGCATGCGCCCACTGTTTTTTCTGGGTTTAGTAAAGCGTATACTCCGTTATCTTAAAAATACACCTACCATTGGTATACTTCTTCGGCCATCTTCTTATCTACAGTTATCCTTCCGTGCATATACTTATTCTGATTGGGCTGTCTCTTTTGATGATTGTCGTTTTACTAGTGGTTATTGTGTTTACTTGGGTGGTAATATTATCTCTTGGAGTGCTCGTAAGCAGAAAATAGTGTCTCGTTCGAGTACTGAATAAGAATATAGGGGACTTGCGCCACTGCTGAAATTATGTGGATTCAGTCACTTCTTTCAGAACTTCGTGTATTCACTCAATCCCCTCCTGTTCTATGGTGTGATAATCTTGGTGCTACTTATCTCACTGTCAATTGATGAGTGCCAAATAATGTATATATTTATCCCTTTTTGTTGGCATTTTAACTCATCTTTTGTGCAGTAATTCTACATTTTATCCCATATTCTGTATTTTCATTGTTTTCAAGAATAAATATTTTTCTTACTTAATTTTGCATTTTTAGGTAATAAATAAAGTCTGGATGACTTGCGGAGCAAAAAGAGCAGAAAAGTAGTGAAAAGCCGGGAGAAATTACGCAAGGAAGCCGCAAAGAATGGAGTGCACGTCCAAAAAGCTGGAAATGGGCTCAAGAAGAAGAAAGTTGTTCTTAAAGAAGAAGTGGGCTCAAGGTTTTCCAAGCCCAAACTCATTTCCCAAACCCATATTCTATACCCAAAAGCCTAAAACCCAAATCCATACCCGCTTGCGTCTTCAGCCGTCAGATCAGTTCTCAGAAGCATCCGACGGTCGCTCCCTTGATGTGCATCGAAGTTTGATATCTCCGCCTTACACTACAGTACCTAACTCCATCAAGTACCGTTCGTTTCGTTGTATCTCTTCATCCGACGGTCGCTCATCGCCTGCCTCCGCATCGCCGTCAGATCCACCTACCATCTTCCCATCCATCGGTCCAGCTTCGCGAAACATCAAAATCCTCTACACCTGCTCAACACCCTAGTACCTAATACCTATACCCATTGCCAAACACACCCTTCCTCAAACCCCATCGACACCATCTTTCCCCCCCCCCCCCCTCTCGCAACAGTACCACCATGTCCGTCTCCATCACCACCATCTTCTCCCCAAATCACTCCACCATCTACGCCACCAAATCACTCTACTCTACCTATAACCAAAAACTCATCATCACTATCACGTTTTACCTCTTTTTCATCAACTAATCTCCTCAATTTCTCATCTCTCATCACTGAAACCCTAGGTGAGAAATTGAAGATATAAGTTGATGTTAGAGCAGCAATTGGAGCAGGAGATGAACGAGAAGAAGTAATTGGAGAGTGGGTCGACGAGATGGAGTGAGTATCTCATCAAAATTAGGTAAACCAAATTTACCTAATTTTCTGTTTTTGGGGAAAAGGGGCTGTGAACCCTAAACTGATAATTGGAGGGTATAAATTGGTATTATGTGGTGTGTGTGAAGGACACTGTGTATCTCTCTGGACTAGCCAGTAGAGAATTAGAACAATTTTAATTTTGCAATTCCAATTTCTGATTTTTGCATAACTGTTGACAGTTGAAAGTTGCATATGTTTTTAGTTATCTCAAATGTTGCTAGTTGTATCTGAATTATCACATATGATGAATGTTATTGCTTTATCCATGTTTAGCATGAGCTAAATAGCATCAGGCCAAGGCTCAGCTGAAGCCTTGTGCACTGTCAAGTGACTAGAAGCTAGGATAGTTACTTCCATGCTCTGTTTTGCTTGAGCAAATGGGAGATACCAATGCACATAGTGCCTGTGATTGGCTGTGCTGTCAAAAGACAACCAATGCTAGGGGCAGACTATTGAGCAATTTAGTATTCTTCTATTTCTAGATGTATGCATAGGATCAAACTCAACCTAGAAACATGTCATTTGGTTAGGACACAAGGTGGATCCTAAGCCTTGGCTTACCCACCAATTCCTTCTCAGTCACTTACATTTTCAGTTCTGTGTGCTTTCAATTCAGTTTATTTTCATGCCTTTTTTTTCTTGCACTTTGAAGCCTTTTGTGCACTGAAATCAGTGCACAATCCTCACCTTGCCCTTGGCTTCCAAGCCTTGGTTCTTTGCTGCTTTACCTTGCTGTTTTCTTAGCTGTTTCCTTTGCTTTATTGCAGCAGATCATTGCACACTTGCCTGACTATCTTTGCAGGGTTGGCCTGACTATCTTGGCTGACTATCTTTGCACTTTGTGATCATTGCAGGTACCACCTTGGCTGTACTGCTGCTGCTGGTGCCTTCTCTGCCAAGCTGTGCTGTGCTGTTGCTGCTGCCAAGCCAAAGCCTGCTGCTGCCAAAGCCTGCTGCTGCCAACTGGGCTGCCAACTGAAGCTGTCAACTGGGCTCGCCTATTTCTTTGCTGCCGGGCTTGTGAAACCTTTGCTGCTGGGCTCTGTTCCAACTTTTGTTGCTGGGCTTGAACCAACTGAGCTGGGCTTCGCTGCAGACTCTGCTGGGCCTGTGTTGCTGAGTCACTTCAATTGTTGCTGGGCTTGAGCGTGAGCTGCTTAGGACGATCCTAAAGCCCAACTGGGCTGTGCAACTAAAAGGGGACTAAAAGCCTATTTTTGGGCTTCCCTCCAAAAACCAAGTAAGCCTAACCCATGAGTTAACCCACTTGGGCCTCATTTAAATTCAAATTCGGGCTTGTAATAATTAATTTAATTATTTATTTGGGATTGTAATAATTTTTATTTTTATTTTTTTTTATTTTTTTTCTTTTTTTTTTATATTTGGGATGTAATTATTTTTTTTGTTTTTTTTTTTTTTTTTTTCTTTTATTTTTTTTTTTTTTTATGGGCTTGTCTTAATTATTATTATTGTTTTTATTTTCTTTTATGAGTTGTGCTAATTTATGCTAGGTTTAGTTCAAAAATTTTCCAAAGCCCAATTTTAAACCAAAAACAAAATCCCTTTTAAAACCAAAACCCATTCAAAACCAAATCTTCATAACCCTTGTGGGCCAAATTGTTTCCGATTGCTCTGTCTGACCAACATGTTAGTTAAGGTACCTACTAGGACATGATTGTGACCTACAGAGACCAGACAAACAGACTTGTTAGAATTAACCCAGACGAACCTATCGAAATTCTAAGTTCTGAGGGAGACAGTCCAGATCAACCAGAAACAATGGGAGAACCCCGTACCCTCAAGGATTATATGTACCCAACTAGAGCCAGTCAACCTTCTTGTATTTGCTGCCCGAGGCTAATGGCCATTATGAGCTGAAATCAAGCACAATACAGATGCTTCCTATTTTTAGAGGTGTTGAGAATGAAAACCCGTACCACCACGTGAGAGAATTCGAGGAAATTTGTGGAACTCTGCGTTTCACTCAAATGACCGACGAAACCCTGAAGTTAAGGCTTTTTCCTTTCTCCCTGAAAGATAAGGCAAAGGCCTGGCTTATGCTTTACAGCCTCAATCCATCATGACATGGGATGACCTCATAAAGGAGTTTTTCAAAAAGTTTTTCCCGAACCACAAGACTGCGACAATTCGTCAAAGTCTGAATAGCTTTGTGCAATTAGAAGGTGAGACCTTAGCTAGATACTGGAGAGATTCAATGAATTATTGCTCCAATGTCCCCATCATGGTTTTGAAAAATGGAGACTTGTGCAAATTTTGTATGAAGGTCTAGATGTGTCCACCCGAACAACGGTTGAGTCGATGTGTAATGGTCTATTCGTAGAAAACTGCTGATGCGTCTTGGGACTTCTTGATTGAAGTAGCTGAAAAGACGCAACAGTGGGAATCCATCCGTGAAACCAAAAGACTACATCCGAAGCAAAGGCTTTTAGGATTGAAGCGGATTTGAGGGAAGAGCAAACATGGCATCAATAGTTAGGAGATTAGAAGAGTTAGAACTACATAAAAATTCAAAACCTTCCACCACTACTCTCCGAGAACATGTCGCTTCGTCTGTTTGTGCGCTTGTAACGACCCCAACCATCAATTCCAAAATTGTCCCGATTTGCTTGCAGTCCAGGAATCTAGGCTTGAACAGGCACATGCCATGTTTCAAAAACCAGAGCATAACCCTTATTCACAGACCTACAATCCAGGATGGAGAAACCACCCTAACTTTTCATGGTCAAAGGACCCACTCAGGAGGACCATCTCAACCCAATCAGAGCTATCAAAACAATCAGGGATATCAGAACAATCAAGGTTATCAACACCCGAGAAACCCTCAACAACAATCAAACTCTCAACAACAATCATATCCTCAACACAATACCGACAAGAGATTATCCACCCTAGAGGAAATGTTCCAGAGTTTGATGCAAAGTCAGAAAAATCTAGATCAAAAGATGGATCAAATGTGTGAGAGAGAAAAGGGTAAACTTCCGAGCCAACCCCAACAAAATCCAAAGAGGATATTTCAAACAGGCACAACATCCTGCACTGAAACCTCACCGATCAAATCCATGCCATTACCACCCTCCGAAGTGGTAAAGTCATCGAGAACAACGTGGGCGAACCTAATGAATCTGATACAAATTCCACGTGTCTCCACAACCCCAGAAAACCAAAGAACCTGAGCAAGTTGGAAAATCTGACAATTCTACTGCTGTGAATGTCCCTTTGCCAACTCATTCTCCTGTTGCCCCATTTCCTCAAAGATTGATCTATCAACAGAAAAGTACCCATTACAATGAGATGTTAGATCTGTTCAAGAGAGTCAACATCAACATTCCTTTTCTTGAAGCAATCAAGCAAATCCCTGCTTATGCCAAATTCCTCAAAGACTTGTGTACTCAAAAGCGCAAGCTCAATGTGCAAAACGTGCTTTCTTAGCTGAGCAGGTGAGTTCCATCATTCTGAACAAAACTCCACCCAAGTTTAGGGATCCAGGATGTCCAACAATTTCTTGCACTATAGGAGAACACACGGTCAATAAAGCGTTATTAGACCTAGGTGCAAGTGTTAACCTACTGCCATATTCTGTTTATGAGCAGTTAGGTCTTGGGGAGTTGAAACCAACATCTATCACTCTACAACTGGCAGACCGATCTGTCAAGATTCCTCGTGGAGTGGTCGAAGACGTTTTGATCAAGGTTGACAAATTCTATTTTCCCGTAGACTTCATTGTCTTAGACACTCAACCTGTACAAAACCCAGACTGTCACATTCCTGTCATCTTAGGACGTCCTTTCTTGGCTACGTCCAACGCGATCATTAATTGTCGTAATGGAGTGTTAAAACTGTCTTTTGGTAACATGACGGTAGAATTGAATGTGTTCGATATTAGTCAACAACCTGTGAATCTTGATGATGATGATGTGCATGAAGTTAATATGATTGAAGGATTAATGCAAGATTCGTTGACTAACATTCTATCCGTCGACCCCTTTCAAGCATGTATGGAGAACTTTAAGATTCCTATGATGATGCATACTGTAGTGACGTCCTATCTCTGCTCGAATCTGTACCTCAAATGGACGTCACTGAAAGGAAATATGAAGTGGAACCACCCTACTCTCTGATTCCAAGCTTATTCCATCCATTGTTGAGCCACCCAAGCTTGAATTGAAAACTTGCCTAGTACGTTGAAGTACGCATTCCTAGGTTCTTCTGATACTTTACCTGTCATTATTTCATCATGTTTAGACACGGAACAGGAAAGTAAGCTTTTAGAAGTACTTAAGGAACACAAAGAGGCCTTAGGATGGACCATCTCAGATCTCAAAGGAATTAGTCCCACCATTTGCATGCACCACATTAACCTTGAAGAGAATGCCAAACCATCGAGGGAAATGCAAAGGAGACTTAATCCTAACATGAGAGATGTAGTCAAAGGAGAGATCCTGAAACTACTTGATGCGGGTATCATACCCAATTCCCGATAGCAAATGGGTTAGTCCCATTCAAGTTGTGCCTAAGAAGTCAGGCATTACTGTAGTTCAGAACGACAAGAATGAATTAGTCCCTACTCGTACAACCACAGGATGGCGAGTATGCATCGACTACAGGAAGTTGAACACAGTAACAAGGAAGGATCACTTCCCGCTCCCTTTCATTGACCAAATGCTAGAACGTGTGTCTGGACACAGTCACTACTGTTTTCTAGATGGCTTTTCCGGTTATAACCAAATTCACATTGCTCCGAAGATCAGGAAAAAACTACATTCACGTGTCCATTTGGGACGTTTGCTTATAGACGTATGCCCTTCGGGTTGTGTAATGCACCTGCTACTTTTCAGCGTTGCATGATGAGCATTTTTTCTGACATGATAGATAGTTTTCTCGAGATCTTTATGGATGATTTCTCTGTTTTTGGTTCCTCGTTTGACGAATGTTTGAAGCATCTTGCCCTCGTGATATCCAGATGTAAAGAAAAGAACCTTGTTCTAAATTGGGAAAAATGCCATTTTATGGTGAATTCAGGAATAGTTCTAGGACACATCATCTCAGAAAAGGAATTGAAGTGGATAAAGCTAAAGTTGACCTCATTCAACATCTACCACAACCTTGCTCTGTGAAGGAGATCAGATCATTTCTAGGTCATGCTGGTTTTTACCGGCGATTCATCAAAGATTTCAGCAAAATCTCCAGACCTCTGTGCAGTCTTCTCTCCAAAGATGTTGCCTTCAATTTCGATGCTGCTTGTGTGAAGGCATGGGAGGAATTAAAAACCCTTCTCACCACCGCTCCTATAGTCCGACCACCCGATTGGAAGCTTCCGTTCGAACTTATGTGTGATGCCTCTGATTATGCTGTTGGTGCTGTTTTAGGACAGCGAGTTGATAGACTACCATATGTGATATACTATGCTAGCAAAACCCTTAATGATGCCCAACTCAATTATTCAACTACCGAGAAGGAATTGCTTGCCGTCGTTTTCGCATTAGACAAGTTTAGATCTTATCTGATAGGGTCTAAGATCATCATATACACAGACCATGCGGCTTTGAAGTATCTTCTTTCCAAGAAGGATGCTAAAGCTCGCCTTATTCGATGGATACTCTTATTACAGGAATTCGATCTCGAAATCCGTGATAAGAAAGGTTGTGAGAATGTGGTTGCTGATCATTTGTCTAGATTAACTTTAGAGTCTATTGATGAATTGAGCTGATTAGAGAATCATTCCCAGATGAACAGCTGATGTCTATCTCAGACCTTCCTTGGTTTGCTGATATTGTTAACTACCTCGCTACAGGTAGGATGCCCTCACGTTGGTCGAGACAAGACCGCTCTAAATTCCTGGCTGAAGTCAAACATTTCCTTTGGGATGACCCATATTTGTTTAAGTACTGCCCGACCAAATCATTAGGAGATGTGTCCCCAACACTGAACAGAAAGATGTGATATCTTTCTGTCATGACCAAGCATGTGGAGGCCATTTCAGTGCCAAGAAAACCGCTGCAAAGATCTTGCAGTGTGGATTCTATTGGCCATCATTGTTCAAGGATTGCCATGATTATTGTGTTGCTTGTGAACGCTGTCAAAAGCTAGGAAGCATTTCGAGGAGAAACATGATGCCATTGAACCCCATTTTGATTGTGGAGATTTTTGATGTTTGGGGGATAGACTTCATGGGTCCATTTCCCATGTCTGACAGCAAGTTGTACATCCTAGTCGCAGTTGATTACGTTTCTAAGTGGGTAGAAGCCATAGCAACCAGAACAAATGACCACAAGGTGGTACTTTCATTTCTAAAGGAAACATATTTGCACGTTTTGGTACCCCTAGAGCTATCATCAGTGACGGTTCTCACATTTCGTGCAATACACTTTGAGTCTTTAGTACGCAAGTATGGCATAACTCACAAGGTTGCTACTCCGTACCACCCTCAGACTAGTGGACAAGTGGAAGTTCTAATAGGGAAATTAAGCACATTCTGGAGAAGACGGTCAACCCGTCCAGGAAAGATTGGTCATTGAGATTGAATGATGCTTTGTGGGCCTATAGAACAGCTTATAAACACCAATTGGCATGTCCCCCTATCGTCTAGTGTATGGAAAGCCGTGCCATCTACCTGTGGAATTAGAACATCGTGCCTACTGGGCAATCAAGAGCTGAACTTTTCTCTGGACGAAGCTGGAATTCAAAGGAAACTTCAACTCAACGAGTTGGAAGAATTGAGAAATGAGGCTTATGACAGTGCCAAGCGGTACAAGCAGAAGATGAGATATTCATGACAAGCGGTATTCGCGCAAATCCTTCACTCTGGTCAGAAAGTCTTGCTGTATGACTCCCGATTACATCTTTTTCCAGGAAAACTGCGTTCCAGATGGAAGGGTCCGTACCTAGTACGCACAGTTTTTCCTCATGGAGCTGTAGAGCTGGAGGATGTCTCCAACAAGAACGTTTTCAAAGTCAACGGGCAGAGATTAAAGCCATTCCTTGAGCCATTTCCACCCGACATTGAAACAACCAACCTGGAGGACCCAGTCTATGTGGACTAAACTGGTCCACTCTTTCCCTAAATAACCAAAAAGTTTTCCAAATCTTTCCCTAAAAACCAAAATTTTTCGTTTCCCATCAAAACCAAATGTTCCCAACAAAACCCAAATTTTTTCACAAAAGTCCAATCCCATTAAAAAACCAAATTTTCTTGTAGATAATGTGTTAGTTAAATTTCCTTTGTATATATTGTTTGTGCTCATCCATTGTGACTCCTAATATGATGGATTTTTGCCTTGAATAACGGAGTTTTAATCGAGCTTTCGCCGTACAATCGGGTTTCTCTCTCCTTTTACTCTACTCAGCATGTCCTCTTCATATATTGTTTATAATTCTTTCCATATTTTGAAACATTGAGGACAATGTTTAGTTAGGTTTGGGGGTATAGAGTAGATACATGATAATTGCTATAATTGAAACGAACTCCTTCTTCTTGAAAAAAATTGAAAAATTCCAAAAAATTGAAAAAAATTGAAAAATCAAAATAAAAAAATTAAAAAAAAAAAAATCATAAAAATGGAGCTCATTTACCTTGAAATGTTGACTCTTGTGCAAATATGTATTATTAGGAGTCTTAGTCTAATATTTAGGCACCCTGATTCTAGCACAATTCACATAGTGATAAGAAATTTGCACGCGCACGATCTACCAATACATGTATGGCCTCGATCTTCAAGGGGTTTGATAGGAAGTTACGATTGCCAATCACTTTAGAATACTGAACGAAACTTGACTAGCTTGTCTTTGGTTGGTTGGGATAGAAGGTGGAGGTTACATTAAGAAAGACAACCATCGAATTTAACTGGGTGCATCAAAAAGGGGCCTCGCTCTTTGCAAAGTGTCATGTAATTTTGTTTCTTTTTGTTATGTATCAAAAGAGCTCCTATGTAAAAAAATCAAAAAAAAAAAAAAAAAAAAAAAAAAAAAAAAAGAAAATATCAGAAAAAATACAAAAAAATCAAGTGTTTATCAATTCCATTCTCTCTTGTTCCAAAAATAAAAAGAGAGTAGTCAATGTAAATAAGAGTCATGTAAATAGTCATTTTGTTGTTTCATTGTAATAAGCAAGGAGGGTGTATGCCATTGATGTACAACGCGAGTAATTGTGAAATACCTCCAACTCATTCACAATTCTCGTAAAGTCCGGACAGCTAGCTAGATTTCGACCTAAGTTCTTAGCCTGAGAAACTATCTCTTGGTGATTAGTAGTCATAACTTCAGATCTTTCTTTACACATGTGTAGATACACTTTACACTCTTATCACATGTCTTTTTTTGTTATCAGTGCTAGGATTGTGCCTTTGATAGCTAGATTGACATCTCCATTTTGCTGTGAGCTTAAACTGTTTTGCACATGTCACATTTGATGGAATCTGAGCTTATATTTTGACCTAGAACTTTGTAGGTACGTTCTAAGCAAACCTTCACGAGACTTAACTCGTCCACTAGGGACACTTAGTGGTTTAAAAGGCTTAGTGCATACGCTAAATGCATTCGAGAGACCAGCGACAGTGGTATAGTTAGGATTTCCTTAGTTTTGTTTTACTTGAGGACAAGTAAAATTCAGGTTTGGGGGTATTTGATGAGTGCCAAATATTGTATATATTTATCTCTTTTTGTTGGCATTTAACTCATCTTTTATGCATTAATTCTACATTTTATCCCATATTCTGTATTTTCATTGTTTTCAAGAATAAATATTTTTATTAATTAATTTTGCATTTTTAGGTAATAAATAAAGTCTGGATGACTTGCGGAGCAAAAAGAGCAGAAAAGTAGTGAAAAGCCGGGAGAAATTACGCAAGGAAGCCGCAAAGAATGGAGTGCACGTCCAAAAAGCTGGAAATGGGCTCAAGAAGAAGAAAGTTGTTCTTAAAGAAGAAGTGGGCTCAAGGTTTTCCAAGCCCAAACTCATTTCCCAAACCCATATTCTATACCCAAAAGCCTAAAACCCAAATCCATACCCGCTTGCGTCTTCAGCCGTCAGATCAGTTCTTAGAAGCATCCGACGGTCGCTCCCTTGATGTGCATCGAAGTTTGATATCTCCGCCTTACACTACAGTACCTAACTCCATCAAGTACCGTTCGTTTCGTTGTATCTCTTCATCCGACGGTCGCTCATCGCCTGCCTCCGCATCGCCGTCAGATCCACCTACCATCTTCCCATCCATCGGTCCAGCTTCGCGAAACATCAAAATCCTCTACACCTGCTCAACACCCTAGTACCTAATACCTATACCCATTGCCAAACACACCCTTCCTCAAACCCCATCGACACCATCTTTCCCCCCCCTCTCTGCAACAGTACCACCATGTCCGTCTCCATCACCACCATCTACGCCACCAAATCACTCTACTCTACCTATAACCAAAAACCCATCATCACTATCACGTTTTACCTCTTTTTCATCAACTAATCTCCTCAATTTCTCATCTCTCATCACTGAAACCCTAGGTGAGAAATTGAAGATATAAGTTGATGTTAGAGCAGCAATTGGAGCAGGAGATGAACGAGAAGAAGTAATTGGAGAGTGGGTCGACGAGATGGAGTGAGTATCTCATCAAAATTAGGTAAACCAAATTTACCTAATTTTCTGTTTTTGGGGAAAAGGGGCTGTGAACCCTAAAGTGATAATTGGGGGGTATAAATTGGTATTATGTGGTGTGTGTGAAGGACACTGTGTATCTCTCTGGACTAGCCAGTAGAGAATTAGAACAATTTTAATTTTGCAATTCCAATTTCTGATTTTTGCATAACTGTTGACAGTTGAAAGTTGCATATGTTTTTAGTTATCTCAAATGTTGCTAGTTGTATCTGAATTATCACATATGATGAATGTTATTGCTTTATCCATGTTTAGCATGAGCTAAATAGCATCAGTCCAAGGCTCAGCTGAAGCCTTGTGCACTGTCAAGTGACTAGAAGCTAGGATAGTTACTTCCATGCTCTGTTTTGCTTGAGCAAATGGGAGATACCAATGCACATAGTGCCTGTGATTGGCTGTGCTGTCAAAAGACAGCCAATGCTAGGGGCAGACTATTGAGAAATTTAGTATTCTTCTATTTCTAGATGTATGCATAGGATCAAACTCAACCTAGAAACATTTCATTTGGTTAGGACACAAGGTGGATCCTAAGCCTTGGCTTACCCACCAATTCCTTCTCAGTCACTTACATTTTCAGTTCTGTGTGCTTTCAATTCAGTTTATTTTCTTGCCTTTTTTTTCTTGCACTTTGAAGCCTTTTGTGCACTGAAATCAGTGCACAATCCTCACCTTGCCCTTGGCTTCCAAGCCTTGGTTCTTTGCTGCTTTACCTTGCTGTTTTCTTAGCTGTTTCCTTTGCTTTACCTTGCATCCTTGGTTCATGCCATCTGCCTTCTTTGTTTCACTGCCACTATAACATTGTGAAATTGTACCTTGTTTTACATCATTTGCTAGCTTAGGAAAACTCTCTAGTTTGCTCCCACTCCCTGTGGACTTTCCCCTGCTTACCTTCTATATCATAACTTGGCCTTGTATACTTGCAAGTTTCTGTGTGTTTTCCATTGGCACACCATCAATCATATATTTCATACAAGGACAAAGCATATTGAGATTGACTATCATTTTGTTCGTGATCAAGTTGCTTCTAAACTTCTTGATGTCAGGTTTATATCATCTAAGGATCAAATTGCGGATATATTTACAAAACCACTATCCAAGGATCGTTTTTCTCTTTTAACGTTCAAGCTAACGGTTCAGGATAACCCGTTACACTTGCGGGAGGGTGTTAACACATCATATGATACATGTGTAATAAGACACAGGATACCTGTCGACCAAGAAGCTTAGTCTCTTGTATATTAGGAAACCCATGTATATATATATATATATATATATTGTATTTCTGTTCGATAAGTTGTGTACAATTACAATCAATATAATTGTCTTTTGTTCAAGTCTATTGTCTCTTCGTCTAGTCTATTGCCTCTTCTTCTAAGTTAAAGTAAACCTAAGTAGTTTTAGATGAACTCTCTTCCTTGCGCTAATATGTTCTACAAATTGAGATCTGAGAGAAAAAACAGGAAAAGGAAAAAACTGAGACAAAATCGGGAAAAAAAAGTTAAGAAATTAAACATGAGAAAAAAAAAATATATTTATAACCTGCCAATGTTTGAAATCCATGAAAGTTTTCACCCACCACTCAAAGATATTGGAATTCCAACCACTGCTTCAGTTTCCATTGTTGAAAACTTTTTTCTAGCAGCCGGCCAATTAGGGTTCCAAACTGCAGAGAGAACGAATGAGAGAGGGGAGTGGTTGGTGTTTGGTCATAGGGTTGGACCTTTGCTTTTGTACTAAAAAAAAAGAGGTGGTGATCTTGGAGTTTGACCTGAGTCAACAGTTATTTAGGGACGTGTATTATAACTCTTAAACAATTATAGGCACTATGAAATTATCTGACTCCAGCAAAATTTAACAAGATTTTTTTCTTTTTTAATATATATATTTTTTTTTTATAAATTTTATTAATGATAAAATAGAGATTACATGGACTCCAAAACCATCAAAATCAAAGATCTTAATACAACTAAAAGGTACTAATAAAGAGTAATTGTTTGGATTTGAAATACCGGATAAGAATTCGGGTTACAGAGATTGGTTATACACACAAAAAAGTAAAATGATTATATGACAGGTACACATGAGGCACACACCCAATTTGATCAAATTCAATAACATCTCCTTGCAGGGCCGAACCTGGAAAAAATTTACCCCGAAATTAACGATTTTTCTTTTCTTCCATGTATAGGGATACCAAGGATATTGTCTTGGGTATATAGGGTTAGTGCCACTAATACCCGAAGCGGCGTTTGGCCACGGCGAAATTAAATTTTCGTTGAACGAATCACGTAGTTAATGTTTAATTCTGATTAGATAACTAGACAACTAGAATACTATTAGATAACTAGACAAACAAAAGTTAAAATGAATAGTTCTGTAACAAAAAAATGATCATGAAATTTTTTATTATTTATGAGGGGAAATGAAAGATAATTAAGGTGATAAGAAAATATTAATTTGCTTTCAAATAAAAATAAAAAAATATTTTAAATAGCCTGCCGATGGTGGGTATTAGTAGATTGGCTTATGATGGTTTGTGGAGGGGAAAAAAAGGAGGGGGAGGACAAGAGAAGACGAGAGAAAGAGATAATGAAAGAAATGCAAAACATTTCGCTCAAAGTTAAAACTGTTTATACGTCTTTTCCAGCCTTCCAAAATTATATAAGTAACAAGGCAGTCTATGTTTTTGGAATAAAACCCCCCATCAAAAAGGTGCTTTTTGTTTCCCTGGGCCGTTGTGCATGCAAGTGGGGCTTTCCTTACTTGTACATGCCACATAATTTTAAGAATGTGCACTTCGCATTTGTTGAAGACACGGTGAATTCACTATTCAAATCAACTGTATCACGTTCATCAGAAAGTAAGTTTCAAATCCCAAAGGATTATTTGCATTAATAAACGATAAAAAAATACAAGCATAATAATTATAGCGAGAAATTTTTTGATGGGGCATATTTTAAAGTGGGCGGGGACTAGTAATAGCTGACATTTGATCCTTTTCTTTTTTTTGATTGTTTTAAATAAATTCCTATGCTCCCATATTACCCTTCTTTTAATAGTTATCTAAAACTAATGACTAACCTAAATCAAGTTTAACTGCTATGAGTTAATAAATTCCTATCATACGAGTTAATAAATTCCTATGAGTTAATAAAAAATTTTATCCCAAATTATCCATTTTTTAATAAATTCATATGAGGTCGGCCTACAAAATGAACTGGTAGAAGTAGAATGAACTACCATGTTCTAAAATAGTGTTCAATCATGGATATGAACTACTATTATAACGGAAAAATAACAATTTCAAAACACAGTATAATGGGTATTCGTTGCATAGATTTCGACGAGACTTTTCCCAATATATAAGAGATATTTTAATTTTCTGTTTATATTTTGAATTATATTTTATTTTTAAGTTTTTTTATTCTATTAATGTTAAGAAGAGAGAGAGAAAAAAAGAAAGAAAAAAAACACGTGAGAAAAAGAGAAAATGCATTTTAGACACTTTAATATTTTGGAATAAACAAAAACCAAACATAAAATAGGACCGAACGATTAGTTTCCGTGAAATAAACGGATTGTAAAGGAAATTAAAGCTAATTAAATCCTTTATGAACTTTTAAGACCTAAACTTTTCTTTCTCTGTCATTTATGGTTCCTTAAACTTCTATAAGCAAGTTCTCGATCTAAACTCTAAGGCTAATCAAGTTTTGATGAATAATTTTAGCCTACTCGACTTTGCAACCAAGTGAAGTTGTTTGATTTTGATGTTTTACCACTCATAAATTCCGATGGATGCTTATATTGGACATGTATTCAAACTTTTTGTTTTTTTTGTTCACCGGAAAGTTGCATCAATATCATCTGTGATCAAACTTTTTTACCTGAAAATGAATTTCATATGCATGGGAAGAACGAAAATATGCTCCAAGATAATTACCGAAGTTATAATAGTAATTAACATTGTCTCCTTTTCTATTGGTGTTAAATATTCAATTAGTTCTTAAGGTAATCAAAGCTACCATTTATTTAGGAGAATATGACAACAGTTAATACAATTTATTTTGATTTGAAAGAGGGGTAATTTGGGAGCATACAATGATAACTCAAATTTGTTAAAAAACTTCTAAAAGTGAAAGACAAATGTCTGTTTTTTATTGGTCCCCGACCATGCCCCTTTCAAAAAATTTCCCCATCAAAAATTTCTCAATTACAAATAAGCGGAAAATGATGATTAATTCAATATTGGAAAATGATTATACCATTTTATTTTATTTCATATTATTTTTTTTAAGCAAAGCTCCAAGAGGCTTATTTAATAAAGGGAATAAAAAGAAGCCTCTTTTGAGGCATAACAACAAAAAATTGAGCTAAGGACAATATAAAGTCATAAAGTAGGAAAACCAATAATCCCACGTCAATGATATTTGATAGTGATAGTAATGGCCTTATCATTTATATTGTTTTAAAATTTAAATCTTTAAAATTTAATTTCTTTTTTTCTCTTAATATTTTTTTAAAATTTTAAAATTTTTTCTCACGTTACTAGGTTGTTTCTTTTGGGACTATTATTAGGCTTAGTAAAATATAAACTTCTATCCTCTTCTTAAAAAGAACTTTCTCGAACCGGGATTCATGACATTAAGCTTTTTTTTTTTTTTTGGTATTCGGCTTTTTAAATTTTTTTTCTTACTTTTTAAAACATTTTGTGTGAAGAAAATAATTCTGAAAAAAATTGAAATTAAATATTGTTATTATTGGATAAAGAGTATTACATTAACTAGTTGGAAGTCTAACAAGCTAAGCTCCAACAACGTACTACTACATTAATTGAACATGTTGCCGTGTTAGCCTACCAGCGAGCCTCATGGGGGTGAAATTCCATGTTAATTCCTGCAATATTGTAAGGACCCTCAAACTCGTCAACGCTATTAGACTAGTCATGAGATGTTTTAGCCGATAATGACTCGATTAGTTTAACACGAACGTTAATTAATAGAAATTAATCTAACAAAGATTTAGATACGAAAATAATACCATTAGATAGAACTCGAAAAGTTATGCGAGATGGACTAATCGAACGCATTATTCGGATATCGAATAAAGAAGATGTTTTCAGATATGTACGAAGGGTAAAATTGTAATTTCACATCAAAAACCGCCTGCCTTCCTTTAGCTTCTGGTCGGGTGTCTTTAGCATTTCTCGGTCGGCCTTATCTAACCAGATTGGGAAGAGAAACTTATGCCTCTCTGATTCATTCTCTTTCTTTTTCTTCTTTCTTCTTCTCTTTTCTTTTCTTTGTTCGTTCTTCTGCCGGTTTCATCGAGGGTTAGTGAGAGAATTAGTCGAAGGCAGTTAGTTGATGAGTACATTTGGATGATGAAGGAGATGGTGTAGTGGTAATTCATTTAGAAAATCAATTAGAAGTTGACGAATTAGAACAGAGAGAACCAAGTTAGGGTTTTGGTGATTATGTTGGTTTCTTAAGAATATTGATGAGTAATTTGGGTTGTTGTTAGATGGAGAATGAACGGGTTGAAGTTTAATTGAAGTTCTGACGGTTCAGGGTTATGATGAAATCAAAGTTGGAGATTACGCAAAGGGTGAATCATCTACCTCAATTTGAGATTTTGATTAAGGTAATAGTTCTTTTATTTTCCAAGTAAAGTATTCGTAATTGAGGTTGGATAATTATTATTGTTAAGAAGATTGTGTTATTGGTTGAATCCAGAATCTGTTTACTGAATGCTAGGTTAGTTGCAGTTGATTAGAATTGGAATTGAATTGTGATTATAGATGGTTGGTGATGTTGTGATGCTGGTGGTTTTGTTTGTGTGGCATTGGTGATGCTAAGGTAAAGGTTGTGGTACTATTGTATTTGTGGTGATGGTACCGTGAGAATGAATGTGTAGACTTGTGGCTGGTGATGTTGTTGATGGAATTTTAGTTGTTGTTATGTCTGAGGTGAAGTTGCAGGTGTTGCTGGTACTGAGATGTGATTGCAGGTGATGTTGGATGGTAAGTACAGGGTCATGGAGTGGTTAAGGGAGTTGAGTTGCAAAATGTATGTGATAAGTGTAAATTGCTGGGTTGTAGGTATTTGAGTTTCAGTGCAGTTGGAATAATTAGTAGGGGCTCAGTTGCTGTGCAGGTTGTGGTTGTAATGGCTAAGTTGGGTTATGGCGATTACTGTGACTAATGAAGTAAACAATATGGTAGTGTAGGAGTTGGTATTATGTTTGCAAGGAATTATGAAGTGAGTTGTAGTTAAGTGTTTAGAGTTGCAAATACCCTGAAGTGGTGGTGATTATACAATTGTTGTTAGTGGTTGCTGCTAAAGCTTGGAACTGCTATTGCAGGTAGGCATAGTCTTTGTTTGTAATTAGAATTTGAAGTTTGTTTACTATATATGAATTGAAGTTTAAGTGATAAAGAAGAAGGATATTTTGTAGGAATTGAAGCTGTAATAGTTTAGGCCTTGTGTTGATTTGTCAGTCAGATGTCAGACTATTCTGTTTAGCTGACTCAGTTAATCTGACTGAGTCAGATGTAACCTGACTTACCTGAATCAGTCTTGTTGACTGAGTTGACCCATTAAATCACCCGATTTGACTCAGTTAGTTGACTAAGTTAACCAGTTGACCAGGACTTTGACTTTGACCAGGACTTAGGCGTTGACCGTTAGTTGACACTGTTGGTTCGGGCTTTAGATTATTGGGCCGAGTTTAGTGCACTTGGGATTAGAGTTAGTTTCATTAGTTTGATATTTTGGACTCCTTATGGTCTGAATTGACCTTTGATTCCTTTTATAAAGTTGTACATATTCATGAGACTTGTTTAATGGATCATACAACCAACCTAGTACAATTAGTAAACCTGAGGTATGCTAAATATAGAGAAAGAGAAGGTGTCAAGTCATAAATGGACTTAGAACCATTAGATAGACTTGTATGATTCTTGCGTGAGCCATTTTGGCTAGATTCTTAGACTTCTTGTGTGACCTAACAGTTAGTTTATTAACAACGATCGATTCAAAGGATGAACCAGTGGATCGTGGATCTCGAGGTACGCGTGGCTTGTCATCAAAAGGGGTGGGAATACTTTTAACTCTTTTGTGATTATTGTTGTTTTCTTTTACCAAAGTTTATGTTTAACAAATTCATGCATTGTCTGGTTGTGCTTTCCCTGCATTGTTTAACTTTGATTTTGCGAAAGTTCTGTTATTTCTTTTAATTTTTTCATTGCTTGGAAAAGAATTGTAATGGTTTGTTTGTCTTTATGAATTGATTGGGAAATGAGAATTTCCATTTGTGGTATATAGGATACTGCTCCTTCATTTATATCTACATGAATTCGAGCTTTTATGCAATCACTAGGTGCATGATGAGTCACCGTATAGCTATCTAGGTGCTGGACGAGTCACCATATTATATATTGTTTGGAATGAGTTAGTTCCATATACATGATTGTTTACCTATGTGAAATTAGTTGCGTTCTAGTGTTTAGGGAAAACATGAATTGTTTTCAAATCATTTTCAATGATTACTTGAAAGTTAAATTTTATTCCTACTGGGCACCCTTTTTGGGATGATGTGCTCACCCATTCCCACTTTCAGTTTCAGAGAAAGATCAGAGTTGCGCAGTGGAAACTTCGAGGAGTTGATTTCGTTAGTTGGTTAACTTTTGTTATGTTTATTATGTTGTATATTCTATTTTGTAAACCAAATGACTATTGTATATGTATCATTTGAGAGAAGTTCTTGTATATATATTTCTGAGCGGGACTAGTTTTGGGTTAAGTTTTGTAGCAGATTTCTTAATTGAATGTTTAAGTTTTTGAATTAGATTTCTAGTGCCTCTTTATTTAGTTAACCTCTTGGATTAGTCAGCTGCTAGCTTTGAGGGCGCTACAAATATTATGTCATTGTGGGCTCGAATCTGGGACCTCCTGAAACGCATGAAACTTTGGGAAACGGGAATAACCAGCTGAGCTATGTGCCCGTTATATTTATAATTAAATAATAATAATATAGAAAATCTTATCAAAATGTTAAATGTTTATAAAAGTAACAAAAGATTTCAAGAAAAAGTTTTTAATAAAATTAAAAACAAATTTTATTATATTAAAAAAACTGAATAAGTAAATTAATTATTAATCAAAGTTATCTATGTAATCTAACTTTAGCTACCCCTACTCAACATACACTAGTTAGGGTAAGCATTGGCCATGCCTCCCAAAAAAAAATGGTATGCGTCAAAACGGGTAAAAAGGAACGAGGGGACCTGGCCATAACCCAAAAATAACAAGAAGGGAAAAATAATAAAAACATGTTACAACTTATCCAAAATGAAACATAGCTTGGTCTGTCAGCTCCGGTGGGCGATTGAAAGTCAAGAGGTTCGTCCCATCAATGAGGTCCCGCGGTTACTTCCTGCTTTGCTAATAAATACGACATGAATATGAGAGTACCTAAACGGTGGTAACATTAGGGCGTCAACCTCCTTGAACGGAAACAATCACCAACACTTAATATTGTAAGTCTGTCGATTCCTAGTTTTCAGTTTTCTCTTTCGATATATAACCAATTCACAAAAAAAAAGTTAGCCCATTGAGCAACTAGTTAACAAGGCATCAGATAATAATCCGATAAACTTTTTTGACATTTCAATTCCTTCCTACATTCCAGTGGCGGAGCCAGGTTTTCAAATTAAGGGGTGTTCAAAAAAATATTACCGTGAAACAGCAAGGGCGACCAAAAGTCGCGGAAATTTTTTCTGGACGTGATGGACTAAACTAGTGAAATTGGTGAACTATAATTTTAGCCCCTTAACCTTTTACCTTCCTGCCTCTCCTTTTCTCTCATCTTCATACTCTGCAAATGAAACCACTGAGGCATGGATAGATTTTTGATTTTGGAAGGTAGATATTTAGATTAGATATGCCACCCAGTCACTACTTTACAGTTTTATTATCGAGATAAGAAATGAGTCACGCTTGGGCAATAATACCTTTACCTGGATCAATAACAGGCCCTGCCCACCTCTTATAGCACAATTACCTACCGCTACTAGTTGGATTATAGGACCCCCTACATAAACCTCCAGCTGTCTACATAGTAAAAAATTCTTACTTAATAGTAGACGAGGCAGTAATTGATTAACAAACATAAAGACAAACATAAATTACAATTAAGAACAATAACTGCAGTAATTGATATCTACCATTGCTCTCCAGAGATGAGTAAGTTCTCAAAATTCAGTTGTTGCACGTATAATATACTCAAATTCTGGATTTGCTGACACACAGGCTAACTTCAGTTCAAGGAACTCTTGCCTGCACAAACAAGTATAAATTGCCTTAGTTCCCAGCTAACATACATGTATTTTCTATATCTATATCTATATCTGTATACTGTATATACATAATATGTACCTCTTTTTGCAAGTGGGTGCATACGCTTTCGTTGAACTTTTGATCCCTTTTCCAGATAAACAGCAACATCATCATGGCCACAGCTACGAGCGATATCAGCAGCCTTGCTTGCATTGGGGTACTCAGTAGTTGGCTTAGTAAGTACAGATGGATCAGTCCCTGATATCAACAGTGCCATAGCTGCTTCTTTCCTGCAAGACATATTTTGTATTTGTAAGTTTGAACAATATGTAAGAATTTAGTCAAAAGAGAAAATTTAAATAACTAGCATTGTGACCCCCCTGAAAATTCCCTTTCTAATAGGGCTGAATGTCAACTATAGGTATGAATTTAAAGCCATGCATATAATACAAGAAGCTAATTTATATATAATAAAAAGAGATAAAGCAGGAAAAATTCTAGTTGCATAAAAAAAATGTTCTGGTGCCGACAGACTGACTAGAACATTGTATGCAATCAAACAGAATAGAATAAAATTTTGCCAACACGAGCTACATCATCAACCTCACCAGCTAGACTGCAAGTTAAATGAAAGAATCTAAAGTACTAGCCGAAAGACAAGGCATCACCAGCACGTCTATGTAGGTAAGTAAAGCTTTACCTTAAGGATTAATGGAGTACATCTAACTGTTCAAGAACCAAATAGATTGAAAGGCATGATAAAGAAGCAGGTTATGCTCATACATCAGATTACTTCAATCCATAAATCCAAGAGCTAATTTTGAGAGAGTTAATAATTCAGATAATAACAAACACCCAATTGAAATCAGCATACTATCTTAACAGTCCTAACTTAGTCTGGTACACAATACCTTTTAAGTACGCGGTCCACTGAAACAAAACCAAGTCCATGGAACACTTAAAGGACATCAATTGACGTAAAGATGAAAGTCTGAATAGAGAGTAATATATTAAAGCGGAACTGCTAATACAGTTCTATTAAAGGCCGGAACAAGTTAAAAACATCTCGTGTCGCAACACCGAGATAGCAAAAGAGAATTCTTACAACTTCTGCTACTCACCACACAAACACAATATAAATGAAAAAGGACTCAAATACACTAGGCTACGGCAGAATTTTAAAGAGGTCAAGTGAAATTTTTTAAACCAACATCTAGATAAGACAAGAACTTTACGAGCAGCATACCAAAATTATAACAAGAATCAAGTCCTGATCATGCTTCCAAATGTAAAAGAAAGAACATTTATTCCTTAACTCCATCCCAAAACCCAATAACCAAAACAAACTGCACCCGAAAATCAACACCGTCTAAGTAAACAGCACATACAACACAGTGCACTTAAAACAAAACTCAATTGACATCTCAAACATTCAGGAATCAGTTGAAAAATAGCCGAATACAGAGGACAAAGGGATGCCATTTAAGAATAAAACAGTATAGGAAATAACAGTTACCTCCCGTAATAAGCTGCCCAGTGCAATGCTGTCCAGCCAAAGGCATCTTCATAATCTACAGGGAATCCGTTGCGTGCATATAGTGCGATAGCCCAATCAAATCCCAAACTAGCAACAAGATGTAGAACTCCCTGACCTTGCTCATCAAGAGCCATGCCTATTTTGCAACCTTCAAATATCCATTGTTTAACAAGTTCCCTCATAACAACTTCGTTAGGTAACTTCTTCATATTACGTTCTCCAAACTTAGTGCTCAAACATTTAAGGTTATCATCGTTCGCCACCAGCAATTTAGCTAACCTTTTAAAAAGGCATACCTCGATATCCGACATTTTCTTAGTTCTAGATGGGCACTCAATTTTCAGAATTTGGCTAATTGGAGTAATACCATAAAGACTCACATAAAAATCGTACCCACCAGGTAGATTAGGAAGGAAAATAGACTTATACAGACCTTCAGACACACGTTCTGCAGAAACCACTAAATCACCAAATACAAATAGAGGATTTGCTTCATTAGGAGGTAAATTATCCTCCAGAAATTCCCCAAATACCTTAACAAGTGGTTCTTGAGAATCGTGATCCATATCAATATACAACTGCAATATGTGAAACGGACAGTTCTGTTGATGATGATTATCAGATTCATACACGGTTACATCAGACTTCAAACCTGCATAATTCATAAAACATAACTCAAACTTAAAAATTGTAGAATAAATATTTTGGAAAATGCAGACAGGCATAAATTACTATTTGTATATTTCTCAAGTTAAGGAATGATATAATACTCAATTAAAGAGACTACCTCATTCCATAGATCTAACAGAACTAACTTCAGAGAGTTTGATAATTGAAACAAAACCAAATACTCAAGTGATATCAGCATACTATCTTAACAATTGTAAGCTTATTCTGGTATATAATACTTTGAACTATACAATTCACTAAAACAAGCCCGAATCCATAGAATAGTTAAACGACATCAATTGACGTTAACTTAGAAGCACAAAGTCAGCATTGAGAGTAATATAATAAAGAGGAACTGTTTATACAGTAGTTCTAGTTAAGGCCAGAACAAGGAAAGAAAATCCCTTCGAAACACCCGACAAAACTAAAGAGACTAATTAAAACATCTAAATAGCATATTCACACAATAGAAATGAAGGGAAAAGACTCATCTACGCCAGGCTACGCCAGAACTTCAATAAAATTGTACTTAATCCAACATCTCGATGAGACAAGATATATTGTACTAGCAGCATATACAAATTCTTATAGAATCAGGTCCTGATCATGCTTTCAATGAAAAAGAAAGAATATACATTCCTTAGTTACACCCCAAAACCCATTAACCAAAACAGCCAGCACACTAAATTAACACTGACCAAGCACACAGCACACTTAAAACATGCTCTTCAAAATTCAATCGCCAAACAATGTATAAGTGAAGAAATATGTATGAATTAGTATTCATACCTTTCTCAAATTCTACTGGATGATGAGTTCCCTCAGCTTTCAACAACCCTTGACGATTTGTACTAAGATATCTCCTATATGTGTACAAATACCTTGGTTCTTCTTTCCGGACAGGAGGAGGTAACCTCAGAATCTTCGAGGGTTCTAACCTTACCTCTTGCAAATAAGCAGCAAGAAGGTCATGGCCACTCCTGGCAGAGATGTCAGCTGCGGTGCATCCACTAGGGAAGCATTTGGTGTCCTGTTCAGTACATAAAGCAGGGTCTGCACCACCAACCAAAAGTGCTGTAACCACTCCTCTCCTGAGATGGAGAAATTTGTATTAGTACCATCCAACTTGTAAGAACATATATACATGAGTAAGATTTAAAACTGTGTAACTAGTAAAAGAAAGAAGATAAGTTAAGAGCCTAACTGACCTGCCATGGAACGCAGCCGAGTCCATCCGAATGCGGCTTTGAAATCTAATATGAACTGGAGCAGTCCGAGAATCCCAATGGCCCATGCATATCCCAGAGAAGCAACGAGATGGATAACTCCGCATCCTTCGTCATCAAGTGAGTATGCACTCTTACGATCATCAAATATCCATTCTTGCAGACACTCCCTGAGAACTATTTCAGTATGGGTATCCTTGTTATCACAT
Source organism: Papaver somniferum (assembly GCF_003573695.1). Classification (NCBI taxonomy): domain Eukaryota; kingdom Viridiplantae; phylum Streptophyta; class Magnoliopsida; order Ranunculales; family Papaveraceae; genus Papaver; species Papaver somniferum. The sequence goes on from NW_020618825.1 coordinate 6,542,052, forward strand.
TGTTTCAATCTAGATAGCGATTCTTGATGGTCTTCCTTGTTGAACAGCAGGAGATGAGCTAGTCTTTCTTCGAGTTCTCTCTCGGCTTCTGACCTAGCAGGTTTAGATGGAAATCGGAACTTCATGACTTGGCTGGCAGCTTTTACGCCATCACAAAGAATTTAACACCTCCGGGGAGATTAGGAAGGATTGTAGCTTCATATACTGATTCCATCCCACTTTTTGCAGGAACAACTATATCCCCATAGACGAAGTAAACGGTAGTATCAATTGCAAGGTCTGGAAATTCTCTACGGAAACAACCTAATACATCAACGACTGCTTCTCCTGCATCTGCATCTTCTTCTTCATTTTCAAATATATTTGTAATATGTAACTCCTCAATGTGAAAAGCACACTTGATTTGACGATGATTGTTGTATCGATACACTGGGATTTCAGATTTGATACCTGTTTGTTTGATTCATTCATTAACTACTCAGACTTAAAAAGATAACATATATGCAGAATTTTGAAAAACACAAGTAGATATAGAGGAAGCACATACCCTTCTCAAGTTCCACAACATGATAACTTCTACCGGTTTTCATCCCCTGATAATTCCTATCCTCCATCGCGAAATCAATGTAGAAATGAAACCTAGTAAAAAAAAGAGGGTTCAGCGGCAACTACAGAATAGGACACTTCAGCGATTGGTTGGATTGGTTTATCGCAAAACACTAGAAAACCACACTAATTCAAAGATACAAACCAATCAAAACAAAATTCAATTCAGTGAGTACTAACCTTCTTTACCAGATTCTTCTTCTGATGCTCCTATTTTCACAATTCGATCTCTTCGTCGCAAACCATAAACCCTAGATACTTTTATTTCTTAAACTCTTACAGATAAAAGCAACTTTTACACAAGGGGATGTACCCCTTTGATCGTAATTAAGGAAGGTGATAGTTACGCTCGTTTTCTTAAGTAAGCCATGGGATTTGATGATCATAATTAATGAAGGTAATAGATGTGCCTTTATTCTTAGGGTGTGCTTGATAGCATCGACAGGAAATAATTCATGGAATCAGTTTGGTTGGGAGGCCATAAATTTCCACAATTTTATGGTAACAGATTTTTGAACACGTTATTCCTTGAAAATATGGCTAGTTTCATGGAATTAACGCCAATCAAACACAATCTTATATTCGCTCAAGGCATTCACCATGGAATCAACCGCCTTCTTTCCTGTCGTTGTTAATTAGGGTGCATATACCAATTTACTTTCTTCCAGGAAGGGGTTAATTGGGGTGCATATACCAATTTCCTTTGGAATGTACTAAATAGTTGGAAAAAGATGTTTCTCCCAGATCTGGATTTTGACACACGCTAAACAAATTAAAATCATTCGTGTTGCTTTTCTAGTTGCATTGACCAATTCGTGTCCAGCATCCCTTGAATTTAATCTTATTTCATTCATTTAAATTAAAAGTGTCATCTTGTCCTATATTCAATTGATTTACCAAGTAGTTAACTATCGATCCTATCGCCACACTGAATATGAATATCGTTCCTTGCAGACCCCCTAAAACAATCTCATATAAATACTAATCTTTTCTTTTTTAGTATATCCAAAAACATAAAAAACCTAAACCTAAAAAACTTTCTATTTTCATCGTAATCTTTCCAAATTCTCAAAACCCTAATCAATTATTTTTTATCATCCTCTTCTCAAAGATCTTCGATCAAACCAAGAAAAAGGTAAATCTCCATCAACCCATTCTATGATTCGCATTTCTTCATTGATTTACATGTTTAAATCTTCGATTTTAGTCCATCAACCAAGAAAAAGGTAAATCTCCATCAACCGATTCTAGGTTTATAAATGAAATATGAAATTACATCGTCAGAATCCGTTTACAAGTTCTTTAGAATAATCCAATTCTGGGTATAATTTTTTTTTTTACTATGCGATCACATAATCGGATTTTATATGCTTGTTAATTTACCGATTTATGTAGTCTCTTCAGATTCCTTTCCAAAATCGGTTTTTATATATGTATCACATAAACCGATTGTTTGTGTTTGTCATTCCTGTATGTTTTGTTGTTGAGAATCGGATTACATATGTTTGGTTATGTACCGATTGCTAACTTGATTTCTGTTTTTATTTATTATGTAGATATGGACTTAGGGCACTTAGCGTTTTACACTCGAGAGCTCACCTTGGAGGATATTCTTAGGGAACCACAACGAGTGCCCGAAAAAAGCCTCTATGAGCTTGCTTATGGTGGTGAGACCCATCTTGAACAAGCCCGCGCATTGATTGACAAGCTTTCAACGGAGGAGCTTCATGAGGTTCACTAGGATGAGCAGAAACATGATTTTAGATGAGAGGGATCGTCATGGATTAAAGGAAGGTTTGTGGGAAGAAATGGCTCAATTTCAAGCAATGGCTGAAGCAGAAGATGTTGTTGTTGCTGCTAATGATGTTGTTGCTGCTGAAAATGCTTCTGGTGCTGCTGCTCCCGATGCTGGTGCTCCATGATTTTGGTTCAAGTTTTTAAGACGTTGGTTGTTTAAGTTTTTAAGAATGGATTGTTTAAGTTTATTAAGTCTTGGTTGTTTAACCTTTTGGTTTTTAAAACTTTAGACTTTGGATGGTTAAGGTTTATATTTTGGATGATCATGGTGTTGAACTTAATGCATTTCAAGTTTTAATTAAAAATAGAGAGGAATCTTATCTAAAAAAGGGTCGAAAAACGCTCTCACACCTGAAACCTGTTTTCTTACTGTTTTTTTCCTCTCAAAATCCCAAACCCTAATTCTACAGATTTCATTGTTCCTTTCAATTTTTCTGCTAATTTCTAGGGTGGCCAGCCCAATTCAACATCAATCTCTTCTATTAGATTAATCCTTTCAAAACCTATTTTGTCCCTGCTTTTTGTTGATTCCAACTTCCTTCTAATTTTGGTGTTGTTCTATCTAGATCCATTATTCAAGACGACATATTAAATCCCCCTTCCATTTATGAACTCAATCAATTGCTTTGGTATTATTTCACATATATCAACGAGTTTTGGATAGGAATTTCAATAAGAAGCAGACGTGGTGGCTTTCCTCTTCATCCCTCTTTCGGCGGTGAATTTCTTTCTTATAGAATGTATGGTATTTCACATCTTCCTATTATGGGTTATCAAATCAGGTATTTATGATTTCGTACCATCTTGGTTTTTATGAAGATTGGGTAAAACCAGAGGTTATTATGCTATTGGATAATGTTTAGGCTATCATTTTTACAAAGCAGCTGCCTGGCTCTTATGTACACCTGCCATTATTTTGAACTACAATTTTGTTGGCGCAATGCGGAAGTGTGATGGGTTTATGGAAATGATTTGAGAAGAGAGGTTGGTTAATTGGAAGTGAGGCTTTGATTATTTTGAAAATGAAAATGTTACAAGATGATTTAGTGTAACAACTTTGGCTTACACGTTTGTTTTACAAGAGGCTCTTTGACTCTTACTGACTAGCTCTCACTCTTTACTAACTCTCACTCTAACTCTTACTTCACTCACTTGAGTTTTTGATTTGGATTGATAGTTCACAACAGCTTACATTGTCATTTATTTATACTAGGCCATGACCGACTACTAAGAAGCATCTAGAGACAGAATACTCTAGAGTATGAGGCCCATTAAGCTAAAGAGTAGTCTAGAGAAAGAAGACTCTAGACAGTTGCGGATTAGTCTAAACTTCAATTTGTGTGCGGACTGATCCAAGATTGTTCTAGACTTAACTTTGTCTAGAGAATTACCTACTTCTCCCGACCAATCTAGATGAGTCTGGATTAATCACAAATTATCAAATATTTCTAACACCCCCTCTTAATTTGTGATGTTAAGTTTTTTTCTGAAATGATTGAATTTATCCACGGTGACTGATTTTGTGAAGATGTCCGCATTTTGTTCTTTTGTCGGACATAATTGGAGCTCGACTTCTTTATTTTCCACTAATTCTCTGATGAAGTGGTGTCGTAGCTCTATATGCTTCGTCCTTCCGTGGAAGACTGGATTTTTTGTCATTGCAATTGTAGACATGTTGTCACAGTAGATAGTCGTCGGCTGCTTTTTCCTTTGTTGTAGGTCGGTCATTATTCTTCTCAACCATACTGCTTCACATGCTGCACTTGTTGATGATATGTACTCTGCTTCGTCTGACGATAGTGCCACCGTACTTTGTTTTTTAGAACTCCAAGAGATAACTTTTGTTCCCATACAAAAAACATAGCCTGATGTGCTCTTTCGGTCTTCAATAGAACCTGCCCAATCGCTATCTGTGAAGCCAATTAAATCATTATCTTTTTCTGTTGTATACTTGATGCCAAAATCCTTCATTCCCTTGATATACCGAAGAATTCTCTTTGCGGCTGCATAGTGTAACTTGCTTGGCTCGCTCATAAACCGAGAAACAATACTTGTAGCATTGACGATGTCTGGCCTTGTATTTGTTAAGTAGATCAGTGAGCCGACTAGACTTCTGAATAAGGTTGGATCAACTTTTGTCGCTCCATCATTTTTTACCAATTTCTCATTGGTACCCATTAGAGTTGCAATTGGTTTGCAATCCATCATGTTGAACCTTTTCAGTAAGTCTTCTGCATATTTTTCTTGGGAAATGAATATTTCTTCGGGAGATTGTTTTACTTGAATCCCAAGAAAATATCGCATAAGTCCTAAGTCTGTCATCTCATATTCTTTCATCATCTCCTTCTTAAATTTTTCTTCCATTTCTTGTTTTGTGCTGGCGTAAATTAAATCATCAACATAGAGACAGACGATTAGAAAATCTGTACCTTGTTTTTTGATGTAGAGTGATGGCTCACTTGGACTTTTCTCAAATCCATTATCTCGGAAATACTTGTCGATTTTGTTATTCCATGCACGCGGTGCTTGCTTGAGACCATATAGTGCTTTGCGGAGACGATATACCATTTTTTATTTTCCTTTGCAGACATATCCTTGAGGTTGTTCGACGTACACCTCTTCTTCAAGTTCTCCGTTTAGGAACGCCGACTTTACATCCAATTGGTAGACCTTCATTTTTAGTTGATCTTCCAAAGCTAACACCATTCGGATTGTTTCCATGCGAGCGACTGGGGCGAATGTCTCGTAGTAGTCAATTCCTGGTTGCTGGGAATATCCTTTTGCAACTAGCCTTGCCTTATGTTTTTGAATTGAACCGTCTTCATTATACTTTGTCTTGTAGACCCATTTCAGACCAATTATTTCTTTATCAATTGGCTGATTGACAAGCTCCCATGTCTTATTTTTCTCGATCACTCGCATTTCTTCGTCCATGGCATGTCTCCATTTTTCTTCTTTTGCGACTTCCTCATATTTTTGAGGTTCTAGTGCTATAAATGCACAATTAGATGTATCATAAATATCTCTTAGGGAACGCACCTTTCTAGGTGGGGCACTTGCTTCCGATGAACTTGGACTTTGTTGTGTTGGACTAGGAGATCGCGGGCTTGCTGGTGGAGTACTTTCTTCTTGACGTGGCTGATCTGGCTCGTCTTCGATGAGTAGTGGCAGGTCGTAGTTGTCTGCTTCATCATTCCAATCCCATGATTTGAATTCATCAAAAATAACATCTCTTGAAATTACCAGTTCCTTTGTATCTGGATTTAGAAGTCTATATGCTTTAGACTCTTTGCTGTATCCGATGAATATTAGATTTTCTCCTTTTTCATCGAACTTTTCTCTATTTTGGGATGGAATATGTGAGTATGCTACGCAACCAAAAATTCTGAAAGAAGTTACCTCGGGCTTTTTCTTATGCCAAGCTTCATATGGAGTTTTGTTGAGAACTGCTTTTGTTGGCGAACGATTAAGGATGTAGAACGCCGTGTTGACTGCTTCTGCCCAGTAACAGTTGGGTAGCTTCCTTGCTTTCAACATGCTGCGAGCCATTTCCACGATCGTACGATTTTTTCTTTCCGCGACGCCGTTTTGTTGTGGAGTGTATCGGACGGTAAGCTCCTTCTTAATACCGTTTTCTTTGCAGTAGTTGATAAACTCATTTGAGGTAAATTCTCCACCACAGTCTGTACGGGAAACCTTTAGTTGGTGACCACTTTGCTTCTCTGCCAGCCCCTTGAACTCTAGGAATTTAGGGAATGCCTCGGACTTTTGCTCGAGAATATACACCCACATCATCCTGGTATAATCATCCACGAATAGGAGAAAATATCTTATGTTGTTGAGTGAAGTTGTTCTTGTCGGACCGCAGATATCGGCGTGCACCAATTCGAGGGGCCTTCTTGCTCTCCACGATTTATTTGTAAATGGAAATCTATGGAACTTTCCAAGAATACAACCTTCACATATTTTATCTCCACCGCTGATATTGGGAAGACCAATTACCATGTTCTTTGATTTTAGAACCTTCAAGGATCTATAGTTGAGATGCCCGTACCTCAAATGCCATAACTTGCATTGATCAATATGATTGGTACTCATTGCACAATTTTCAATTGATAGCATAGATAGAGGAAAGACAAAATTTCCTGACATTTTTACTTTTGCCACTAATTGCTTGTTAATTTTATCATAAATTGTGCATTCTCCGTCTTTGAAATGTAGTGAGTACCCATTTCTTATAAGTTGTCCAACACTTAATAAATTTTGAGCTAGGCCAGGAACATAAAGAACATCAGATATGTATCGAGTTTTACCTGACTTTGTACGTACGGATATAACTCCTCTTCCTTCAAAATTCTGGAACTTTCCATCTCCGAGCTTTACCGGTGGAATCTCTTGTTCCTCCAATTTTACGAAATATTCTTTGTTTCCTGCCATATGGCTGCTGCATCCGCTATCGATGTACCATATATCTTGTGCTTCTTGTTGCGAGGTGAGGCAGGAATAAAATACTTGATTTTGAAAATCATTTGTCTCGGAATAGTTAGCTTCGTTAAGCAAACAATCTTTTTCCATGCGATTTAATTTATCACATTTGGTGCACTTATATTTACAATTTTCGGTTGCATGGCCAAACTTTTTGCAAACATTGCAACGGAGATTTGATGAGTAATTTTTTCCGTACCTTTGATTGTTGTTTCTGTAACCTCCTTTTTCTCTTCCACGTCCGCGGTAGAAAGTTTTGGGCCCTTGATTTGATGTCGACCCTTTCTCGTGAGCTGATGTTGATGACGATCCCCCTCTGGAGCTTTCTTTTTTGGCTTCCGTATTTTTCTTTTCACTGAAATTTATTTTTGTTTGAAACGCCTGCTCCAACGGTTACTCCGCGAACCTATTTATCCTTTTCTCGTGCGCCTCGAGTGAACCCATTAATTCGTGTACCGAGAGAGTCGATAAATTTTTGGACTCTTCAATGGCAGCGAGGATGTGATCTAATTTGAACGGTAAGCTCCTTAAAATCTTTTCTACAACTCTTTTATTTTCTATGGTATCTCCATAACTACTAATTTGATTTACTAAACCAGTAACTCTTGAAAAGAAATTGTGGATAGTTTCATTTTCTTTCATAAGTAGATTACCAAAATCTCGCCATAAGTTTTGTAGTTTAATGGAGATTACCTTTTCTGATCCTTGGAATGCTACTTTGAGAATATTCCAGGCCTCCTTCGAAGTTTTCTCCACCGAAATTCGAGGAAAAATAGTTTTGCTTACCCCTTGTTGTAGAAATAGTAGTGCTTTAGCATCCTTCTTCTTGTTTTCCTTGTACTTCTTTTTCTCTGCATCCGTCCATGACGATAGAGCTTCTGCCGACTCGGGTACCTTATAACCATCTTCTACAAAATCCCATAAATCTTGTGAAATGAATAATGTTTTCATTTGTAAATTCCAATAATCATAACTCTCACCATCAAAAATTGGAATTAGACTTTGGGCATAATTGAAACCTTGAATACTTTGGTGTATTGCCATGGGTAGAGTTTTAGAATTACTGGGTTAGGTTTGCTCTGATACCAAATTTGTTGGCGCAATGCGGAAGTGTGATGGGTTTATGGAAATGATTTGGGAAGAGAGGTTGATTAATTGGAAGTGAGGCTTTGATTATTTTGAAAATGAAAATGTTACAAGATGATTTAGTGTAGCAACTTTGGCTTACACGTTTGTTTTACAAGATGCTCTTTGACTCTTACTGACTAGCTCTCACTCTTTACTAACTCTCACTCTAACTCTTACTTCACTCACTTGAGTTTTTGATTTGGATTGATAGTTCACAACAGCTTACATTGTCATTTATTTATACTAGGCCATGACCGACTACTAAGAAGTATCTAGAGACAGAATACTCTAGAGTATGAGGCCCATTAAGCTAAAGAGTAGTCTAGAGAAAGAAGACTCTAGACAGTTGCGGATTAGTCTAAACTTCAATTTGTGTGCGGACTGATCTAAGATTGTTCTGGACTTAACTTTGTCTAGAGAATTACCTACTTCTCCCGACCAATCTAGATGAGTCTGGATTAATCACAAATTATCAAATATTTCTAACAAATTTCAATACCTCTTTCATTTAAAACATCATGCTACTGTGTTGTCCTTGAAATTTACTTTTGTTGATGTTCTCTGACATGCTCGTTCTGCATAAATCAATAGCTTCTGTCATTGTAACCTCAACATGAGTTTCCCATATTTAAACCTCTTATCCCTGATGAATACTCTCTACCTAGCTCCAACGAATTGCAACCCAAACTATTTGCACTTCAAACCTTTTAATTTTATTAAACTGTTGTTTACCCTTCTTTTTCATCATGCCTGCTGTTTGGAATGGTTACTTACATCAACTCACTCACATGCTTCAAGCCTCCATGAGACTAGACACTAGTAGAAACCTTAATATCCAAAACCAAAATGCACATCAAAATGTCCCTCATAATCTGTGGAGATATTGTCTTATTGGGGGGTTCTTTACTCTACATGGTGTAAATGCATGGCATCTCAGATGTGCATTGAGGAAAAGATGCAGAGTCAGAGGAGGTATGTCTGTGAGGAAATTTGGAGTTGAATACTATCTTATCAGATTTCAGATTTATCATGAATTTGTTAGAGTGGTTAGGCATGGGTCTCGTGCTATTTTGAGTGATATATTCATTATTAGTATTTGGCGTGAAGACCAAGACTTCAAACAAGTTAACCTTACTCATGTTGAGCTGAACATTACTATAAGAGGATTAACACTAGAACAACTTGAAGACTTTGATGATGTTAGAGGATATGTGTTCCATATAGGAGAGATTATTGCTTTAGATCAGCCTATTTACACTCAACAAGGTACTTATGAGATGACAGTTAGAGTATCGATGAATATTTTCAACACTTTAAGAGAAAACACCATCGCAGACAATGGAAGAGGAGGATTAAACACGCTCACCTTCGAATATCACGATTCACCTTACATTTTTTGTGAGTTCTGCAGAAGGATGGGTTATAGACATGTGGACTGTGCTCAATACAGGCAATCTCAGAACCTGGTACAAAATGGATATCAACGGCCTGCTCCACCAGCCCTGTACCCTCCTCTACATCAACAAGAAGACGATGATGATATGGAAGATTTAATGGGGAATGAAGATAATGTACATGGATTTTTTAATGATGACAGCGATACCTCAAGTACCAGTAGCAGCAACCACTCTATAGCCACAAACAAATCTGTACTCAGCATTACAGATCATAATGAAGCTATCCTTCCCGAAGAGGAGAAACATATAGCAGGTATAAACCTGGAAATTTCACCACCACTTTCACCTCCTTATGTTGTAAACCCCCATCTATGGGATGAGTTCGGTTTTTATACCCCAGAACCAAAAGAAACAGTTGATCTCCCATATCCCTATGAATTCACATGGGAAACAACCACCACATCCTCTGCCAAAAAACCAAACCCTAGCCATTACTTCTACTCCTTCCTCCCTGAAGATTTAGCGAAGTTTGATCCCATGGAGTTATATCCAGCTGCAAATACTGATCCTTCAGCTGCTTCGTCCTCTAGACCTTCTATCTGGCCTACAATAGATGATTACAAAGCCTGGATGCTTCAAGAACCTAATAAGAAAAAACGGAATATATTTCAATAACTGGAAGCAAAACATCCAATGGTGCTTGTGGACATCTACCAGGCTGAAACTTCAGCCCCACCAGACTCCCCTCCCGTTAGGCCAGATACTTTTCCTATGGATCTTTGGGCTTGTTTGGGATATGAAGATCATACTAATGCATATCAGGAAGAAATTAAGGAAGAAATCAGTGAAACTTCAGCCCCACCAGACTCCCCTCCCGTTTTTGGATTCCTGTTTCTTGAGTGTCTTAGTGTTGTATTCTCTTATTCCGAAGGTTTTTAGCTTCTTGTTAATTTCTTTAGCTTACTTGTTTCTTGGTCTGTGAGTTGTAAAGTATCTTCAGGTTCTGTTATTTCTTGTGTTGTAATAGTTAAGTATTAGTGTGTAGTGTGAAGTATATTTCCTCTGTGTCTTAGTTATAGTAGAGTTTCAACCTTGTGTCTTTGGTTTGATCTTCTGAGTCTGTCTCTATGTGTTCTGTCGTAGTAAATTTGTAATAGTGTGCCTTGTATCTGTGTAAGGTGTTTGTAATAGAGGTGTGTTTTGGTGTATTTTGTTTCTCCTTTTGTGGGCTTGGTTGTCTCGCTGATTACTTTTGGGCCTAAAAATACAAGTGGTACTCTAATTTGTGATACAACGAGCTTCCTAGGCCTACAACTTTAACGACGCCTGATAATCTGCAGACGCTTAATTGTGCTGTATTAACAGCCTGAAGGACCTACAACACACTCCGGAGATTCTCTACGATTAACTGAGTGGTTACAATACCAACAGTTTTGTGTCTATAAGTATTCCAGACATTCAAGCTTTGTTGTTGTTTCAATCGCATCATCAACGTCAACCATGGCCAGTAACATCTCCGTTTTAGCTTGGAACTGTCAAGCTATCAACCAAGATACCACGATCCAACATTCGCGCGGAATAGTATCATCGCATAGACCAGATATTGTGTTTCTTTCAGAAACTCTTGCGACTGCACATCATATGTCCTCCGTTCAGCGCACCTTAAGATTTGACAACAACTTTACTGTTCCGAGAATCAGACACATAGGGGGCCTATTCTTAATGTGGAAGAACATTCTACAAGTGCAGATTCTAATACACTCTCAAAGCTACATTCATGTACTTGTTACTCCGCAACCGCCAGCTCTTCCTTGGTTATGCACTGGAATGTATGGTCCACCTCACCCAGATGCTAGATGGGACTTGTGGAACAACTTCACTAATGTTTTCCAACCTTCGCCATTACAGTGGGTTTTAATTGGAGATTTTAATGATGTCATCTTACAATCGGAAAAGAAAGGTGGAAGACCGGTAATATATGCTCAAACTCACCGTTCCTAAATATGATCGACACAGTAGGATTGATAGACCTCGGCTTCCAAGGCGACCCATTTACATGGACTAATCGTCAGCAAGGAGATGATTTCATCATGGAACGGCTAGACAGGGCCATGGCAAATCAAACATGGCGAACTGACCAACCCTCATGTGGCTGTCCTACATCTTCCACGCATTGCATCGGATCATGCTCCTATCCTACTCATAACCAAACACTTAAAATGGAGAAATGTAAGAAATTACAAATTCGAACACCTCTAGTTATCTCACCGTAATATCCACCACATTGTAAATGGTGCTTGGGAAACAAAGTATGATGGAGAATGACGACCAACCTTCAACTCAAACTCATCACAACTGCAAATATCCTTACACAGTGGAATAAGGAAACATTTGGTCATCTCCCCACCATGATTAAAACGTCTATGGCACAGATACAATTTGCACAACATCAATGTGCAAACCAGACAGCTCTGATATTAAACCATTGGATACAACAGGAAAAAGAACTTCTTGAAGGCCATTTGTCCCTGCTGCAATGTCATGCTACATAATGGAAACAACGGGCAAGAACTCAATGGCTTCAATCTGGAGATAAAAACACAACTTTCTTCCACACCACTGCAACTATCCACCGAAGCTGCAACACCATTCAACAACTGCGCGACCAGAACGACGATTGGGTTTTTGAAAAAAGCCAGATCATTTACTTACTCTTACAACATTATACCAATGAATATACGACAACTAGTACCAGACTGGACAACCTATTCTCCATGATCACCTCGAGATTATCAACAAACCAATGCACTGCTCTGACACGAGATATAACTGAAGATGAAATAAAAGACGCACTGTGGGCAATTGGATCAGAAAAATCTCCTGGACCGGATGGATTCACAAGTAAGTTTTTCAAAGTTTTTTGGGACACTACCAAAATCCAACTCGTTGCAATGATTAGAGAATTCTTTGAGAATCTTAATATGCACCCCTTGATGAATCATACCAACCTCACACTCATAACCAAAGGGGAGCACCCAACAAATGCATCCCAATTCAGACCTATTGGTTTGTGTAATGTTATTTACAAAATCATAGCCAAAATCCTGGTCAATCACCTACGACCTTTATTACCTTTCCTTATAAGCCCCTATCAAAGTGCATTTGTACCTCACAGATCGATCCAAGATAATATAGCGATAGCAGGGGAACTCTTTCACTACATCAGAACCTCCCTCATAAACAAAGACCCAAAAATCGCACTTAAATTAGATATTCAAAAATCCTATGACAGTCTAGATTGGGGTTTCATAAAGAGGACTTTTACTGAACTCGGCTTTCCAGAAAAGTTTATCCAATATATCATCTTATGCATTTCCACAGTAACGTACTCTATCAACGTCAACGACACTCCATATGGGTATATTTCACCTTCTTGAGGAATCAGACAAGGAGACCCACTATCACCTTATGTTTTTATTATTTGTGCGGAGATCCTTTCTACAAACCTTGCGCACCTGGAACACACAAACAACATTTCAGGGCTCAGAATCTCTAAGAAAGCGCCACCAATTCTACACCTAATATATGCCGATGACCCGCTGCTAACATTTAAAGCCTCCAAACTGCATTGTATTCAACTCAAACAACTACTCGATGTTTACTCTGAATCGGCAGGACAACATATCAACCCATTTCCATCAAAAAATTACACCCCATAGGCTGGGATAAACTTTCAAAACCCTTAGCTAAGGGGAAATTGAGAATTAAGAAAAGATTAGATCACAACAAAGCTCTGTTACTCAAACGAGTTTGGAAAATCCATGATCAGCCTGACTCGATTTATACTTCAATGTGCAGAGAAAAATATTTCCACAATCAACCTTTTCTCCAATCCAACCAATCCCTCTCGACTCGGCTAGCCCTCTTTGGAACAACTCAATTCCCTCCTATCATGTATCACACACCATATTTTTTACAAAATAGGCACAGGAAACGCTATTCGGACCGATTCCAATTGGATCCTGGATCACCCACCTGTTAACCAACACCAATGCTAGAATTTTCCTTTAGTGTCTGATCTTATAGATGCAGCTACCTCCACCTGGATTCATGACTGACTATCAAAGCTACCACACTCAGCCATGCTCAGGATTGTTAACATTCACCTACCGCAAGATGGTCCACCAGATAAAATTATTTGGCCCTATACAAAATCAGGAAAATATACAGTTAGCTCCGGGTACCGTATGCTCACTCAACATCCTAATTCTCACACTCCCGCAATTCAGCTTCAACCCTCAACACACATATGGACATTAAAATTCCCCCCCAAAAATATAGTTTTTCTTGTGGAAAGCTATCAATGAAGGTTTACCTACATTCACCGTACTATAAAATTCATCTTACTACCTCCGAAATATGTCCAAGATGTAATCTATCACCAGAAACAGCTGAACATATTCTCGTATCCTGCCAATTTGCCTGAGAGGCATGTGATCTTCTTTTCACCCATATTGAACCAGAGCCTGCCTTTCAATACCAGAGACCTCCACCATTAACACCATCAACCTCCATTAACCAAATGCTACAGCTCAAACAACCTACACCGGCAACAACTTCTTTCTGCTTCATCTTGTGGGCACTTTGGTTAGCCAGAAACGATCTGATATGTGGAAGGAAACATAAACCTCCTTCTGATATAGTCAAATCAGCAAATCGGATGCATCATGAATACAAGTGGGCAAATTCAGTACTACCTCCACCCCTGCCCGACATGAATGCTACAAGCACTTACACTTCGGCACCCCGGAGGACTAAAGTTATTCAAGTTGGGTGGAAACCGCCGGAACAATAATGGATCAAAATCAACACTGATGGAATGGCCCGCGGCCGTCCGGGTCCCTCGGGTGGTGGTTTCATTTTCAGAGATTCCACTACCACTGTTATCGTCGCAATGGCCTAACCCCTGGGAATCACAATAACCCTGCTTGCTGAGACACGGGCTTTACTAATGGCCCTAAGAACGGCATCTCTATACCAATGGACTAACATATGCATTTAATCAGACTCGCAGAAACTAGTTCACTTCATCAAGAAAATGGCGGATCCCCCATGGTACCTGAAAGACATGATTGCTGAGATCATCAAAAGACGGCAAAAGTTCCCCAATACACTATTATGTGTATCAAATAAGTTTATGCATGCTCAACAATTCTGTTGCCAAAACACATGCTCAAAATCGGTCTACTCGGTATATCCACATAATATGATTGTTGAGGTCCATTAGAAAATCCGTTTATGTGTAGGGTAAATATAATCCGATTCTTCATGCCTTAGAAATGTTGTTTTTCCTGTATGTTTTTCAAGCCATAATTGGATCACATATGCATCTAAATAATCCGATTAATGTCTGAGAAAATTCAAATCTTTTACATGTCTGTAATCGGTTTATGTTGTTCACAAGAAAGACCGATTCCTGGTGGCACAAAAACATAATTGGATTTTACAGACCTTCGAGAAGACCGATTATTTCAAATTATTCACTTTTACCAAAAAACAAATAGCGGTTATAGACTTTCTCTATATATAAAGACCTCACCCTTGGACCCCATTTGGCCCAAAACTGCTCATTTTATTCTCTCTCACTCCATATACTCCACAACTACTCATTTCATACCTCCAAAATTGCTTCATTTGATTCAACTGAAGATCTATCCATCACCAAAGCATGGTACACTGAAACTCAAATAAAAATTCAGTCCTCCGTAAGGGTAGAGATTGAAACCTTTTGGACAAAGGTGCATAAAAAATATATGCAATAGTTTGAGAATCCTAATGGAATAAGTGTTGAACATGTGCATTATAGGCACCTAGTCATAGAAAATGCGATACTTGCTTTTTTAGCTATCCAAAAACGGTTTTTGAATGCTGCCCACTTGAACTACTCCATTGAAAAATTGCAACCATTCTTGTGGTTTATTTTACGTGATCCATGTTGTTTGATCTTCCAACTTAAACCGCACTAACAAAGTAAGTTTGTGTTTGTGTTTTCGTAGCATGAAGTTGTCAAAGCGCGCTACTTGGAGGAAAAGGGAGAAGCATTCGCATTCAATGCAAGCTATCAATTCATGGTATCCAAAATCCCGGAGTATTCCCCGGACTTCATGTCGAGTGAATGGGACTCGGATTCCTCCGACGAAGATCGATGGTTTTAGAAGTTTTTTGTGTAGGTTTTGTGGGTACATCTCTATGTAAACCCTCACGAGACTATAACTCGTCCTCTAGGGTCGCCTAGGGGTTTAAAGGCTTGATGCATGTGCTAAATGCATCCTACAATAATGAAATGAATGGAATTTTTTTCTTTTTGAAAAACAATAATCGGTTTATATTTGTCAAGTGAAACAACGATTTTCATAATCATATTATACATATGACAACTTCAACCGATTATTGAAGTCCTCTGTTAATTTTAGAACATAAATCTAGAATCGATTTACAAGTGCATTAACGTAAACCAATTCTGGATACTGTTTACGAAAGAAAAAATCAAAAAATTTAAGTTGTTTGATGTTTTGAAAAACTCTTTATAATTAGTTGATCTAACATCTAAAAAGAATTAACATCTAATATGATTAACTAGTGCTAACTAAACAGGATTAAATTAGGTACTTAAGTAATTGTTGGATAAGGGGTGTTGTGGAAGTTATTTCTAATGACCTTTTTTTGTTATGTAGTAAATAACAGGGTCAAATTAAGTGGAGTAAGCCCGAATTTATCCAGCTTAAATTTTCATCCGCGTGATGATCTAATATCCGAAGTTGGGTAAAGTTGATGGGTTTGAGGGGATGGATCCTCCCATTTACATCAAAGGTTCTATCATAAGTAAAACTAATAAAATATTCATCTGCATCCGCTTCGGCTCATTTTACTAGGTTATCCATGAGGCTCGCTGGTAGACTATCACGACAACTTGTTCAATTAATGTAGTAGTGCATTGTTAGATCTTAGCTTGTTAGACTTCCAACCAGTTAATGTAATACTTTTTATTTGAAAAAAAAAATTGTTCTTTCAGAATTTTTTTATTTTTTATTTAAATGGGAATGTTATAAACATCCCTACTATCCATGGATCCTGGACAAGTAGCCTTATGAGTATTTACATATACCCATAATGGCATAATTTAAATTACGAACAGAAAAACAATTCACATAACCCTAGTTTTAACCTTTGCATCTTATATTTCAGCTTCTTCTTCATTTTTTCACCCGAGAAAAACCAACCTAACTCTCTCCATCTCCATCGCCACCACCATCTTCGTCGCCACCACAACCAACGCCACCAATACCAGCATCGTCTCCATCGCCATCCTCACCATCTCAGTGAATTATCATGTATCTCTTTTCTCTTTCTCTGCCGGCAATCACCACCACCACCAACAACAACACCCCAATCGATCCACCTCCAATTCCACCACCACCTCAAAATCCACCAATTTTATCACCAGATCCATGAACACTTCTCTCTTTCTGTCACCTATTTGTGAATCAAATCCCGGAATCGTAAAAATCATCAGCAGCAGCGGTCTTCTTCTTCGTTGAAGATTCAGGTGAAATCCCAAATATAGGTTTTGATTTTTGGTATTGATTTTATTATTAAACTAAATTTCTGATAATAAACGGTTTTAATATCAGAGTTAGAGTGATCAAGATTGATTTTTTTGGTTTCGCTCACCTTTTGAGATCGATATTCGATTTTGAATGAACAATTTGGAGTTTGAATTTTTAGTTTGAATGAAGAATTCAGTTTCGAAAAGATGCATCAGTCATTGGTACTTGTTGAGTTCGATTGTTGTGTAACCAAGAAATTAGAGAAAGCAGGGAAGAATCAGGGATCTATTGAGAAGAATCAGGAATTAGGGATTTGATTTACATAAAATAGAGAAATTGAAGCTCTCTAATGAAGCAATTGAAAGTTACTGATCAGTTTTGAGTTGGGTTGAAGTTAATTTGTGACTGATTCAATAAGGAATTTGAAGATGTTGGTGGTATCTGAGATGGAGTTGACCTAATTGATTGCTGTTGTGCAACATGGAAATGGAACCAGAAGTTGCTAGTGATAGAACTGCAGGGGTGGGAGCTTCTATTGCAGACAAAAAGAATTAGAGATGATATTGCAGACAAAAACAATTAGAGCTAAGAGATGAGATGGGTATGAGGATGTTGGGATGTATTTGCAGTGTTGGTGAGGAACTTGGTAATTGTTTTTTTGGAGATTTAGGAGATGGCTTGTGATAGAGATGTTCTTGATGATTTGGATGTAGCTGTAGTTGTTGAGATGGGTTTGATAGTTAAAAGGGATGAGGAACACTTGGTTGCAGCATCGGGGTACTTTGACAAAGACGGTAGTGATAATATTACAGTTGATGAACTCCAGCAAGCTTGTGTGGAGCATAACATGACTGACGTTCTTCTTGAGGATATCTCTAAAGAAGTTGATCAAGATAATGTATGTATTGAGAATCATTGAACTTTTCAAATTAGGCATATATCATTCTAGGCGAACCTTTATTTTTATTAAATGTTGTTTATGTATATATATATCATGAAAGGGATCTGCTAGAATTGGACAAAGAAACATGCGAAACAGTGTGAATATAAGCATGAAAGATCACTTCATGATCTCTCTAACAACGTATTATGCATACATGGTGTACATGTACCTGTTTTTTCTGCTTTTACTTATACCTTTGCTCTCCTCCACTCACAATTGATGTCATATGGTACAAAAGAACAGTCAAATAATACTTTTAGATTGGTTAGTAAAATAATGAATATTGGTGTTGCTGATTTAGGTGGAAATTGCAGCTACAGTTACAGAGAAGGTGGAGTTGTTATGGGTCTGATAGTCGAGTTCGATATGGTGCTGGTTGTGCTGATGGTTTTAATGCAAGAGGAGTTGTTGGAGAAGTTTTGATTTTGAAGCACCAGAAAGAGGAGAAAGAATTAAATCTTATAGTTTGCAGATGGGTTTGAAGAATGGTGGTGTGTTGAATTAAAAATGTTGCTCTACTGGTGTTGTAGAAATCGGTAATGAATTGGGTTTGTCCTGGATGATAAATGGCTTTGATGTGGTGAATTAAAGGGTGAAATCTGATGCTGTTATATATTTCGTGTGAATGTTTATGGAGTTTAAATTGGAGGTGTAATCCATGGAGGTTTCAAGATGAAGAATGGAGGTGAAACTGAGTATCTTGCTTTGGTTTGCAAATGGGATGGTACATCATGTGTTTGAGATGAAGGTGGTTTGTAGTGGAGATGCTATCGAGTCTGAAGCAGAGCAGCAGATTATGAAGCTTATGAAGTGAAGTTGGTGGAAGATGTTGATTGTTGTTGCATAAGATGAATGCCAGCTGAAATGCAGGAGCGAAGCACAATAATGGTTTGTGCATCAAAGCTTATGATATGTTGTTTTATATTGACGAATCTGTGGTGAAATGGTAGCACAATCGACTATATGTCAGTAGATGTTTGTTCGACTCACGCCAGGTTCATTCAATTGTCTATAATTTTTTTTGGAGACAACTTGTGCTAGTTGCCTCTATATTCGAAGATAACTTGTGCTTGTTGCCTCCATATTTGGATACAACTCGAACAAGTTGCTTCTTGATTTGGACACAACTTGGGCTAGTTGCTTTCACTTTTGAAAGCAACTTTGAGTTAGTTGCCTCCACATTTGAAGACAACTCGAGCTAGTTGCCTCATATTCGGAGGCAACTTGATTTAGTTGTCACCATTTTTTTTAGCAACTTGAGTTAGTTGTCTCCATTCTATTGAGACAACTTGTGCTAGTTGCCTCTATTTTCGAAAAAACTTGAGCTAGTTGCCTCAGATTTGGAGACAACTTCAGCAAGTTGATTCCACATGGTGGTGTTGGTGGTGGTGGTGGTGGCAATAATGGCGGCGATGGTTACTAGTGGTGGTGAAGGAAAGTGGTGGTGGTGGATACGAGGGAAGTGGTGGTGGTTGGCGATGGTGGTCGACAGTGGTGGTGGATCTTGGCGGTGGTTATTTGCGGCGGCGGTGGACATGGGCGGTGGTGGACGGCGGCGGTGATTGACAGTGGGGATGGTTGTTGGTGGCGGTGGACAGTGGTGGTAGTGGACGGCGGCGGTGATTGACAATGGTGGTTGTTGGAGGCGGTGGATAGTGGTGGTGGACGACGGCGGTGGATAGTGGTGGTGGACGACGGCGGTGGATAGTGGTGGTGGACGACGGCGGTGGTTGACAGTGGTGGTGGTTGTTGGCGGTGGTTGACAATGGTTGTGTTGGGCAGTAGGGGTAGTCATTTTTATATTTTATTTTTTTAAAAATAGTGCTTAGTGTTAGTGGTTTGTATATACATCATATAAAAGAGGGTATTTTAATAATGTATTAAGCCTATGGATATTATTTAAGTTGATAAGAGTATATTTCGACGGGGCCTCGTAGCAGGGGTATATAAATAATGTTCCCTTAATTTTAATAATGCTACGAGGTATATAAATAATGTTCCCTTAATTTTATTACGATAAGGAATATGACCCACGTTTGGATTTATTAATCTTTTAAGTCTTCTTATTATGCAACCAATTAGCTAGCCAAACCGACCCTAATCAGGTTACTTAGCAGCCAAGGATGCTCAAATATGCGGAGCCAGAAAAAGTCCTTATCACTAAGCAATTCGGAAACCCGTACTTCCTTTTTCCTTTCTTCCTAGGAAGTCCATCTCTATATATATATATGCTGATGAGCTTTCTCTTTTTCCATCATCTTATTATTACTACATCTCTCTGGCTAGATTTAAACGAAAAGCACAGAGCCACAGACCAACAAAAGAAATTAAGGGACGAGTAAGAAAACAGATCACCAAGCAACTTAATTTGATCAAAGGAAAGAAATTAAGATGGGAAATAATTGTACCGGCAGACATGTATCATCGACAGCTTTGAGCGAAGAGTGTGAAAAATCAAAGGAGAACGAGACAAAGACGACGGGAGTTCAGAAGAACACACCTGATCCCAAAGATTCCAAACCGTGTGAAAAATCAAAGGAGAACGAGATAAAGACGACGAGAGTTCAGAACAATACACCTGATCCCAAAGATACAAAAACTGTTTGAGGAATATTTGGATGATTTAGATTTTGATAAATACAACATAGAAGTTTGGAGACGTCAACCCGTACATAATCTTGACCATCTCAAAAGCGAAGGGGATAAGTGAGGCATAGTTCCTTATTGTCTAAGTGAATGTTTGATTATGTTATGAACCTAGATGAGATTCACAACAAGAATAGGATAGAGATAGTAGTAACGTCAAGATCCTCACGGATCAAGCCTCCCGGTCCAGCGAACACGGTTTGATCGATTGAAACGATCTGGTTCTTTTCATTAATTCTTAGGTAAACTGTTCTTACAGACTCCCTCATGTTTATAAAGCTAGACACCATTATTCTGCCGTAGATCTAACGGTTATAATGCCACCAGAAGCTTACATCTAAACCGCTCATTACAAGGGATAAGGACACCCTACTACAACTAAAGGCTGTCAACTATACAGATTTCGCTAAACACCGACATCCAAATGATACGGGCGCCCTCGGAGGAGGACATGACAAATACCATCCCTTTCAGAACATCCTTGTCCTCAAGGATGAATGATGCGAAAACATGAAAGTCTGATGAAGAGTCCGTGAAGGTTGCATCTTGAAATATAGTAGATGTTTTGCCTTGTAGCCGGCTGACGTAGCTATTGATCAAATGCCAGAAAACGACTGTTATGAGTGCAAGTTGGTGGCTCTTCGTCGGCTCCAATCGAATCTGCATATATGTTTGTAATTGTAGGCATGTCCTCCCACCTACTTTAGCCTTCCCATCTCTACTGTTGGTAGTGCTCTTAGTTCTAGACGCATGTTTGTGAGATGAGTGGACCTGAATGTACTCTTGTAGCTCAAAATAATCATTCAAACCCATCCCAACAGCCTTTGTGGGAGTAATTGTCGTGTCCACTTTCCTTTCAAAGAATAACGCGTCCTTGGAACGCCATCTGTGTCGAAGTAAGAAGCCCAACAACTGACTGCAACATCGAAAGCATGTGAGCTGCTCAAAAATTCCAGTCCGGATCTTGATCACGCCAACTGAAATATACAAAGCCACAAACGTGTCCCCCGAGAACGATTTCAATTTAGTAGCAAATGTAGCTTGGTTTAATTCTATAGGTGTACCACACGAAAAATAATGCCAACTAGGAAAAGAACTCCTCCCTGATGTCAATCCGCCTGACATTTCCACAATTCCCCGACTATCCAACCATTTTTCCATGACCTCAACACCCCGTTTCTGCGAGAGTGATGCAATGCTTATATTTATATCTACTCCAGTTAAAGCGTGAACATTCCCTTCGGCAAAAGCTGGATTACACTGCTTCTTAGCTGGTACAACATGTAAATGGCACTCTTGGTTCACCATTTCTACAAGTTGAATGTTACAAACCCAGCTGACGCCATCCAAATTCCATAATACAGGTGGAAACATTTTGAATTTCCACCTCAAGTAATCGAGCCACGCCGATGCATTAAGAATTTGAATCACCATGAGTAAACATTTAGCCGCAAGGTTAAAGGAGTCCTGTTTTTGGTTTGTAAGAACTCCAACTCCCAATCTAGCCATCGACTGACCATTTTCCAGTGTAATCACGGTTGTGGTTCCTCCCTTCAAGGCAAACAGTGGATACCTCCTTGTACTTATTTCCCAAAGGCTAAGATGTGGATTATCGTCGGAGCTCCCAGTTTGATAAGCAGGCACACCAGCACCCCTTGCCACAACAGTCTTGCCCATAGAAACAATTGAATGGTGTAGCTTTTCTACTCCTTTGGCTACCAGAAATGCACATGGAACAACACACATGGCTGTAACCCAGAAATAACATCGGAGCTGCTCAAGAACCGATATGAATATCTTAATCACGGATGGGAGTTCATTGAGAGAAGTGAAAGCATTAATTGCAGTGAGAATTGATCTTGCTGCTTTGCCACTAAATTTCACTTGACCAGGTAGACAGACAAATACACCATAGGGCGGAGAATCACCAATTGTTGTAAACTCCCGCGTCAATAAAAACGTCCAAAACAATACAGGCTTGAAGTGAACTACATTAGATTCAACCTGAATTCTTGTCCTCCAGCCCGAGTATATAGATATACTACTATAAATCCCAAATAATCGACAATAACATGCTAGAAAATATAGAGAGGTGGGAAAAATGATCCAACAAGCGTAAAGAATTACCTTAACACTTTCTTGTCGAACTTGAGCTTGATTGGCTTTATAAATCTCATATGAAGGACTTGAATAACCCCAGCTCAAACAATAAACAATTCTCCCCACAATTGTGAGAATTGGCGAAAGAAGCATGAATAGATAAACAATTCTCCTCAGTAAAGACATATGTGATACATCCCTATGTTCATGTATACCCTGACTTACCAGCAACAAGTCATAAAGGACCTCGGTAGCATTAGGTTGGAGCTAACATAACATATCATCTTCACTAATATTCAAGCCCCATAGTCGAATACAATCATCCCAGTCATATTGAGCATGATACAAGTAGCCTAGACCACTCATGAAAGAAATCAGAAATAACTTAATAGGGTAATCATAAGACTCCGCAAAATCACGTGCTGCATTTAGAAATTTTAATCAGTTGTGGAGATCTCTTTCTGGCTGGTGTATGACAGATGCCAACAAACCGGTCTAACCCACCACTATATTCAGCAGAAAACAAAAACACATGATAAAAACGAACCCACTGTTGCAATTTAAAGAACCCATGAAGAATTATAATCAACTTAGTGAATGGAAGAGACCTAAAGACATACTTAAAACTCTTCAAGTCAACCCGAAAAACAGCCCATGAGACAAGATATAGGACCGCAATTCCTTGGTGTAGCCTTTGATCCAATAACTTGCAAGATTCACCATTGTCACCCTCCTTGGTAAGTACAATCCCAAACGAATTGGCAAGCAACAAAGCTAACTGGTACTCAACTTTTAGAACAGGCTCATAAAAAGTAATTGTATCAACATATAATTTATAATCACAATCAAAATAGGAATCCTCAATATATCTCCCACGATCAAAGACTCCACCAGTAAGGTTGACGCAAATGTAAGAAGATTGCTCACCAGCTACTTGGGAACCATGTTGCAAAACCAGCTCATAAGATGTAAATGTAGCTACACCAAGTTTATAAGGGACAGCAAAAGAAAAATACCCTTTAAGAACATCGAACACTTTGCCACGATCATATATCCAGCGAGTAGAAGTCATATTCATGAAGGCACATTCAACTATTAGTAACTTGTTACTCATCTTACCTTTTGTACCTTGAGCGAAAAAATTATCTATGTCACTGCCCAATTTACAGACTATACTCTCAGGCATTTTAACAAGCAACTGCTGCTCACCACTAATTCCAGCCTCATGTACACACATAAGAACAAGTGAATCCATAAATTGAAAATCAAGATGGTACCCAAGTTTGTGAACCATTTCAGGAACTAAATTTCCATTGTAATTATTCATTATAATCGAACACACAGACCAAGGAACAAGAAATACTTGTAATGGGATAAAAATTATTTTCACCAACAAAATCAGAAAAACCCTGAATAACTTCAAATTCCTTTCCACGATCGAATAACAATCTACTATAATCAGATAGAAAAGGAAAACAATTCTTACCATTTAGCTTGTTGTTACTTAATATCAGCTCCTTCGAGAGTTCAAGATTCTCACAACTAACCCCTATCGTGTTCTGGTTATGGTTGTTGCAGAACCCAAACGACTTACGGAAACCAATTTCAGCGACAGAACCACTAATACAGATTGAATGACTCAACTGAGGAATGGGTTTTTCCTCCTGTGCGTTAAAAGGTACTGGATTGTCTTGTTCCTCAAAGAAAAATGGAGGAATAAACTCGAAATCAAGAGAATCGTCATCTGTTACTTCTGGTAGAAGTGAAGTGAGTTGGGTTAAATCAGCCACTGTCTCTGAAGTAATTGAACCTAGTGATGATTCCTGGTGGACAATCTCTTCAATAATCTCAGGTTTGTCAACTACAGGTTCTTCAGATGGTTGAAGCTGAGTTGCTGCAATAGATTTGTTGAGTGAGTCTAACTAGTTTAAAGTGATGTTAATGTAACTATCCATTTGACGAAGAGCCTGTTGTCGATTTGGTAAGTTTATATCCAACACCACCTTTGATTTCTCCAAACGCATATAAGATAATCTCTTCTCTACAAGCCGAATCACTTCCAATTGAGCAAGTAAAACCCCTATTACATATTGGCGCAATGCGGAAATGTGATGGGTTTATAGAAATGAATTTAGGAAGAGAGATTGGTTAATTGAAAGGTGAGGCTTATATTAATATGAAAATGAAAAATATTACAAGAGGCTTGTGTAGCAACTTTGGCTTACACTAGTTGTTTACAAAGAGGCACTTTGGCTCTTACTCTAAACTCTAGCTCTCACTCTAACTCCTACGTTACTCACTTGAGTTTTTGATTGTTGTTGGATGATCCCAAATGAATCCATCCTATGCCTATTTATAGGCTTCATGACCAACTACTTACTTCTCTAGATAGTTCTATCTAGACTCTTCTTTACACTCTCAACTTAGATATTTCAAGAAAATTCTAGAGAAAAGAATTCTCTAGATAATACTTGATGTAAAGAAGGCCTAGAAGATTCTAGTATTGGGCTTTACTTAGTGTAGATGATTATTTGGGCTTTACTTATTGGGTTTTCACAAATTATGTTTTTAACACCCCCTCTTAATTTGTGATGTTAAGTTTTTCTCTAAAATGATTGAATTTGTCCACTGTGACTGCTTTTGTGAAGATGTCAGCATTTTTTTCTTGTGTTGGACAAAATTGGAGCTCAATTTCCTTGTTTTCGACCAGCTCTCTGATAAAGTGATGTCGTAGCTCTATGTGCTTCGTCCGTCCGTGAAAGACTGGATTTTTTGTCATTGCAATTGTAGACATATTGTCACAGTAGATAGTCGTCGGCTTCTTTTTCCTTTGTTGTAGGTCGGTCATTATTCTTCTCAACCATACTGCTTCACATGCTGCACTTGTTGATGCTATGTACTCTGCTTCGGCTGACGATAGTGCCACCGTACTTTGTTTTTTAGAACTCCAAGAGATAACTTTTGTTCCCATACAAAAAACATAGCCTGATGTGCTCTTTCGGTCTACAATAGAACCTGCCCAATCGCTATCTGTGAAGCCAATTAAATCATTATCTTTTTCTCTTGTATACTTGATGCCAAAATCCTTCATTCCCTTGATATACCGAAGAATTCTCTTTGCGGCTGCATAGTGTAACTTTCTTGGCTCGCTCATAAACCGAGAAACAATACTTGTAGCATTGACGATATATGGCCTTGTATTTGTTAAGTAGATCAGTGAGCCGACTAGACTTCTGAATAAGGTTGGATCAACTTTTGTCGCTCCATCATTTTTTACCAATTTCTCATTGGTACCCATTGGAGTTGCAATTGGTTTGCAATCCATCATGTTGAACCTTTTCAGTAAGTCTTCTGCATATTTTTCTTAGGAAATGAATATTTCTTCGGGAGATTGTTTTACTTGAATCCCAAGAAAATATCGCATAAGTTCTAAGTCTGTCATCTCATATTCTTTCATCATCTCCTTCTTAAATTTTTCTGCCATCTCTTGTTTTGTACTGGCATAAATTAAATCATCATAGAGACAGATTAGGAAGTCGTACCTTGTTTTTGATGTAGAGTGATGGCTCACTTGGACTTTTCTCAAATCCATTATCTCGGAAATACTTGTCGATTTTGCTGTTCCATGCACGCGGTGCTTGCTTAAGACCATATAGTGCTTTGCGGAGACGATATACCATTTTTTCTTTTCCTTTTCGGATATATCCTTGAGGTTGTTCAACGTACACCTCTTCTTCAAGTTCTCCGTTTAGGAACGCCGACTTTACGTCCAATTGGTAGACTTTCATTTTGAGTTGAGCTGCCAAAGCTAACACCATCCGGATTGTTTCCATGCGAGCGACTGGGGCGAATGTCTCGTTGTAGTCAATTCCTGGTTGCTGGGAATATCCTTTTGCAACTAGCCTTGCTTTGTGCTTTTGAATTGACCCATCTTCATTATATTTTGTCTTGTAGACCCATTTCAGACCAATTATTTCTTTATCAACTGGCTGATTGACGAGCTCCCATGTCTTATTTTTCTCAATTACTCGCATTTCTTCGTCCATGGCGTTTCTCCATTTTTCTTCTTTTGCCGCTTCCTCATATTTTTGAGGTTCTAGTGCTATAAAAGCACAATTAGATACATTATAAATATCTCTTAGGGAACGCACCTTTCTAGGTGGGGCACTTGAGTCAGATGAGCTTGGACTTTGTTGTGTTGGACTAGGAGATCTCGGGCTTGCTGGTGGAGTGTTTTCTTCTTGGTGTGACAGATATGGCTCTTCTTCGATGAGTAGTGGAGACTCGTGGTTATCTGGTTCATCATTCCAATCCCAAGCTTTGAATTCATCAAAGATAACATCTCTTGATATTACCAGTTCCTTTGTATCTGGATTTAGAAGTCTATAGGCTTTAGACTCCTCGCTATATCCGATGAATATAGCTTTTCTCCTTTTTCATCGAACTTTTCTCTATGTTGGGATGGAATATGTGAGTATGCTACACAACCAAAAATTCTGAAAGAAGTTACCTCAGGCTTTTTCTTATGCCACTCGTATGGAGTTTTATTGTGAACCGCTTTTGTTGGCGAGCGATTAAGGATGTACTGCGTGTTGACTGCTTCCGCCCAGTAGGTGTTGGGTAGCTTCCTTGCTTTTAGCATACTGCGAGCCATTTCCACGATCGTACGATTTTTCCTTTCCGCGACGCCGTTTTGTTGTGGAGTGTATCGGACGGTGAGCTCCTTTTTAATTCCATTTTCTTTGCAGTAGTTGATAAACTCTTTTGAAGTAAATTCTCCACCACGGTCTGTACGGAAAACTTTCAATTGATGGCCACTTTGCTTCTCTGCCAGCGCCTTGAATTCTAGGAATTTAGTGAATGCCTCGGACTTTTGCTCAAGAATGTACACCCACATCATCCTGGTATAATCGTCCACGAATAAGAGAAAATATCTTCTGTTGTTGAGTGAAGTTGTTCTTGTCGGACCGCATATATCAGCGTGCACCAATTCGAGGGGCCTTCTTGCTCTCCACGATGTCTTCGTAAATGGAAGTCTATGAAACTTCCCTAGAATACAACCTTCACATACTTTATCTCCACCGTCGATATTGGGAAGACCAATTACCATGCCTTTTGATTTTAGAACCTTTAAGGATCTGTAGTTGAGATGCCCGTATCTCAAATGCCATAGCTTTCCTTCGTCAATATGGTTGGTACTCATTGCACAATTTTCAATTGATGGCATAGATAGGGGAAAGACAAAATTTCCTGACATTTTTACTTTTGCCACCAATTGATTAATTTTATATAAATTGTGCATTCTCCGTCTTCGAAATGTAGTGAGTACCCTTTTCTTATAAGTTGTCCAACACTTAATAAATTTTGAGCTAGGCCAGGAACATAAAGAACATCAGATATGTATCGAGTTTTACCTGACCTTGTACGTACGGATATGACTTCTTCCTTCAACATTCTGGAACTTTCCATCTCCAAGTTTGACTGGCGGAATCTCTTGTTCCTCCAATTTTACGAAATATTCTTTGTTTCCTGTCATATGGCTGCTGCATCCGCTGTCGACGTACCATATACCTTGCGATTCTTGTTGCGAGGTGAGGCAGGAATAGAATACTTGATTTGAGAATTGTTTTTCTCGGAATAGTTTGCTTCATTAAGCCAACAATCTTTCTCCATGTGATTTAATTTATCACACTTGGTGCACTTATACTTGCAATCTTCAGTTGCATGTCCAAATTTTTGCAAACATTGCATCGGAGATTTGAGGAGTTATTTTTTCCGTACCTTTGATTGTTGTTTCTATAACCTCCTTTTCCTTTTCCACGTCCGCGGTAGAAATTTCTGGGTCCTTGATTTGACGTCGACCCTTTCTCGTACTGCGAGTTGGATGACGATCCCCCTCTAGAGCTTTCTTTTTGGCTTCTGTATTTTTCTTCTCACTGAAATTTATTTTTGATTGAAATGCCTGCTCCAATGGTTGCTCCGCGAACCTATTTATTTTTTCTCGTGCGCCTCGAGTGAACCCATTAATTCATGTACCGAGAGAGTCGATAAATTTTTTGATTCTTTAATGGCAGCGACGATATGATCAAATTTGAATGGTAAGCTTCTTAATATATTTTCTACCACTTTTTTATTTTCAATGGTATCTCCATAACTACTGATTTGATTTACTATGCCAGTAACTCTTGAGAAGAAGTTCTGGATAGTTTCATTTTCTTTCATAAGTAAATTATCAAAATCTCGCCATAAATTTTGTAGTTTAATGGAGATTACCTTTTCTGATCCTTGGAATGCTACTTTGAGAATATTCCAGGCCTCCTTTGAAGTTTTCGCCATCGAAATTCGAGGAAAAATAACTTTGCTTACGCCCTGTTGTAGAAACAGTAGTGCTTTAGCAACTTTGGCTTATATTAATATGAAAATGAAAATATTACAAGAGGCTTGTGTAGCAACTTTGGCTTACACTAGTTGTTTACAAAGAGGCACTTTGGCTCTTACTCTAAACTCTAGCTCTCACTCTAACTCTTACGTTACTCACTTGAGTTTTTGATTGTTGTTGGATGATCCTAAATGAATCCATCCTATGCCTATTTATAGGCTTCATGACCAACTACTTACTTCTCTAGATAGTTCTATCTAGACTCTTCTTTACACTCTCAACTTAGATATTACAAGAAAATTCTAGAGAAAAGAATTCTCTAGATAATACTTGATGTAAAGAAGGCCTAGAAGATTCTAGTATTGGGCTTTACTTAGTGTAGATGATTATTTGGGCTTTACTTATTGGGTTTTCACAAATTATGTTTTTAACACCCCCTCTTAATTTGTGATGTTAAGTTTTTCTCTAAAATGATTGAATTTGTCCACTGTGACTGCTTTTGTGAAGATGTCAGCATTTTTTTCTTGTGTTGGACAAAATTGGAGCTCAATTTCCTTGTTTTCGACCAGCTCTCTGATAAAGTGATGTCGTAGCTCTATGTGCTTCGTCCGTCCGTGAAAGACTGGATTTTTTGTCATTGCAATTGTAGACATATTGTCACAGTAGATAGTCGTCGGCTTCTTTTTCCTTTGTTGTAGGTCGGTCATTATTCTTCTCAACCATACTGCTTCACATGCTGCACTTGTTGATGCTATGTACTCTGCTTCGGCTGACGATAGTGCCACCGTACTTTGTTTTTTAGAACTCCAAGAGATAACTTTTGTTCCCATACAAAAAACATAGCCTGATGTGCTCTTTCGGTCTACAATAGAACCTTCCCAATCGCTATCTGTGAAGCCAATTAAATCATTATCTTTTTCTCTTGTATACTTGATGCCAAAATCCTTCATTCCCTTGATATACCGAAGAATTCTCTTTGCGGCTGCATAGTGTAACTTTCTTGGCTCGCTCATAAACCGAGAAACAATACTTGTAGCATTGACGATATATGGCCTTGTATTTGTTAAGTAGATCAGTGAGCCGACTAGACTTCTGAATAAGGTTGGATCAACTTTTGTCGCTCCATCATTTTTTACCAATTTCTCATTGGTACCCATTGGAGTTGCAATTGGTTTGCAATCCATCATGTTGAACCTTTTCAGTAAGTCTTCTGCATATTTTTCTTAGGAAATGAATATTTCTTCGGGAGATTGTTTTACTTGAATCCCAAGAAAATATCGCATAAGTTCTAAGTCTGTCATCTCATATTCTTTCATCATCTCCTTCTTAAATTTTTCTGCCATCTCTTGTTTTGTACTGGCATAAATTAAATCATCGATGTAGAGACATACGATTAGAAAATCTGTACCTTGTTTTTTGATGTAGAGTGATGGCTCACTTGGACTTTTATCAAATCCATTATCTCGGAAATACTTGTCGATTTTGTTGTTCCATGCACGCGGTGCTTGCTTGAGACCATATAGTGCTTTGCGGAGACGATATACCATTTTTTCTTTTCCTTTTCGGATATATCCTTGAGGTTGTTCAACGTACACCTCTTCTTCAAGTTCACCTTTTAGGAACGCCGACTTTACGTCCAATTGGTAGACTTTCATTTTGAGTTGAGCTGCCAAAGCTAACACCATCCGGATTGTTTCCATGCGAGCGACTGGGGCGAATGTCTCGTTGTAGTCAATTCCTGGTTGCTGGGAATATCCTTTTGCAACTAGCCTTGCTTTGTGCTTTTGAATTGACCCATCTTCATTATATTTTGTCTTGTAGACCCATTTCAGACCAATTATTTCTTTGTCAATTGGCTGATTAACGAGCTCCCATGTCTTATTTTTCTCGATTACTCGCATTTCTTCGTCCATGGCGTTTCTCCATTTTTCTTCTTTTGCCGCTTCCTCATATTTTTGAGGTTCTAGTGCTATAAAAGCACAATTAGATACATTATAAATATCTCTTAGGTAACGTACCTTTCTAGGTGGGGCACTTGATTCAGATGAACTTGGACTTTGTTGTGTTGGACTAGGAGATCTCGGGCTTGCTGGTGGAGTGTTTTCTTCTTGGTGTGACAGATCTGGCTCTTCTTCGATGAGCAGTGGAGACTCGTGGTTATCTGGTTCATCATTCCAATCCCATGATTTGAATTCATCAAAAATAACATCTCTTGAAATTACCAGTTCCTTTGTATCTGGCTTTAGAAGTCTATATGCTTTAGACTCTTTGCTGTATCCGATGAATATTAGCTTTTCTCCTTTTTCATCGAACTTTTCTCTATGTTGGGATGGAATATGTGAGTATGCTACGTAACCAAAAATTCTGAAAGAAGTTACCTCGGGCTTTTTTTTATGCCAAGCTTCATATGGAGTTTTGTTGAGAACTGCTTTTGTTGGCGAACGATTAAGGATGTAGACCGCCGTGTTAACTGCTTCTGCCCAGTAAGTATTGGGTAGCTTCCTTGCTTTTAACATACTGCGATCCATTTCCACGATCGTGCGATTTTTCCTTTCCGCGACGCCGTTTTGTTGTGGAGTGTATCGGACGGTGAGCTCCTTTTTAATTCCATTTTCTTTGCAGTAGTTGATAAACTCTTTTGAAGTAAATTCTCCACCAAGGTCTGTACGGGAAACCTTAAATTGATGGCCACTTTGCTTCTCTGCCAGTGCCTTGAATTCTAGGAATTTAGTGAATGCCTCAGACTTTTGCTCGAGAATATACACCCACATAATCCTGGTATAATCGTCCACGAATAAGAGAAAATATCTTCTGTTGTTGAGTGAAGTTGTTCTTGTCGGACCGCAGATATCAACGTGTACCAATTCGAGGGGCCTTCTTGCTCTCCACGATGTCTTCGTAAATGGAAGTCTATGAAACTTCCCTAGAATACAACCTTCACATACTTTATCTCCACCGTCGATATTGGGAAGACCAATTACCATGCCTTTTGATTTCAGAACCTTTAAGGATCTGTAGTTGAGATCCCCGTATCTCAAATGCCATAGCTTTCCTTCGTCAATATGGTTGGTATTCATTGCACAATTTTCAATTGATGGCATAGATAAGGGAAAGACAAAATTTCCCGACATTTTAATTTTTCCACCAATTGCTTATTAATTTTATCATAAATTGTGCATTCTCCGTCTTCGAAATGTAGTGAGTACCCTCTTCTTATAAGTTGTCCAACACTTAATAAATTTTGAGCTAGGCCAGGAACATAAAGAACATCAAATATGTATCGAGTTTTACCTGACCTTGTACGTACGGATATGAATCCTCTTCCTTCAACATTCTGGAACTTTCCATATCCAAGTTTGACTGGCAGAATCTCTTGTTCCTCCAATTTTACGAAATATTCTTTGTTTCCTGTCATATGGCTCCTGCATCCGCTGTCGACGTACCATATACCTTGCGATTCTTGTTGCGAGGTGAGGCAGGAATAGAATACTTGATTTTGAGAATTGTTTTTCTCGGAACAGTTTGCTTCATTTAGCCAACAATCTTTCTCCATGTGATTTAATTTATCACACTTGGTGCACTTATACTTGCAATCTTCAGTTACATGTCCAAACTTTTTGCAAACATTGCATCGGAAATTTGAGGAGTTATTTTTTCCGTACCTTTGATTGTTGTTTCTATAACCTCCTTTTCCTTTTCCACGTCCGCGGTAGAAATTTCTGGGTCCTTGAGTTGACGTCGACCCTTTCTCGTACTGCGAGTTGGATGACGATCCCCCTCTGGAGCTTTCTTTTCTGGCTTCTGTATTTTTCTTCTCACTGAAATTTATTTTTTATTGAAATGCCTGCTCCAATGGTTGCTCCGCGAACCTATTTATTTTGTTCTCGTGCGCCTCGAGTGAACCCATTAATTCATGTACCGAGAGAGTCGATAAATTTTTTGATTCTTTAATGGCAGCGACGATATGATCAAATTTGAATGGTAAGCTTCTTAATATATTTTCTACCACTTTTTTATTTTCAATGGTATCTCCATAACTACTGATTTGATTTACTATGCCAGTAACTCTTGAGAAGAAGTTCTGGATAGTTTCATTTTCTTTCATAAGTAAATTATCAAAATCTCGCCATAAATTTTGTAGTTTAATGGAGATTACCTTTTCTGATCCTTGGAATGCTACTTTGAGAATATTCCAGGCCTCCTTTGAAGTTTTCGCCATCGAAATTCGAGGAAAAATAACTTTGCTTACGCCCTGTTGTAGAAACAGTAGTGCTTTAGCATCTTTCTTCTTATTTTCCTTATACTCCTTTTTTTCTGCGTCCGTCCATGACGACAGTGTT
The DNA here is from genome assembly GCF_003573695.1 of Papaver somniferum. Lineage (NCBI taxonomy): Eukaryota > Viridiplantae > Streptophyta > Magnoliopsida > Ranunculales > Papaveraceae > Papaver > Papaver somniferum. The sequence goes on from NW_020618825.1 coordinate 6,575,480, forward strand.
TCTGCTGACTCTGGTACTTTATAACCCTCTTCTACAAAATCTCATAGGTCTTGTGAAATGAATAATGTCTTCATTTGTAGACTCCAATAATCGTAACTCTCACCATCAAAAATTGGAATTAGACTTTGGGCATAATTGAAACCTTGAATACTTTGGTTAATTGTCATGGATAGAGTTTTAGGATTACTGGGTTAAGTTTGCTCTGATACCAAATTTGTTGGCGCAATGCGGAAATGTGATGGGTTTATGGAAATGAATTTAGGAAGAGAGGTTGGTTAATTGAAAGGTGAGGCTTATATTAATATGAAAATGAAAATATTACAAGAGGCTTGTGTAGCAACTTTGGCTTACACTAATTGTTTACAAAGAGGCACTTTGGCTCTTACTCTAAACTCTAGCTCTCACTCTAACTCTTACTTTACTCACTTGAGTTTTTGATTATTGTTGGATGATCCCAAATGAATCCATCCTATGCCTATTTATAGGCTTCATGACCAACTAATTACTTCTCTAGATAGTTCTATCTAGACTCTTCTTTACACTCTCAACTTAGATATTACAAGAAAATTCTAGAGAAAAGAATTCTCTAGATAATACTTGATGTAAAGAAGGCCTAGAAGATTCTAGTATTGGGCTTTACTTAGTGTAGATGATTATTTGGGCTTTACTTATTAGGTTTTCACAAATTATGTTTTTAACATTACAGAGTATCCACAGAATTGTCTGGATGATACCAATTGTTATGAACCTAGATGAGATTGACAACAAGAATAGGATAGAGATAGTAGTAACGTCAAGATCCCCACGGATCAAGCCTCCCGGTTCAGTGAACACGGTTTGATCGATTGATATGGTTCTTTTCATTAATTCTTAGGTAAACTGTTCTTACAGACTCCCTCATGTTTATAAAGCTAGACACCATTATTTTCCCCTAGATCTAACGGCTACAATGCCACTAGAATCTTACATCCAAACCACTCATTACAAGAGATAAGGACACCCCTACTACAACTAAAGGTTGTCAAATATACTGATTTTGCTAAACACCGACATCCAAATGATACGGGCGCCCTCCTCCCCAGCTAGGGACATGAATGATTAATTAATTAATGAATTACTTTTGGTTGTTAGGTTCAGAAGATGAAGCTACTTATATTGTCATGGTTAGAGATATTTAGCGGATCGAAACTATTTATTTGATTCCGAACTAATGTTTTCTTTTAAAAATTATTATTCTGTGTCTTGGCATAATACCAATATATAATGTTTTTTAATTATGTAATTGGCATAATACGATTGTTCTGATTCTAATTAATCATTTTTACTATTATTCTTTTTGGGTGATAATAAAAAGATTAACACAACCATTTCTTGTGCACCACACTTATGTGACATGATTCTCTTCTTCTGTTTTTGTTGATATATCGTTCATGCAACAGTTGCTCCGGTAGCTGGCCAATTTTAGGTCTTTCACAAGTAAACTATAGTAAACGCTTTGATATTGTTGAAGATTAAATCAAGATAAAGTGAAGATTATACTAAGGATCAACAAGTATTGTTGATACAGTTGATAGGATCAACTGTGAGAGTGGACAAAGTTTGAGTAGGTCAACAAGTGTTGTTGACAATGCATGGATCAACTAGTTAAGTTGACATGATGGTACGGTATTTAGAAGTAAACTTTGGTTGCAAGTAATACTGGCTTTAGAGTTTGTTTACATGAGGATTTTTCTAGAGGATCCTTTGTTAGAGTTTGATTATGTTAGGAAAGTGTTTATTGCTTGAGAGTCGGGTTTGTTAAACACATAAATAGGTTGTTGAGCCATGAGTTTGAACTATATCAATTAAGAGAAGTATTTTCAAGTATCTTGCCTTGTTTTCATTAAGTCTTTGATATCATATTTTCTACAGAGATGATGTGTTTTTGAAAGGTTACACTAGTATGAATTTGGAATTTGGTGATATCAGTTCCTTTTTTTCAGTTGATGTTCTCATCTTATCTTATATCTATATTATAAGGGACAATGGTGTTTTCACCAATGGACGGTCATCTACAGTTTGGGCACATAAAGGACGGCCCATTTTGAGGAACATATTTATGATTCATGGTGCCTCATGCCTAATTTTTGTCTCATTAATGCAGTTTAATTTTGTTTTTCATTTGCAGTCAAATGATACTAATCAGATATATGATTGCTAGGTATTCATTTTTATTCTTATGTTAGGTATGTTTTTAATACCATACCATACGATACCATTTAATTTCTATTTTCTTACACAATATTTTTTATTTTTCTCTGGAAAAGGGAATTGTCCAATAAGGTTCATCATTTGCACAACTCTATTCTCAAGGTATGATTCACTTTTGTTTTGGTTGATTGAGATAATTATTGTTAGTTTTCTCTTTAATTTTTTGTTTAACATTCATGGATTCATGGTGCCTCATGCCTAATTTTTGTCTCATTAATGTAGTTTAATTTTGTTTTTTCATTTGCAGTCAAATGATACTAATCAGATATATGATTGCTACGTATTCATTTTTATTCTTATGTTTGGTCTGTTTTTAATACCATACGATACCATTTAATTTCTATTTTCTTACACAATATTTTTTACTTTTCTCTGGAAAGGTAATTGTCCAATAAGACTTTGACTTCTTCAACCAAAAATTGTAGGATTTACATGGAGTGAAAATAAATGACGAAGATAATGATGGTTCCATTGTTATGCCCTTAATTTGGGTAGGTAAATGGCATTTCTTAACTGTATTGTTATTGCCGTTAGAGAGTTCATACTCTTAATCAGATTGTGGTCCTCTACATGTTGGGGTCAAATAGATTGAAGTTTCTTGATTATATTTGTTATTCTTCTAATTCTTTGTATCATATAAACCTTGAAATTATATCTCTTCACACTTATAATCTTTTTGATGGTTTATAAAGTGAGTATTTTTTTTTTATCTTAGGTATTTTTTTCCCCAAGATTCATCATTTGCACAACTTTATTCCCCAAGTATGATTCACTTTTGTTTTGGTTGATTGAGATAATTGTTGTTAGCTTTTCTCTTTATTTTTTTTTTAACATCCATGAATTCAAGGTGCCATACGCCTAATTTTTGTCTCATTTATGCAGTTTAATTTCTCTTTTATTTTTTTCGTTAATTTTTTATTTTATTTTCATGGTGGATCAGAAGAAGTAGATCTGTCAGCACCATCTAATTCCATCTACTACCAAACCAATAGGTCCCTTCTCTCTCCGTCTCTCTGATCCTTTTGTAAAAGATTAGTTTTTGCTAACTGGAGTTTACTACTTTATCAATTGCTTCTCAATATGCTTGGAAACTTATCTTTAAGTATTGTAGTGTAATTGTAGATTTCATGAGGATTGAATGAAGGTCTCAAGAGCATGAGTCACTGATCAACACACCACCAGGAGATGAAGAGGAAAAGGTATACGCAGCTGCACATTGATCCCCTTGAAAGCTACTAATCAATCTTTAACTACATATTTGATTCATATGTTTTTACATTAACCATGCACTTGTGTCTGTTAGATTGTTGGTAGATCTTACGCCTAGTTTCTCGGTGCATGCTAAATCAGCTTCAATGTATAGAGAGAGCTAGGATTGATCGCTCGATAGAGAGGTAACATATATCATATTTTATATGTTTAATCGAGGCCTGGCCTTCCATGTTCTCTACCAAATTATGCGTGTTCTGGAATTTCATTAAATCTTATTTCTGCAGAACTGTTAAGTATCTATTCTTTGGCGACCCACACCCTTTTACTAATGATTTGTTTAAAGCTAAACAAATCATTTTTGTCAATGAAAGGGTGATTGTGGTGTAAATATGAAGAATAGATCCAAGAAGACTCTGAGAGTTAGCAAAGCAGAATTGTACCACATGTTAAAGACCAGTTGAGGACCATCCGAGTTCTCATCCACATTGGTCCATTAGTTGATGAGAGTACAGTAATTAAACTATCAGGGGGTATAAATTTAGATTTTCTGGTCTAATAAACGAAATGATATGTAAATTCTCCAACTAAAACCAATTTACGTACTTTCCTATTGCTTAAATTAGAGACGAAATGATACTTACGCAAACAAACAACTTAAAACAGCTCCAATTCCATGATTACTGATAAACGAGATCTAAAACTTTCTAATGCAGATCTGTCTTCTAAAAAGTGATACCAAAAGTTTGGGTGTACGAGTTCCCAATTCTCAATTCGACGACTGATGATTTCCATTGGAGAATTAAAAGAATAGGAGACTGGTTGGTACTGCCCACCCCATTTCATCAAGAGAGGAGAAGTCATTATAACAATTTCAACTGTGTTTTTCTCTTCTCTTTAATCTCTAAGGTATGTGTAAATGTTCCCAACTGATTACAAAACTCATATCACAATCCCCGTGTGATCTTGGAAACGGATTCTAATCGGTAGACAACTCCGGTTACTACTTTTTTCCCTCACCACCGTGGAATCTTACTCTGCGTAAAATTCTGAATTCTAGGGTTTGGTACGGTTTGGGGGTCGAAGTAATTCCATCCCAGTTTGAAGGGTCGTTATTATCATTTCTTTGTTTGTGGAGGTGCTATATAGGCTTGGATGTGTTATTTTAAATCCCGGCAACTTTAGATGTGACTCCAAAAGAATTAGGGGCGATTAATAAGATAAAATAGGGTCATCCTAAACTAAAACAAAGTCACCTCTTATCTCAATTTTTTTGAACCGTCTAAAATGCCCTCCATAATCGGTAGACAATACTACAATCGGTAGTTTATATTAATGTATTTTGGTTTGTGTTACAAAAATTTTAATCGATAGTTAAAATAGTAGTTTTGTGATGTTAATTTTTACTGATTATGGTAGTAGCCCCAAATTCAAATTTTTCAAAAACCAATAGAATTTTGAATTTCTCTATTCGCACATCGGTAGTTTCGTGATTTTTATTATCTACCGATTGTACAATCGGTAGTCTGGTGATGTTCTTTTATCTACCGATTGTGATAGTTGCCCCAAATTCGAAATTTTCAAAAACTAATGGAATTTTGAATTTCTCAATTTTGCACAATCGGTTGTTTCGTGATGTTTATTATCTACCGATTGTATAATTAGTAGTCTGGTGATGTTCTTTTATCTACCGATTGTGGTAGTTGCCCCAAATTCGAATTTTTCAATAACCAATGGAATTTGAAATTTCTCTATTCGCACAATCGGTTTTTTCGTGATGTTTACTACCTATCGTGATGTTATTTATCTACCGATTGTGGTAGTACAAATTTAATTTTTTCAAAACCAATAGAATTTTGGATTTCTCAAAGAAGAGATGAACATAGCCACAATCAGTATATATAAAATAATACTAAACTGCCGATTATGAAGGACATATAAGTATTTTCAATCTATTTTGTCTTATTTAGTCGCTCCTAATTTTTTCAGGGTCGCCCCTAAAGACGCCAGGATTTAAACTTGTCGTAATAAGAATGGCAGGAATTGTTGTTCAGAACAGAGATTAGGACTGTGATGTAAACCGGTATATAATTGTTCTTATTATCTGTTTGAAATATTCGATGTTGATGTTGATGAATGGGAGCTGATATTTGTGCACATAATTAACTCGTCCGAGCTTGCCTCTTTTCCGAAAAAAAGGCCATCGTTTTAGACTTGGTGAATGTCTCTTTTCCGAATTTTGTTAGGTTTCAAGTACGAGCCAAATGTCTTGGTGAAAGCTTGTTTATGAACGTTGGGATTGTGAATCTCAAATTTAGACATGGTTAACTGGTTATTGTGTTGTAATTTAATCCAAACACGTTATAATATTTGAATTAGATTTATTAGTATATTTTTTTCAAGTCATGTACGCGGTCGTGTGTAAGTGGTGTTAGGAGTATCCTAATATGTAAGAGGTGTGGTTATTGTTAATTAGGAATTTACACATGTTAGTGTTGAACGTGGTATAATTGTGGGAGTTAATTCTTAAAACCTTGGAGTTGAAGTGGGTTAATTATTGTTAAGAGTTTGTAAAGCCTATATAACATATCAATCAGATTTCATTCTCTCAACCGATCTCTCTCCAAAACCATGCATTCAGCATTGCCGTGCCAAAAATCATTGATGTCCATTCTCCTACAAGCTTTTCCTTAACTTTTCAAAAACAAGTATCGCGTCTTTGATGCACCCACACTTAAAATAACATATCAGTCAATGCAGAATTAATCCGACTGTCGACTTGATTTTCTTGCTTACTCCTAATATAAGAATGAATCCATTTACCAGTATCTAATTGATGTAGGACATCTGCCTATTTTCAATGTATCAACAATTGACCCAATTGGTCTGTATCAACAATTCTAGTTGATCCCTTTACGCTGGATCAACTATTACAGTTGATCCCTAGCCTCTGCTTATGTTTACTTGTTTATCAAGTCTAGTATTTCTTTTTCTAGAGTTTTACTATTTTTAAATTCTTATCCATGCCTATATAAGCAAGCTTATTTCGTTCTTGTAGAATTATTATTATTATCAAGTTAATCAATACAACTGTGTTTCAAGAACAATCTATCTTTCTTTCCTCAAATCTAATTACTTTCTTCTGTTTTGTCATCCTTTTCTTCCTTTCTCGTCACCTGTAATCTCTGTATTTAATTCCTCATACACGTTCTACACTAGTTGGTATCATATTTTTAACAGTAGAATAATATTTTTAACTTTTCTTAGATTTTGTTTTCGCCTCCGCAACCCTTTCTATACGAAAAAAAAACAAACAAACTACAAACACTAATCTCCCTCCATGGCTGATATTATAGAGACAAGACTTCTTAAGTTATCTTCTGACCAAGATAGTCAATATCGGTTGTATCGGCCGATATTAGAGGTTTTTATCGTGTATCGGAAAAAAACTATACGATATCTAAAATATCGGTGATACAAGGATAAAACAATAAAAATGCTCGTATCGACCTATACAAAACCGATATATTGGGCTCACTTGTACACTGATAATATCGGAAAGAGTAATTTGGTAGATTAAATTATTTATATATTAAAATTTATAAACAAAACCTTTCCTCCTAATTATAGTCTTCCTCTATACTCTTGAAAACTCAATCAGATTCAGTAATGATGTTGGAATAAGATTGAAGATGTTGGAATATGATTGAATTTGTACAGTGAATCTTTTAATCTTGAGAATTAATGCATCATATGACACCAAAAATTTTAGATTGAAAATTTTATAAATATTTAAAATTCTTGGTCTTAATAATGTATCACTTGTAATATCCGATTTAATATTTTGTATAGGTATAGGACCGAGCCGATACAATATCGATACGTGATATTAACTACTTTGCTTCTGACTTTGAAACTATGCAAAAATATGTCAACGAAATATTAGCTAAGCTGGAAGAGATGCCTGCGCAATTAACTTCACTTATGGCGTACTTAGGATTACAACCAAAAGTTGATGTTGAGTCTTCTACAAAATTTTGGAATCATCTGTCAAGAAATATCGAGAAACTACCCCTAAACCACGTGGTGTTGTTTATACTACTGGTATTCCTGAACACGCGTTAGCAGGAATTAATAAAAAGAAACAACATGAAACTTTTTATCTCAAACCCAAAAAGAAAACTTATGTTTTCTAATAAGACAGTGAAGGGGAAGATTCTACTGAAGAAGCACAACATTATTGATGGACTGAAGATAGACGTCTTAGAGCTGGAAAAATCCTTATGGTTCTTTGCCATAATATAAGTTGAAAGATGATATCCCAAACTTCAATGGAAGTTTCAAAATTGAGGAACTATTGGATTGGTTTTATGAAGTAGAAGCCTTCTTTCAGTTTATGGAAGTACCTGGTGAATCGAAGGTTAAGCTTGTTGCTTATAAACTCAAAGGTGGAGCTGCTTCTTGGTAGGAAAATCTTCGTGAGGATAGATTTAAGTATCGTAAACCTCCTATACGTACTTGGGAACGCATGCGTACGCTACTTCGAGATAAGTTTCTTCCTCAAGACTGTAGACAACAATTATTTGTTAAACTACAAAACTGTCAACTAGGTGCTAGGCTTGTCAAAATTGAAATAAATGAAACTGGGGAACAATTGGTAGAAACTCAAAATTGTTGAATCTATCCAACAGGCTATCAAAATTGAGAAGCGTCTCTCACGTACTCATAAGTTTCCTCAGCCTCGTCAACCTTGTTATTCAAGCAACTATAAAACACAACAGTTTTCAAGTGGTATCCACCAAGATAACTCCTATTTTTTTCCCCAAAGTTCTAGTTATCCAGAGGAAAATACACCTCAACCTATACGACAACCATAACCAGTAGGATTTTCTTTTGCACAATCACTATTAACTACAAATACTTCACCTATCTTACCATCTCCTATTGAGCCTCAATCCATTCAGCACCAACAGTCTAAGCCAACAAGCAACAAATTTTCTAACAGAATGCAATAACAATTTCCACTTCCAACCAAGGCACCTAACATTTATTCAAAATTTCGTGGAGATAAATGAAATAAATGCAATCAACCTGGTCATTCTTCATCTGACTGTCGTCTCTTTAATGGTTTTATTGGAGATAATTAGGTACATAGTCAATCAAAGGATACATAAGTTTTTGATGATGATGAAGGTGAAGAAGTTGAAAATATTGAATTACATGAAAATTGTGGTGATCACTTTTTTGGGATGATTCGTCCACTCATGCTTAGTGAACCATGTTATTCTCAAAGGCATAGTATTTTCAAAACCAGGTGTTTTATTGGTGGCAAGGTCTGTGACATGATTATTGATAGTGGCAGTGTAGAAACTTATTACACTGCATATATTATTGTGGAGAAATTGGGATTACCAACTACATCACATCTGAATCCTTATTCTGTAGGTTGGGTGAATAGTTCATCCACACAACGAAATATACATCAGTGTATTATTAAGTTCTCTTTTGTTGGATATGAAGAATCTGTGCTCTATAACGTTATTGATATGACTGCAACACATCTCCTTCTTGGTAGACCAAGGAAGTATGATATAAGAAAAGTTCATAACTGTTTTGTGAATATTTATACTTTTTACAAAGATGGTAAAAGGATGATTGTGTTTCCCTCAAAGTCTTCTTCAGTGATTAAAGAACTTAGTGACTGCAAGACTACTGCTTTTGTGGTTACTATCTCTCGTTCATGCAACAATTGCTCCGGTAGATGGCCAATTTTAGGTCTTTCACAAGTAAACTATAGTAAACGATTTGATATTGTTGAAGATTAAATCAAGATAAAGTGAAGATTATACTAAGGATCAACAAGTATTGTTGATACAGTTGATAGGATCAACTGTGAGAGTGGACAGAGTTTGAGTAGGTCAACAAGTGTTGTTGACAATGCATGTATCAACTAGTTTGGTTGACATGATGGTACGGTATTTAGAAGTAAACTTTGGTTGCAAGTAATACTGGCTTTAGAGTTTGTTTACATGAGGATTTTTCTAGAGGATACTTTGTTAGAGTTTGATTATGTTAGGAAAGTGTTTATTGCTTGAGAGTCAGGTTTGTTAAACATATGAATAGGTTGTTGAGCCATGAGTTTGAACTATATCAATTAAGAGAAGTATTTTCAAGTATCTTGCCTTGTTTTCATTAAGTCTTTGATATCAGATTTTCTACAGAGATGATGTGTTTTTGAAAGGTTACACTAGTATGAATTTGGAATTTGGTGATATCAGTTCCTTTTTTTCAGTTGATGTTCTCATCTTATCTTATATCTATATTATAAGGGACAATGGTGTTTTCACCAATGGACGGTCATCTACAGTTTGGACACATAAAGGACGGCCCAGATTGAGGAACATATTTATGATTCATGGTGCCTCATGCCTAATTTTTGTCTCATTAATGCAGTTTAATTTTGTTTTTTCATTTGCAGTCAAATGATACTAATCAGATATATGATTGCTAGGTATTCATTTTTATTCTTATGTTAGGTATGTTTTTAATACCATACGATACCATTTAATTTCTATTTTCTTACACAATAATTTTTATTTTTCTCTGGAAAAGGGAATTGTCCAATAAGGTTCATCATTTGCACAACTCTATTCTCAAGGTATGATTCACTTTTGTTTTGGTTGATTGAGATAATTGTTGTTAGTTTTCTCTTTAATTTATTGTTTAACATTCATGGATTCATGGTGCCTCATGCCTAATTTTTGTCTCATTAATGCAGTTTAATGTCTCATTAATGCAGTTTAATGTCTCATTAATGTAGCTTAATTTTGTTTTTTTATTTGCAGTCAAATGATACTAATCAGATATATGATTGCTATGTATTCATTTTTATTCTTATGTTTGGTCTGTTTTTAATACCATACCATACGATACCATTTAATTTCTATTTTCTTACACAATATTTTTTACTTTTCTCTGGAAAGGTAATTGTCCAATAAGACTTTGACTTCTTCAACCAAAAATTGTAGGATTTACATGGAGTGAAAATAAATGACGAAGATAATGATGGTTCCATTGTTATGCCCTTAATTTGGGTAGGTAAATGGCATTTCTTAACTGTGTTGTTATTGCCGTTAGAGAGTTCATACTCTTAATCAGATTGTGGTCCTGTACATGTTGGGGTCAAATAGATTGAAGTTTCTTGATTATATTTGTTATTCTTCTAATTCTTTGTATCATATAAACCTTGAAATTATATCTCTTCACACTTATAATCTTTTTGATGGTTTATAAAGTGAGTATTTTTTTTTTATCTTAGGTATTTTTTTCCCCAAGATTCATCATTTGCACAACTTTATTCCCCAAGTATGATTCACTTTTGTTTTGGTTGATTGAGATAATTGTTGTTAGCTTTTCTCTTTATTTTTTTTTTAACATCCATGGATTCAAGGTGCCATACGCCTAATTTTTGTCTCATTTATGCAGTTTAATTTCTCTTTTATTTTTTTCGTTAATTTTTTATTTTATTTTCATGGTGGATCAGAAGAAGTAGATCTGTCAGCACCATCTAATTCCATCTACTACCAAACCAATAGGTCCCTTCTCTCTCCGTCTCTCTGATCCTTTGGTGAAAGATTAGTTTTTGCTAACTGGAGTTTACTACTTTATCAATTGCTTCTCAATATGCTTGGAAACTTATCTTTAAGTATTGTAGTGTAATTGTAGATTTCATGAGGATTGAATGAAGGTCTCAAGAGCATGAGTCACTGATCAACACACCACCAGGAGATGAAGAGGAAAAGGTATACGCAGCTGCACATTGATCCCCTTGAAAGCTACTAATCAATCTTTAACTACATATTTGATTCATATGTTTTTACATTAACCATGCACTTGTGTCTGTTAGATTGTTGGTAGATCTTACGCCTAGTTTCTCCGTGCATGCTAAATCAGCTTCAATGTATAGAGAGAGCTAGGCTTGATCACTCGATAGAGAGGTAACATATATCATATTTTATATGTTCAATCGAGGCCTGGCCTTCCATGTTCTCTACCAAATTATGCGTGTTCTGGAATTTCATTAAATCTTATTTCTGCAGAACTGTTAAGTATCTATTCTTTGGCGACCCACACCCTTGTACTAATGATTTGTTTAAAGCTAAACAAATCATTTTTGTCAATTAAAGGGTGATAGTGGTGTAAATATGAAGAATAGATCCAAGAAGACTCTGAGAGTTAGCAAAGCAGAATTGTACCACATGTTAAAGACCAGTTGAGGACCATCCGAGTTCTCATCCACATTGGTCCATTAGTTGATGATAGTACAGTAATTAAACTATCAGGGGGTATAAATTTAGATTTTCTGGTCTAATAAACGAAATGATATGTAAGTTCTCCAACTAAAACCAATTTACGTACTTTCCTATTGCTTAAATTAGAGATGAAATGATACTTACGCAAACAAACAACTTAAAACAGCTCCAATTCCATGATTACTGATAAACGAGATCTAAAACTTTCTAATGCAGATATGTCTTCTAAAAAGTGATACCAAAATTTTGGGTGTACGAGTTCCCAATTCTCAATTCGACGACTGATGATTTCCATTGGAGAATTAAAAGAATAGGAGACTGGTTGGTACTGCCCACCCCATTTCATCAAGAGAGGAGAAGTCATTATAACAATTTCAACTATGTGTTTTTCTCTTCTCTTTAATCTCTAAGGTATGTGTAAATGTTCCCAACTGATTACAAAACTCATATCACAATCCCCGTCTGATCTTGGAAACGGATTCTAATCGGTAGACAACTCCGGTTACTACTTTTTTCCCTCACCACCGTGGAATCTCACTCTGTGTAAAATTCTGAATTCTAGGGTTTGGTACGGCTTGGGGGTCGAAGTAATTCCATCCCAGTTTGTAGGGTCGTTATTATCATTTCTTTGTTTGTGGAGGTGCTATATAGGCTTGGATGTGTTATTTTAAATCCCGGCAACTTTAGAGGTGACTCCAAAAGAATTAGGGGCGATTAATAAGATAAAATAGGGTCATCCTAAACTAAAACAAAGTCACCTCTTCTCTCAATTTTTTTGAACCGTCTAAAATGCCCTCCATAATCGGTAGACAATACTACAATCGGTAGTTTATATTAATGTATTTTGATTTGTGTTACAAAAATTTTAATCGATAGTTAAAATAGTAGTTTTGTGATGTTAATTTTTACTGATTATGGTAGTAGCCCCAAATTCAAATTTTTCAAAAACCAATAGAATTTTGAATTTCTCTATTCGCACAACGGTAGTTTCGTGATTTTTATTATCTACCGATTGTACAATCGGTAGTCTGGTGATGTTCTTTTATCTACCGATTGTGGTAGTTGCCCCAAATTCGAAATTTTCAAAAACTAATGGAATTTTGAATTTCTCAATTTGCACAATCGGTTGTTTCGTGATGTTTATTATCTACCGATTGTACAATCAGTAGTCTGGTGATGTTATTTTATATACCGATTGTGGTAGTTGCCCCAAATTCGAAATTTCCAAAAACCAATGGAATTTGAAATTTCTCTATTCGCACAATCGGTTTTTTCGTGATGTTTACTACCTATCGTGATGTTATTTATCTACCGATTGTGGTAGTACAAATTTAATTTTTTCAAAACCAATAGAATTTTGGATTTCTCAAAGAAGAGAAGAACATAGCCACAATCGGTAGATATAAAATAATACTAAACTACCGATTATGAAGGGCATATAAGTATTTTCCACCTATTTTGTCTTATTTAGTCGCTCCTAATTCTTTCAGGGCCGCCCCTAAAGACGCCAGGATTTAAACTTGTCGTAATAAGAATGGCAGGAATTGTTGTTCACAACAGAGATTAGGACTGTGATGTAAACCGGTATATAATTTTTCTTATAATCTGTTTGAAATATTCGATGTTGATGTTGATGAATGGGAGCTGATATTTGTGTACATAATTAACTCGTCCGAGCTTGCCTCTTTTCCGAAAAAAAAGGCCATCGTTTTAGACTTGGTGAATGTCTCTTTTCCGAATTTTGTTAGGTTTCAAGTACGAGCAAAATGTCTTGGTGAAAGCTTGTTTATGAACATAGGGACGTTGGGATTGTGAATCTCAAATTTAGACATGGTTAACTGGTTATTGTGTTGTAATTTAATCCAAACACGTTATAATATTTGAATTAGATTTATTAGTATATTTTTTTCAAGTCATGTACGCGGTCGTCGTTAGAAAAATTACATATCATAGAACAATATCATGTGTAAAAAGCAACAAAATATTTCAGGTCATTTTTACGAAAGCAAAGCGCGTACAGCTGCTTATGCTTTTCGTTAAAAATTCGGTTTTGGTCTTTGGACATTCAATTCCAGTCAGAACTAGGCAGATAATGGCTCATTAGCAAGCTTACATATCATAGAAAAATATCAAGTGCAAAAATGAACAAAATATTTCAGTTCATTTTTAGGAAGGCAAAGCGTGTACACCTGAACTAGACAAATAATGTCTCGCTAAAAAGCTTATAGATAATAGAACAATATCAAGTGTAAAAAGGAACAAAATATTTCAGATCATTTTTACGATAGCAAAGCGTGTATTGCTGCCTATGCTTTTCGTTAAAAATTCGGTTTTACTCTTTGGACCTTCAATTCCAGTCAGAACTAGACAAATGATGGCTCGTTGGAAAGATTATATATCATAGAACAATATCAAGTGTAAAAAGAAACATAATATTTCAAGTTAATTTTACGAAAGCAAAGCGTGTAGAACTGCCTATTTTTTTCGTTAAAAATTCGGTTTTGCTCTTTAGACCTTCAATTGCAGTCATAACTAGGCAAATAATGGCTCATTAGAAAGCTTACAAATGATAGAAAAATATCTAGTGTAAAAAAGAACAAAATATTTTAGTTCATTTTTACGAATGCAAAGCGTGTACTGCCTAGGCTTTTCGTTAAAAATTCAGTTTTTCTCTTTGGACCTTCAATTCCAGTCGGAAAAAGACAAATCATGGATCGTTGGAAAGCTTACATATCATAGAACAATATCAAGTTTAAAGAGGAACAAAAAAATTTAGTTCATTTTTAGGAAAGCAAAGCGTGTACAACTGCCTATGCTTTTCGTTAAAAATTCGGTTTTGGTCTTTGGACATTCAATTCCAGTCAGAACTAGACAAATAATGGCTCATTAGAAAGCTTACATATCATGGAAAAATATCAAGTGCAAAAAGGAACAAAATATTTCAGTTCATTTTTAGGAAGGCAAAGCGTGTACAACTGAACTAAACAAATAATGTCTCGCTAAAAAGCTAAAAGATAATAGAACAATATCAAGTGTAAACATGAACAAAATATTTCAGGTCATTTATACGAAAGCAAAGCGTGTACTGCTGCCTATGCTTTTCGTTAAAAATTCGGTTTTACTCTTTGGACCTTTAATTCCAGTCAGAACTAGACAAATGATGGCTCGTTGGAAAGATTATATATCATAGAACAATATCAAGTGTAAAAAGGAACATAATATTTCAGGTTAGTTTTACGAAAGCAAAGCGCGTACATCTACCTATGCTTTTCGTTAAAAATTCGGTTTTGCTCTTTGGACCTTCAAATCCAGTCAGAACTAGGCAAATAATGGCTCATTAGAAATCTTACATATCATATAAAAATATCAAGTGTAAAAAGGAAGAAAATATTTCAGTTCATTTTTAGGAAAGCAAAGCGTGTACAGCTGCCTATGCTTTTCGTTAAAAATTCAGTTTTGCTCTTTGGACCTTCAAATCCAGTCGGAAAAAGACAAATCATGGCTCGTTGGAAAGCTTACATATCATAGAACAATATCAAGTGTAATAAGGAAAAAAATATTTCAGGTCATATTTACGAAAGCAAACCGCGTACAGCTGCCCATGCTTTTCGTTAAAAATTCGGTTTTCCTCTTTGGACCTTCAATTCCAGTCAGAACTAGGAAAATACTGGCCCATTATAAATCTTACATATCATAAAACAATATCAAGTGTAAAAAAGAACAAAATATTTCAGGTCATTTTTACGAAAGCAAAGCGTGTACAGCTGCCTATGCTTTTCGTTAAAAATTCGGTTTGATCTTTGGACCTTCAATTCCAGTCGGAACAAGAAAAGTAATAGTTCATTAGAAAGCCTACAAATCATATAAAAATATCAAGTGTAAAAAGGAACAAAATATTTCAGGTCATTGTTATGAAAGCAAAGCGTGTACAACTGAACTAGACAAATAATGTCTCGCTAAAAAGCTTACAGATAATAGAACAATATCAAGTGTAAAAAGGAACAAAATATTCAGGTCATTTTTACGATAGCAAAGCGTGTATTGATGCTTATGCTTTTCGTTAAAAATTCGGTTTTGTTCTTTGGACCTTCAATTCCAGTCAAAACTAGACAAATAATGGCTCGTTGGAAAGATTATATATCATAGAACAATATCAAGTGTAAAAAGTAACATAATATTTCAGGTTAATTTTACGAAAGCAAAGCGTGTACAACTTCCTATGCTTTTCGTTAAAAATTCGGTCTTTAGACCTTCAATTCCAGTCATAACTAGGAAAATTTGTCTTTTTCCGACTGGAATTGAAGGTCCAAAGAGCAAAACTGAATTTTTAACGAAAAGCATAGGCAGCTGTACACGCTTTTCTTTCCTAAAAATGAACTGAAATATTTTGTTCATTTTTGCACTTGATATTTTTCTATGATATGTAAGCTTTCTAATGAGCCATTATTTTCCTAGTTCTGACTGGAATTGAATGTCCAAAGACCAAAACCGAATTTTTAACGAAAAGCATAGGTAGTTATACACGCTTTGCTTTCGTAAAAATGACCTGAAATATTTTGTTCCTTTTTACACTTTATTATATGAGATGTAAGATTTTTAGCGAGACATTATTTGTCTAGTTCTGACTGGAAGTAAAGGTCCAAAGAGCAAAACCAAATTTTTAACGAAAAGCATAGGCAGCTGTACACGCTTTGCTTTCGTAAAAATGACCTGAAATATTTTGTTCTTTTTTTACACTTTGTATTGTTCTATGATATGTAAACTTTCTAATGAGCCATTATTTGCCTAGTTCTGACTGGAATTGAAGGTCCAAAGAGCAAAACCGAATTTTTAACGAAAAGCATAGGCCTGTACACGCTTTGCTTTCCTAAAAATGAACTGAAATATTTTGTGCCTTATTACACTTGATATTATTCTATGATATGGAATCTTTCCAACGATCCATGATTTGTCTTTTTCCGACTGGAATTGAAGGTCCAAAGAGCAAAACTGAATTTTTAACGAAAAGCATAGGCAAGCTGTACACGCTTTGCTTTCCTAAAAATGAACTGAAATATTTTCTTCCTTTTTACACTTGATATTTTTATATGATATGTAAGCTTTCTAATGAGCCATTATTTGCCTAGTTCTGACTGGATTTGAAGGTCCAAAGAGCAAAAACGAATTTTTAACGAAAAGCATAGGCAGCTATACGCGTTTTGCATTCCTAAAAATGAACAAAAATATTTTGTTCCTTATTACACTTGATATTGTTCTATGATATGTAAGTTTAATAATGAGCCATTATTTTCCTAGTTTTGACTGGAATTGAAGGTCCAAAGACCAAAACCGAATTTTTAACGAAAAGCATAGGCAGCTGTACGCGCTTTGCTTTCGTAAAAATGACCTGAAATAATTTTTTCCTTTTAAAACTTGATATTTTCTATGATATGTAAGATTTCTAACGAGCCATTATTTGTCTTGTTCCGAATGGAATTGAAGGTCCAAAGAGCAAAACCGAATTTTTAACGAAAAGCATAGGCAGCTGTACACGCTTTGCGTTCGTAAAAATGAACTGAAATATTTTGTTCTTTTTTACACTAGATATTTTTCTATTATTTTTAAACTTTCTAATGAGCCATTATTTGCCTAGTTCTGACTGGAATTGAAGGTCTAAAGAGTAAAACCGAATTTTTAACGAAAAGCATAGGCAGTTGTACACGCTTTGCTTTCGTAAAATTAACCTGAAATATTATGTTCCTTTTTACACTTGATATTGTTCTATGATATATAATCTTTCCAACGAGCCATCATTTGTCTAGTTCTGACTGGAATTAAAGGTCCAAAGAGTAAAACCGAATTTTTAACGAAAAGCATAGGCAGCAGTACACGCTTTGCTTTCGTATAAATGACCTGAAATATTTTATTCCTGTTTACACTTGATATTGTTCTATTATCTTTTAGCTTTTTAGCGAGACATTATTTGTCTAGTTCAGTTGTACACGCTTTGCCTTCCTAAAAATGAACTGAAATATTTTGTTCCTTTTTGCACTTGATATTTTTCCATGATATGTAAGCTTTCTAATGAGCCATTATTTGTCTAGTTCTGATTGGAATTGAATGTCCAAAGACCAAAACCGAATTTTTAACGAAAAGCATAGGCAGCTGTACACGCTTTGCTTTCCTAAAAATGAACTAAATTTTTTTGTTCCTTTTTAAACTTGATGTTGTTCTATGATATGCAATCTTTCTAATGAGTCATTATTTGTCTAGTTCTGACTAGAATTGAAGGTCCAAAGAGCAAAACCGAATTTTTAACGAAAAACATAGGCAGCTAGCTGTACACGCTTTGCTTTCCTAAAAATGAACTGAAATATTTTGTTCCTTTTTACACTTTACATTGTTCTATGATATGTAAGCTTTCTAACGAACCATGATTTGTCTTGTTCCGACTGGAATTGAAGGTCCAAAGAGCAAAACCGAATTTTTAACGAAAAGCATACACGCTTTGCTTTCGTAAAAATGACCTGAAATATTTTGTTCTTTTTTACACTTGATATTGTTCTATGATATGTAAGCTTTCTAATGAGCCATTATTTGCCTAGTTCTGACTGGAATTGAAGGTCCAAAGAGCAAAACCGAATTTTTAACGAAAAGCATAGGCAGTTGTACGCGCTTTGCTTTCATAAATATGACCTGAAATATTTGGTTCCTTATTACACTTGATATTGTTGTATGATATGTAATCTTTCCAACGAGCCATGATTTGTCTTTTTCCGACTGGAATTGAATGTCCAAAGAGCAAAACTGAATTTTTAACGAAAAGCATAGGCAGCTGTACACGCTTTGCTTTCCTGAAAATGAACTGAAATATTTTGTTCCTTTTTACACTTGATATTTTTATATGATATGTAAGCTTTCTAATGAGCCATTATTTGCCTAGTTCTGACTGGATTTCAAGGTCCAAAGAACAAAAACGAATTTTTAACGAAAACCATAGGCAGCTATACGCGTTTTGCTTTCCTAAAAATGAACTAAAATATTTTGTTCCTTTTTACACTTGATATTGTTCTATGATATGTAAGCTTTCTAACGAGCCATGATTTGTCTTGTTTTGACTGGAATTAAAGGTCCAAAGAGAAAAACTGAATTTTTAACGAAAAGCATAGGCGAGACGAACTGAATAATCTTGAATTATCTTCAGAACACGCTTCTAGAACATGCTCCAGTTTGCTTTCTTTTGTTCAAAAACTCCCTGTACACGCTTTGCTTTCATAAATATGACCTGAAATATTTTGTTCCTTATTAAACTTGATATTGTTATATGATATGTAATCTTTCCAACGAGCCATGATTTGTCTTTTTCCGACTGGAATTGAAGGTCCAAAGAGGAAAACCGAATTTTTAAGGAAAAGCATAGGCAGCTGTACACGCTTTGCTTTCGTAAAAATGAACAGAAATATTTTGTTCCTTTTTACACTTGATATTGTTCTATGATATGTAAGCTTTCTAACGAACCATGATTTGTCTTGTTCTGATTGGAATTGAAGGTCCAAAGAGCAAAATCGAATTTTTAACGAAAAGCATAGGCAGCTGTAGATGCTTTGCTTTCCTAAAAATGAACTGAAATATTTTGTTCCTTTTTACACTTGATATTGTTCTATGATATGTAAGCTTTCTAACGAGCCATGATTTGTCTTGTTTTGACTGGAATTAAAGGTCCAAAGGGAAAAACTGAATTTTTAACGAAAAGCATAGGCGAGACGAACTGAATAATCTTGAATTAGCTTCAGAACACGCTTCTAGAACATGCTCCAGTTTGCTTTCTTTTGTTCAAAAACTCCCTGTACACGCTTTGCTTTCATAAAAATGACCTGAAATATTTTGTTCCTTATTACACTTGATATTGTTATATGATATGTAATCTTTCCAACGAGCCATGATTATTTCTTTTTCCGACTGGAATTGAAGGTCCAAAGAGGAAAACCAAATTTTTAACGAAAAGCATAGGCAGCTGTACACGCTTTGCTTCGTAAAAATGAACTGAAATATTTTGTTCCTTTTTACACTTGATATTGTTCTATGATATGTAATCTTTCTAATGAACCATTATTTGTCTTGTTCTGACTGGAATTGAAGGTCCAAAGAGCAAAATCGAATTTTTAACGAAAAGCATAGGCAGCTGTAGATGCTTTGCATTCCTAAAAATGAACTGAAATATTTTGTTCATTTTTGCACTTGATATTTTTCTATGATATGTAAGCTTTCTAATGAGCCATTATTTTCCTAGTTCTGACTGGAATTGAATGTCCAAAGACCAAAACCGAATTTTTAACGAAAAGCATAGGTAGTTATACACGCTTTGCTTTCGTAAAAATGACCTGAAATATTTTGTTCCTTTTTACACTTTATTATATGAGATGTAAGATTTTTAGCGAGACATTATTTGTCTAGTTCTGACTGGAAGTAAAGGTCCAAAGAGCAAAACCAAATTTTTAACGAAAAGCATAGGCAGCTGTACACGCTTTGCTTTCGTAAAAATGACCTGAAATATTTTGTTCTTTTTTTACACTTTGTGTTGTTCTATGATATGTAAACTTTCTAATGAGCCATTATTTGCCTAGTTCTGACTGGAATTGAAGGTCCAAAGAGCAAAACCGAATTTTTAACGAAAAGCATAGGCCTGTACACGCTTTGCTTTCCTAAAAATGAACTGAAATATTTTGTGCCTTATTACACTTGATATTATTCTATGATATGTAATCTTTCCAACGATCCATGATTTGTCTTTTTCCGACTGGAATTGAAGGTCCAAAGAGCAAAACTGAATTTTTAACGAAAAGCATAGGCAAGCTGTACACGCTTTGCTTTCCTAAAAATGAACTGAAATATTTTCTTCCTTTTTACACTTGATATTTTTATATGATATGTAAGCTTTCTAATGAGCCATTATTTGCCTAGTTCTGACTGGATTTGAAGGTCCAAAGAGCAAAAACGAATTTTTAACGAAAAGCATAGGCAGCTATACGCGTTTGCATTCCTAAAAATGAACAAAAATATTTTGTTCCTTATTACACTTGATATTGTTCTATGATATGTAAGTTTAATAATGAGCCATTATTTTCCTAGTTTTGACTGGAATTGAAGGTCCAAAGACCAAAACCGAATTTTTAACGAAAAGCATAGGCAGCTGTACGCGCTTTGCTTTCGTAAAAATGACCTGAAATAATTTTTTCCTTTTAAAACTTGATATTTTCTATGATATGTAAGATTTCTAACGAGCCATTATTTGTCTTGTTCCGAATGGAATTGAAGGTCCAAAGAGCAAAACCGAATTTTTAACGAAAAGCATAGGCAGCTGTACACGCTTTGCGTTCGTAAAAATGAACTGAAATATTTGTTCTTTTTTACACTAGATATTTTTCTATTATTTTTAAACTTTCTAATGAGCCATTATTTGCCTAGTTCTGACTGGAATTGAAGGTCTAAAGAGTAAAACCGAATTTTTAACGAAAAAGCATAGGCAGTTGTACACGCTTTGCTTTCGTAAAATTAACCTGAATATTATGTTCCTTTTTACACTTGATATTGTTCTATGATATATAATCTTTCCAACGAGCCATCATTGTCTGTCTAGTTCTGACTGGAATTAAAGGTCCAAAGAGTAAAACCGAATTTTAACGAAAAGCATAGGCAGCAGTACACGCTTTGCTTTCGTATAAATGACCTGAAATATTTTGTTCCTGTTTACAATTGATATTGTTCTATTATCTTTTAGCTTTTTAGCGAGACATTATTTGTCTAGTTCAGTTGTACACGCTTTGCCTTCCTAAAAATGAACTGAAATATTTTGTTCCTTTTTGCACTTGATATTTTTCCATGATATGTAAGCTTTCTAATGAGCCATTTGTATAGTTCTGATTGGAATTGAATGTCCAAAGACCAAAACCGAATTTTTAACGAAAAGCATAGGCAGCTGTACACGCTTTGCTTTCCTAAAAATGAACTAAATTTTTTGTTCCTTTTTAAACTTGATGTTGTTCTATGATATGTAATCTTTCTAATGAGTCATTATTTGTCTAGTTCTGACTAGAATTGAAGGTCCAAAGAGCAAAACCGAATTTTTAACGAAAAACATAGGCAGCTAGCTGTACACGCTTTGCTTTCCTAAAAATGAACTGAAATATTTTGTTCCTTTTTTACACTTTACATTGTTCTATGATATGTAAGCTTTCTAACGAACCATGATTTGTCTTGTTCCGACGAATGGAATTGAAGGTCCAAAGAGCAAAACCGAATTTTTACGAAAAGCATACACGCTTTGCTTTCGTAAAAATGACCTGAAATATTGTTCTTTTTTACACTTGATATTGTTCTATGATATGTAAGCTTTCTAATGAGCCATTATTTGCCTAGTTCTGACTGGAATTGAAGGTCCAAAGAGCAAAAACCGAATTTTTAACGAAAAGCATAGGCAGTTGTACGCGCTTTGCTTTCATAAATATGACCTGAAATATTTGGTTCCTTATTACACTTGATATTGTTGTATGATATGTAATCTTTCCAACGAGCCATGATTGTTTTTCCGACTGGAATTGAATGTCCAAAGAGCAAACTGAATTTTTAACGAAAAGCATAGGCAGCTGTACACGCTTTGCTTTCCTGAAAATGAACTGAAATATTTTGTTCCTTTTTACACTTGATATTTTATATATATGATTGTAAGCTTTTCTAATGAGCCATTATTTGCCTAGTTCTGACTGGATTTCAAGGTCCAAAGACAAAAACGAATTTTTAACGAAAACCATAGGCAGCTATACGCGTTTTGCTTTCCTAAAAATGAACTAAAATATTTTGTTCCTTTTTACACTTGATATTGTTCTATGATATGTAAGCTTTCTAACGAGCCATGATTTGTCTTGTTTTGACTGGAATTAAAGGTCCAAAGAGAAAAACTGAATTTTTAACGAAAAGCATAGGCGAGACGAACTGAATAATCTTGAATTATCTTCAGAACACGCTTCTAGAACATGCTCCAGTTTGCTTTCTTTTGTTCAAAAACTCCCTTACACGCTTTGCTTTCATAAATATGACCTGAAATATTTTGTTCCTTATTAACTTGATATTGTTATATGATATGTAATCTTTCCAACGAGCCATGATTTGTCTTTTTCCGACTGGAATTGAAGGTCCAAAGAGGAAAAACCGAATTTTTAAGGAAAAGCTAGGCAGCTGTACACGCTTTGCTTTCGTAAAAATGAACAGAAATATTTTGTTCCTTTTTACACTTGATATTGTTCTATGATATGTAAGCTTCTAACGAACCATGATTTGTCTTGTTCTGATTGGAATTGAAGGTCCAAAGAGCAAAATCGAATTTTTAACGAAAAGCATAGGCAGCTGTAGATGCTTTGCTTTCCTAAAATGAACTGAAATATTTTGTTCCTTTTTACACTTGATATTGTTCTATGATATGTAAGCTTTCTAACGAGCCATGATTTGTCTTGTTTTGACTGGAATTAAAGGTCCAAGAGAAAAACTGAATTTTTAACGAAAAGCATAGGCGAGACGAACTGAATAATCTTGAATTAGCTTCAGAACACGCTTCTAGAACATGCTCCAGTTTGCTTTCTTTTTGTTCAAAAACTCCCTGTACACGCTTTGCTTTCATAAAAATGACCTGAAATATTTTGTTCCTTATTACACTTGATATTGTTATATGATATGTAATCTTTCCAACGAGCCATGATTATTTCTTTTTCCGACTGGAATTGAAGGTCCAAAGAGGAAAACCAAATTTTTAACGAAAAGCATAGGCAGCTGTACACGCTTTGCTTCGTAAAAATGAACTGAAATATTTTGTTCCTTTTTACACTTGATATTGTTCTATGATATGTAATCTTTCTAATGAACCATTATTTGTCTTGTTCTGACTGGAATTGAAGGTCCAAAGAGCAAAATCGAATTTTTAACGAAAAGCATAGGCAGCTGTAGATGCTTTGCATTCCTAAAAATGAACTGAAATATTTTGTTCCTTTTTACACTTGATATTTTTATATGATATGTAAGCTTTCTAATGAGTCATTATTTGCCTAGTTCTGACTGGAATTGAAGGTCCAAAGACCAAAATCAAATTTTTAACGAAAAGCATAGGCAGCTGTACGCGCTTTGCTTTCGTAAAAATGACCTGAAATATTTTGTTCCTTTTTACACTTGATATTGTTCCATGTTATGTAATATTTATAACGAGCCATTATTTGTCTAGTTCTGGCTGGAATTGAAGGTCCAAAGAGCAAAACCGAATTTTTAACGAAAAGCTTGGGCAGCTGTACACGCTTTGCTTTCGTAAAAATGACCTGAAATATTTGGTTCCTTTTTACTCTTGAATTTTTTCTATGATTTGTAATCTTTCTAAAGAACCATTATTTTTCTAGTTCTGACTGGAATTGAAGGTCCAAAGAGCAAAAAACGAATTTTTAACGAAAAGCATAGGCAGCTGTACACGCTTTGCTTTCGTAAAAATGACCTGAAATATTTTGTTCTTTTTTACACTTGATATTGTTCTATGATATGTAAGCTTTTTAATGAGCCATTATTTGCCTAGTTCTGACTGAAATTGAAGGTCCAAAGAGCAAAACCGAATTTTTAACGAAAAGCATAGGCAGCTGTACGCGCTTTGCTTTCGTAAATATGACCTGAAATATTTTGTTCCTTATTACAATTAATATTGTTCTATGATATGTAAGCTTTCCAACGATCCATGATTTGTCTTGTTCCGACTGGAATTGAAGGTCCAAAAAGCAAAACCGAATTTTTAACGAAAAGCATAGGCGAGACGAACTGAATAATCTTGAATTAGCTTCAGAACACGCTTCTAGAACATGCTCCAGTTTGCTTTCTTTTGTTCAAAAACTCCCTGTACACGCTTTGCTTTCCTAAAAATGAACTGAAATATTTTGTTCCTTTTTACACTTGATATTTTTCTATGATATGTAAGATTTATAATGATCCATTATTTTCCTAGTTCTGACTGGATTTGAAGGTCCAAAGACCAAAACCGAATTTTTAACGAAAAGCATAGGCAGTTGTACGCACTTTGCTTTCGTAAATATGACCTGAAATATTTTGTTCCTTATTACACTTGATATTTTTCTATGATATGTAAGCTTTCCAACGAGCCATGATTTGTCTTTTTCCGACTGGAATTGAAGGTCCAAAGAGCAAAACTGAATTTTTAACGAAAAGCATAGCCAGTTGTACACGCTTTGCTTTCCTAAAAATGAACTGAAATATTTTGTTCCTTTTTACACTTGATATGATTATATGATATGTAAGCTTTCTAACGAGCCATGATTTGTCTTGTTTCGACTGGAATTGAAGGTCCAAAGAGAAAAACTGAATTTTTAACGAAAAGCATAGGCGAGACGAACTAAATAATCTTGAATTATCTTCAGAACACGCTTCTAGAACATGCTCCAGTTTGCTTTCTTTTGTTCAAAAACTCCCTGTACACGCTTTGCTTTCATAAATATGACCTGAAATATTTTGTTCCTTATTAAACTTGATATTGTTATATGATATGTAATCTTTCCAACGAGCCATGATTTGTCTTTTTCCGACTGGAATTGAAGGTCCAAAGAGGAAAACCGAATTTTTAAGGAAAAGCATAGGCAGCTTTACACGCTTTGCTTTCGTAAAAATGAACTGAAATATTTTGTTCCTTTTTACACTTGATATTGTTCTATGATATGTAAGCTTTCTAACGAACCATGATTTGTCTTGTTCTGAATGGAATTGAAGGTCCAAAGAGCAAAATCGAATTTTTAACGAAAAGCATAGGCAGTTGTAGATGCTTTGCTTTCCTAAAAATGAACTGAAATATTTTGTTCCTTTTTACACTTGATATTGTTCTATGATATGTAAGCTTTCTAACGAGCCATGATTTGTCTTGTTTTGACTGGAATTAAAGGTCCAAAGAGAAAAACTGAATTTTTAACGAAAAGCATAGGCGAGACGAACTGAATAATCTTGAATTAGCTTCAGAACACGCTTCTAGAACATGCTCCAGTTTGCTTTCTTTTGTTCAAAAACTCCCTGTACACGCTTTGCTTTCATAAATATGACCTGAAATATTTTGTTCCTTATTACACTTGATATTGTTATATGATATGTAATCTTTCCAACGAGCCATGATTTTTTCTTTTTCCGACTGGAATTGAAGGTCCAAAGAGGAAAACCAAATTTTTAACAAAAAGCATAGGCAGCTTTCGTAAAAATGAACTGAAATATTTTGTTCCTTTTTACACTTGATATTGTTCTATGATATGTAATCTTTCTAACGAACCATGATTTGTCTTGTTCTGACTGGAATTGAAGGTCCAAAGAGCAAAATCGAATTTTTAACGAAAAGCATAGGCAGCTGTAGATGCTTTGCTTTCCTAAAAATGAACTGAAATATTTTGTTCCTTTTTACACTTGATATTTTTCTATGATATGTAAGCTTTCTAATGAGCCATTATTTGCCTAGTTCTGACTGAAATTGAAGGTCCAAAGAGCAAAACCGAATTTTTAACGAAAAGCATAGGCAGCTGTACGCGCTTTGCTTTCGTAAATATGACCTGAAATATTTTGTTCCTTGTTACACTTGATATTGTTCTATGATATGTAAGATTTCCAACGAGCCATGATTTGTCTTTTTCCGACTGGAATTGAAGGTCCAAAGAGCAAAACTGAATTTTTAACGAAAAGCATATGCAGTTGTACACGCTTTGCTTTCCTAAAAATGAACTGAAATATTTTGTTCCTTTTTACACTTGATATGATTATATGATATGTAAGATTTCTAATGAGCCATTATTTGTCTAGTTCTGACTGGAATTGAAGGTCCAAAGAGCAAAACCGAATTTTTAACGAAAAGCATAGGCATCAGTACACGCTTTGCTTTCGTAAAAATGAATTGAAATATTTTTTTCCTTTTTACACTTGATATTTTTCTATGATATGTAATCTTTCTAATGAGCCATTATTTTCCTTGTTCTGACTGGATTTGAAGGTCCAAAGACCAAAACCAAATTTTAACGAAAAGCATAGGCAGCTGTACGCGCTTTGCTTTCGTAAATATGACCTGAAATATTTTGTTCCTTATTACAATTGATATTGTTCTATGATATATAAGCTTTCTAACGAACCATGATTTGTCTTGTTCTGAATGGAATTGAAGGTCCAAAGAGAAAAATCGAATTTTTAACGAAAAGCATAGGCAGTTGTAGATGCTTTGCTTTCCTAAAAATGAACTGAAATATTTTGTTCCTTTTTACACTTGATATTGTTCTATGATATGTAAGCTTTCTAACGAGCCATGATTTGTCTTGTTTTGACTGGAATTAAAGGTCCAAAGAGAAAAAATGAATTTTTAACGAAAAGTATAGGCGAGACGAACTGAATAATCTTGAATTAGCTTCAGAACACGCTTCTAGAACATGCTCCAGTTTGCTTTCTTTTGTTCAAAAACTCCCTGTACACGCTTTGCTTTCATAAATATGACCTGAAATATTTTGTTCCTTATTACACTTGATATTGTTATATGATATGTAATCTTTCCAACGAGCCATGATTTTTTCTTTTTCCGACTGGAATTGAAGGTCCAAAGAGGAAAACCAAATTTTTAACGAAAAGCATAGGCAGCTGTACACGCTTTGCTTTCGTAAAAATGAACTGAAATATTTTGTTCCTTTTTACACTTGATATTGTTCTATGATATGTAATCTTTCTAACGAACCATGATTTGTCTTGTTCTGACTGGAATTGAAGGTCCAAAGAGCAAAATCGAATTTTTAACGAAAAGCATAGGCAGCTGTAGATGCTTTGCTTTCCTAAAAATGAACTGAAATATTTTGTTCCCTTTTACACTTGATATTTTTCTATGATATGTAAGCTTTCTAATGAGCCATTATTTGCCTAGTTCTGACTGAGATTGAAAGTCCAAAGAGAAAAACCGAATTTTTAACGAAAAGCATAGGCAGCTGTACGCGCTTTGCTTTCGTAAATATGACCTGAAATATTTTGTTCCTTGTTACACTTGATATTGTTCTATGATATGTAAGATTTCCAACGAGCCATGATTTGTCTTTTTCCGACTGGAATTGAAGGTCCAAAGAGCAAAACTGAATTTTTAACGAAAAGCATAGGCAGTTGTACACGCTTTGCTTTCCTAAAAATGAACTGAAATATTTTGTTCCTTTTTACACTTGATATGATTATATGATATGTAAGCTTTCTAATGAGCCATTATTTGTCTAGTTCTGACTGGAATTGAAGGTCCAAAAAGCAAAACCGAATTTTCAACGAAAAGCATAGGCAGCTGTACGCGCTTTGCTTTCGTAAATATGACCTGAAATATTTTGTTCCTTATTACACTTGATATTGTTCTATGATATGTAAGTTTCCAACGAGCCATGATTTGTCTTTTTCCGACTGGAATTGAAGGTCCAAAGAGCAAAACTGAATTTTTAACGAAAAGCATAGGAGCTGTACACGCTTTTCTTTCCTAAAAATGAACTGAAATATTTTGTTCCTTTTTACACTTGATATTTTTCTATGATATTTAAGATTTCTAATGATCCATTATTTTCCTAGTTCTGACTGGATTTGAAGGTCCAATGACCAAAACCGAATTTTTAACGAAAAGCATAGGCAGCTGTACGCACTTTGCTTTCGTAAATATGACCTGAAATATTTTGTTCCTTATTACACTTGATATTGTTCTATGATATTTAAGCTTTCCAACGAGCCATGATTTGTCTTTTTCCGACTGGAATTGAAGGTCCAAAGAGCAAAATCGAATTTTTAACGAAAAGCATAGGCAGCTGTACACGCTTTTCTTTCCTAAAAATGAACTGAAATATTTTGTTCCTTTTTACACTTGATATTTTTCTATGATATGTAATATTTCTAATGATCCATTATTTTCCTAGTTCTGACTGGATTTGAAGGTCCAATGACCAAAACCGAATTTTCATCGAAAAGCATAGGCAGCTGTACGCACTTTGCTTTCGTAAATATGACCTGAAATATTTTGTTCCTTATTACACTTGATATAGTTCTATGATATTTAAGCTTTCCAACGAGCCATGATTTGTCTTTTTCCGACTGGAATTGAAGGTCCAAAGAGCAAAACTCAATTTTAACGAAAAGCATAGGCAGTTGTACACGCTTTGCTTTCCTAAAAATGAACTGAAATATTTTGTTCCTTTTTACACTTGATATGATTATATGATATGTAAGCTTTCTAATGAGCCATTATTTGTCTAGTTCTGACTGGAATTGAAGGTCCAAAAAGCAAAACCGAATTTTTAACGAAAAGCATAGGCAGCTGTACGCGCTTTGCTTTCGTAAATATGACCTGAAATATTTTGTTCCTTATTACACTTGATATTGTTCTATGATATGTAAGTTTCCAACGAGCCATGATTGTTTTTTCCGACTGGAATTGAAGGTCCAAAGAGCAAAACTGAATTTTAACGAAAAGCATAGGAGCTGTACACGCTTTTCTTTCCTAAAAATGAACTGAAATATTTGTTCCTTTTTACATATTTTTCTATGATATTTAAGATTTCTAATGATCCATTATTTTCCTAGTTCTGACTGGATTTGAAGGTCCAATGACCAAAACCGAATTTTTAACGAAAAGCATAGGCAGCTGTACGCACTTTGCTTTCGTAAATATGACCTGAAATATTTTGTTCCTTATTACACTTGATATTGTTCTATGATATTTAAGCTTTCCAACGAGCCATGATTTGTCTTTTTCCGACTGGAATTGAAGGTCCAAAGAGCAAAACTCAATTTTAACGAAAAGCATAGGCAGTTGTACACGCTTTGCTTTCCTAAAAATGAACTGAAATATTTTGTTCCTTTTTACACTTGATATGATTATATGATATGTAAGATTTCTAATGAGCCATTTTTTGTCTAGTTCTGAATGGAATTGAAGGTCCAAAGAGCAAAACCGAATTTTTAACGAAAAGCATAGGCAGCAGTACACGCTTTGCTTTCGTAAAAATGAATTGAAATATTTTTTTCCTTTTTACACTTGATATTTTTCTATGATATGTAATCTTTATAATGAGCCATTATTTTCCTTGTTCTGACTGGATTTGAAGGTCCAAAGACCAAAACCAAATTTTAACGAAAAGCATAGGCAGCTGTACACGCTTTGCTTTCGTAAATATGACCTGAAATATTTTGTTCCTTATTACAATTGATATTGTTCTATGATATGTAAGCTTTCTAACGAACCATGATTTGTCTTGTTCTGAATGGAATTGAAGGTCCAAAGAGCAAAATCGAATTTTTAACGAAAAGCATAGACAGTTGTAGATGCTTTGCTTTCCTAAAAAAATGAACTGAAATATTTTGTTCCTTTTTACACTTGATATTGTTCTATGATATGTAAGCTTTCTAACGAGCCATGATTTGTCTTGTTTTGACTGGAATTAAAGGTCCAAAGAGAAAAACTGAATTTTTAACGAAAAGCATAGGCGAGACGAACTGAATAATCTTGAATTAGCTTCAGAACACGCTTCTAGAACATGCTCCAGATTGCTTTCTTTTGTTCAAAAACTCCCTGTACACGCTTTGCTTTCATAAATATGACCTGAAATATTTTGTTCCTTATTACACTTTATATTGTTATATGATATGTAATCTTACCAACGAGCCATGATTTTTTCTTTTTCCGACTGGAATTGAAGGTCCAAAGAGGAAAACCAAATTTTTAACGAAAAGCATAGGCAGCTGTACACGCTTTGCTTTCGTAAAAATGAACTGAAATATTTTGTTCCTTTTTACACTTGATATTGTTCTATGATATATAATCTTTCTAACGAACCATGATTTGTCTTGTTCTGACTGGAATTGAAGGTCCAAAGAGCAAAATCGAATTTTTAACGAAAAGCATAGGCAGCTGTAGATGCTTTGCTTTCCTAAAAATGAACTGAAATATTTTGTTCCTTTTTACACTTGATATTTTTCTATGATATGTAAGCTTTCTAATGAGCCATTATTTGCCTAGTTCTGACTGAAATTGAAGGTCCAAAGAGAAAAACCGAATTTTCAACGAAAAGCATAGGCAGCTGTACGCGCTTTGCTTTCGTAAATATGACCTGAAATATTTTGTTCCTTATTACACTTGATATTGTTCTATGATATGTAAGTTTCCAACGAGCCATGATTTGTCTTTTTCCGACTGGAATTGAAGGTCCAAAGAGCAAAACTGAATTTTTAACGAAAAGCATAGGAGCTGTACACGCTTTTCTTTCCTAAAAATGAACTGAATATTTTGTTCCTTTTACACTTGATTTTTCTATGATATTTAGAGCTTTCTAATGATCCAGATTTTCCTAGTTCTGACTGGATTTGAAGGTCCAATGACCAAAACCGAATTTTAACGAAAAGCATAGGCAGCTGTACGCACTTTGCTTTCGTAAATATGACCTGAAATATTTGTTCCTTATTACACTTGATATTGTTCTATGATAAAGCTTTCCAACGAGCCATGATTTGTCTTTTTCCGACTGGAATTGAAGGTCCAAAGAGCAAAATCGAATTTTTAACGAAAAGCATAGGCAGCTGTACACGCTTTTCTTTCCTAAAAATGAACTGAAATATTTTGTTCCTTTTTACACTTGATATTTTTCTATGATATGTAATATTTCTAATGATCCATTATTTTCCTAGTTCTGACTGGATTTGAAGGTCCAATGACCAAAACCGAATTTTCATCGAAAAGCATAGGCAGCTGTACGCACTTTGCTTTCGTAAATATGACCTGAAATATTTTGTTCCTTATTACACTTGATATAGTTCTATGATATTTAAGCTTTCCAACGAGCCATGATTTGTCTTTTTCCGACTGGAATTGAAGGTCCAAAGAGCAAAACTCAATTTTAACGAAAAGCATAGGCAGTTGTACACGCTTTGCTTTCCTAAAAATGAACTGAAATATTTTGTTCCTTTTTACACTTGATATGATTATATGATATGTAAGCTTTCTAATGAGCCATTATTTGTCTAGTTCTGACTGGAATTGAAGGTCCAAAAAGCAAAACCGAATTTTTAACGAAAAGCATAGGCAGCTGTACGCGCTTTGCTTTCGTAAATATGACCTGAAATATTTTGTTCCTTATTACACTTGATATTGTTCTATGATATGTAAGTTTCCAACGAGCCATGATTTGTCTTTTTCCGACTGGAATTGAAGGTCCAAAGAGCAAAACTGAATTTTTAACGAAAAGCATAGGAGCTGTACACGCTTTTCTTTCCTAAAAATGAACTGAAATATTTTGTTCCTTTTTACACTTGATATTTTTCTATGATATTTAAGATTTCTAATGATCCATTATTTTCCTAGTTCTGACTGGATTTGAAGGTCCAATGACCAAAACCGAATTTTTAACGAAAAGCATAGGCAGCTGTACGCACTTTGCTTTCGTAAATATGACCTGAAATATTTTGTTCCTTATTACACTTGATATTGTTCTATGATATTTAAGCTTTCCAACGAGCCATGATTTGTCTTTTTCCGACTGGAATTGAAGGTCCAAAGAGCAAAACTCAATTTTAACGAAAAGCATAGGCAGTTGTACACGCTTTGCTTTCCTAAAAATGAACTGAAATATTTTGTTCCTTTTTACACTTGATATGATTATATGATATGTAAGATTTCTAATGAGCCATTTTTTGTCTAGTTCTGAATGGAATTGAAGGTCCAAAGAGCAAAACCGAATTTTTAACGAAAAGCATAGGCAGCAGTACACGCTTTGCTTTCGTAAAAATGAATTGAAATATTTTTTTCCTTTTTACACTTGATATTTTCTATGATATGTAATCTTTATAATGAGCCATTATTTCCTTGTTCTGACTGGATTTGAAGGTCCAAAGACCAAAACCAAATTTTAACGAAAAGCATAGGCAGCTGTACACGCTTTGCTTTCGTAATATGACCTGAAATATTTTGTTCCTTATTACAATTGATATTGTTCTATGATATGTAAGCTTTCTAACGAACCATGATTTGTCTTGTTCTGAATGGAATTGAAGGTCCAAAGAGCAAAATCGAATTTTAACGAAAAGCATAGACAGTTGTAGATGCTTTGCTTTCCTAAAAAAATGAACTGAAATATTTTGTTCCTTTTACACTTGATATTGTTCTATGATATGTAAGCTTTCTAACGAGCCATGATTTGTCTTGTTTTGACTGGAATTAAAGGTCCAAAGAGAAAAACTGAATTTTTAACGAAAAGCATAGGCGAGACGAACTGAATAATCTTGAATTAGCTTCAGAACACGCTTCTAGAACATGCTCCAGATTGCTTTCTTTTGTTCAAAAACTCCCTGTACACGCTTTGCTTTCATAAATATGACCTGAAATATTTTGTTCCTTATTACACTTTATATTGTTATATGATATGTAATCTTACCAACGAGCCATGATTTTTTCTTTTTCCGACTGGAATTGAAGGTCCAAAGAGGAAAACCAAATTTTTAACGAAAAGCATAGGCAGCTGTACACGCTTTGCTTTCGTAAAAATGAACTGAAATATTTTGTTCCTTTTTACACTTGATATTGTTCTATGATATATAATCTTTCTAACGAACCATGATTTGTCTTGTTCTGACTGGAATTGAAGGTCCAAAGAGCAAAATCGAATTTTTAATGAAAAGCATAGGCAGCTGTAGATGCTTTGCTTTCCTAAAAATGAACTGAAATATTTTGTTCCTTTTTACACTTGATATTTTTCTATGATATGTAAGCTTTCTAATGAGCCATTATTTGCCTAGTTCTGACTGAAATTGAAGGTCC
The DNA here is from genome assembly GCF_003573695.1 of Papaver somniferum. NCBI lineage: Eukaryota > Viridiplantae > Streptophyta > Magnoliopsida > Ranunculales > Papaveraceae > Papaver > Papaver somniferum. Next base: position 6,609,092 of record NW_020618825.1, read on the forward strand.
AAAGAGAAAAACCGAATTTTTAACGAAAAGCATAGGCAGCTGTACGCGCTTTGCTTTCGTAAATATGACCTGAAATATTTTGTTCCTTGTTACACTTGATATTTTTCTATGATATGTAAGATTTCCAACGAGCCATGATTTGTCTTTTTCCGACTGGAATTGAAGGTCCAAAGAGCAAAACTGAATTTTTAACGAAAAGCATAGGCAGTTGTACACGCTTTGCTTTCCTAAAAATGAACTGAAATATTTTGTTCCTTTTTACACTTGATATGATTATATGATATGTAAGCTTTCTAATGAGCCATTATTTGTCTAGTTCTGACTGGAATTGAAGGTCCAAAAAGCAAAACCGAATTTTTAACGAAAAGAATAGGCAGTTGTACGCGCTTTGCTTTCGTAAATATGACCTGAAATATTTTGTTCCTTATTACACTTGATATTGTTCTATGATATGTAAGTTTCCAACGAGCCATGATTTGTCTTTTTCCGACTGGAATTGAAGGTCCAAAGAGCAAAACTGAATTTTTAACGAAAAGCATAGGCAGCTGTACACGCTTTTCTTTCCTAAAAATGAACTGAAATATTTTGTTCCTTTTTACACTTGATATTTTTCTATGATATGTAAGATTTCTAATGATCCATTATTTTCCTAGTTCTGACTGGATTTGAAGGTCCAATGACCAAAACCGAATTTTTAACGAAAAGCATAGGCAGCTGTACGCACTTTGCTTTCGTAAATATGACCTGAAATATTTTGTTCCTTATTACACTTGATATTGTTCTATGATATTTAAGCTTTTCCAACGAGCCATGATTTGTCTTTTTCCGACTGGAATTGAAGGTCCAAAGAGCAAAACTCAATTTTAACGAAAAGCATAGGCAGTTGTACACGCTTTGCTTTCCTAAAAATGAACTGAAATATTTTGTTCCTTTTTACACTTGATATGATTATATGATATGTAAGATTTCTAATGAGCCATTATTTGTCTAGTTCTGACTGGAATTGAAGGTCCAAAGAGCAAAACCGAATTTTTAACGAAAAGCATAGGCAGCAGTACACGCTTTGCTTTCGTAAAAATGAACTGAATATTTTTTTCCTTTTTACACTTGATATTTTTCTATGATATGTAATCTTTCTAATGAGCCATTATTTTCCTTGTTCTGACTGGATTTGAAGGTCCAAAGACCAAAACCAAATTTTAACGAAAAGCATAGGCAGCTGTACGCGCTTTGCTTTCGTAAATATGACCTGAAATATTTTGTTCCTTATTACAATTGATATTGTTCTATGATATGTAAGCTTTCCAACGAGCCATGATTTGTCTTTTTCCAACTGGAATTGAAGGTCCAAAGAGCAAAACTGAATTTTTAACGAAAAGCATAGGCAGCTGTACGCGCTTTGCTTCTGTAAATATGACCTGAAATATTTTGTTCCTTATTACACTTGATATTGTTCTATGATATGTAAGCTTTCCAACGAGCCATGATTTGTCTTTTTCCGACTGGAATTGAAGGTCCAAAGAGCAAAACTGAATTTTTAACGAAAAGCATAGGCAGTTGTACACACTTTGCTTTCCTAAAAATGAACTGAAATATTTTGTTCCTTTTTACACTTGATATGATTATATGATATGTAAGCTTTCTAATGAGCCATTATTTGTCTAGTTCTGACTGGAATTGAAGGTCCAAAGAGCAAAACCGAATTTTTAACGAAAAGCATAGGCAGCTGTACACGCTTTGCTTTCGTAAAAATGAACTGAAATATTTTTTTCCTTTTTACACTTGATATTTTTGTATGATATGTAAGCTTTCTAATGAGCCATTATTTTCCTAGTTCTGACTGGATTTGAAAGTCCAAAGACCAAAACCGAATTTTTAAAGAAAAGCATAGGCAGCTGTACGCGCTTTGCTTTCGTAAATATGACCTGAAATATTTTGTTCCTTATTATAATTGATATTGTTCTATGATATGTAAGCTTTCCAACGATCCATGATTTGTCTTTTTCCGACTGGAATTGAAGGTCCAAAGAGCAAAACTGAATTTTTAACGAAAAGCATAGGCAGCTGTACACGCTTTGCATTCCTAAAAATGAACTGAAATATTTTGTTCCTTTTTACAATTGATATTTTTATATGATATGTAAGCTTTATAATGAGACATTATTTGCCTAGTTCTGACTGTATTTGAAAGTCCAAAGATCAAATCCGACTTTTTAACTAAAAGCATAGGCAGTTGTACACGCTTTGCTTTCGTAAAAATGAACTGAAATATTTTGTTCCTTTTTACACTTCATATTGTTCTATGATATGTAAGCTTTCTAATGAACCATGATTTGTCTTGTTCCGACTGGAATTGAAGGTCCAAAGAGCAAAACCGAATTTTTAACGAAAAGCATAGGCGAGACGAACTGAATAATCTTGAATTAGCTTCAGAACACGCTTCTAGAACATGCTCCAGTTTGCTTTCTTTTGTTCAAAAACTCCCTGTACACGCTTTGCTTTCCTAAAAATGAACTGAAATATTTTGTTCCTTTTTACACTTGATATGATTATATGATATGTAAGCTTTCCAACGAGCCATGATTTGTCTTTTTCCTATTGGAATTGAAGGTCCAAAGAGCAAAACCGAATTTTTAACGAAAAGCATTGGCAGCTATACGCGCTTTGCTTTCGTAAATATGACCTAAAATATTTTGTTCCTTTTTACACTTGATATTTTTCTATGATATGTAAGCTTTCTAATGAGCTATTATTTTCCTAGTTCTGACTGGATTTGAAGGTCCAAAGACCAAAACCGAATTTTTAACGAAAAGCATAGGCAGCTGTACGCGCTTTGCTTTCGTAAATATGACCTGAAATATTTTGTTCCTTATTACAATTGATATTGTTCTATGATATGTAAGCTTTCCAACGATCCATGATTTGTCTTTTTCCGACTGGAATTGAAGGTCCAAAGAGCAAAACTGAATTTTTAACGAAAAGCATAGGCAGCTATACATGCTTTGCATTCCTAAAAATGAACTGAAATATTTTGTTCCTTTTTACACTTGATATTTTTATATGATATGTAAGCTTTCTAATGAGCCATTATTTGCCTAGTTCTGACTGGATTTGAAAGTCCAAAGATCAAATCCGACTTTTTAACGAAAAGCATATGCAGTTGTACACGCTTTGCTTTCGTTAAAATGAACTGAAATATTTTGTTCCTTTTTACACTTCATAGTGTTCTATGATATGTAAGCTTTCTAACGAACCATGATTTGTCTTGTTCCGAATGGAATTGAAGGTCCAAAGAGCAAAACCGAATTTTTAACGAAAAGCATAGGCGAGACGAACAGAATAATCTTGAATTAGATTCAGAACACGCTTCTAGAACATGCTCCAGTTTGCTTTATTTTGTTCAAAAACTCCCTGTACACGCTTTGCTTTCATAAATATGACCTGAAATATTTTGTTCCATATTATACTTGATATTGTTCTATGATATGTAAGCTTTCCAACGAGCCATGATTTGTCTTTTTCCGATTGGAATTGAAGGTCCAAAGAGCAAAACCGAATTTTTAACGAAAAGCATAGGCAGCTGTACGCGCTTTGCTTCCTAAAAATGAACTGAAATATTTTGTTCCTTTTTACACTTGATATTATTATATGATATGTAAGCTTTCTAATGAGCCATTATTTGTCTAGTTCTGACTGGAATTGAAGGTCCAAAGAGCAAAACCGAATTTGTAACGAAAAGCATAGGAAGTTGTACACGCTTTGCTTTCGTAAAAATGAACTGAAATATTTTTTTCCTTTTTACACTTGATATTTTTCTATGATATGTAAGATTTCTAACGAACCATGATTTGTCTTGTTCCGACTGGAATTGAAGGTCCAAAGAGCAAAACCGAATTTTTAACGAAAAGCATAGGCGAGACGAACTGAATAATCTTGAATTAGCTTCAGAACACGCTTCTAGAACATGCTCCAGTTTGCTTTCTTTTGTTCAAAAACTCCCTGTACACGCTTTGCTTTCCTAAAAATGAACTGAAATATTTTGTTCCTTTTTACACTTGATATGATTATATGATATGTAAGCTTTCCAACGAGCCATGATTTGTCTTTTTCCTATTGGAATTGAAGGTCCAAAGAGCAAAACCGAATTTTTAACGAAAAGCATTGGCAGCTATACGCGCTTTGCTTTCGTAAATATGACCTAAAATATTTTGTTCCTTTTTACACTTGATATTTTTCTATGATATGTAAGCTTTCTAATGAGCCATTATTTGTCTAGTTCTGACTGGAATTGAAGGTCCAAAGAGCAAAACCGAATTTTTAACGAAAAGCATAGGCAGTTGTACACGCTTTGCTTTCGGAAAAATGAACTGAAATATTTTTTTCATTTTTACACTTGATATTTTTCTATGATATGTAAGCTTTCTAATGAGACATTATTTACCTAGTTCTGACTGGATTTGAAGGTCCAAAGACCAAAACCGAATTTTTAACGAAAAGCATAGGCAGCTGTACGCGCTTTGCTTTCGTAAATATGACCTGAAATATTTTGTTCCTTATTACAATTGATATTGTTCTATGATATGTAAGCTTTCCAACGATCCATGATTTGTCTTTTTCCGACTGGAATTGAAGGTCCAAAGAGCAAAACTGAATTTTTACACGCTTTGCATTCCTAAAAATTGAAGGTCCAACGATCCATGATTTGTCTTTGTCATTTTTACACGCTTTGCGTTCCTAAAAATGAACTGAAATATTTTGTTCCTTTTTACACTTGATATTTTTATATGATATGTAAGCTTTCTAATGAGCCATTATTTGCCTAGTTCTGACTGGATTTGAAAGTCCAAAGATCAAATCCGACTTTTTAACGAAAAGCATAGGCAGTTTTACACGCTTTGCTTTCGTAAAAATGAACTGAAATATTTTGTTCCTTTTTACACTTCATATTGTTCTATGATATGTAAGCTTTCTAACGAACCATGATTTGTCTTGTTCCCACTGGAATTGAAGGTCCAAAGAGCAAAACCGAATTTTTAACGAAAAGCATAGGCGAGACGAACTGAATAATCTTGAATTAGCTTCAGAACACGCTTCTAGAACATGCTCCAGTTTGCTTTCTTTTGTTCAAAAACTCCCTGTACACGCTTTGCTTTCATAAATATGACCTGAAATATTTTGTTCCATATTACACTTGATATTGTTCTATGATATGTAAGCTTTCCAACGAGCCGTGATTTGTCTTTTTCCGACTGGATTTGAAGGTCCAAAGAGCAAAACCGAATTTTTAACGAAAAGCATAGGCAGCTGTACGCGATTTGCTTTCGTAAATATGACCTAAAATATTTTGTTCCTTATTACACTTGATTGTGTTCTATGATATTGTTCATTTTTAGCATAGGCAGCATAGGCGAGACGAACTAAATAATCTTGAATTAGCTTCAGAACACGCTTCTAGAACATGCTCCAGTTTGCTTTCTTTTGTTCAAAAACTCCCTGTACACGCTTTGCTTTCCTAAAAATGAACTGAAATATTTTGTTCCTTTTTACACTTGATATGATTATATGATATGTAAGCTTTCTAATGAGCCATTATTTGTCTAGTTCTGACTGGAATTGAAGGTCCAAAGAGCAAAACCGAATTTTTAACGAAAAGCATAGGCAGTTGTACACGCTTTGCTTTCGTAAAAATGAACTGAAATATTTTTTTCATTTTTACACTTGATATTTTTCTATGATATGTAATCTTTCTAATGAGCCATTATTTGCCTAGTTCTGACTGGATTTGAAAGTCCAAAGATCAAATCCGACTTTTTAACGAAAAGCATAGGCAGTTGTACACGCTTTGCATTCCTAAAAATGAACTGAAATATTTTGTTCCTTTTTACACTTGATATTTTTATATGATATGTAAGCTTTCTAATGAGCCATTATTTGCCTAGTTCTGAATGGATTAGAAAGTCCAAAGATCAAATCCGACTTTTTAACGAAAAGCATATGCAGTTGTACACGCTTTGCTTTCGTAAAAATGAACTGAAATATTTTGTTCCTTTTTACACTTCATATTGTTCTATGATATGTAAGCTTTCTAACGAACCATGATTTGTCTTGTTCCGACTGGAATTGAAGGTCCAAAGAGCAAAACCGAATTTTTAACGAAAAGCATAGGCGAGACGAACAGAATAATCTTGAATTAGCTTCAGAACACGCTTCTAGAACATGCTCCAGTTTGCTTTATTTTGTTCAAAAACTCCCTGTACACGCTTTTCTTTCATAAATATGACCTGAAATATTTTGTTCCATATTACACTTGATATTGTTCTATGATATGTAAGCTTTCCAACGAGCCATGATTTGTCTTTTTCCGATTGGAATTGAAGGTCCAAAGAGCAAAACCGAATTTTTAACGAAAAGCATATGCAGCTGTATGCGCTTTGCTTTCGTAAATATGACCTAAAATATTTTGTTCCTTATTACACTTGATATTGTTCTATGATATGTAAGCTTTCCAACGAGCCATGATCTGTCTTTTTCCGACTGGAATTGAAGGTCCAAAGAGCAAAACTGAATTTTTAACGAAAAGCATAGGCAGTTGTACACGCTTTGCTTTCCTAAAAATGAACTGAACTATTTTGTTCCTTTTTACACTTGATATTATTATATGATATGTAAGCTTTCTAATGAGCCATTATTTGTCTAGTTCTGACTGGAATTGAAGGTCCAAAGAGCAAAACCGAATTTTTAACGAAAAGCATAGGCAGTTGTACACGCTTTGCTTTCGTAAAAATGAACTGAAATATTTTTTTCCTTTTTACACTTGATATTTTTCTATGATATGTAAGCTTTCTAATGAGCCATTATTTACCTAGTTCTGACTGGATTTGAAGGTCCAAAGACCAAAACCGAATTATTAACGAAAAGCATAGGCAGCTGTACGCGCTTTGCTTTCGTAAATATGACCTGAAATATTTTGTTCCTTATTACAATTAATATTGTTCTATGATATGTAAGCTTTCCAACGATCCATGATTTTTCTTTTCCCGACTGGAATTGAAGGTCCAAAGAGCAAAACTGAAATTTTAACGAAAAGCATAGGCAGCTGTACACGCTTTGCATTCCTAAAAATGAACTGAAATATTTTGTTCCTTTTTACACTTGATATTTTTATATGATATGTAAGCTTTCTAATGAGCCATTATTTGCCTAGTTCTGACTGGATTTGAAAGTCCAAAGATCAAATCCGACTTTTTAATGAAAAGCATAGGCAGTTGTACACGCTTTGCTTTCGTAAAAATGAACTGAAATATTTTGTTCCTTTTTACACTTCATATTGTTCTATGATATGTAAGCTTTCTAACGAACCATGATTTGTCTTGTTCCGACTGGAATTGAAGGTCCAAAAAGCAAAACCGAATTTTTAACGAAAAGCATAGGCGAGACGAACTGAATAATCTTGAATTAGCTTCAGAACATGCTCCAGTTTGCTTTCTTTTGTTCAAAAACTCCCTGTACACGCTTTGCTTTCCTAAAAATGAACTGAAATATTTTGTTCCTTTTTACAATTGATATGATTATATGATATGTAAGATTTCTAATGAGCCATTATTTGTCTAGTTCTGACTGGAATTGAAGGTCCAAAGAGCAAAACCGAATTTTTAACGAAAAGCATAGGCAGCTATACGCGCTTTGCTTTCGTAAAAATGAACTGAAATATTTTTTTCCTTTTTACACTTGATATTTTTCTATGATATGTAATCTTTCTAATGAGCCATTATTTACCTAGTTCTGACTGGATTTGAAGGTCCAAAGACCAAAACCGAATTTTTAACGAAAAGCATAGGCAGCTGTACGCGCTTTGCTTTCGTAAATATGACCTGAAATATTTTGTTCCTTATTACAATTAATATTGTTCTATGATATGTAAGCTTTCCAACGATCCATGATTTATCTTTTTCCGATTGGAATTGAAGGTCCAAAGAGCAAAACTGAATTTTTAACGAAAAGCATAGGCAGTTGTACACGCTTAGCATTCCTAAAAATGAACTGAAATATTTTGTTCCTTTTTACACTTGATATTTTTATATGATATGTAAGCTTTCTAATGAGCCATTATTTGCCTAGTTCTGACTGGATTTGAAAGTCCAAAGATCAAATCCGACTTTTTAACGAAAAGCATAGGCAGTTGTACACGCTTTGCTTTCGTAAAAATGAACTGAAATATTTTGTTCCTTTTTACACTTCATATTGTACTATGATATGTAAGCTTTCTAACGAACCATGATTTGTCTTGTTCCGACTGGAATTGAAGGTCCAAAGAGAAAAACCGAATTTTTAACGAAAAGCATAGGCGAGATGAACTGAATAATCTTGAATTAGCTTCAGAACACGCTTCTAGAACATGCTCCCGTTTGCTTTCTTTTGTTCAAAAACTCCTTGTACACGCTTTGCTTTCACAAATATGACCTGAAATATTTTGTTCCATATTACACTTGATATTGTTCTATGATATGTAAGCTTTCCAACGAGCCATGATTTGTCTTTTTCCGACTGGATTTGAAGGTCCAAAGAGCAAAACCGAATTTTTAACGAAAAGCATAGGCAGTTGTACACGCTTTGCTTTCGTAAAAATGAACTGAAATATTTTTTTCATTTTTACACTTGATATTTTTCTATGATATGTAAGCTTTCTAATGAGCCATTATTTACCTAGTTCTGACTGGATTTGAAGGTCCAAAGACCAAAACCGAATTTTTAACGAAAAGCATAGGCAGCTGTACGCGCTTTGCTTTCGTAAATATGACCTGAAATATTTTGTTCCTTATTACAATTGATATTGTTCTATGATATGTAAGCTTTCCAACGATCCATGATTTGTCTTTTTCCGACTGGAATTGAAGGTCCAAAGAGCAAAACTGAATTTTTACACGCTTTGCATTCCTAAAAATGAACTGAAATATTTTGTTCCTTTTTACACTTGATATTTTTATATGATATGTAAGCTTTCTAATGAGCCATTATTTGCCTAGTTCTGACTGGATTTGAAAGTCCAAAGATCAAATCCGACTTTTTAACGAAAAGCATAGGCAGTTGTACACGCTTTGCTTTCGTAAAAATGAACTGAAATATTTTGTTCCTTTTTACACTTCATATTGTACTATGATATGTAAGCTTTCTAACGAACCATTATTTGTCTTGTTCCGACTGGAATTGAAGGTCCAAAGAGCAAAACCGAATTTTTAACGAAAAGCATAGGCGAGACGAACTGAATAATCTTGAATTAGCTTCAGAACACGCTTCTAGAACATGCTCCAGTTTGCTTTCTTTTGTTCAAAAACTCCCTGTACACGCTTTGCTTTCATAAATATGACCTGAAATATTTTGTTCCATATTACACTTGATATTGTTCTATGATATGTAAGCTTTCCACCGAGCCATGATTTGTCTTTTTCCGACTGGATTTGAAGGTCCAAAGAGCAAAACCGAATTTTTAACGAAAAGCATAGGCAGCTGTACGCGCTTTGCTTTCGTAAATATGACCTAAAATATTTTGTTCCTTATTACACTTGATTTTATTCTATGATATTGTTCATTTTTAGCATAGGCAGCATAGGCGAGACGAACTAAATAATCTTGAATTAGCTTCAGAACACGCTTCTAGAACATGCTCGAGTTTGCTTTCTTTTGTTCAAAAACTCCCTGTACACGCTTTGCTTTCCTAAAAATGAACTGAAATATTTTGTTCCTTTTTACACTTGATATGATTATATGATATGTAAGCTTTCTAATGAGCCATTATTTGTCTAGTTCTGACTGGAATTGAAGGTCTAAAGAGCAAAACCGAATTTTTAACGAAAAGCATAGGCAGTTGTACACGCTTTGCTTTCGTAAAAATGAACTGAAATATTTTTTTCATTTTTACACTTGATATTTTTCTATGATATGTAAGCTTTCTAATGAGCCATTATTTGCCTAGTTCTGACTGGATTTGAAGGTCCAAAGACCAAAACCGAATTTTTAACGAAAAGCATAGGCAGCTGTACGCGCTTTGCTTTCGTAAATATGACCTGAAATATTTTGTTCCTTATTACAATTGATATTGTTCTATGATATGTAAGCTTTCCAACGATCCATGATTTGTCTTTTTCCGACTGGAATTGAAGGTCCAAAGAGCAAAACTGAATTTTTACACGCTTTGCATTCCTAAAAATGAACTGAAATATTTTGTTCCTTTTTACACTTGATATTTTTATATGATATGTAAGCTTTCTAATGAGCCATTATTTGCCTAGTTCTGACTGGATTTGAAAGTCCAAAGATCAAATCCGACTTTTTAACGAAAAGCATAGGCAGTTGTACACGCTTTGCTTTCGTAAAAATGAACTGAAATATTTTGTTCCTTTTTACACTTCATATTGTACTATGATATGTAAGCTTTCTAACGAACCATTATTTGTCTTGTTCCGACTGGAATTGAAGGTCCAAAGAGCAAAACCGAATTTTTAACGAAAAGCATAGGCGAGACGAACTGAATAATCTTGAATTAGCTTCAGAACACGCTTCTAGAACATGCTCCAGTTTGCTTTCTTTTGTTCAAAAACTCCCTGTACACGCTTTGCTTTCATAAATATGACCTGAAATATTTTGTTCCATATTACACTTGATATTGTTCTATGATATGTAAGCTTTCCAACGAGCCATGATTTGTCTTTTTCCGATTGGAATTGAAGGTCCAAAGAGCAAAACCGAATTTTTAACGAAAAGCATATGCAGCTGTATGCGCTTTGCTTTCGTAAATATGACCTAAAATATTTTGTTCCTTATTACACTTGATATTGTTCTATGATATGTAAGCTTTCCAACGAGCCATGATCTGTCTTTTTCCGACTGGAATTGAAGGTCCAAAGAGCAAAACTGAATTTTTAACGAAAAGCATAGGCAGTTGTACACGCTTTGCTTTCCTAAAAATGAACTGAACTATTTTGTTCCTTTTTACACTTGATATTATTATATGATATGTAAGCTTTCTAATGAGCCATTATTTGTCTAGTTCTGACTGGAATTGAAGGTCCAAAGAGCAAAACCGAATTTTTAACGAAAAGCATAGGCAGTTGTACACGCTTTGCTTTCGTAAAAATGAACTGAAATATTTTTTTCCTTTTTACACTTGATATTTTTCTATGATATGTAAGCTTTCTAATGAGCCATTATTTACCTAGTTCTGACTGGATTTGAAGGTCCAAAGACCAAAACCGAATTATTAACGAAAAGCATAGGCAGCTGTACGCGCTTTGCTTTCGTAAATATGACCTGAAATATTTTGTTCCTTATTACAATTAATATTGTTCTATGATATGTAAGCTTTCCAACGATCCATGATTTTTCTTTTCCCGACTGGAATTGAAGGTCCAAAGAGCAAAACTGAAATTTTAACGAAAAGCATAGGCAGCTGTACACGCTTTGCATTCCTAAAAATGAACTGAAATATTTTGTTCCTTTTTACACTTGATATTTTTATATGATATGTAAGCTTTCTAATGAGCCATTATTTGCCTAGTTCTGACTGGATTTGAAAGTCCAAAGATCAAATCCGACTTTTTAATGAAAAGCATAGGCAGTTGTACACGCTTTGCTTTCGTAAAAATGAACTGAAATATTTTGTTCCTTTTTACACTTCATATTGTTCTATGATATGTAAGCTTTCTAACGAACCATGATTTGTCTTGTTCCGACTGGAATTGAAGGTCCAAAGAGCAAAACCGAATTTTTAACGAAAAACATAGGCGAGACGAACTGAATAATCTTGAATTAGCTTCAGAACACGCTTCTAGAACATGCTCCAGTTTGCTTTCTTTTGTTCAAAAACTCCCTGTACACGCTTTGCTTTCATAAATATGACCTGAAATATTTTGTTCCATATTACACTTGATATTGTTCTATGATATGTAAGCTTTCTAATGAGCCATTATTTGTCTAGTTCTGACTGGAATTGAAGGTCCAAAGAGCAAAACCGAATTTTTAACGAAAAGCATAGGCAGCTATACGCGCTTTGCTTTCGTAAAAATGAACTGAAATATTTTTTTCCTTTTTACACTTGATATTTTTCTATGATATGTAATCTTTCTAATGAGCCATTATTTACCTAGTTCTGACTGGATTTGAAGGTCCAAAGACCAAAACCGAATTTTTAACGAAAAGCATAGGCAGCTGTACGCGCTTTGCTTTCGTAAATATGACCTGAAATATTTTGTTCCTTATTACAATTAATATTGTTCTATGATATGTAAGCTTTCCAACGATCCATGATTTATCTTTTTCCGATTGGAATTGAAGGTCCAAAGAGCAAAACTGAATTTTTAACGAAAAGCATAGGCAGTTGTACACGCTTAGCATTCCTAAAAATGAACTGAAATATTTTGTTCCTTTTTACACTTGATATTTTTATATGATATGTAAGCTTTCTAATGAGCCATTATTTGCCTAGTTCTGACTGGATTTGAAAGTCCAAAGATCAAATCCGACTTTTTAACGAAAAGCATAGGCAGTTGTACACGCTTTGCTTTCGTAAAAATGAACTGAAATATTTTGTTCCTTTTTACACTTCATATTGTACTATGATATGTAAGCTTTCTAACGAACCATGATTTGTCTTGTTCCGACTGGAATTGAAGGTCCAAAGAGAAAAACCGAATTTTTAACGAAAAGCATAGGCGAGATGAACTGAATAATCTTGAATTAGCTTCAGAACACGCTTCTAGAACATGCTCCCGTTTGCTTTCTTTTGTTCAAAAACTCCTTGTACACGCTTTGCTTTCACAAATATGACCTGAAATATTTTGTTCCATATTACACTTGATATTGTTCTATGATATGTAAGCTTTCCAACGAGCCATGATTTGTCTTTTTCCGACTGGATTTGAAGGTCCAAAGAGCAAAACCGAATTTTTAACGAAAAGCATAGGCAGTTGTACACGCTTTGCTTTCGTAAAAATGAACTGAAATATTTTTTTCATTTTTACACTTGATATTTTTCTATGATATGTAAGCTTTCTAATGAGCCATTATTTACCTAGTTCTGACTGGATTTGAAGGTCCAAAGACCAAAACCGAATTTTTAACGAAAAGCATAGGCAGCTGTACGCGCTTTGCTTTCGTAAATATGACCTGAAATATTTTGTTCCTTATTACAATTGATATTGTTCTATGATATGTAAGCTTTCCAACGATCCATGATTTGTCTTTTTCCGACTGGAATTGAAGGTCCAAAGAGCAAAACTGAATTTTTACACGCTTTGCATTCCTAAAAATGAACTGAAATATTTTGTTCCTTTTTACACTTGATATTTTTATATGATATGTAAGCTTTCTAATGAGCCATTATTTGCCTAGTTCTGACTGGATTTGAAAGTCCAAAGATCAAATCCGACTTTTTAACGAAAAGCATAGGCAGTTGTACACGCTTTGCTTTCGTAAAAATGAACTGAAATATTTTGTTCCTTTTTACACTTCATATTGTACTATGATATGTAAGCTTTCTAACGAACCATTATTTGTCTTGTTCCGACTGGAATTGAAGGTCCAAAGAGCAAAACCGAATTTTTAACGAAAAGCATAGGCGAGACGAACTGAATAATCTTGAATTAGCTTCAGAACACGCTTCTAGAACATGCTCCAGTTTGCTTTCTTTTGTTCAAAAACTCCCTGTACACGCTTTGCTTTCATAAATATGACCTGAAATATTTTGTTCCATATTACACTTGATATTGTTCTATGATATGTAAGCTTTCCACCGAGCCATGATTTGTCTTTTTCCGACTGGATTTGAAGGTCCAAAGAGCAAAACCGAATTTTTAACGAAAAGCATAGGCAGCTGTACGCGCTTTGCTTTCGTAAATATGACCTAAAATATTTTGTTCCTTATTACACTTGATTTTATTCTATGATATTGTTCATTTTTAGCATAGGCAGCATAGGCGAGACGAACTAAATAATCTTGAATTAGCTTCAGAACACGCTTCTAGAACATGCTCGAGTTTGCTTTCTTTTGTTCAAAAACTCCCTGTACACGCTTTGCTTTCCTAAAAATGAACTGAAATATTTTGTTCCTTTTTACACTTGATATGATTATATGATATGTAAGCTTTCTAATGAGCCATTATTTGTCTAGTTCTGACTGGAATTGAAGGTCTAAAGAGCAAAACCGAATTTTTAACGAAAAGCATAGGCAGTTGTACACGCTTTGCTTTCGTAAAAATGAACTGAAATATTTTTTTCATTTTTACACTTGATATTTTTCTATGATATGTAAGCTTTCTAATGAGCCATTATTTGCCTAGTTCTGACTGGATTTGAAGGTCCAAAGACCAAAACCGAATTTTTAACGAAAAGCATAGGCAGCTGTACGCGCTTTGCTTTCGTAAATATGACCTGAAATATTTTGTTCCTTATTACAATTGATATTGTTCTATGATATGTAAGCTTTCCAACGATCCATGATTTGTCTTTTTCCGACTGGAATTGAAGGTCCAAAGAGCAAAACTGAATTTTTACACGCTTTGCATTCCTAAAAATGAACTGAAATATTTTGTTCCTTTTTACACTTGATATTTTTATATGATATGTAAGCTTTCTAATGAGCCATTATTTGCCTAGTTCTGACTGGATTTGAAAGTCCAAAGATCAAATCCGACTTTTTAACGAAAAGCATAGGCAGTTGTACACGCTTTGCTTTCGTAAAAATGAACTGAAATATTTTGTTCCTTTTTACACTTCATATTGTACTATGATATGTAAGCTTTCTAACGAACCATTATTTGTCTTGTTCCGACTGGAATTGAAGGTCCAAAGAGCAAAACCGAATTTTTAACGAAAAGCATAGGCGAGACGAACTGAATAATCTTGAATTAGCTTCAGAACACGCTTCTAGAACATGCTCCAGTTTGCTTTCTTTTGTTCAAAAACTCCCTGTACACGCTTTGCTTTCATAAATATGACCTGAAATATTTTGTTCCATATTACACTTGATATTGTTCTATGATATGTAAGCTTTCCAACGAGCCATGATTTGTCTTTTTCCGATTGGAATTGAAGGTCCAAAGAGCAAAACCGAATTTTTAACGAAAAGCATATGCAGCTGTATGCGCTTTGCTTTCGTAAATATGACCTAAAATATTTTGTTCCTTATTACACTTGATATTGTTCTATGATATGTAAGCTTTCCAACGAGCCATGATCTGTCTTTTTCCGACTGGAATTGAAGGTCCAAAGAGCAAAACTGAATTTTTAACGAAAAGCATAGGCAGTTGTACACGCTTTGCTTTCCTAAAAATGAACTGAACTATTTTGTTCCTTTTTACAATTAATATTGTTCTATGATATGTAAGCTTTCCAACGATCCATGATTTATCTTTTCCGATTGGAATTGAAGGTCCAAAGAGCAAAACTGAATTTTTAACGAAAAGCATAGGCAGTTGTACACGCTTAGCATTCCTAAAAATGAACTGAATATTTTGTTCCTTTTTACACTTGATATTTATATGATATGTAAGCTTTCTAATGAGCCATTATTTGCCTAGTTCTGACTGGATTTGAAAGTCCAAAGATCAAATCCGACTTTTTAACGAAAAGCATAGGCAGTTGTACACGCTTTGCTTTCGTAAAAATGAACTGAAATATTTTGTTCCTTTTTACACTTCATATTGTACTATGATATGTAAGCTTTCTAACGAACCATGATTTGTCTTGTTCCGACTGGAATTGAAGGTCCAAAGAGAAAAACCGAATTTTTAACGAAAAGCATAGGCGAGATGAACTGAATAATCTTGAATTAGCTTCAGAACACGCTTCTAGAACATGCTCCCGTTTGCTTTCTTTTGTTCAAAAAACTCCTTGTACACGCTTGCTTTCACAAATATGACCTGAAATATTTTGTTCCTATTACACTTGATATTGTTCTATATATGTAAGCTTTCCAACGAGCCATGATTGTCTTTTTCCGACTGGATTTGAAGGTCCAAAGAGCAAACCGAATTTTTAAACGAAAAGCATAGGCAGTTGTACACGCTTTGCTTTCGTAAAAATGAACTGAAATATTTTTTTTCATTTTTACTTGATATTTTCATGATATGTAAGCTTTCTAATGAGCCATTATTTACCTAGTTCTGACTGGATTTGAAGGTCCAAAGACCAAAACCGAATTTTTAACGAAAAGCATAGGCAGCTGTACGCGCTTTGCTTTCGTAAATATGACCTGAAATATTTTGTTCCTTATTACAATTGATATTGTTCTATGATATGTAAGCTTTCCAACGATCCATGATTTGTCTTTTTCCGACTGGAATTGAAGGTCCAAAGAGCAAAACTGAATTTTTACACGCTTTGCATTCCTAAAAATGAACTGAAATATTTTGTTCCTTTTTACACTTGATATTTTTATATGATATGTAAGCTTTCTAATGAGCCATTATTTGCCTAGTTCTGACTGGATTTGAAAGTCCAAAGATCAAATCCGACTTTTTAACGAAAAGCATAGGCAGTTGTACACGCTTTGCTTTCGTAAAAATGAACTGAAATATTTTGTTCCTTTTTACACTTCATATTGTACTATGATATGTAAGCTTTCTAACGAACCATTATTTGTCTTGTTCCGACTGGAATTGAAGGTCCAAAGAGCAAAACCGAATTTTTAACGAAAAGCATAGGCGAGACGAACTGAATAATCTTGAATTAGCTTCAGAACACGCTTCTAGAACATGCTCCAGTTTGCTTTCTTTTGTTCAAAACTCCCTGTACACGCTTTGCTTTCATAAATATGACCTGAAATATTTTGTTCCATATTACACTTGATATTGTTCTATGATATGTAAGCTTTCCACCGAGCCATGATTTGTCTTTTTCCGACTGGATTTGAAGGTCCAAAGAGCAAAACCGAATTTTTAACGAAAAGCATAGGCAGCTGTACGCGCTTTGCTTTCGTAAATATGACCTAAAATATTTTGTTCCTTATTACACTTGATTTTATTCTATGATATTGTTCATTTTTAGCATAGGCAGCATAGGCGAGACGAACTAAATAATCTTGAATTAGCTTCAGAACACGCTTCTAGAACATGCTCGAGTTTGCTTTCTTTTGTTCAAAAACTCCCTGTACACGCTTTGCTTTCCTAAAAATGAACTGAAATATTTTGTTCCTTTTTACACTTGATATGATTATATGATATGTAAGCTTTCTAATGAGCCATTATTTGTCTAGTTCTGACTGGAATTGAAGGTCTAAAGAGCAAAACCGAATTTTTAACGAAAAGCATAGGCAGTTGTACACGCTTTGCTTTCGTAAAAATGAACTGAAATATTTTTTTCATTTTTACACTTGATATTTTTCTATGATATGTAAGCTTTCTAATGAGCCATTATTTGCCTAGTTCTGACTGGATTTGAAAGTCCAAAGATCAAATCCGAATTTTTAACGAAAAGCATAGGCAGTTGTACACGCTTTGCATTCGTAAAAATGAACTGAAATATTTTGTTCCTTTTTACACTTCATATTGTTCTATGATATGTAAGCTTTCTAACGAACCATGATTTGTCTTGTTCCGACTGGAATTGAAGGTCCAAAGAGCAAAACCGAATTGTTAACGAAAAGCATAGGCGAGACGAACTGAATAATCTTGAATTAGCTTCAGAACACGCTTCTAGAACATGCTCCAGTTTGCTTTCTTTTGTTCAAAAACTCCCTGTACACGCTTTGCTTTCATAAATATGACCTGAAATATTTTGTTCCATATTACACTTGATATTGTTCTATGATATGTAAGCTTTCCAACGAGCCATGATTTGTCTTTTTCCGATTGGAATTGAAGGTCCAAAGAGCAAAACCGAATTTTTAACGAAAAGCATAGGCAGCTGTACGCGCTTTGCTTTCGTAAATATGACCTAAAATATTTTGTTCCTTATTACACTTGATATTGTTCTATGATATGTAAGCTTTCCAACGAGCCATGATTTGTCTTTTTCCGACTGGAATTGAAGGTCCAAAGAGCAAAACTGAATTTTTAACGAAAAGCATAGGCAGTTGTACACGCTTTGCTTTCCTAAAAATGAACTGAAATATTTTGTTCCTTTTTACACTTGATATGATTATATGATATGTAAGCTTTCTAATGAGCCATTATTTGTCTAGTTCTGACTGGAATTGAAGGTCCAAATAGCAAAACCGAATTTTTAACGAAAAGCATAGGCAGTTGTACACGCTTTGCTTTCGTAAAAATGAACTGAAATATTTTTTTCATTTTTACACTTGATATTTTTCTATGATATGTAAGATTTCTAATGAGCCATTATTTGCCTAGTTCTGACTGGATTTGAAAGTCCAAAGATCAACTCCGACTTTTTAACGAAAAGCATAGGCAGTTGTACACGCTTTGCATTCCTAAAAATGAACTGAAATATTTTGTTCCTTTTTACACTTGATATTTTTATATGATATGTAAGCTTTCTAATGAGCCATTATTTGCCTAGTTCTGAATGGATTTGAAAGTCCAAAGATCAAATCCGACTTTTTAACGAAAAGCATATGCAGTTGTACACGCTTTGCTTTCGTAAAAATGAACTGAAATATTTTGTTCCTTTTTACACTTCATATTGTTCTATGATATGTAAGCTTTCTAATGAGCCATTATTTGTCTAGTTCTGACTGGAATTGAAGGTCCAAAGAGCAAAACCGAATTTTTAACGAAAAGCATAGGCAGTTGTACACGCTTTGCTTTCGTAAAAATGAACTGAAATATTTTTTTCCTTTTTACACTTGATATTTTTCTATGATATGTAAGCTTTCTATTGAGCCATTATTTTCCTAGTTCTGACTGGATTTGAAGGTCCAAAGACCAAAACCGAATTTTCAACGAAAAGCATAGGCAGCTGTACGCGCTTTGCTTTCGTAAATATGACCTGAAATATTTTGTTCCTTATTACAATTTATATTGTTCTATGCTATGTAAGCTTTCCAACGACCCATGATTTGTCTTTTTCCGACTGGAATTGAAGGTCCAAAGAGCAAAACTGAATTTTTAACGAAAAGCATAGGCAGCTGTACACGCTTTGCATTCCTAAAAATGAACTGAAATATTTTGTTCCTTTTTACACTTGATATTTTGATATGATATGTAAGCTTTCTAATGAGCCATTATTTGCCTAGTTCTGACTGGATTTGAAAGTCCAAAGATCAAATCCGACTTTTTAACGAAAAGCATAAGCAGTTGTACACGCTTTGCTTTCGTAAAAATGAACTGAAATATTTTGTTCCTTTTTACACTTCATATTGTTCTATGATATGTAAGCTTTCTAACGAACCATGATTTATCTTGTTCCGACTGGAATTGAAGGTCCAAAGAGCAAAACCGAATTTTTAACGAAAAACATAGGCGAGACGAACTGAATAATCTTGAATTAGCTTCAGAACACGCTTCTAGAACATGCTCCAGTTTGCTTTCTTTTGTTCAAAAACTCCCTGTACACGCTTTGCTTTCATAAATATGACCTGAAATATTTTGTTCCATATTACACTTGATATTGTTCTATGATATGTAAGCTTTCCAACGAGCCATGATTTGTCTTTTTCCGATTGGAATTGAAGGTCCAAAGAGAAAAACCGAATTTTTAACGAAAAGCATAGGCAGCTGTACGCGCTTTGCTTTCGTAAATATGACCTTAAATATTTTGTTCCTTATTACACTTGATATTGTTCTATGATATGTAAGCTTTCCAATGAGCCATGATTTGTCTTTTTCCGACTGGAATTGAAGGTCCAAAGAGCAAAACTGAATTTTTAACGAAAAGCATAGGCAGTTGTACACGCTTTGCTTTCCTAAAAATGAACTGAAATATTTTTTTCCTTTTTACACTTGATATTTTTCTATGATATGTAAGCTTTCTAATGAGCCATTATTTGCCTAGTTCTGACGGGATTTGAAAGTCCAAAGATCAAATCCGAATTTTTAACGAAAAGCATAGGCAGTTGTACACGCTTTGCTTTCGTAAAAATGAACTGAAATATTTTGTTCCTTTTTACACTTCATATTGTTCTATGATATGTAAGCTTTCTAACGAACCATGATTTTTTTTGTTCCGACTGGAATTAAAGGTCCAAAGAGAAAAACCGAATTTTTAACGAAAAGCATAGGCGAGACGAACTGAATAATCTTGAATTAGCTTCAGAACACGCTTCTAGAACATGCTCCAGTTTGCTTTCTTTTGTTCAAAAACTCCCTGTACACGCTTTGCTTTCATAAATATGACCTGAAATATTTTGTTCCTAATTACACTTGATATTTTTCTATGATATGTAAGCTTTCCAACGAGCCATGATTTGTCTTTTTCCGACTGTAATTGAAGGTCCAAAGAGCAAAACCGAATTTTTAACGAAAAGCATAGGCAGCTGTACACGCTTTGCTTTAGTAAAAATGAACTGAAATAATTTGTTCCTTTTTACACTTGATATTTTTCTATGATATGTAAGCTTTCTAACGAACCATGATTTGTCTTGTTCCGACTGGAATTGAAGGTCCAAAGAGCAAAACCGAATTTTTAACGAAAAGCATAGGCAGCTGTAGACGCTTTGCTTTCCTAAAAATGAACTGAAATATTTTGTTCCTTTTTAGACTTGATATTTTTATATGATATGTAAGCTTTCTAATGAGCCATTATTTGCCTAGTTCTGACTGGAATTGAAGGTCCAAAGACCAAAACCGAATTTTTAACGAAAAGCATAGGCAGCTGTACGCGCTTTGCTTTCGTAAAAATGACCTGAAATATTTTTTTCCTTTTTACACTTGATATTGTTCTATGTTATGTAAGCTTTCTAATGAGCCATTATTTGTCTAGTTCTGACTGGAATTGAAGGTCCAAAGAGCAAAACCGAATTTTTAACGAAAAGCATAGGCAGCTGTACACGCTTTGCTTTCGTAAAAATGAACTGAAATATTTTGTTCCTTTTTACACTTGATATTGTTCTATGATATGTAAGATTTCTAACGAACCATGATTTGTATTGTTCCGACTGGAATTGAAGGTCCAAAGAGAAAAACTGAATTTTTAACGAAAAGCATAGGCAGCTGCTGTACACGCTTTGCATTCCTAAAAATGAACTGAAATATTTTGTTCCTTTTTACACTTGATATTTTTATATGATATGTAAGCTTTCTAATGAGCCATTATTTGCCTAGTTCTGACTGGATTTGAAAGTCCAAAAATCAAATCCGAATTTTTAACGAAAAGCATAGGCAGTTGTACACGCTTTGCTTTCGTAAAAATGAACTGAAATATTTTGTTCCTTTTTACACTTCATATTGTTCTATTATATGTAAGCTTTCTAACGAACCATGATTTTTCTTGTTCCGACTGGAATTGAAGGTACAAAGAGCAAAACCGAATTTTTAACGAAAAGCATAGGCGAGAAGAACTGAATAATCTTGAATTAGCTTCAGAACACGCTTCTAGAACATGCTCCAGTTTGCTTTTTTTTGTTCAAAAACTCCCTGTACACGCTTTGCTTTCCTAAAAATGAACTGAAATATTTTGGTCCTTTTTACACTTGATATGATTATATGATATGTAAGCTTTCTAATGAGCCATTATTTGTCTAGTTCTCACTGGAATTGAAGGTCCAAAGAGCAAAACCGAATTTTTAACGAAAAGCATAGGCAGTTGTACACGTTTTGATTTCGTAAAAATAAACTGAAATATTTTTTTCCTTTTTACACTTGATATTTTATATGATATGTAAGATTTCTAATGAGCCATTATTTTCCTAGTTCTGACTGGATTTGAAGGTCCAAAGACCAAAACCGAATTTTTAACAAAAAGCATAGGCAGCTGTACGCGCTTTGCTTTCGTAAATATGACCTGAAATATTTTGTTCCTTATTAAAATTGATATTGTTCTATGATATCTAAGCTTTCCAACGATCCATTATTTGTCTTTTTCCGACTGGAATTGAAGGTCCAAAGAGCAAAACTGAATTTTTAACGAAAAGCATAGGCAGCTGTACACGCTTTGCATTTCTAAAAATGAACTGAAATATTTTGTTCCTTTTTACACTTGATATTTTTATATGATATGTAAGCTTTCTAATGAGCCATTATTTGCCTAGTTCTGACTGGATTTGAAAGTCCAAAGATCAAATCCGAATTTTTAACGAAAAGCATAGGCAGTTGTACACGCTTTGCTTTCGTAAAAATGAACTGAAATATTTTGTTCCTTTTTACACTTCATTTTGTTCTATGATATGTAAGCTTTCTAACGAACCATGATTTGTCTTGTTCTAACTGGAATTGAAGGCCCAAAGAGCAAAACCGAATTTTTAACGAAAACCATAGGCGAGACGAACTGAATAATCTTGAATTAGCTTCAGAACACACTTCTAGAGCATGCTCCAGTTTGCTTTTTTTTGTTCAAAACTCCCTGTACACGCTTTGCTTTCCTAAAAATGAACTGAAATATTTTGTTCCTTTTTACACGATATGATTATATGATATGTAAGCTTTCTAATGAGCCATTATTTGTCTAGTTCTCACTGGAATTGAAGGTCCAAAGAGCAAAACCGAATTTTTAACGAAAAGCATAGGCAGTTGTACATGCTTTGCATTCCTAAAAATGAACTGAAATATTTTGTTCCTTTTTACACTTGATATTTTTATATGATATGTAAGCTTTCTAATGAGCCATTATTTGCCTAGTTCTGACTGGATTTGAAAGTCCAAAGATCAAATCCGACTTTTTAACGAAAAGCATAGGCAGCTGTACGCGCTTTGCTTTCGTAAAAATGAACTGAAATATTTTGTTCCTTTTTACACTTCATATTGTTCTATGATATGTAAGCTGTCTAACAAACCATGATTTGTCTTGTTCCGACTGGAATTGAAGGTCCAAAGAGAAAAACCGAATTTTTAACGAAAAGCATAGGCGAGACGAACTGAATAATCTTGAATTAGCTTCAGAACACGCTTCTAGAACATGCTCCAGTTTGCTTTCTTTTGTTCAAAAACTCCCTGTACACGCTTTGCTTTCATAAATGTGACCTGAAATATTTTGTTCCATATTACACTTGATATTGTTCTATGATATGTAAGCTTTCCAACGAGCCATGATTTGTCTTTTTCCGATTGGAATTGAAGGTCCAAAGAGCAAAACCGAATCTTTAACGAAAAGCATAGGAAGCTGTACGCGCTTTGCTTTCGTAAATATGACCTAAAATATTTTGGTCCTTATTACACTTGATATTGTTCTATGATATGTAAGCTTTCTAACGAACCATGATTTTTCTTGTTCTGACTGGAATTGAAGGTCCAAAGAGCAAAACTGAATTTTTAACGAAAATCATAGGCGAGACGAACTGAATAATCTTGAATTAGCTTCAGAACACGCTTCTAGAACATGCTCCAGTTTGCTTTCTTTTGTTCAAAAACTCCCTGTACACGCTTTGCTTTCATAAATATGACCTGAAATATTTTGTTCCTTATTACACTTGATATTTTTTCTATGATATGTAAGCTTTCCAACGAGCCATGATTTGTCTTTTTCCGACTGGAATTGAAGGTCCAAAGAGCAAAACCGAATTTTTAACGAAAAGCATAGGCAGTTGTACACGCTTTGCTTTCGTAAAAATGAACTGATATATTTTGTTTCTTTTTACACTTGATATTGTTCTATGATATGTAAGCTTTCTAACGAACCATGATTTGTCTTGTTCCGACTGGAATTGAAGGTCCAAAGAGAAAAACTGAATTTTTAACCAAAAGCATAGGCAGCTGTACACGCTTTGCATTCCTAAAAATGAACTGAAATATTTTGTTCCTTTTTACACTTGATATTTTTAAATGATATGTAAGCTTTCTAATGAGCCATTATTTTCCTAGTTCTGACTGGATTTGAAAGTCCAAAGATCAAATCCGAATTTTTAACGAAAAGCATAGGCAGTTGTACACGCTTTGCTTTCGTAAAAATGAACTGAAATATTTTGTTCCTTTTTACACTTCATATTTTTCTATGATATGTAAGCTTTCCAACGAGCCATGATTTGTCTTTTTCCGACTGTAATTGAAGGTCCTAAGAGCAAAACCGAATTTTTAACGAAAAGCATAGGCAGCTGTACACGCTTTGCTTTAGTAAAAATGAACTGAAATAATTTGTTCCTTTTTACACTTGATATTTTTCTATGATATGTAAGCTTTCTAACGAACCATGATTTGTCTTGTTCCGACTGGAATTGAAGGTCCAAAGAGCAAAACTGAATTTTTAACGAAAAGCATAGGCAGCTGCTGTACACGCTTTGCATTCCTAAAAATGAACTGAAATATTTTGTTCCTTTTTACACTTGATATTTTTATATGATATGTAAGCTTTCTAATGAGCCATTATTTGCCTAGTTCTGACTGGATTTGAAAGTCCAAAGATCAAATCCGACTTTTTAACGAAAAGCATAGGCAGTTGTACACGCTTTGCTTTCGTAAAAATGAACTGAAATATTTTGTTCCTTTTTACACTTCATATTGTTCTATTATATGTAAGCTTTCTAACGAACCATGATTTTTCTTGTTCCGACTGGAATTGAAGGTACAAAGAGCAAAACCGAATTTTTAACGAAAAGCATAGGCGAGAAGAACTGAATAATCTTGAATTAGCTTCAGAACACGCTTCTAGAACATGCTCCAGTTTGCTTTTTTTTGTTCAAAAACTCCCTGTACACGCTTTGCTTTCCTAAAAATGAACTGAAATATTTTGGTCCTTTTTACACTTGATATGATTATATGATATGTAAGCTTTCTAATGAGCCATTATTTGTCTAGTTCTCACTGGAATTGAAGGTCCAAAGAGCAAAACCGAATTTTTAACGAAAAGCATAGGCAGTTGTACACGTTTTGATTTCGTAAAAATAAACTGAAATATTTTTTTCCTTTTTACACTTGATATTTTATATGATATGTAAGATTTCTAATGAGCCATTATTTTCCTAGTTCTGACTAGATTTGAAGGTCCAAAGACCAAAACCGAATTTTTAACAAAAAGCATAGGCAGCTGTACGCGCTTTGCTTTCGTAAATATGACCTGAAATATTTTGTTCCTTATTAAAATTGATATTGTTCTATGATATCTAAGCTTTCCAACGATCCATTATTTGTCTTTTTCCGACTGGAATTGAAGGTCCAAAGAGCAAAACTGAATTTTTAACGAAAAGCATAGGCAGCTGTACACGCTTTGCATTCCTAAAAATGAACTGAAATATTTTGTTCCTTTTTACACTTGATATTTTTATATGATATGTAAGCTTTCTAATGAGCCATTATTTGCCTAGTTCTGACTGGATTTGAAAGTCCAAAGATCAAATCCGAATTTTTAACGAAAAGCATAGGCAGTTGTACACGCTTTGCTTTCGTAAAAATGAACTGAAATATTTTGTTCCTTTTTACACTTCATATTGTTCTATGATATGTAAGCTTTCTAACGAACCATGATTTGTCTTGTTCTAACTGGAATTGAAGGCCCAAAGAGCAAAACCGAATTTTTAACGAAAACCATAGGCGAGACGAACTGAATAATCTTGAATTAGCTTCAGAACACGCTTCTAGAACATGCTCCAGTTTGCTTTTTTTTGTTCAAAAACTCCCTGTACACGCTATGCTTTCCTAAAAATGAACTGAAATATTTTGTTCCTTTTTACACTTGATATGATTATATGATATGTAAGCTTTCTAATGAGCCATTATTTGTCTAGTTCTCACTGGAATTGAAGGTCCAAAGAGCAAAACCGAATTTTTAACGAAAAGCATAGGCAGCTGTACACGCTTTGCTTTCGTAAAAATGAACTAAAATATTTTGTTCCTTTTTACACTTGATATTGTTCTATGATATGTAAGCTTTCTAACGAACCATGATTTGTCTTGTTCCGACTGGAATTTAAGGTCCAAAGAGAAAAACTGAATTTTTAACGAAAAGCATAGGCAGCTGTACAGGCTTTGCATTCCTAAAAATGAACTGAAATATTTTGTTCCTTTTTACACTTGATATTTTTATATGATATGTAAGCTTTCTAATGAGCCATTAATTGCCTAGTTCTGAATGGAATTGAAGGTCCAAAGAGAAAAACCGAATTTTTAACGAAAAGCATAGGCGAGACGAACTGAATAATCTTGAATTAGCTTCAGAACACGCTTCTAGAACATGCTCCAGTTTGCTTTCTTTTGTTCAAAAACTCCCTGTACACGCTTTGCTTTCATAAATGTGACCTGAAATATTTTGTTCCATATTACACTTGATATTGTTCTATGATATGTAAGCTTTCCAACGAGCCATGATTTGTCTTTTTCCGATTGGAATTGAAGGTCCAAAGAGCAAAAACCGAATCTTTAACGAAAAGCATAGGAAGCTGTACGCGCTTTGCTTTCGTAAATATGACCTAAAATATTTTGGTCCTTATTACACTTGATATTGTTCTATGATATGTAAGCTTTCTAACGAACCATGATTTTTCTTGTTCTGACTGGAATTGAAGGTCCAAAGAGCAAAACTGAATTTTTAACGAAAATCATAGGCGAGACGAACTGAATAATCTTGAATTAGCTTCAGAACACGCTTCTAGAACATGCTCCAGTTTGCTTTCTTTTGTTCAAAAACTCCCTGTACACGCTTTGCTTTCATAAATATGACCTGAAATATTTTGTTCCTTATTACACTTGATTTTTTCTATGATATGTAAGCTTTCCAACGAGCCATGATTTGTCTTTTTCCGACTGGAATTGAAGGTCCAAAGAGCAAAACCGAATTTTTAACGAAAAGCATAGGCAGTTGTACACGCTTTGCTTTCGTAAAAATGAACTGATATATTTTGTTTCTTTTTACACTTGATATTGTTCTATGATATGTAAGCTTTCTAACGAACCATGATTTGTCTTGTTCCGACTGGAATTGAAGGTCCAAAGAGAAAAACTGAATTTTTAACCAAAAGCATAGGCAGCTGTACACGCTTTGCATTCCTAAAAATGAACTGAAATATTTTGTTCCTTTTTACACTTGATATTTTTAAATGATATGTAAGCTTTCTAATGAGCCATTATTTTCCTAGTTCTGACTGGATTTGAAAGTCCAAAGATCAAATCCGAATTTTTAACGAAAAGCATAGGCAGTTGTACACGCTTTGCTTTCGTAAAAATGAACTGAAATATTTTGTTCCTTTTTACACTTCATATTTTTCTATGATATGTAAGCTTTCCAACGAGCCATGATTTGTCTTTTTCCGACTGTAATTGAAGGTCCTAAGAGCAAAACCGAATTTTTAACGAAAAGCATAGGCAGCTGTACACGCTTTGCTTTAGTAAAAATGAACTGAAATAATTTGTTCCTTTTTACACTTGATATTTTTCTATGATATGTAAGCTTTCTAACGAACCATGATTTGTCTTGTTCCGACTGGAATTTAAGGTCCAAAGAGAAAAACTGAATTTTTAACGAAAAGCATAGGCAGCTGTACAGGCTTTGCATTCCTAAAAATGAACTGAAATATTTTGTTCCTTTTTACACTTGATATTTTTATATGATATGTAAGCTTTCTAATGAGCCATTAATTGCCTAGTTCTGAATGGATTTGAAAGTCCAAAGATGAAATCCGACTTTTTAACGAAAAGCATAGGCAGTTGTACACGCTTTGCTTTCGTAAAAATGAACTGAAATATTTTGTTCCTTTTTACACTTCATATTGTTCTATTATATGTAAGCTTTCTAACGAACCATGATTTGTCTTGTTCCGAATGGAATTGAAGGTACAAAGAGCAAAACCGAATTTTTAACGAAAAGCATAGGCGAGACGAACTGAATAATCTTGAATTAGCTTAGCTTCAGAACACACTTCTAGAGCATGCTCCAGTTTGCTTTTTTTTGTTCAAAACTCCCTGTACACGCTTTGCTTTCCTAAAAATGAACTGAAATATTTTGTTCCTTTTTACACGATATGATTATATGATATGTAAGCTTTCTAATGAGCCATTATTTGTCTAGTTCTCACTGGAATTGAAGGTCCAAAGAGCAAAACCGAATTTTTAACGAAAAGCATAGGCAGTTGTACATGCTTTGCATTCCTAAAAATGAACTGAAATATTTTGTTCCTTTTTACACTTGATATTTTTATATGATATGTAACTTTCTAATGAGCCATTATTTGCCTAGTTCTGACTGGATTTGAAAGTCCAAAGATCAAATCCGACTTTTTAACGAAAAGCATAGGCAGCTGTACGCGCTTTGCTTTCGTAAAAATGAACTGAAATATTTTGTTCCTTTTTACACTTCATATTGTTCTATGATATGTAAGCTGTCTAACAAACCATGATTTGTCTTGTTCCGACTGGAATTGAAGGTCCAAAGAGAAAAACCGAATTTTTAACGAAAAGCATAGGCGAGACGAACTGAATAATCTTGAATTAGCTTCAGAACACCGCTTCTAGAACATGCTCCAGTTTGCTTTCTTTTGTTCAAAACTCCCTGTACACGCTTGCTTTCATAAATGTGACCTGAAATATTTTGTTCCATATTACACTTGATATTGTTCTAATATGTAAGCTTTCCACGAGCCATGATTTGTCTTTTTCCGATTGGAATTGAAGGTCCAAAGAGCAAAACCGAATCTTTAACGAAAAGCATAGAAGCTGTACGCGCTTTGCTTTCGTAAATATGACCTAAAATATTTTGGTCCTTATTACACTTGATATTGTTCTATGATATGTAAGCTTTCTAACGAACCATGATTTGTCTTGTTCTGACTGGAATTGAAGGTCCAAAGAGCAAAACTGAATTTTTAACGAAAATCATAGGCAGACGAACTGAATAATCTTGAATTAGCTTCAGAACACGCTCTAGAACATGCTCCAGTTTGCTTTCTTTTGTTCAAAAACTCCCTGTACACGCTTTGCTTTCATAAATATGACCTGAAATATTTTGTTCCTTATTACACTTGATATTTTTTCTATGATATAAGCTTTCCAACGAGCCATGATTTGTCTTTTTCCGACTGGAATTGAAGGTCCAAAGAGCAAAACCGAATTTTTAACGAAAGCATAGGCAGTTGTACACGCTTTGCTTTCGTAAAAATGAACTGATATATTTTTTTCTTTTACACTGATATTGTTCTATGATATGTAAGCTTTCTAACGAACCATGATTTGTCTTGTTCCGACTGGAATTGAAGGTCCAAAGAGAAAAACTGAATTTTAACCAAAAGCATAGGCAGCTGTACACGCTTTGCATTCCTAAAAATGAACTGAAATATTTGTTCCTTTTACACTTGATATTTTAAATGATATGTAAGCTTTCTAATGAGCCATTATTTTCCTAGTTCTGACTGGATTTGAAAGTCCAAAGATCAAATCCGATTTTTAACGAAAAGCATAGGCAGTTGTACACGCTTTGCTTTCGTAAAATGAACTGAAATATTTGTTCCTTTTACACTTCATATTTTTCTATGATATGTAAGCTTTCCAACGAGCCATGATTTGTCTTTTTCCGACTGTAATTGAAGGTCCTAAGAGCAAAACCGAATTTTTAACGAAAAGCATAGGCAGCTGTACACGCTTTGCTTTAGTAAAAATGAACTGAAATAATTTGTTCCTTTTTACACTTGATATTTTTCTATGATATGTAAGCTTTCTAACGAACCATGATTTGTCTTGTTCCGACTGGAATTGAAGGTCCAAAGAGCAAAACTGAATTTTTAACGAAAAGCATAGGCAGCTGCTGTACACGCTTTGCATTCCTAAAAATGAACTGAAATATTTTGTTCCTTTTTACACTTGATATTTTTATATGATATGTAAGCTTTCTAATGAGCCATTATTTGCCTAGTTCTGACTGGATTTGAAAGTCCAAAGATCAAATCCGACTTTTTAACGAAAAGCATAGGCAGTTGTACACGCTTTGCTTTCGTAAAAATGAACTGAAATATTTTGTTCCTTTTTACACTTCATATTGTTCTATTATATGTAAGCTTTCTAACGAACCATGATTTTTCTTGTTCCGACTGGAATTGAAGGTACAAAGAGCAAAACCGAATTTTTAACGAAAAGCATAGGCGAGAAGAACTGAATAATCTTGAATTAGCTTCAGAACACGCTTCTAGAACATGCTCCAGTTTGCTTTTTTTTTGTTCAAAAACTCCCTGTACACGCTTGCTTTCCTAAAAATGAACTGAAATATTTTGTCCTTTTTACCGAATTTTTAACGAAAAGCATAGGCAGCTGTACACGCTTTGCTTTCGTAAAAATGAACTAAAATATTTTGTTCCTTTTTACACTTGATATTGTTCTATGATATGTAAGCTTTCTAACGAACCATGATTTGTCTTGTTCCGACTGGAATTTAAGGTCCAAAGAGAAAAACTGAATTTTTAACGAAAAGCATAGGCAGCTGTACAGGCTTTGCATTCCTAAAAATGAACTGAAATATTTTGTTCCTTTTTACACTTGATATTTTTATATGATATGTAAGCTTTCTAATGAGCCATTAATTGCCTAGTTCTGAATGGATTTGAAAGTCCAAAGATGAAATCCGACTTTTTAACGAAAAGCATAGGCAGTTGTACACGCTTTGCTTTCGTAAAAATGAACTGAAATATTTTGTTCCTTTTTACACTTCATATTGTTCTATTATATGTAAGCTTTCTAACGAACCATGATTTGTCTTGTTCCGAATGGAATTGAAGGTACAAAGAGCAAAACCGAATTTTTAACGAAAAGCATAGGCGAGACGAACTGAATAATCTTGAATTAGCTTCAGAACACACTTCTAGAGCATGCTCCAGTTTGCTTTTTTTTGTTCAAAACTCCCTGTACACGCTTTGCTTTCCTAAAAATGAACTGAAATATTTTGTTCCTTTTTACACGATATGATTATATGATATGTAAGCTTTCTAATGAGCCATTATTTGTCTAGTTCTCACTGGAATTGAAGGTCCAAAGAGCAAAACCGAATTTTTAACGAAAAGCATAGGCAGTTGTACATGCTTTGCATTCCTAAAAATGAACTGAAATATTTTGTTCCTTTTTACACTTGATATTTTTATATGATATGTAAGCTTTCTAATGAGCCATTATTTGCCTAGTTCTGACTGGATTTGAAAGTCCAAAGATCAAATCCGACTTTTTAACGAAAAGCATAGGCAGCTGTACGCGCTTTGCTTTCGTAAAAATGAACTGAAATATTTTGTTCCTTTTTACACTTCATATTGTTCTATGATATGTAAGCTGTCTAACAAACCATGATTTGTCTTGTTCCGACTGGAATTGAAGGTCCAAAGAGAAAAACCGAATTTTTAACGAAAAGCATAGGCGAGACGAACTGAATAATCTTGAATTAGCTTCAGAACACGCTTCTAGAACATGCTCCAGTTTGCTTTCTTTTGTTCAAAAACTCCCTGTACACGCTTTGCTTTCATAAATGTGACCTGAAATATTTTGTTCCATATTACACTTGATATTGTTCTATGATATGTAAGCTTTCCAACGAGCCATGATTTGTCTTTTTCCGATTGGAATTGAAGGTCCAAAGAGCAAAACCGAATCTTTAACGAAAAGCATAGGAAGCTGTACGCGCTTTGCTTTCGTAAATATGACCTAAAATATTTTGGTCCTTATTACACTTGATATTGTTCTATGATATGTAAGCTTTCTAACGAACCATGATTTTTCTTGTTCTGACTGGAATTGAAGGTCCAAAGAGCAAAACTGAATTTTTAACGAAAATCATAGGCGAGACGAACTGAATAATCTTGAATTAGCTTCAGAACACGCTTCTAGAACATGCTCCAGTTTGCTTTCTTTTGTTCAAAAACTCCCTGTACACGCTTTGCTTTCATAAATATGACCTGAAATATTTTGTTCCTTATTACACTTGATATTTTTTCTATGATATGTAAGCTTTCCAACGAGCCATGATTTGTCTTTTTCCGACTGGAATTGAAGGTCCAAAGAGCAAAACCGAATTTTTAACGAAAAGCATAGGCAGTTGTACACGCTTTGCTTTCGTAAAAATGAACTGATATATTTTGTTTCTTTTTACACTTGATATTGTTCTATGATATGTAAGCTTTCTAACGAACCATGATTTGTCTTGTTCCGACTGGAATTGAAGGTCCAAAGAGAAAAACTGAATTTTTAACCAAAAGCATAGGCAGCTGTACACGCTTTGCATTCCTAAAAATGAACTGAAATATTTTGTTCCTTTTTACACTTGATATTTTTAAATGATATGTAAGCTTTCTAATGAGCCATTATTTTCCTAGTTCTGACTGGATTTGAAAGTCCAAAGATCAAATCCGAATTTTTAACGAAAAGCATAGGCAGTTGTACACGCTTTGCTTTCGTAAAAATGAACTGAAATATTTTGTTCCTTTTTACACTTCATATTGTTCTATGATATGTAAGCTTTCTAACGAACCATGATTTGTCTTGTTCCGACTGGAATTGAAGGTCCAAAGAGCAAAACCGAATTTTTAACGAAAAACATAGGCGAGACGAACTGAATAATCTTGAATTAGCTTCAGAACACGCTTCTAGAACATGCTCCAGTTTGCTTTCTTTTGTTCAAAAACTCCCTGTACACGCTTTGCTTTCATAAATATGACCTGAAATATTTTGTTCCATATTACACTTGATATTGTTCTATGATATGTAAGCTTTCCAACGAGCCATGATTTGTCTTTTTCCGATTGGAATTGAAGGTCCAAAGAGAAAAACCGAATTTTTAACGAAAAGCATAGGCAGCTGTACGCGCTTTGCTTTCGTAAATATGACCTGAAATATTTTGTTCCTTATTAAAATTGATATTGTTCTATGATATCTAAGCTTTCCAACGATCCATTATTTGTCTTTTTCCGACTGGAATTGAAGGTCCAAAGAGCAAAACTGAATTTTTAACGAAAAGCATAGGCAGCTGTACACGCTTTGCATTCCTAAAAATGAACTGAAATATTTTGTTCCTTTTTACACTTGATATTTTTATATGATATGTAAGCTTTCTAATGAGCCATTATTTGCCTAGTTCTGACTGGATTTGAAAGTCCAAAGATCAAATCCGAATTTTTAACGAAAAGCATAGGCAGTTGTACACGCTTTGCTTTCGTAAAAATGAACTGAAATATTTTGTTCCTTTTTACACTTCATATTGTTCTATGATATGTAAGCTTTCTAACGAACCATGATTTGTCTTGTTCTAACTGGAATTGAAGGCCCAAAGAGCAAAACCGAATTTTTAACGAAAACCATAGGCGAGACGAACTGAATAATCTTGAATTAGCTTCAGAACACGCTTCTAGAACATGCTCCAGTTTGCTTTTTTTTGTTCAAAAACTCCCTGTACACGCTATGCTTTCCTAAAAATGAACTGAAATATTTTGTTCCTTTTTACACTTGATATGATTATATGATATGTAAGCTTTCTAATGAGCCATTATTTGTCTAGTTCTCACTGGAATTGAAGGTCCAAAGAGCAAAACCGAATTTTTAACGAAAAGCATAGGCAGCTGTACACGCTTTGCTTTCGTAAAAATGAACTAAAATATTTTGTTCCTTTTTACACTTGATATTGTTCTATGATATGTAAGCTTTCTAACGAACCATGATTTGTCTTGTTCCGACTGGAATTTAAGGTCCAAAGAGAAAAACTGAATTTTTAACGAAAAGCATAGGCAGCTGTACAGGCTTTGCATTCCTAAAAATGAACTGAAATATTTTGTTCCTTTTTACACTTGATATTTTTATATGATATGTAAGCTTTCTAATGAGCCATTAATTGCCTAGTTCTGAATGGATTTGAAAGTCCAAAGATGAAATCCGACTTTTTAACGAAAAGCATAGGCAGTTGTACACGCTTTGCTTTCGTAAAAATGAACTGAAATATTTTGTTCCTTTTTACACTTCATATTGTTCTATTATATGTAAGCTTTCTAACGAACCATGATTTGTCTTGTTCCGAATGGAATTGAAGGTACAAAGAGCAAAACCGAATTTTTAACGAAAAGCATAGGCGAGACGAACTGAATAATCTTGAATTAGCTTCAGAACACACTTCTAGAGCATGCTCCAGTTTGCTTTTTTTTGTTCAAAACTCCCTGTACACGCTTTGCTTTCCTAAAAATGAACTGAAATATTTTGTTCCTTTTTACACGATATGATTATATGATATGTAAGCTTTCTAATGAGCCATTATTTGTCTAGTTCTCACTGGAATTGAAGGTCCAAAGAGCAAAACCGAATTTTTAACGAAAAGCATAGGCAGTTGTACATGCTTTGCATTCCTAAAAATGAACTGAAATATTTTGTTCCTTTTTACACTTGATATTTTTATATGATATGTAAGCTTTCTAATGAGCCATTATTTGCCTAGTTCTGACTGGATTTGAAAGTCCAAAGATCAAATCCGACTTTTTAACGAAAAGCATAGGCAGCTGTACGCGCTTTGCTTTCGTAAAAATGAACTGAAATATTTTGTTCCTTTTTACACTTCATATTGTTCTATGATATGTAAGCTGTCTAACAAACCATGATTTGTCTTGTTCCGACTGGAATTGAAGGTCCAAAGAGAAAAACCGAATTTTTAACGAAAAGCATAGGCGAGACGAACTGAATAATCTTGAATTAGCTTCAGAACACGCTTCTAGAACATGCTCCAGTTTGCTTTCTTTTGTTCAAAAACTCCCTGTACACGCTTTGCTTTCATAAATGTGACCTGAAATATTTTGTTCCATATTACACTTGATATTGTTCTATGATATGTAAGCTTTCCAACGAGCCATGATTTGTCTTTTTCCGATTGGAATTGAAGGTCCAAAGAGCAAAACCGAATCTTTAACGAAAAGCATAGGAAGCTGTACGCGCTTTGCTTTCGTAAATATGACCTAAAATATTTTGGTCCTTATTACACTTGATATTGTTCTATGATATGTAAGCTTTCTAACGAACCATGATTTTTCTTGTTCTGACTGGAATTGAAGGTCCAAAGAGCAAAACTGAATTTTTAACGAAAATCATAGGCGAGACGAACTGAATAATCTTGAATTAGCTTCAGAACACGCTTCTAGAACATGCTCCAGTTTGCTTTCTTTTGTTCAAAAACTCCCTGTACACGCTTTGCTTTCATAAATATGACCTGAAATATTTTGTTCCTTATTACACTTGATATTTTTTCTATGATATGTAAGCTTTCCAACGAGCCATGATTTGTCTTTTTCCGACTGGAATTGAAGGTCCAAAGAGCAAAACCGAATTTTTAACGAAAAGCATAGGCAGTTGTACACGCTTTGCTTTCGTAAAAATGAACTGATATATTTTGTTTCTTTTTACACTTGATATTGTTCTATGATATGTAAGCTTTCTAACGAACCATGATTTGTCTTGTTCCGACTGGAATTGAAGGTCCAAAGAGAAAAACTGAATTTTTAACCAAAAGCATAGGCAGCTGTACACGCTTTGCATTCCTAAAAATGAACTGAAATATTTTGTTCCTTTTTACACTTGATATTTTTAAATGATATGTAAGCTTTCTAATGAGCCATTATTTTCCTAGTTCTGACTGGATTTGAAAGTCCAAAGATCAAATCCGAATTTTTAACGAAAAGCATAGGCAGTTGTACACGCTTTGCTTTCGTAAAAATGAACTGAAATATTTTGTTCCTTTTTACACTTCATATTGTTCTATGATATGTAAGCTTTCTAACGAACCATGATTTGTCTTGTTCCGACTGGAATTGAAGGTCCAAAGAGCAAAACCGAATTTTTAACGAAAAACATAG
Source organism: Papaver somniferum (assembly GCF_003573695.1). Taxonomy (NCBI): domain Eukaryota; kingdom Viridiplantae; phylum Streptophyta; class Magnoliopsida; order Ranunculales; family Papaveraceae; genus Papaver; species Papaver somniferum. Next base: position 6,644,904 of record NW_020618825.1, read on the forward strand.
GCGAGACGAACTGAATAATCTTGAATTAGCTTCAGAACACGCTTCTAGAACATGCTCCAGTTTGCTTTCTTTTGTTCAAAAACTCCCTGTACACGCTTTGCTTTCATAAATATGACCTGAAATATTTTGTTCCATATTACACTTGATATTGTTCTATGATATGTAAGCTTTCCAACGAGCCATGATTTGTCTTTTTCCGATTGGAATTGAAGGTCCAAAGAGAAAAACCGAATTTTTAACGAAAAGCATAGGCAGCTGTACGCGCTTTGCTTTCGTAAATATGACCTGAAATATTTTGTTCCTTATTACACTTGATATTGTTCTATGATATGTAAGATTTCTAACGAACCATGATTTGTCTTGTTCCGAATGGAATTGAAGGTCCAAAGAGAAAAACTGAATTTTTAACCAAAAGCATAGGCAGCTGTACACGCTTTGCATTCCTAAAAATGAACTGAAATATTTTGTTCCTTTTTACACTTGATATTTTTATATGATATGTAAGCTTTCTAATGAGCCATTATTTGCCTAGTTCTGACTGGATTTGAAAGTCCAAAGATCAAATCCGAATTTTTAACGAAAAGCATAGGCAGTTGTACACGCTTTGCTTTCGTAAAAATGAACTGAAATATTTTGTTCCTTTTTACACTTCATTTTGTTCTATGATATGTAAGCTTTCTAACGAACCATGATTTGTCTTGTTCTAACTGGAATTGAAGGCCCAAAGAGCAAAACCGAATTTTTAACGAAAACCATAGGCGAGACGAACTGAATAATCTTGAATTAGCTTCAGAACACGCTTCTAGAACATGCTCCAGTTTGCTTTTTTTTGTTCAAAAACTCCCTGTACACGCTATGCTTTCCTAAAAATGAACTGAAATATTTTGTTCCTTTTTACACTTGATATGATTATATGATATGTAAGCTTTCTAATGAGCCATTATTTGTCTAGTTCTCACTGGAATTGAAGGTCCAAAGAGCAAAACCGAATTTTTAACGAAAAGCATAGGCAGCTGTACACGCTTTGCTTTCGTAAAAATGAACTAAAATATTTTGTTCCTTTTTACACTTGATATTGTTCTATGATATGTAAGCTTTCTAACGAACCATGATTTGTCTTGTTCCGACTGGAATTTAAGGTCCAAAGAGAAAAACTGAATTTTTAACGAAAAGCATAGGCAGCTGTACAGGCTTTGCATTCCTAAAAATGAACTGAAATATTTTGTTCCTTTTTACACTTGATATTTTTATATGATATGTAAGCTTTCTAATGAGCCATTAATTGCCTAGTTCTGACTGGATTTGAAAGTCCAAAGATGAAATCCGACTTTTTAACGAAAAGCATAGGCAGTTGTACACGCTTTGCTTTCGTAAAAATGAACTGAAATATTTTGTTCCTTTTTACACTTCATATTGTTCTATTATATGTAAGCTTTCTAACGAACCATGATTTGTCTTGTTCCGACTGGAATTGAAGGTACAAAGAGCAAAACCGAATTTTTAACGAAAAGCATAGGCGAGACGAACTGAATAATCTTGAATTAGCTTCAGAACACGCTTCTAGAGCATGCTCCAGTTTGCTTTTTTTTGTTCAAAACTCCCTGTACACGCTTTGCTTTCCTAAAAATGAACTGAAATATTTTGTTCCTTTTTACACGATATGATTATATGATATGTAAGCTTTCTAATGAGCCATTATTTGTCTAGTTCTCACTGGAATTGAAGGTCCAAAGAGCAAAACCGAATTTTTAACGAAAAGCATAGGCAGTTGTACATGCTTTGCATTCCTAAAAATGAACTGAAATATTTTGTTCCTTTTTACACTTGATATTTTTATATGATATGTAAGCTTTCTAATGAGCCATTATTTGCCTAGTTCTGACTGGATTTGAAAGTCCAAAGATCAAATCCGACTTTTTAACGAAAAGCATAGGCAGCTGTACGCGCTTTGCTTTCGTAAAAATGAACTGAAATATTTTGTTCCTTTTTACACTTCATATTGTTCTATGATATGTAAGCTGTCTAACAAACCATGATTTGTCTTGTTCCGACTGGAATTGAAGGTCCAAAGAGAAAAACCGAATTTTTAACGAAAAGCATAGGCGAGACGAACTGAATAATCTTGAATTAGCTTCAGAACACGCTTCTAGAACATGCTCCAGTTTGCTTTCTTTTGTTCAAAAACTCCCTGTACACGCTTTGCTTTCATAAATGTGACCTGAAATATTTTGTTCCATATTACACTTGATATTGTTCTATGATATGTAAGCTTTCCAACGAGCCATGACTTGTCTTTTTCCGATTGGAATTGAAGGTCCAAAGAGCAAAACCGAATCTTTAACGAAAAGCATAGGAAGCTGTACGCGCTTTGCTTTCGTAAATATGACCTAAAATATTTTGTTCCTTATTACACTTGATATTGTTCTATGATATGTAAGCTTTCTAACGAACCATGATTTGTCTTGTTCTGACTGGAATTGAAGGTCCAAAGAGCAAAACTGAATTTTTAACGAAAATCATAAGCGAGACGAACTGAATAATCTTGAATTAGCTTCAGAACACGCTTCTAGAACATGCTCCAGTTTGCTTTCTTTTGTTCAAAAACTCCCTGTACACGCTTTGCTTTCATAAATATGACCTGAAATATTTTGTTCCTTATTACACTTGATATTTTTTCTATGATATGTAAGCTTTCCAACGAGCCATGATTTGTCTTTTTCCGACTGGAATTGAAGGTCCAAAGAGCAAAACCGAATTTTTAACGAAAAGCATAGGCAGTTGTACACGCTTTGCTTTCGTAAAAATGAACTGATATATTTTGTTTCTTTTTACACTTGATATTGTTCTATGATATGTAAGCTTTCTAACGAACCATGATTTGTCTTGTTCCGACTGGAATTGAAGGTCCAAAGAGAAAAACTGAATTTTTAACCAAAAGCATAGGCAGCTGTACACGCTTTGCATTCCTAAAAATGAACTGAAATATTTTGTTCCTTTTTACACTTGATATTTTTAAATGATATGTAAGCTTTCTAATGAGCCATTATTTTCCTAGTTCTGACTGGATTTGAAAGTCCAAAGATCAAATCCGAATTTTTAACGAAAAGCATAGGCAGTTGTACACGCTTTGCTTTCGTAAAAATGAACTGAAATATTTTGTTCCTTTTTACACTTCATATTGTTCTATGATATGTAAGCTTTCTAACGAACCATGATTTGTCTTGTTCCGACTGGAATTGAAGGTCCAAAGAGCAAAACCGAATTTTTAACGAAAAACATAGGCGAGACGAACTGAATAATCTTGAATTAGCTTCAGAACACGCTTCTAGAACATGCTCCAGTTTGCTTTCTTTTGTTCAAAAACTCCCTGTACACGCTTTGCTTTCATAAATATGACCTGAAATATTTTGTTACTTATTACACTTGATATTGTTCTATGATATGTAAGCTTTCCAACGAGCCATGATTTGTCTTTTTCCGATTGGAATTGAAGGTCCAAAGAGAAAAACCGAATTTTTAACGAAAAGCATAGGCAGCTGTACGCGCTTTGCTTTCGTAAATATGACCTGAAATATTTTGTTCCTTATTACACTTGATATTGTTCTATGATATGTAAGATTTCTAACGAACCATGATTTGTCTTGTTCCGAATGGAATTGAAGGTCCAAAGAGAAAAACTGAATTTTTAACCAAAAGCATAGGCAGCTGTACACGCTTTGCATTCCTAAAAATGAACTGAAATATTTTGTTCCTTTTTACACTTGATATTTTTATATGATATGTAAGCTTTCTAATGAGCCATTATTTGCCTAGTTCTGACTGGATTTGAAAGTCCAAAGATCAAATCCGAATTTTTAACGAAAAGCATATCCAGTTGTACACGCTTTGCTTTCGTAAAAATGAACTGAAATATTTTGTTCCTTTTTACACTTCATATTGTTCTATGATATGTAAGCTTTCTAACGAACCATGATTTGTCTTGTTCTGACTGGAATTGAAGGTCCAAAGAGCAAAACCGAATTTTTAACGAAAAGCATAAACAGCTGTACGCGCTTTGCTTTCGTAAAAATGACCTGAAATATTTTGTTCCTTTTTACACTTGATATTTTTCTATGATATGTAATCTTTCTAACGAGCCATGATTTGTCTTGTTCCGACTAGAATCGAAGGTCAAAAGAGCAAATCCGAATTTTTTAACGAAAAGCATATGCAGCAGTACACGCTTTGCTTTCCTAAAAATGATCTGAAATATTTTGTTCCTTTTTACACTTGATATTTTTCTATGATATATAAGATTTCTAATGAGCCATTATTTTCCTAGTTCTGACTGGATTTGAAGGTCCAAAGACCAAATCCGATATTTAACGAAAAGCAAAGGCAGTTGTACACGCTTTGCTTTCGTAAAATTAACCTGAAATATTTTTTTCCTTTTTACACTTGATATTGTTCTATGATATGTAAGGTTTCTAAAGAGACATTATTTTTCTAGTTCTGACTGGAATTGAAGGTCCAAAGAGCAAAAACGAATTTTTAACGAAAAGCATAGGCAGTTGTACACGCTTTGCTTTCGTAAAAATGACCTGAAATATTTTGTTCCTTTTTACACTTGATATTGTTCTATGATATGTAAGATTTATAACGAGCCATGATTTTTCTTGTTCCGACTTGAATTGAAGGTCCAAAGAGCAATACCGAATTTTTAACGAAAAGCATAGGCAGCTGTAGACGCTTTGCTTTCCTAAAAATGAAATGAAATATTTTGTTCCTTTTTACACTTGATATTTTTCTATGATATGTAAGATTTATAATGAGCCATTATTTGCCTAGTTGTGACTGGATTTGAAGGTCCAAAGACCAAAAACAAATTTTTAACGAAAAGCATAGGCAGCTGTGCACGCTTTGCTTTCCTAAAAATGAACTGAAATATTTTGTTTCTTTTTACACTTGATATTGTTCTAAGAAATGTAAGCTTTCTAACGAGACATGATTTGTCTTGTTCCGACTGGAATTGAAGGTCCAAAGAGCAAAACCGAATTTTTAACGAAAAGCATAGGCAACTGTGCACGCTTTGCTTTCCTAAAAATGAACTGAAATATTTTGTTTCTTTTTACACTTGATATTGTTCTATGATATGTAAGAACGAGCCATGATTTTTCATGTTCCGACTGGAATTGAAGGTCCAAAGAGCAAAACTGAATTTTTAACGAAAAGCATAGGCAGCTGTACACGCTTTGCCTTCCTAAAAATGAACTTAAATATTTTGTTTCTTTTTACACTTGATTTTGTTCTATGATATGTAAGCTTTCTAACGATCTATGATTTGTCTTGTTCCGACTGGATTTGAAGGTCCAAAGAGCAAAACCGAATTTTTAACGAAAAGCATAGGCAGCTGTACGCGCTTTGCTTTCGTAAAAATGACCTGAAATATTTTGTTACTTTTTACACTTTATATTGGTCTATGATATGTAAGCTTTCTAACGAGCCATGATTTGTCTTGTTCCGACTGGAATTGAAGGTCCAAAGAGGAAAACCGAATTTTTAACGAAAAGCTTAGGCACCTGTAGACGCTTTGCTTTCCTAAAAATGAACTGAAATATTTTGTTCCTTTTTACACTTGATACTTTTCTATGATATGTAATCTTTCTAAGGAGCCATTATTTGCCTAGTTCTGACTGGATTTGAAGGTCCAAAGAGCAAAACCGAATTTTTAACGAAAAGCATAAACAGCTGTACGCGCTTTGCTTTCGTAAAAATGACCTGAAATATTTTGTTCTTTTTTACACTTGATATTGTTCTATGATATGTAAGATTTCTAATGAGCCATTATTTTCCTAGTTCTGACTGGAATTGAAGGTCCAAAGAGCAAAACCGAATTTTTAACGAAAAGCATAGGCAGCTGTACACGCTTTGCTTTCGTATAAATGAACTGAAATATTTTGTTCCTTTTTACATTTTATATTTTTCTATGATATGTAAGCTATATAACGAGCCATGATTTGTCTTGTTCCGACTGTAATTGAAGGTCCAAAGAGCAAAACCGAATTTTTAACGAAAAGCTTAGGCACCTGTAGAGGCTTTGCTTTCCTAAAAATGAACTGAAATATATTGTTCCTTTTTACACTTGATACTTTTCTATGATATGTAATCTTTCTAAGGAGCCATTATTTGCCTAGTTCTGACTGGATTTGAAGGTCCAAAGAGCAAAACCGAATTTTTAACGATAAGCATAAACAGCTGTACGCGCTTTGCTTTCGTAAAAATGACCTGAAATATTTTGTTCCTTTTTACACTTGATATTGTTCTATGATATGTAATCTTTCTAACGAGCCATGATTTGTCTTGTTCCGACTAGAATCGAAGGTCAAAAGAGCAAATCCGAATTTTTAACGAAAAGCATAGGCAGCTGTACGCGCTTTGCTTTCGTAAAAATGACCTGAAATATTCTGTTCCTTTTTACACTTGATATTGTTCTATGATATGTAATCTTTCTAATGATCCTTATTTTCCTAGTTCTGACTTGATTTGAAGGTCCAAAGACCAAAACCGAATTTTTAACGAAAAGCATAGGCAGTTGTACGCGCTTTGCTTTCGTAAGAATGACCTAAAATATTTTGTTCCTTTTTACGCTTGACATTGTTCTATGATATGTAAGCTTTCTAACGAACCATGATTTGTCTTGTTCCGACTGGAATTGAAGGTCCAAAGAGGAAAACCGAATTTTTAACGAAAAGCATAAGCAGCTGTACACGCTTTGCTTTCGTAAAAATGACCTGAAATATTTTGTTCTTTTTTACACTTGATATTGTTCTATGATATGTAAGATTTCTAATGAGCCATTATTTGCCTAGTTCTGACTGGAATTGAAGGTCCAAAGAGCAAAACCGAATTTCTAACGAAAAGCATAGGCAGTTGTACGCGCTTTGCTTTCGTAAATATGACCTGAAATATTTTGTTCCTTATTACACTTGATATTGTTCTATGATATGTAAGCTTTCCAACGATCCATGATTTGTCTTATTCCGACTGGAATTGAAGGTCCAAAGAGCAAAACTGAATTTTTAACGAAAAGCATAGGCATCTGTACACGCTTTTCCTTCCTAAAAATGAACTGAAATATTTTGTTTCTTTTTACACTTGATATTTTTCTATGATATGTAAGCTTTCTAACGAGCCATGATTTGTCTTGTTCCGACTGGAATTGAAGGTCCAAAGAGCAAAACCGAATTTTTAACGAAAAGCATAGGCAGCTGTACACGCTTTGCTTTCCTAAAAATGAACTAAAATATTTTGTTCCTTTTTACACTTGATATTTTTCTAAGATATGTAATCTTTCTAATGATCCTTATTTTCCTAGTTCTGACTTGATTTGAAGGTCCAAAGACCAAAACCGAATTTTTAACGAAAAGCATAGGCAGTTGTACGCGCTTTGCTTTCGTAAGAATGACCTAAAATATTTTGTTCCTTTTTACGCTTGACATTGTTCTATGATATGTAAGCTTTCTAACGAACCATGATTTGTCTTGTTCCGACTGGAATTGAAGGTCCAAAGAGGAAAACCGAATTTTTAACGAAAAGCATAAGCAGCTGTACACGCTTTGCTTTCGTAAAAATGACCTGAAATATTTTGTTCTTTTTTACACTTGATATTGTTCTATGATATGTAAGATTTCTAATGAGCCATTATTTGCCTAGTTCTGACTGGAATTGAAGGTCCAAAGAGCAAAACCGAATTTCTAACGAAAAGCATAGGCAGTTGTACGCGCTTTGCTTTCGTAAATATGACCTGAAATATTTTGTTCCTTATTACACTTGATATTGTTCTATGATATGTAAGCTTTCCAACGATCCATGATTTGTCTTATTCCGATTGGAATTGAAGGTCCAAAGAGCAAAACTGAATTTTTAACGAAAAGCATAGGCATCTGTACACGCTTTTCCTTCCTAAAAATGAACTGAAATATTTTGTTTCTTTTTACACTTGATATTTTTCTATGATATGTAAGCTTTCTAACGAGCCATGATTTGTCTTGTTCCGACTGGAATTGAAGGTCCAAAGAGCAAAACCGAATTTTTAACGAAAAGCATAGGCAGCTGTACACGCTTTGCTTTCCTAAAAATGAACTAAAATATTTTGTTCCTTTTTACACTTGATATTTTTCTAAGATATGTAATCTTTCTAATGATCCTTATTTTCCTAGTTCTGACTTGATTTGAAGGTCCAAAGACCAAAACCGAATTTTTAACGAAAAGCATAGGCAGTTGTACGCGCTTTGCTTTCGTAAGAATGACCTAAAATATTTTGTTCCTTTTTACGCTTGACATTGTTCTATGATATGTAAGCTTTCTAACGAACCATGATTTGTCTTGTTCCGACTGGAATTGAAGGTCCAAAGAGGAAAACCGAATTTTTAACGAAAAGCATAAGCAGCTGTACACGCTTTGCTTTCGTAAAAATGACCTGAAATATTTTGTTCTTTTTTACACTTGATATTGTTCTATGATATGTAAGATTTCTAATGAGCCATTATTTGCCTAGTTCTGACTGGAATTGAAGGTCCAAAGAGCAAAACCGAATTTCTAACGAAAAGCATAGGCAGTTGTACGCGCTTTGCTTTCGTAAATATGACCTGAAATATTTTGTTCCTTATTACACTTGATATTGTTCTATGATATGTAATCTTTCCAACGATCCATGATTTGTCTTATTCCGACTGGAATTGAAGGTCCAAAGAGCAAAACTGAATTTTTAACGAAAAGCATAGGCATCTGTACACGCTTTTCCTTCCTAAAAATGAACTGAAATATTTTGTTTCTTTTTACACTTGATATTTTTCTATGATATGTAAGCTTTCTAACGAGCCATGATTTGTCTTGTTCCGACTGGAATTGAATGTCCAAAGAGCAAAACCGAATTTTTAACGAAAAGCATAGGCAGCTGTACACGCTTTGCTTTCCTAAAAATGAACTAAAATATTTTGTTCCTTTTTACACTTGATATTTTTCTAAGATATGTAAGCTTTCTAATGAGGCATTATTTGCCTAGTTCTGACTGGATTTGAAGGTCCAAAGACCAAAACCAAATTTTTAACGAAAAGCATAGGCAACTGTGCACGCTTTGCTTTCCTAAAAATGAACTTAAATATTTTGTTTCTTTTTACACTTGATATTGTTCTATGATATGTAAGAACGAGCCATGATTTTTCTTGTTCCGACTGGAATTGAAGGTCCAAAGAGCAAAACTGAATTTTTAACGAAAAGCATAGGCAGCTGTACACGCTTTGCCTTCCTAAAAATGAACTGAAATATTTTGTTTCTTTTTACACTTGATATTGTTCTATGATATGTAAGCTTTCTAACGATCCATGATTTGTCTTGTTCCGACAGGATTTGAAGGTCCAAAGAGCAAAACCGAATTTTTAACGAAAAGCATAGGCAGTTGTACGCGCTTTGCTTTCGTAAAAATGACGTGAAATATTTTGTTACTTTTTACACTATATATTGTTCTATCATATGTAAGCTTTCTAACGAGCCATGATTTGTCTTGTTCCGACTGGAATTGAAGGTCCAAAGAGGAAAACCGAATTTTTAACGAAAAGCATAAGCAGCTGTACACGCTTTGCTTTCGTAAAAATGACCTGAAATATTTTGTTCTTTTTTACACTTGATATTGTTCTATGATATGTAAGCTTTCTAATGAGCCATTATTTGTCTAGTTCTGACTGGATTTGAAGGTCCAAAGAGCAAAACCGAATTTTTAACGAAAAGCATAGGCAGCTGTACGCGCTTTGCTTTCGTAAAAATGACCTGAAATATTTTGTTACTTTTTACACTTTATATTGGTCTATGATATGTAAGCTTTCTAACGAGCCATGATTTGTCTTGTTCCGACTGGAATTGAAGGTCCAAAGAGGAAAACCGAATTTTTAACGAAAAGCTTAGGCACCTGTAGACGCTTTGCTTTCCTAAAAATGAACTGAAATATTTTGTTCCTTTTTACACTTGATACTTTTCTATGATATGTAATCTTTCTAAGGAGCCATTATTTGCCTAGTTCTGACTGGATTTGAAGGTCCAAAGAGCAAAACCGAATTTTTAACGAAAAGCATAAACAGCTGTACGCGCTTTGCTTTCGTAAAAATGACCTGAAATATTTTGTTCTTTTTTACACTTGATATTGTTCTATGATATGTAAGATTTCTAATGAGCCATTATTTTCCTAGTTCTGACTGGAATTGAAGGTCCAAAGAGCAAAACCGAATTTTTAACGAAAAGCATAGGCAGCTGTACACGCTTTGCTTTCGTATAAATGAACTGAAATATTTTGTTCCTTTTTACATTTTATATTTTTCTATGATATGTAAGCTATATAACGAGCCATGATTTGTCTTGTTCCGACTGTAATTGAAGGTCCAAAGAGCAAAACCGAATTTTTAACGAAAAGCTTAGGCACCTGTAGAGGCTTTGCTTTCCTAAAAATGAACTGAAATATATTGTTCCTTTTTACACTTGATACTTTTCTATGATATGTAATCTTTCTAAGGAGCCATTATTTGCCTAGTTCTGACTGGATTTGAAGGTCCAAAGAGCAAAACCGAATTTTTAACGATAAGCATAAACAGCTGTACGCGCTTTGCTTTCGTAAAAATGACCTGAAATATTTTGTTCCTTTTTACACTTGATATTGTTCTATGATATGTAATCTTTCTAACGAGCCATGATTAGTCTTGTTCCGACTAGAATCGAAGGTCAAAAGAGCAAATCCGAATTTTTAACGAAAAGCATAGGCAGCTGTACGCGCTTTGCTTTCGTAAAAATGACCTGAAATATTCTGTTCCTTTTTACACTTGATATTGTTCTATGATATGTAATCTTTCTAATGATCCTTATTTTCCTAGTTCTGACTTGATTTGAAGGTCCAAAGACCAAAACCGAATTTTTAACGAAAAGCACAGGCAGTTGTACGCGCTTTGCTTTCGTAAGAATGACCTAAAATATTTTGTTCCTTTTTACGCTTGACATTGTTCTATGATATGTAAGCTTTCTAACGAACCATGATTTGTCTTGTTCCGACTGGAATTGAAGGTCCAAAGAGGAAAACCGAATTTTTAACGAAAAGCATAAGCAGCTGTACACGCTTTGCTTTCGTAAAAATGACCTGAAATATTTTGTTCTTTTTTACACTTGATATTGTTCTATGATATGTAAGATTTCTAATGAGCCATTATTTGCCTAGTTCTGACTGGAATTGAAGGTCCAAAGAGCAAAACCGAATTTCTAACGAAAAGCATAGGCAGTTGTACGCGCTTTGCTTTCGTAAATATGACCTGAAATATTTTGTTCCTTATTACACTTGATATTGTTCTATGATATGTAAGCTTTCCAACGATCCATGATTTGTCTTATTCCGATTGGAATTGAAGGTCCAAAGAGCAAAACTGAATTTTTAACGAAAAGCATAGGCATCTGTACACGCTTTTCCTTCCTAAAAATGAACTGAAATATTTTGTTTCTTTTTACACTTGATATTTTTCTATGATATGTAAGCTTTCTAACGAGCCATGATTTGTCTTGTTCCGACTGGAATTGAAGGTCCAAAGAGCAAAACCGAATTTTTAACGAAAAGCATAGGCAGCTGTACACGCTTTGCTTTCCTAAAAATGAACTAAAATATTTTGTTCCTTTTTACACTTGATATTTTTCTAAGATATGTAATCTTTCTAATGATCCTTATTTTCCTAGTTCTGACTTGATTTGAAGGTCCAAAGACCAAAACCGAATTTTTAACGAAAAGCATAGGCAGTTGTACGCGCTTTGCTTTCGTAAGAATGACCTAAAATATTTTGTTCCTTTTTACGCTTGACATTGTTCTATGATATGTAAGCTTTCTAACGAACCATGATTTGTCTTGTTCCGACTGGAATTGAAGGTCCAAAGAGGAAAACCGAATTTTTAACGAAAAGCATAAGCAGCTGTACACGCTTTGCTTTCGTAAAAATGACCTGAAATATTTTGTTCTTTTTTACACTTGATATTGTTCTATGATATGTAAGATTTCTAATGAGCCATTATTTGCCTAGTTCTGACTGGAATTGAAGGTCCAAAGAGCAAAACCGAATTTCTAACGAAAAGCATAGGCAGTTGTACGCGCTTTGCTTTCGTAAATATGACCTGAAATATTTTGTTCCTTATTACACTTGATATTGTTCTATGATATGTAATCTTTCCAACGATCCATGATTTGTCTTATTCCGACTGGAATTGAAGGTCCAAAGAGCAAAACTGAATTTTTAACGAAAAGCATAGGCATCTGTACACGCTTTTCCTTCCTAAAAATGAACTGAAATATTTTGTTTCTTTTTACACTTGATATTTTTCTATGATATGTAAGCTTTCTAACGAGCCATGATTTGTCTTGTTCCGACTGGAATTGAATGTCCAAAGAGCAAAACCGAATTTTTAACGAAAAGCATAGGCAGCTGTACACGCTTTGCTTTCCTAAAAATGAACTAAAATATTTTGTTCCTTTTTACACTTGATATTTTTCTAAGATATGTAAGCTTTCTAATGAGGCATTATTTGCCTAGTTCTGACTGGATTTGAAGGTCCAAAGACCAAAACCAAATTTTTAACGAAAAGCATAGGCAACTGTGCACGCTTTGCTTTCCTAAAAATGAACTTAAATATTTTGTTTCTTTTTACACTTGATATTGTTCTATGATATGTAAGAACGAGCCATGATTTTTCTTGTTCCGACTGGAATTGAAGGTCCAAAGAGCAAAACTGAATTTTTAACGAAAAGCATAGGCAGCTGTACACGCTTTGCCTTCCTAAAAATGAACTGAAATATTTTGTTTCTTTTTACACTTGATATTGTTCTATGATATGTAAGCTTTCTAACGATCCATGATTTGTCTTGTTCCGACAGGATTTGAAGGTCCAAAGAGCAAAACCGAATTTTTAACGAAAAGCATAGGCAGTTGTACGCGCTTTGCTTTCGTAAAAATGACGTGAAATATTTTGTTACTTTTTACACTATATATTGTTCTATCATATGTAAGCTTTCTAACGAGCCATGATTTGTCTTGTTCCGACTGGAATTGAAGGTCCAAAGAGGAAAACCGAATTTTTAACGAAAAGCATAAGCAGCTGTACACGCTTTGCTTTCGTAAAAATGACCTGAAATATTTTGTTCTTTTTTACACTTGATATTGTTCTATGATATGTAAGCTTTCTAATGAGCCATTATTTGTCTAGTTCTGACTGGATTTGAAGGTCCAAAGAGCAAAACCGAATTTTTAACGAAAAGCATAGGCAGCTGTACGCGCTTTGCTTTCGTAAAAATGACCTGAAATATTTTGTTACTTTTTACACTTTATATTGGTCTATGATATGTAAGCTTTCTAACGAGCCATGATTTGTCTTGTTCCGACTGGAATTGAAGGTCCAAAGAGGAAAACCGAATTTTTAACGAAAAGCTTAGGCACCTGTAGACGCTTTGCTTTCCTAAAAATGAACTGAAATATTTTGTTCCTTTTTACACTTGATACTTTTCTATGATATGTAATCTTTCTAAGGAGCCATTATTTGCCTAGTTCTGACTGGATTTGAAGGTCCAAAGAGCAAAACCGAATTTTTAACGAAAAGCATAAACAGCTGTACGCGCTTTGCTTTCGTAAAAATGACCTGAAATATTTTGTTCTTTTTTACACTTGATATTGTTCTATGATATGTAAGATTTCTAATGAGCCATTATTTTCCTAGTTCTGACTGGAATTGAAGGTCCAAAGAGCAAAACCGAATTTTTAACGAAAAGCATAGGCAGCTGTACACGCTTTGCTTTCGTATAAATGAACTGAAATATTTTGTTCCTTTTTACATTTTATATTTTTCTATGATATGTAAGCTATATAACGAGCCATGATTTGTCTTGTTCCGACTGTAATTGAAGGTCCAAAGAGCAAAACCGAATTTTTAACGAAAAGCTTAGGCACCTGTAGAGGCTTTGCTTTCCTAAAAATGAACTGAAATATATTGTTCCTTTTTACACTTGATACTTTTCTATGATATGTAATCTTTCTAAGGAGCCATTATTTGCCTAGTTCTGACTGGATTTGAAGGTCCAAAGAGCAAAACCGAATTTTTAACGATAAGCATAAACAGCTGTACGCGCTTTGCTTTCGTAAAAATGACCTGAAATATTTTGTTCCTTTTTACACTTGATATTGTTCTATGATATGTAATCTTTCTAACGAGCCATGATTAGTCTTGTTCCGACTAGAATCGAAGGTCAAAAGAGCAAATCCGAATTTTTAACGAAAAGCATAGGCAGCTGTACGCGCTTTGCTTTCGTAAAAATGACCTGAAATATTCTGTTCCTTTTTACACTTGATATTGTTCTATGATATGTAATCTTTCTAATGATCCTTATTTTCCTAGTTCTGACTTGATTTGAAGGTCCAAAGACCAAAACCGAATTTTTAACGAAAAGCACAGGCAGTTGTACGCGCTTTGCTTTCGTAAGAATGACCTAAAATATTTTGTTCCTTTTTACGCTTGACATTGTTCTATGATATGTAAGCTTTCTAACGAACCATGATTTGTCTTGTTCCGACTGGAATTGAAGGTCCAAAGAGGAAAACCGAATTTTTAACGAAAAGCATAAGCAGCTGTACACGCTTTGCTTTCGTAAAAATGACCTGAAATATTTTGTTCTTTTTTACACTTGATATTGTTCTATGATATGTAAGATTTCTAATGAGCCATTATTTGCCTAGTTCTGACTGGAATTGAAGGTCCAAAGAGCAAAACCGAATTTCTAACGAAAAGCATAGGCAGTTGTACGCGCTTTGCTTTCGTAAATATGACCTGAAATATTTTGTTCCTTATTACACTTGATATTGTTCTATGATATGTAAGCTTTCCAACGATCCATGATTTGTCTTATTCCGATTGGAATTGAAGGTCCAAAGAGCAAAACTGAATTTTTAACGAAAAGCATAGGCATCTGTACACGCTTTTCCTTCCTAAAAATGAACTGAAATATTTTGTTTCTTTTTACACTTGATATTTTTCTATGATATGTAAGCTTTCTAACGAGCCATGATTTGTCTTGTTCCGACTGGAATTGAAGGTCCAAAGAGCAAAACCGAATTTTTAACGAAAAGCATAGGCAGCTGTACACGCTTTGCTTTCCTAAAAATGAACTAAAATATTTTGTTCCTTTTTACACTTGATATTTTTCTAAGATATGTAATCTTTCTAATGATCCTTATTTTCCTAGTTCTGACTTGATTTGAAGGTCCAAAGACCAAAACCGAATTTTTAACGAAAAGCATAGGCAGTTGTACGCGCTTTGCTTTCGTAAGAATGACCTAAAATATTTTGTTCCTTTTTACGCTTGACATTGTTCTATGATATGTAAGCTTTCTAACGAACCATGATTTGTCTTGTTCCGACTGGAATTGAAGGTCCAAAGAGGAAAACCGAATTTTTAACGAAAAGCATAAGCAGCTGTACACGCTTTGCTTTCGTAAAAATGACCTGAAATATTTTGTTCTTTTTTACACTTGATATTGTTCTATGATATGTAAGATTTCTAATGAGCCATTATTTGCCTAGTTCTGACTGGAATTGAAGGTCCAAAGAGCAAAACCGAATTTCTAACGAAAAGCATAGGCAGTTGTACGCGCTTTGCTTTCGTAAATATGACCTGAAATATTTTGTTCCTTATTACACTTGATATTGTTCTATGATATGTAATCTTTCCAACGATCCATGATTTGTCTTATTCCGACTGGAATTGAAGGTCCAAAGAGCAAAACTGAATTTTTAACGAAAAGCATAGGCATCTGTACACGCTTTTCCTTCCTAAAAATGAACTGAAATATTTTGTTTCTTTTTACACTTGATATTTTTCTATGATATGTAAGCTTTCTAACGAGCCATGATTTGTCTTGTTCCGACTGGAATTGAATGTCCAAAGAGCAAAACCGAATTTTTAACGAAAAGCATAGGCAGCTGTACACGCTTTGCTTTCCTAAAAATGAACTAAAATATTTTGTTCCTTTTTACACTTGATATTTTTCTAAGATATGTAAGCTTTCTAATGAGGCATTATTTGCCTAGTTCTGACTGGATTTGAAGGTCCAAAGACCAAAACCAAATTTTTAACGAAAAGCATAGGCAACTGTGCACGCTTTGCTTTCCTAAAAATGAACTTAAATATTTTGTTTCTTTTTACACTTGATATTGTTCTATGATATGTAAGAACGAGCCATGATTTTTCTTGTTCCGACTGGAATTGAAGGTCCAAAGAGCAAAACTGAATTTTTAACGAAAAGCATAGGCAGCTGTACACGCTTTGCCTTCCTAAAAATGAACTGAAATATTTTGTTTCTTTTTACACTTGATATTGTTCTATGATATGTAAGCTTTCTAACGATCCATGATTTGTCTTGTTCCGACAGGATTTGAAGGTCCAAAGAGCAAAACCGAATTTTTAACGAAAAGCATAGGCAGTTGTACGCGCTTTGCTTTCGTAAAAATGACGTGAAATATTTTGTTACTTTTTACACTATATATTGTTCTATCATATGTAAGCTTTCTAACGAGCCATGATTTGTCTTGTTCCGACTGGAATTGAAGGTCCAAAGAGGAAAACCGAATTTTTAACGAAAAGCATAAGCAGCTGTACACGCTTTGCTTTCGTAAAAATGACCTGAAATATTTTGTTCTTTTTTACACTTGATATTGTTCTATGATATGTAAGCTTTCTAATGAGCCATTATTTGTCTAGTTCTGACTGGATTTGAAGGTCCAAAGAGCAAAACCGAATTTTTAACGAAAAGCATAGGCAGCTGTACGCGCTTTGCTTTCGTAAAAATGACCTGAAATATTTTGTTACTTTTTACACTTTATATTGGTCTATGATATGTAAGCTTTCTAACGAGCCATGATTTGTCTTGTTCCGACTGGAATTGAAGGTCCAAAGAGGAAAACCGAATTTTTAACGAAAAGCTTAGGCACCTGTAGACGCTTTGCTTTCCTAAAAATGAACTGAAATATTTTGTTCCTTTTTACACTTGATACTTTTCTATGATATGTAATCTTTCTAAGGAGCCATTATTTGCCTAGTTCTGACTGGATTTGAAGGTCCAAAGAGCAAAACCGAATTTTTAACGAAAAGCATAAACAGCTGTACGCGCTTTGCTTTCGTAAAAATGACCTGAAATATTTTGTTCTTTTTTACACTTGATATTGTTCTATGATATGTAAGATTTCTAATGAGCCATTATTTTCCTAGTTCTGACTGGAATTGAAGGTCCAAAGAGCAAAACCGAATTTTTAACGAAAAGCATAGGCAGCTGTACACGCTTTGCTTTCGTATAAATGAACTGAAATATTTTGTTCCTTTTTACATTTTATATTTTTCTATGATATGTAAGCTATATAACGAGCCATGATTTGTCTTGTTCCGACTGTAATTGAAGGTCCAAAGAGCAAAACCGAATTTTTAACGAAAAGCTTAGGCACCTGTAGAGGCTTTGCTTTCCTAAAAATGAACTGAAATATATTGTTCCTTTTTACACTTGATACTTTTCTATGATATGTAATCTTTCTAAGGAGCCATTATTTGCCTAGTTCTGACTGGATTTGAAGGTCCAAAGAGCAAAACCGAATTTTTAACGATAAGCATAAACAGCTGTACGCGCTTTGCTTTCGTAAAAATGACCTGAAATATTTTGTTCCTTTTTACACTTGATATTGTTCTATGATATGTAATCTTTCTAACGAGCCATGATTAGTCTTGTTCCGACTAGAATCGAAGGTCAAAAGAGCAAATCCGAATTTTTAACGAAAAGCATAGGCAGCTGTACGCGCTTTGCTTTCGTAAAAATGACCTGAAATATTCTGTTCCTTTTTACACTTGATATTGTTCTATGATATGTAATCTTTCTAATGATCCTTATTTTCCTAGTTCTGACTTGATTTGAAGGTCCAAAGACCAAAACCGAATTTTTAACGAAAAGCACAGGCAGTTGTACGCGCTTTGCTTTCGTAAGAATGACCTAAAATATTTTGTTCCTTTTTACGCTTGACATTGTTCTATGATATGTAAGCTTTCTAACGAACCATGATTTGTCTTGTTCCGACTGGAATTGAAGGTCCAAAGAGGAAAACCGAATTTTTAACGAAAAGCATAAGCAGCTGTACACGCTTTGCTTTCGTAAAAATGACCTGAAATATTTTGTTCTTTTTTACACTTGATATTGTTCTATGATATGTAAGATTTCTAATGAGCCATTATTTGCCTAGTTCTGACTGGAATTGAAGGTCCAAAGAGCAAAACCGAATTTCTAACGAAAAGCATAGGCAGTTGTACGCGCTTTGCTTTCGTAAATATGACCTGAAATATTTTGTTCCTTATTACACTTGATATTGTTCTATGATATGTAAGCTTTCCAACGATCCATGATTTGTCTTATTCCGATTGGAATTGAAGGTCCAAAGAGCAAAACTGAATTTTTAACGAAAAGCATAGGCATCTGTACACGCTTTTCCTTCCTAAAAATGAACTGAAATATTTTGTTTCTTTTTACACTTGATATTTTTCTATGATATGTAAGCTTTCTAACGAGCCATGATTTGTCTTGTTCCGACTGGAATTGAAGGTCCAAAGAGCAAAACCGAATTTTTAACGAAAAGCATAGGCAGCTGTACACGCTTTGCTTTCCTAAAAATGAACTAAAATATTTTGTTCCTTTTTACACTTGATATTTTTCTAAGATATGTAATCTTTCTAATGATCCTTATTTTCCTAGTTCTGACTTGATTTGAAGGTCCAAAGACCAAAACCGAATTTTTAACGAAAAGCATAGGCAGTTGTACGCGCTTTGCTTTCGTAAGAATGACCTAAAATATTTTGTTCCTTTTTACGCTTGACATTGTTCTATGATATGTAAGCTTTCTAACGAACCATGATTTGTCTTGTTCCGACTGGAATTGAAGGTCCAAAGAGGAAAACCGAATTTTTAACGAAAAGCATAAGCAGCTGTACACGCTTTGCTTTCGTAAAAATGACCTGAAATATTTTGTTCTTTTTTACACTTGATATTGTTCTATGATATGTAAGATTTCTAATGAGCCATTATTTGCCTAGTTCTGACTGGAATTGAAGGTCCAAAGAGCAAAACCGAATTTCTAACGAAAAGCATAGGCAGTTGTACGCGCTTTGCTTTCGTAAATATGACCTGAAATATTTTGTTCCTTATTACACTTGATATTGTTCTATGATATGTAATCTTTCCAACGATCCATGATTTGTCTTATTCCGACTGGAATTGAAGGTCCAAAGAGCAAAACTGAATTTTTAACGAAAAGCATAGGCATCTGTACACGCTTTTCCTTCCTAAAAATGAACTGAAATATTTTGTTTCTTTTTACACTTGATATTTTTCTATGATATGTAAGCTTTCTAACGAGCCATGATTTGTCTTGTTCCGACTGGAATTGAATGTCCAAAGAGCAAAACCGAATTTTTAACGAAAAGCATAGGCAGCTGTACACGCTTTGCTTTCCTAAAAATGAACTAAAATATTTTGTTCCTTTTTACACTTGATATTTTTCTAAGATATGTAAGCTTTCTAATGAGGCATTATTTGCCTAGTTCTGACTGGATTTGAAGGTCCAAAGACCAAAACCAAATTTTTAACGAAAAGCATAGGCAACTGTGCACGCTTTGCTTTCCTAAAAATGAACTTAAATATTTTGTTTCTTTTTACACTTGATATTGTTCTATGATATGTAAGAACGAGCCATGATTTTTCTTGTTCCGACTGGAATTGAAGGTCCAAAGAGCAAAACTGAATTTTTAACGAAAAGCATAGGCAGCTGTACACGCTTTGCCTTCCTAAAAATGAACTGAAATATTTTGTTTCTTTTTACACTTGATATTGTTCTATGATATGTAAGCTTTCTAACGATCCATGATTTGTCTTGTTCCGACAGGATTTGAAGGTCCAAAGAGCAAAACCGAATTTTTAACGAAAAGCATAGGCAGTTGTACGCGCTTTGCTTTCGTAAAAATGACGTGAAATATTTTGTTACTTTTTACACTTTATATTGTTCTATCATATGTAAGCTTTCTAACGAGCCATGATTTGTCTTGTTCCGACTGGAATTGAAGGTCCAAAGAGGAAAACCGAATTTTTAACGAAAAGCATAAGCAGCTGTACACGCTTTGCTTTCGTAAAAATGACCTGAAATATTTTGTTCTTTTTTACACTTGATATTGTTCTATGATATGTAAGCTTTCTAATGAGCCATTATTTGTCTAGTTCTGACTGGAATTGAAGGTCCAAAGAGCAAAACTGAATTTTTAACGAAAAGCAAAGGCAGCAGTACATGCTTATCTTTCGTAACAATGACCTGAAGTATTTTGTTCATTTTTACAATTGATATTTTTATATGATTTGTAAGCTTTCTAATGAACTATAATTTTCTAGTTCTGACTGGAATTGAAGGTCCAAAGTGCAAAACAGAATTTTTAACGAAAAGCATAGGCAGCTGTAGACGCTTTGCTTTCCTAAAAATGAACTGAAATATTTTGTTCCTTTTTACACTTGATATTTTTCTATGATATGTAAGCTTTCTAATGAGCCATTATTTGTCTAGTTCTGACTGGAATTGAAGGTCCAAAGAGCAAAACCGAATTTTTAACGAAAAGCTTAGGCAGCTGTAGACGCTTTGCTTTCCTAAAAATGAACTGAAATATTTTGTTCCTTTTTACACTTGATATTTTTCTATGATATGTAAGCTTTCTAATGAGCCATTATTTGCCTAGTTCTGACTGGATTTGAAGGTCCAAAGATCAAAACCGAATTTTTAACGAAAAGCATAGACAGCTGTACGCGCTTTGCTTTCGTAAAAATGACCTGAAATATTTTGTTCCTTTTTACACTTGATATTGTTCTATAATATGTAATCTTTCTAACGAGCCATGATATGTCTTGTTCCGACTAGAATCGAAGGTCAAAAGAGCAAATCCGAATTTTTAACGAAAAGCATAGGCAGCTTTACACGCTTTGCTTTCCTAAAAATGATCTGAAATATTTTGTTCCTTTTTACACTTGATATTTTTCTATGATATGTAAGATTTCTAATGAGACATTATTTCTCTAGTTCTGACTGGAATTGAAGGTCCAAAGAGCAAAACCGAATTTTTAACAAAAAGCTTAGGCAGCTGTACACGCTTTGCTTTCGTAAAAATGACCTGAAATATTTTGTTCCTTTTTACTCTTGAAATTTTTCTATGATTTGTAAGATTTCTAATGAACTATTATTTTTCTAGTTCTGACTGGAATTTAAGGTCCAAAGAGCAAAAACAAATTTTTAACGAAAATCATAGGCAGCTGTGCACGCTTTGCTTTCCTAAAAATGAACTGAAATATTTTGTTCCTTTTTACACTTGATATTGTTCTATTATCTGTAAGCTTTTTAGCGAGACATTATTTGTCTAGTTCAGTTGTACTCGCTTTGCCTTCCTAAAAATGAACTGAAATATTTTGTTTCTTTTTACACTTGATATTTTTCTATGATATGTAAGCTTTCTAACGATCCATGATTTGTCTTGTTTCGACTGGAATTGAAGGTCCAAAGAGCAAAACCGATTTTTTAACGAAAAGCATAGGCAGCTGTACACGCTTTGCTTTCGTAAAAATGACCTGAAATATATTGTTCCTTTTTACACTTGATATTGTTCTATGATATGTAAGCTTTCTAATGAGCCATTATTTGTCTAGGTCTGACTGGAATTGAAGGTCCAAAGAGCAAAACCGAATTTTAAACGAAAAACATAGGCAGTTGTACGCGCTTTGCTTTCGTAAAAATGACCTGAAATATTTTGTTCCTTTTTACACTTGACATTGTTCTATGATATGTAAGCTTTCTAACGAACCATGATTTGTCTTGTTCCGACTGGAATTGAAGGTCCAAAGAGCAAAAACCGAATTTTTAACGAAAAGCATAGGCAGCTGTACACGCTTTGCTTTCGTAAAAATGAACTGAAATATTTTGTTCCTTTTTACACTTGATATTTTTCTATGATATGTAAGCTTTCTAACGAGCCATGATTTTTCTTGTTCCGACTGGAATTGAAGGTCTAAAGAGCAAAACCGAATTTTTAACGAAAAGCTTAGGCAGCTGTAGACGCTTTGCTTTCCTAAAAATGAACTGAAATATTTTGTTCCTTTTTACACTTGACATTGTTCTATGATATGTAAGCTTTCTAACGAACCATGATTTGTATTGTTTCGACTGGAATTGAAGGACCAAAGAGCAAAAACCGAATATTTAACGAAAAGCATAGGCAGCTGTACACGCTTTGCTTTCGTAAAAATGAACTGAAATATTTTGTTCCTTTTTACACTTGATATTTTTCTATGATATGTAAGCTTTCTAACGAGCCATGATTTTTCTTGTTCCGACTGGAATTGAAGGTCCAAAGAGCAAAACAGAATTTTTAACGAAAAGCTTAGGCAGCTGTAGACGCTTTGCTTTCCTAAAAATGAACTGAAATATGTTGTTCCTTTTTACACTTGATATTTTTCTATGATATGTAAGCTTTATAATGAGCCATTATTTGCCTAGTTCTGACTGGATTTGAAGGTCCAAAGAGCAAAACCGAATTTTTAACGAAAAGCATAGACAGCTGTACGCGCTTTGCTTTCGTAAAAATGACCTGAAATATTTTGTTCCTTTTTACACTTGATATTGTTCTATGATATGTAAGCTTTCTAACGAGCCATGATTTTTCTTTTTCCGACTGGAATTGAAGGTCTAAAGAGCAAAACCGAATTTTTAACGAAAAGCTTAGGCAGCTGTAGACGCTTTGCTTTCCTAAAAATGAACTGAAATATTTTGTTCCTTTTTACACTTGATATTTTTCTATGATATGTAAGCTTTCTAATGAGCCATTATTTGCCTAGTTCTGACTGGATTTGAAGGTCCAAAGAGCAAAACCGAATTTTTAACGAAAAGCATAGACAGCTGTACGCGCTTTGCTTTCGTAAAAATGAACTGAAATATTTTGTTCCTTTTTAAACTTGATATTGTTCTATAATATGTAAGCTTTCTAACGAGCCATGATATGTCTTGTTCCGACTAGAATCGAAGGTCAAAAGAGCAAATCCGTATTTTTAACGAAAAGCATAGGCAACTTTACACGCTTTGCTTTCCTAAAAATGATCTGAAATATTTTGTTCCTTTTTACACTTGATATTTTTCTATGATATGTAATATTTCTAATGACACATTATTTCTCTAGTTCTGACTGGAATTGAAGGTCCAAAGAGCAAAACCGAATTTTTAACGAAAAGCTTAGGCAGCTGTACACGCTTTGCTTTCGTAAAAATGACATGAAATATTTTGTTCCTTTTTACTCTTGAAATTTTTCTATGATTTGTAAGATTTCTAATGAACTATTATTTTTCTAGTTCTGACTGGAATTTAAGGTCCAAAGAGCAAAAACAAATTTTTAACGAAAATCATAGGCAGCTGTGCACGCTTTGCTTTCCTAAAAATGAACTGAAATATTTTGTTCCTTTTTACACTTGATATTGTTCTATTATCTGTAAGCTTTTTAGCGAGACATTATTTGTCTAGTTCAGTTGTACTCGCTTTGCCTTCCTAAAAATGAACTGAAATATTTTGTTTCTTTTTACACTTGATATTTTTCTATGATATGTAAGCTTTCTAACGATCCATGATTTGTCTTGTTTCGACTGGAATTGAAGGTCCAAAGAGCAAAACCGATTTTTTAACGAAAAGCATAGGCAGCTGTACACGCTTTGCTTTCGTAAAAATGACCTGAAATATATTGTTCCTTTTTACACTTGATATTGTTCTATGATATGTAAGCTTTCTAATGAGCCATTATTTGTCTAGGTCTGACTGGAATTGAAGGTCCAAAGAGAAAAACCGAATTTTAAACGAAAAACATAGGCAGTTGTACGCGCTTTGCTTTCGTAAAAATGACCTGAAATATTTTGTTCCTTTTTACACTTGACATTGTTCTATGATATGTAAGCTTTCTAACGAACCATGATTTGTCTTGTTCCGACTGGAATTGAAGGTCCAAAGAGCAAAAACCGAATTTTTAACGAAAAGCATAGGCAGCTGTACACGCTTTGCTTTCGTAAAAATGAACTGAAATATTTTGTTCCTTTTTACACTTGATATTTTTCTATGATATGTAAGCTTTCTAACGAGCCATGATTTTTCTTGTTCCGACTGGAATTGAAGGTCTAAAGAGCAAAACCGAATTTTTAACGAAAAGCTTAGGCAGCTGTAGACGCTTTGCTTTCCTAAAAATGAACTGAAATATTTTGTTCCTTTTTACACTTGACATTGTTCTATGATATGTAAGCTTTCTAACGAACCATGATTTGTATTGTTTCGACTGGAATTGAAGGACCAAAGAGCAAAAACCGAATATTTAACGAAAAGCATAGGCAGCTGTACACGCTTTGCTTTCGTAAAAATGAACTGAAATATTTTGTTCCTTTTTACACTTGATATTTTTCTATGATATGTAAGCTTTCTAACGAGCCATGATTTTTCTTGTTCCGACTGGAATTGAAGGTCCAAAGAGCAAAACAAAATTTTTAACGAAAAGCTTAGGCAGCTGTAGACGCTTTGCTTTCCTAAAAATGAACTGAAATATGTTGTTCATTTTTACACTTGATATTTTTCTATGATATGTAAGCTTTATAATGAGCCATTATTTGCCTAGTTCTGACTGGATTTGAAGGTCCAAAGAGCAAAACCGAATTTTTAACGAAAAGCATAGACAGCTGTACGCGCTTTGCTTTCGTAAAAATGACCTGAAATATTTTGTTCCTTTTTACACTTGATATTGTTCTATGATATGTAAGCTTTCTAACGAGCCATGATATGTCTTGTTCCGACTAGAATCGAAGGTCAAAAGAGCAAATCCGAATTTTTAACGAAAAGCATAGGCAGCTGTACACGCTTTGCTTTCCTAAAAATGATCTGAAATATTTTGTTCCTTTTTACACTTGATATTTTTCTATGATATGTAATATTTCTAATGACACATTATTTCTCTAGTTCTGACTGGAATTGAAGGTCCAAAGAGCAAAACCGAATTTTTAACGAAAAGCATAGACAGCTGTACGCGCTTTGCTTTCGTAAAAATGACCTGAAATATTTTGTTCCTTTTTACACTTGATATTGTTCTATGATATGTAAGCTTTCTAACGAGCCATGATTTTTCTTTTTCCGACTGGAATTGAAGGTCTAAAGAGCAAAACCGAATTTTTAACGAAAAGCTTAGGCAGCTGTAGACGCTTTGCTTTCCTAAAAATGAACTGAAATATTTTGTTCCTTTTTACACTTGATATTTTTCTATGATATGTAAGCTTTCTAATGAGCCATTATTTGCCTAGTTCTGACTGGATTTGAAGGTCCAAAGAGCAAAACCGAATTTTTAACGAAAAGCATAGACAGCTGTACGCGCTTTGCTTTCGTAAAAATGAACTGAAATATTTTGTTCCTTTTTAAACTTGATATTGTTCTATAATATGTAAGCTTTCTAACGAGCCATGATATGTCTTGTTCCGACTAGAATCGAAGGTCAAAAGAGCAAATCCGTATTTTTAACGAAAAGCATAGGCAACTTTACACGCTTTGCTTTCCTAAAAATGATCTGAAATATTTTGTTCCTTTTTACACTTGATATTTTTCTATGATATGTAATATTTCTAATGACACATTATTTCTCTAGTTCTGACTGGAATTGAAGGTCCAAAGAGCAAAACCGAATTTTTAACGAAAAGCTTAGGCAGCTGTACACGCTTTGCTTTCGTAAAAATGACCTGAAATATTTTGTTCCTTTTTACTCTTGAAATTTTTCTATGATTTGTAAGATTTCTAATGAACTATTATTTTTCTAGTTCTGACTGGAATTTAAGGTCCAAAGAGCAAAAACAAATTTTTAACGAAAATCATAGGCAGTTGTGCACGCTTTGCTTTCCTAAAAATGAACTAAAATATTTTGTTCCTTTTTACACTTGATATTGTTCTATGATATGTAAGCTTTCTAACGAGCCATGATTTTTCTTTTTCCGACTGGATTTGAAGGTCTAAAGAGCAAAACCGAATTTTTAACGAAAAGCTTAGGCAGCTGTAGACGCTTTGCTTTCCTAAAAATGAACTGAAATATTTTGTTCCTTTTTACACTTGATATTTTTCTATGATATGTAAGCTTTCTAATGAGCCATTATTTGCCTAGTTCTGACTGGATTTGAAGGTCCAAAGAGCAAAACCGAATTTTTAACGAAAAGCATAGACAGCTGTACGCGCTTTGCTTTCGTAAAAATGACCTGCAATATTTTGTTCCTTTTTACACTTGATATTGTTCTATAATATGTAATCTTTCTAACGAGCCATGATATGTCTTGTTCCGACTAGAATCGAAGGTCAAAAGAGCAAATCCGAATTTTTAACGAAAAGCATAGGCAGCTGTACACGCTTTGCTTTCCTAAAAATGATCTGAAATATTTTGTTCCTTTTTACACTTGATATTTTTCTATGATATGTAATATTTCTAATGAAACATTATTTCTCTAGTTCTGACTGGAATTGAAGGTCCAAAGAGCAAAACCGAATTTTTAACGAAAAGCTTAGGAATATGTACACGCTTTGCCTTCCTAAAAATGAACTGAAATATTTTGTTTCTTTTTACACTTGATATTGTTCTATGATATGTAAGCTTTCTAACGATCCATGATTTGTCTTGGTTCGACTGGAATTGAAGGTCCAAAGAGCAAAACCGATTTTTTAACGAAAAGCATAGGCAGCTGTACACGCTTTGCTTTCGTAAAAATGACCTGAAATATATTGTTCCTTTTTACACTTGATATTGTTCTATGATATGTAAGCTTTCTAATGAGCCATTATTTGTCTAGGTCTGACTGGAATTGAAGGTCCAAAGAGAAAAACCGAATTTTAAACGAAAAACATAGGCAGTTGTACGCGCTTTGCTTTCGTAAAAATGACCTGAAATATTTTGTTCCTTTTTACACTTGACATTGTTCTATGATATGTAAGCTTTCTAACGAACCATGATTTGTCTTGTTCCGACTGGAATTGAAGGTCCAAAGAGCAAAACCGAATTTTTAACGAAAAGCTTAGGCAGCGCTGTACATGCTTTGCTTTCGTAAAAATGACCTGAAATATTTTGTTCCTTTTTACTCTTGAAATTATTCTATGATTTGTAAGATTTCTAATGAACCATTATTTTTCTAGTTCTCACTAGAATTGAAGGTCCAAAGAGCAAAAACAAATTTTTAACGAAAAGCATAGGCAGCTGTGCACGATTTGCTTTCCTAAAAATGAACTGAAATATTTTGTTCCTTTTTGCACTTGATATTGTTCTATGATATGTAAGATTTCTAACGAGCCATGATTTGTCTTGTTCCGACTGGAATCGAAGGTCCAAAGAGCAAAACCGAATTTTTAACGAAAAACATAGGCAGTTGTACACGCTCTGCTTTTGTAAAAATGACCTGAAATATTTTGTTCCTTTTTACACTTGATATTTTTATATGATATGTAAGCTTTCTAATGAACTATTATTTTTCTAGTTCTGACTGGAATTTAAGGTCCAAAGTGCAAAACCGAATTTTTAACGAAAAGCATAGGCAGTACACGCTTTGCTTTCGTAAAAATGACCTGAAATATTTTGTTCCTTTTTACACTTGATATTGTTTTATGATATGTAAGATTTGTAAAGATCCATTATTTGTCTAGTTCTGACTGGAAATGAAGGTTGAAGAGCAAAACCGAATTTTTAACGAAAAGCATAGGCAGCTATACATGCTTTGCGTTCGTAAAAATGAACTGAAATACTTTGTTCCTTTTTACACTTGATATTTTTCTATTGTTTGTAAGCATTCTAAAGAACCATTATTTTTCTAGTTCTGACTGGAATTGAAGGTCCAAAGAGCAAAACTGAATTTTTAACAAAAAGCATAGGCAGCTGTACACGCTTTACTTTCCTAAAAATGAACTGAAATATTTTGTTCCTTTTTACACTTGATATTATTCTATGATATGTAAGATCTCTAATGAGCCACTATTTTTCTAGTTCTGACTTGAATTGAAGGTCCAAAGAGCAAAAACGAATTTTTAACGAAAAGCATAGGCAGCTGTACAGACCTGAAATATTTTGTTCCTTTTTACACTTGACATTGTTCTATGATATCTAAGCTTTCTAACGAACCATGATTTTTCTTGTTCCGACTGAAATTGAAGGTCCATAGAGCAAAACCGAATTTTTAACGAAAAGCATAGGCAGTTGTACACGCTTTGCTTTCGTTAAAATGACCTGAAATATTTTGTTCCTTTTTACTCTTGAAATTTTTCTATGATTTGTAAGATTTCTAATGAACCATTATTTTTCTAGTTCTGACTGGAATTGAAGGTCCAAAGAGCAAAAACAAATTTTTAACGAAAAGCATAGGGAGCTGTGCACGCTTTGCTTTCCTAAAAATGAACTGAAATATTTTGTTCCTTCTTACACTTGATATTTTTCTATGATATGTAAGCTTTCTAACTAGCCATGATTTGTCTTGTTCCGACTGGAATTGAAGGTCCAAAGATGAAAACCGAATTTTTAACGAAAAGCATAGGCAGCTGTACACGATTTGCTTTCGTAAAAATGACCTGAAATATTTTGTTCCTTTTTACACTTGATATTGTTCTATTGTGTAAGCTTTCTAATGAGCCATTATTTGTCTAGTTCTGACTGGAATTGAAGGTCCAAAGAGCAAAATCGAATTTTAAACGAAAAACATAGGCAGTTTCACACGCTTTGCTTTTGTAAAAATGACCTGAAATATTTTGTTCCTTTTTACACTTGATATTTTTCTATGATATGTAAGCTTTCTAATGAACTATTATTTTTCTAGTTCTGACTGGAATTTAAGGTCCAAAGTGCAAAACCGAATTTTTAACGAAAAGCATGGCAGTCCACGCTTTGCTTTCGTAAAAATGACCTGAAATATTTTGTTCCTTTTTACACTTGATATTTTTCTATTATTTGTAAGCATTCTAATGAACCATTAATTTTCTAGTTCTGACTGGAATTGAAGGTCCAAAGAGCAAAACTGAATTTTTAACGAAAAGCATAGGCAGTTGTACACACTTCGCTTTCGTAAAAATGACCTGAAATATTTTGTTCCTTTTTACACATTTGATATTTTTATATGATCTGTAAGATTTTTAGCGAGACATTATTTGTCTAGTTCTGACTGGAATTGAAGGTCCAAAGAGGAATACCGAATTTTTAACGATAAGCATAGGCAGCTGTACACGCTTTGCTTTCGTACAAATGACCTGAAATATTTTGTTCCTTTTTACACTTGATATTATTCTATGATATGTAAGATTTCTAATGAGCCATTATTTTTCTAGTTCTGACTGGAACTGAAGGTCCAAAGAGCAAAACCGAATTTTTAACGAAAGGCATAGGCAGTTGTACAGACCTGAAATATTTTGTTCCTTTTTACTCTTGATATTTTTCTATGATATGTAAGCTTTTTAACGAACCATGATTTGTCTTGTTCCGACTAGAATTGAAGGTCCAAAGAGCAAAACCGAATTTTTAACGAAAAGCATAGGCAGCTGTACACGCTTTGCTTTCGTAAAAATGACCTGAAATATTTTGTTCCTTTTTACACTTGATATTTTTCTATTATTTGTAAGCTTTATAATGAGCCATTATTTTCCCAGTTCTGACTGGAATTGAAGGTCCAAAGAACAAAAACGAATTTTTAACGAAAAGCATAGGCAGCTGTACACGCTTTGCTTTCGTAAAAATGACCTGAAATATTTTGTTCCTTTTTACACTTGATATTTTTCTATGATATGTAAGCTTTCTAATGATCCATTATTTGTCTAGGTCTGACTGGAACTGAAGGTCCAAAGAGCAAAACCGAATTTTTAACGAAAGGCATAGGCAGCTGTACAGACCTGAAATATTTTGTTCCTTTTTACTCTTGATATTTTTCTATGATATGTAAGCTTTTTAACGAACCATGATTTGTCTTGTTCCGACTAGAATTGAAGGTCCAAAGAGCAAAACCGAATTTTTAACGAAAAGCATAGGCAGCTGTACACGCTTTGCTTTCGTAAAAATGACCTGAAATATTTTGTTCCTTTTTAAAATTTGATATTGTTCTATGAACTGTAAGATTTTTAGCGAGGCGTTATTTGTCTAGTTCTGGCTGGAATTGAAGGTCCAAAGAGCAATACCGAATTTTTAACGATAAGCATAGGCAGCTGTACACGCTTTGTTTTCCTAAAAATGAACTGAAATATTTTGTTTCTTTTTACACTTGATATTGTTCTATGATATGTAAGCTTTCTAACGAGCCATGATTTGTCTTGTTCCGACTGGAATTGAAGGTCCAAAGAGCAAAACCAAATTTTTAACGAAAAGCATAGGCAGCTGTACACGATTTGCTTTCGTACAAATGACCTGAAATATTTTGTTCCTTTTTACACTTGATATTGTTATATGATCTGTAAGCTTTATAGCGAAACATTATTTGTCTAGGTCTGACTGGAATTGGAGGTCCAAAAAGCAAAACCGAATTTTTAACGAAAAAAATAGGCAGTTGTACACGCTTTGCTTTCGTAAAATTAACCTGAAATATTTTGTTCCTTTTTACACTTTATATTGTTATATGATATGTAATCTTTATAGAAAGCCATTATTTTTCTAGTTCTGACTGGAATTGAAGGTCCAAAGAGCAAAACCGAATTTTAACGAAAATCATAGGCACACTCTTTGCGTTCGTAAAAATGAACTGAAATATTTTGTTCCTTTATACACTTGATATTTTTCTATTATTTGTAAGCATTCTAATGAGCAATTATTTTTCTAGTTCGGACTAGAATTGAAGGTCCAAAGGGTATAACCGAATTTTTAACGAAAAGCATAGGTAGTTGTACACGCTTTACTTTACTAAAAATGAACTGAATTTATTATTTTGTTCCTTTTTACACTTGTTATTTTTTTATGATATGTAAGCTTTTTAGCGAGACATTATTTGTCTAGTTCTGACTGGAATTAAAGGTCTAAAGAGCAAAACCGAATTTTTAACGAAAAGCTTAGCCAGCTGTACGCGCTTTGCTTTCCTAAAAATGAACTGAAATATTTTGTTCATTTTTACACTTGATATTGTT